>NC_045711.1:24509901-25109901 GCF_009834535.1 Camelus ferus
GTGTCCGAAAGTCATCCTAGTGTCCTCGTCATTGTCCTCGGCCCAGGTTGCACTAGGAGACAGAATGAGCCAATGAGATTCTTGTCCTTTATTGCCATTATCTTTTTGACCTGAAGACGCTCAACTCATCTCAGTTTGAATTTCTTTGTAAAATGAGGAAGTTAGTCGTGCATTCTTTGGTTTTTATTTCACTGGTTAGCTGAAAGCCCCGCCCAGCCCCCCCCCCGGGGGGGGAGGACGACGTCACAGATCCCCTGCACCTGAGCACTCTGCCCTAATTATGCTCCTCCTCATGTGGAACAGATTTTTGAAACTGAAATGTTTAGGCTTATTTCTAAGATAACTAAAGAGAACAGTAAGAGCAATATAGAGTTGATTAATTTAGAGCTAGAAGTTAATAAAATGCCAAGAACGTGCAAAATTACAAAGGAATATAGAAAGCATATAGAACTATTTCCTATTAGAAATAAATGCCTTAGGAACCTGCAAGTTTTAAATGGAAAAAGAATGAATTTAGGAAGTGGATTATAAATGACAACTATAAATTAAATAAATAAATAAATAAATGACAACTAACATGTTTATTATCATTAGTGGTAATTCCCATGTAATTGTAATGGAGGGCTTATTATGCATGAATCTGGTGTTTGTATATATTGTGGTCTTCACTAAAAATCACATGTCTTTTTATTTCTGAAATTAATTATTGGGATTAGGAGCACTGTCACTTTTTGTATTAAACTGGTTCAGTAGCATGAGGCTGAATATTTGATGGCTCTGAATGAAATGACCAGAGTTATGTGAGGAATGTGGACTAATGCTGGATGTTTTGTGGACAAACAGGAAAGGTTCCAGCCTAGAAGCATTATTGAAATTGGATCCTGGAGGAACTTTCACCTGAGAGAGCAACTCTGGTCTCCACTTTCCATTAACGTAAATAAGTCATCGTGCAACTCAGCTTCTCCATTCCATCTAGCCTCTTCATGTTTTTCAGTTGCTTTGATTGCAAAGCTGGAATCCTCTGCCGTGCTTGTGTGGCTTTGTGCTGCACAGGCTTTGGAATCAGTGGCCAAACACTTCTTGCCAATGTAAGAAAAGTGGAAATTGCCAAGAGTTATAAAGTAATACAGAAAGGGGCAGTGCTCCCATCCATAGTAAAGTCCACTCAACTAATTCATACTTACAGGGTTTTTTCTCCTTCCCTTGCTCTGTTTGTACAAATTGCTGATTCTCTCATCCCTGATGACTCTTCTCTCAAATCCCCATCCTTGGTATTTCTTCAAAGCTTTGTGCAGCGAGGGCAGCCTGGGCCTCTGGATCTTCACTTGGGCATGTTCCTGCCCACCTTGCTTCACCAGGCGACCGAGGAGCAGCAGGAGCGCTTCTTCATGCCCGCCTGGAACTTGGAGATCATTGGCACTTATGCCCAGACAGAGATGGGTCATGGTACGGTGCATTCAGTCTACCTTCTGGGCTGGGCGGGGCTCTGCGAGCTTAGGGGGCCTGGAGTGCCCCCACGCCCCCGCCACGTGTCAGTGGTGGCATCTCCACGTGCTGTGTACAATCTGCTTAAATGCAGTCTTTTCTATAGAGGCAAGGTTTTCCACACTTGAAAGTCTTGACTTAGACAGTGCTCTGGTGGGTGGAAATGAAAGGTCATATTATCACAGACTTGCTGATTATCTGTTCATGGTTCCCCTTCAGAAGGTCAAGAATTCCATGTCAGACTTTATTTACTAAGCAGTTTTTGCAGTTCACTGAAGTTATATAGAATTTGTGTGCATGTAGAATCTGCACCCATCTCTTTTTCCTCGTTACTATCTGATTACCTCTGCTATGGATACCTTAATGAGCTTGTACAAATTCCAGAAGAACCACAAATTAATAGTCTGTGTTCTCTTTGACTTGCTGGAGGGAGATGAGTGGCTTATGTAACCAAAACGTGCAGCATTTTGTCCCTTGACATTGTCCGTGCCTTGATTCAGTAAATTCAGTAAAGTTCTGAAGGTGGCTTGGCCAGAGTTTAGAAAAATAAGGGAAGCAGTACTTCTAGGCGAAAAATTAGGGAAGCAGTACTTCTAGGCAGCTGATTCCGCACTGTGTGCAACTGCCTTTGTTTTCTCTTTCCATTCCGCACCTACCTTTTCCGGTGAACTGGATGGGGCTGGAGATGGTGGCTGGTCCTCTTAGCATCTGTTCTGTATTGGTATCTGTTGGCCATTCATTTACTTCTGGCTTCTCTTTTCCTACTCAGAGGTTTTAAAACAACTGTCCTAGTGTATATGTGCCATTTGCTCCTTATTTCTGTACAACTTCATCTTAATTTGGTTGCTTAATTTGGTTGGCTTTCAGTTCTGGTGCTGAGGGGTAGTTTACAGGATTTTTCCAAAGGGAATATTAGTTGGTCCAATTGTGCCTTTGAACATTTTCATTACCTGCTCTGTTTAATATGCTACCTCGTTTTCTATAAAAGTTTCTTCTTTGATGAAAGGAGTCTCAGTGTCTGGTTCCTTGACTCCCACACAGAGGAAGGTTGTGGATCACACATCAACTGGCCGTTCTGTTACTTAGCCTGGAGGTTTCTAAATGTCTCACAGTTTGTGTTTAATGAGATCTGCGTTATCAAAGCAGTTTGGTAAAAGGGTCTCAGAATTGACTTCAGAATAGTATTTCTAGGGTTGTGTCACTTAGAACATTTTTCTGTAACTCTTTTCAAAGAATTTTGGCACATTTGTATTAACATTTAAAACATAAATCCCTGTCCGTCTCCAGTAAACATGAAGTCGGGAAGTCTTCTAGTCACACTAGTGAACCAGCCAGGACTGAGTTAAGCCTAGCATTGCAAGAATGCAGGGTGAGCTCAGACTTTATTATTGGACTTACAGAAGATTAAAAAAAAAAAAATCCCTGTTCCAGGTCTTTTTCCCTGTAATGGTTATAACTTTTTAAGCTCTCTCTTTTCGTTTCTAGCGTTCATTGTTGAAATGAACTCTCAATTTACAAGAACTTCAGCTAAAATCTCTTCCTGACACGTGTTATTCTTTGTTGTGACAAAATTCCAGAATGTTGAATTGGTCTGGTAGACACAATACCAATGAGTTGAAATTGGCAACTCTAACAACTTAGAGATGCATTTAGAAGGGCTGTTAACGTCCCTGTGCAGTTAATATCCTGTGATCTTATGAAACTGATTCTAAGCTGCCTGTACATTTTCTATTGGTTGATCTCAATAAATGTTATGTATCCATTGCCATAGAGGTGCACTCAGTCAAGTGCAGAAATGGAACATGCTTGACATTTGTACTTCCAACTGAACAGGAACTTCTGATTTGAGCATAGGAAATTCTGTGTCTTGGTTATCAACCATTTGTCACTCATCTACAGATGTTTTGTTGATGTTAGGTTTTGTTGGTCTCTGAGATACTATTGCTTTAGAGGGCTGGGTGGGAAATTTGACTCTGTACCTGTTTTTCCCATATTCTGTCTGAAGTAAGTGTAATTCATTTCCTTAGGAACTCACCTTCGAGGCTTGGAAACCACAGCCACTTACGACCCTGAAACCCAGGAGTTTATTCTCAATAGTCCTACTGTGACCTCCATCAAGTGGTGGCCTGGTGGGCGTAAGTGAACTTTTTTTTAACAGTTATTGGATCTTTTAAAGATTTATTATTGTAAGATTGTGTTTAGGATGTAGAACTTACATGAGAATATAATTTTGAAATATAGAAAAAGCTCTTCAGGCTTAAATTATCCTAAGCTATTTCATGTTCTCTTGGGTTGCATGTTGTAGATATTTATACATTTTACGAAGCTCAGAAAGGGAAGCTGTCTTACTCTGCTTTTCTTAGTTTTTCATTTAAACATTCCAACACGTTAGCATAGTTTCCAGAGTCATCATTTAAAGTAACGTGGAGGGGAGGGAGCATATAGCTCAGTGATAGAGGGTGTGCTTAGCATGCATGAGATCCTGAGTTCAATCCCCAGTACTTAGGTTAAAATAAGTAAGTAAGTAACTAAACAACTGAATAAATAAACCTAGTTACCCTGCCAAAAATTTTTTTAAAAAACACACAAAAACAGTAATTTAGTATTCCCTGTTTGGTTAGTCATTTCCATATTGAAAAGCATTTGAGTTGTTTTTAAATTTTTATTCTAAATAGCTTTGCTGTGGAATTTATTTAATATCGCTGTTGTTTTAGGATATATATTTCAGATGACATGAGTGGTTGAAGGGTTTCATTATTCACATTATATAGTTTAATATGTGATGTTACATTTTGATTTAAAAAGGAAAAACCTAGCATGCAAAAAAAAAAGCTAAATATTTCTGGAGGCGCTGACCAAAAATCTCTTAAAGGAGTTCTGTCCCATAGTACTTTATGCGGTGATGGAATCTTCTCTGTCTTCACCGTTCACTGTGGTAACCACTAGCCACTTAAAGCTGCTGAGCACTTGAAATGTAGCTAGCTGACTCGGGACTGAATCCTTTATTTCGTTTACTTATGATTAACTTAAATGTAAATAGCCACATATGGCTAAGTGGCTCCTGTTCTGGAAAGCCCTGCTTTAAGGGAGAAAAAGGAAGTGATTTAAATTAATGTTCTTATGGTTATCCTGAAATTATCTTTATGTAAATGAATGAGAAATAAGTAGAAGGAAAAGTAAAGCTGTCTTTTGAAGTGAAGGCTGGCTCTCAAATCAATGTCTTACACCTTAAATTTACATAGTTATATATCAATTATATCAATACAAATCTAAGTTTATATATTAAAAAAGGAAATAAAGGATTGCTCTGCCAAAATTCAGTGAATTTTAATAGCTGTCTGTTTAAGTGTATTTCTTTCTGAGAAGTAGATGTGGCACTGTCATAAAAGCTCTCTGGACACACTTTACTGATGGAATCTAGTGTTATGTTTAACATATGCTTTCCCCCGGCTTTTGTTTCTATCCTTTGAAAATGTCAGAACGTTTGCTCACTTCCCTCTCGTGTTCTCTTTGATGTTGCAGTTGGAAAGACGTCAAACTATGCAATTGTACTTGCCCAGCTCATCACTCAGGGGAAATGCTACGGGTTACATGCCTTCATTGTTCCTATTCGGGAACTTGGGACCCATAAGCCTCTGCCAGGTTAGAATTGTTCATCTGATGTTAAGATGAAAAATTAAGCCAATCCCTTTCTTCTGCAAAAAGTATAACACGTAACTAAAGAAGAGGAGGGAAGCCAAGAATTCTGGATCATAAACACCTGTGACTTTCCCTTCATCTGTGGTAGGGATTACCGTTGGAGACATCGGCCCCAAATTTGGCTATGATGAGATGGATAACGGCTACCTGAAGATGGACAATTACCGTATTCCCAGAGAAAACATGCTGATGAAGTACGCCCAGGTATATTTAGGCAGAAAGTAGCAGCAGAGGTGTCAAAACCACGGGGGTATCAGTGTCTATTGATAATCACAGGGTTAGAAGGGTCTGTTCTTTTAGAAGATATTAACAAATTTTTACTTCTACTGCTCTTTGTTCATGACCAGGAAATCAAAAGCAGTTGGAAGGTATGAAGAGCATGTTGTGGTTTCTCCGCCAGGGGGTCTCCAACTTTCATCTGCATTAGAATCACCTGCAGGGCTGGCTAAAACCTAGATTGCTTGGCTCCCTGCCCAGAGGTTCTGATGTAGTAGGTTAGAGTGGGGACTGAGGTTTTATCTTGCCAACAAGTTTCCAGGTGACGCTGATGCTGCCTTTCTGGGGACCACACTTTGAGAACCACTGGCCTAAACTGCCACTTGGGTTTAACAGAAGGAAGCATCAGTGCCATGTTCTTTTTCCAGGTGAAGCCTGATGGCACATACGTGAAACCCGTGAGTAACAAGCTGACCTACGGGACCATGGTGTTCATCAGGTCCTTCCTTGTGGGAGAAGCCGCTCGGTGTCTGTCTAAGGCATGCACCATTGCCATCCGATACAGTGCCGTGAGGCACCAGTCTGAAATCAAGCCAGGGTAAGGGAGGGCCTGAGGTGGACTCAGTGCTGAAGACTTGACTTTGACCCCATTCAGATATGAGAATTCCCAGACATGGTGTGGCAGAAGGTGCATTTGCTATAAAATTAGTGAGGATGGCTGTGTACTGGGTCTGCAACCTAGAACCTAGACTTCCCTTAAGTGGAAAGATGAGAATAACCACCTTATTGTCACTTTTAACCTAGGAAAAACAGTAATGTGACTTCAGCTCTGTAAGTTACTTGAGCTTTGAAATGTTCAAAACCTGAAGGCAGTGTGAAACCCTCACTGCCGCTAAGCACTACAGATCGGGTATGGCGAAAGTGGCGCCGACCCTGACTCCTTGTTGTGCTCAAGGACGCGGTTTATTGCTTGGGCATGGCTCCTTGGTAACTTTTTTACTCAAAGAAATTGGTAAGAGCAGACTTTCTTAGACTTCAAGTATTTAACTCTATGTGTTGGGTCTTCTCAGATTGTGGTCAAAATATGGTTTATTCAGCCATCTAGACCCCTTTCACATTGCCTTCCTCCTGCGAGGTTAATGAACTTTGGTCCTATATGTTATCATGGGTCTTGCCATGTTTTCAAGGAAACTTAGACTGGAAAGACTAAGATATGAACGTCACAGCTAGAAAATTCTGTTCACCTAAGGCAGCGCAACAAGGTGGTTAAGAGCGTGGTCTTCTTTATCCAAATAGCCTAGATTTAAATCAAGGATCTGCCACTTATTAGCTGTGTGACCTCTGGCAGGTTCTTAACCTCTCATTTTCCCCATCTATAAAATAGGGAAAATAAAAGTTACCTCACAGGGTCTTTATGAAGATTAAATAATCTATCAAAGTACTTAGACTGGGGGAGTAGGTATAGCCCAGTGGTAGAGCACATGCTTAGCATGCACAAGGTCCTGGGTTCAATCCCCAGTCCCTCCATTAAACAAACAAACAAATAAATAAATAAGTAAGTAAGTAAGTAGGTAGGTAGGTAGGTAAGTAAGTAAACCTAACTACCTCCCCCCCTCCCCCCCACCCCAAGAAAAGTACTTAGACTAGAACCTGGCACACAGTAAGTTCTGTGTAGGTGTTTAATTTTTCTTTCTCTCTCTCTCTTTTTTTTTTAATGTACTTTAGTGAACCAGAACCACAGATTTTGGATTATCAAACCCAGCAGTACAAACTTTTTCCCCTCCTGGCCACCGCCTATGCCTTCCAGTTTGTGGGCGCATACATGAAGGAGACCTATCACCGGATTAACAAGGACATTGGCCAGGGGGACCTGAGTGAGCTGCCAGAGGTGCGTGTTGGGTCCCGTTCCCTCATGGGCACCCTCTGATTCATATTTCCTGCTGGGTAATGTCCAGAGAAAGTGAAACATTGAGATTTCTTGAAAAGAATCCATATATTCTCAAAAGGTAGAGAAATTTTTCTAATTGAAAATGGATCAGATGTGAAGATGGTGTGGGTTTGTTTTTAAGATTCAGAATTACTGTACCACATTGGTCATTTATTAATCAAAGGAACGTAAGTGGTGCCTTTTTCCCCCCCCCCCCAAGTAGAACAGTTCAGAAGGGAGTGTGGGCATGTTATTATTTCAGGCCAATTGGATGACCTTGCTTTTCAGTTTACATGCCTGGCAAGTGATTTTGAAAGCAACTAGTACTGTTAGGTGAGGATAAGGGTTTCTCGTTGGAACTCGGGCTGTCAGCCCCACGGGTGATGCTCTGACGGCCTCGTGCCTCCTCCCCCGCAGCTTCATGCCCTCACCGCCGGGCTGAAGGCCTTCACGTCCTGGACGGCGAACGCTGCTATCGAAGCCTGTCGGATGGCCTGTGGGGGGCATGGCTATTCTCACTGCAGTGGACTTCCAAATATTTATGTCAATTTTACCCCAACCTGCACCTTTGAGGGAGAAAACACTGTCATGATGCTCCAGACAGCCAGGTGAGAGTCTAACTCATCGTTTCTCTGATCTGTTCTTAAGAATATTCCAGTTCTGGGAACCTTTTCGTTGGTTCCTTTTCCCACGTTTTCTCTTTGCGTTGTATTTCTTCCCGAAAGATATCATTCTTGCTTTCCATCCTTCCAACCTGCAGCTTTTATCTTATGGTCAGACTCTAGTGAGTATGAAGCACCTGTCCCATGGCTTAGTCCTTCCAGGGCTCTGTTTGACTTCTGTTTCACAAGAAGCATAGTTAGTGAAAGCATGTGTCCTGGTGATTTTTAGGTTCCTGATGAAAAGTTACGACCAGGTACACTCAGGAAAGTTGGTGTGTGGCATGGTGTCCTACTTGAATGACCTGCCCAGTCAGCGCATCCAGCCACAGCAGGTGGCAGTCTGGCCGACCGTGGTGGACATCAACAGCCCTGACAGCCTAACTGAAGCGTACAGACTCCGTGCAGCCAGGTGAGCACACCCTCGGGAGCTGGGACAGGCAGCAGTGGGGGCTGGGGGCCCGATGGCAGAGGACGAAGGCACAGGTACCACTGATCACTCCCTTGAGCTCCAGTTTTCTTTCTTTTTCTTTTTCTTTTTTTTTTTTTTTTGACAGATTAGTAGAAATTGCTGCGAAAAACCTTCAAGCTGAAGTCATTCACAGAAAAAGCAAGGAGGTAGCATGGAACCTAACGTCCATTGACCTGGTTCGGGCAAGTGAGGTCAGTGGTGGTTCTCTCTTCCCCATCCCCCCCGCCCCAGTCCTTCACCACCCACCTCGTTTTCTTAGTGCAGAAACCCTTCTCCATGTGTTGACTCTTTTTCAAGGTTTCTTACACTTTGCTGTTTTCTTTTTATGTAGGCACATTGCCACTATGTGGTAGTTAAGCTCTTTTCAGAAAAAATCCCCCAAATTCAAGAGAAATCCGTCCAAGCTGTCTTAAGGAATTTGTGTCTCTTGTATTCCCTGTATGGAATCTGTCAGAAGGCAGGGGATTTTCTTCAGGTCAGTATTTCTCAGTTTAACTCCTTTCATTTATGTATGTAAGTTATTGGTAGAAAAAGAATTGTGGTTTACTTTATAGTCGTGCAGGTGTATATACATGCATATAAATATATCCTTCTGTCTGTGTAACATACTTCTCCTTCTGTTCTGCTGCTTTTAGTGGGGCATCATGACAGAGTCTCAAGTCACCCAAGTGAACGAGCGCATAAAGGAGCTGCTGACTGCCATCCGCCCTGATGCTGTTGCTCTGGTTGACGCATTTGATTTCCAGGATGTGACCCTGGGCTCTGTGCTTGGCCGCTATGATGGCAACGTGTATGAAAACATGTTCGAGTGGGCCAAGAAGTCCCCACTGAACAAAACGGAGGTAAAGAAACAGTGTCTTTTCACCGTTTGAAACTGTTCACTTAAATATTAAGGCAGGAAAGCCCTGAGAGTGACTCATCCGTGAAAGCTTTGAATGCCCTTAAGGGGCACTTGGGACAGTCGCTCCATTGATTGAGCAGCAGGTGAGAAGGGAACTAGGCCATTCCTGCCAAGTGCAGGTTTTCAACTTCCTTGATTATTTAACAACAACTGAAAAATTTTAAACACATACACAAATAGAACACTAATGCCTCCCTGCATACCCTTCCTCGGGCTTCAAACCCCGCCTGCTCATGGCCAGTTGTGTTTCATCTCAGCCTCCAAGCTGCAGATTATTTAGAAACAAATCCAAGATATCAGATAACTTTATTTGTAGATATTCCAGTATGTATCTCTGAAAGATAAGGGCTCTCTTTTGAAAACATAACCATAATACCATTCTCACGCCTAAACAAGTTAACAGTAATTCTTTCATATCATAAACTACTCAGTCAATGTTCAGATACCCCCGGTTTGCTCAATTCTTCCCCACCTCCTGCCCTTTGGTGTTTTGTTTTTTTGTTTTTTTTGTTTGTTTTTTTTTTTTTTTTTTTTTTTTTTTTTTTTTTGGACTCAGGATCCAAATAAGATTCAGATAATTTCTTGATTAAAAGTATGTTGTTTTAAGTTGCAAACTCCTTGTCAGCAATTTTTTCTCTCTCCCTTCCCTGCAGGTCCATGAATCTTACCACAAGCACCTGAAGTCACTGCAGTCCAAGCTCTGAAGCATCTTGACAACTTCGACCTGCTTCTGAAAGCTGCTGTATCGACTCCCCTGACACCTGTCACACCAATCTGCGTGGAATCTTTATCAAATTCAGAAAGCTATAGAGCAAATGATAAATTGACCCCTTTCCTCTTTTTTATAAAAATGAAAAGAAAAAAACAACAGATTTCAGAGATTAAAGGAAAGAAACAGATGTGTTTTACAAGTGCAATTAACACTGAAAGAGAACCTGTGATGCATTCAGAAAAAGCTTTAAGAAACACAGGATGACTTCCATTTGTAATGCTGCTGATCCCAGGAGGCCATGACTTTTGATAATTAGTAGAATTCAACTACTAAGTAGTTAATTATTTTCACTTCTTAATTGCTGATCACTGGATCTACAAGTGTTTTTAAGCAAAGGTATTTTTTAAGCAGGGTAGAACCCTTCCTAGCTTTCCTGCTAACTGTCCTCCCACTCGGAGCCCCGGCTAAAAAGCAGGACCGAAAAAGAGGGATTGGGGAAGGAAACTAATCAGGAACCAGTGTGCGTGAGTTTGTACTTGACACATTGACACGTTTCCTGCCTGCTTGCCCCCCTTTGCTGATGTCTTGTTCCTGCCTAACTGTAGGAACAACAGGAGGATTTCCTCAGCACAGGCTGCTGGCAGGGTCCCTGTCCCATGTAATTAGGAACTGATCTCCCCTTGGAGTGATCCCTAAGCTGTTGCTTTTAGTAGCACTACAACTCCCTTTGTCCCCAACTTCTTGGGAAAGGGGTAGGTAGCAAAGTTATCGCCACATGTAACTTTTGGCAACTGATGGGACCTGTCAGTGTTTGATCTGGCTCCCTCTCTCTCTCCTGAGAGAGATGCTAAAGAAAGGAGAAAAAAAGCGTCACGGTTCCTTAGTGAAATACTTCAGGGAGAGCTGTCAGTTACGGTTACTGTAACTTTTGTGACCATATTAACTAAATTTTCTGAAACTATCCAGTTTTCCTAAATTCTGTCATTTTAGCATAAGCCATCAAAATGCTTGGAAGTTACAGTACCTGGCATCACAAAAATAAAAGAATCACTTACCGCCTCTTACACCCAGAAAAAAATCTTTGACAAACCATGTGTTCTGATTTGGGGATCAGAAAATCTAATCACTGAAACTCTGGCTAAAGGGTAAATGGAAGTTCCATAGAATCTATTTCTTATTGTATATCTAGCTTTATTTTCAGCATGTTTCTAGGAGCTTTATCTGACTTGCTAAATTGTCCTTTCAGCTGAAATCTAATTTACACAATCATTCTCTATTTAAAGCCTAAACATGTAGCTCTTAATGAATTTTTCTTAAAATCAATTAAAACAAGTCACTTGATTTTTTTTTTAACTTGTTAACTGCTTATATATATCTGTGACATCTTCATGAAACCGGTTGTTCTAGAATCAGTCTTGAGAATGTAGTATAGTTCAGTGGAAATAAAATTCCTATCTTGGGACCTGACATAAAATTTATCCCAGTGGAATAGGAGTCTTCAAGGTCCAGCAGAAGAAATACTGTCTGTTGACACAAGCCTTGATCTTTCCACCAGGAGAACTAATTGATAATTGTGTTAAGATTAAAGTAAAAAGCGCTCTTAATCTCTTTTGACAATAGTTCAGATTCTGGGAAATAACGAAGAGTAAATTTAAAATTGCTTAGTATTGACCTGTTCCAAGTCCTATTCACAGATGAATGCCTGTGGCCAGGATCTGAGGGTGTTTGAAATGGCACCCACCTAATCCAGCTGCGGAGGTCTGAGATCTAAGCAGGTTTGAATAGGGTGAGGACTCTAGAGCCAGCTTTATTCCGTCTAGCACCTTGAGTTTTATTTAAATACTAAATCTGATATTTGACAGTGTTTTTATTAACATTGGAATGTTTTGTCTTGAACTTTATTCATTGTAATCAAAGAATAAAGATACCATGAAATCTCACTGATTTGTACTATCGAGAGGGAAAGACTGCCACATAATTAAACGTAAGTTTATGAAGAATTATAAGATACAGGTTTAGGTAACACTAAAAACAAAAAAAGGAAAGAGAGACCTGCCTAGGCAGACAGCTCTGAGCCGGCCGTAACTGCCGTTAACTGTAGAGTGTGAGTGCTCTGCCCACACAGGAGTACAGATGGTTGGCTGTTCGTAAGGAATCAGCAGACCCAGTTTGCTGTCCCTAAAAAGCCAGACTGCCACAGGTAAGTGTGGTTCTCTTGGATTCTTTAGTGAGCCATTTTCACAAAGAGTACAAAGATTAATTTCAACCTAGTCTTTAATGATGATGAATAGAACTAATGATACTGATGTAAGCCTTTGAGGTTTAATAGAGATGTTGCTATTTGTGACGGATGAAGGTTGATTCTTCCTCACGTGTTTGAAGCTCAACATCATGCTCTACTTGATAGAGGCTGAGGTATATTTCAGTGTTTGGATATTAGTCACCTCAGAGCACAGTGGGGCCCTTCATGTTCTTGTTTTCAGAACATAGCACTGCTAAGTAGCAGCTTATCTTCAGAACATTCACTTAATTGCAACATTAACGATGTTCATGTACTTTCTGAGGACTCACTGCTTGTAATTTCAGATTCCATATACCTGGAGGTGTTTAATAGTTCCTAGAGTTAACATATTCAGTCTTGATTCTTGAATTTTCTTCAGTGCAGGGCTTTGGCTGGGGAATTAGATTCATGATCCTCGAGTTCCGGGAACAAAAATTCTTTGGACGACCATTGGTCAAATTTCCTCCTACGCTTTTCTGAATTCTTTCCATCCATCTTACTAGAAAGGAAGAAAATCAGATGCAGACAGTCTGTGACACCCACTATGTATGTGGAGGGGATTATAGATTGTCTTCAAACAGCAGTTGCTACTGCAGCTGGAGAGGGGAACAGTGCCAGAAAATTGGTTATTCTACTTGAGACCAAGAGTCTTTTGTTGAGTCTTCTGACAATCAGATAAAGGTTTCGATCATTTTCATGAAATAATGCAGAGATCATCTCAGCTAATTGAATATTTACTACTATAATCCTGGAGGATGAGGATTAGACTTAAGTCACCCTGTAAGTGACTAAAATGTCTTTTAATATTAAAATATTGGTGGAGTTTTGCTTTTAGATGTCCAAACTAAATTTTCAGTACATATTCCTGTGCTCCATGGGAGTAAACAGAAACATTTAAGAAATCTTTAGAGTTACCAGATGTTCGCTGTTGCAGACCTGCAAATTCCTAGATCCCAAGAGGCTTTTGATTTGATTTTTCTTTAAATTCAAGTGAGTCACTGATTATCTCAGGAAGATCATGGAAAATTGGGCATGATTTTAAGAATTCTGACTCAAAATAAATTGTTTTGCCACACTACTGTCAGCTGTTTTCACAGGTAACAAATGTGTGATCTTCAGACTGTTGACTACTACTTGGTAAACAATTTCCAATTGCTGTGGATTCAAGGAAATGATCTGTATTCTCTGGAGTGTATAATTCCCTTTTTTTCTATGACTGTTGTGGCTTGAGTTGGTTCCTACCTGACAAGACATATTTAGTGTGTATTGTTACCCATCCCTGATTGGATGTGTCAATGAGGATGGGAGTACCAGGAAGTGCGCGGGGTCGAAAGTCTGTGAATCATGGTTGAATCATCCGGCGGTGCCCCGCCAGCCCTGCTTGGCCTGCGGGTAAGCCAAACCACTAACCCCCTTTTCCTTTGTAAAACTGACAAACCCTTAATAAAATCTTAACACAAAAAGATGTTACATGTCTTTATTAGATGGTGATGTTGGGTTTCACTCTACCTTTGCAACTTTGATTTTCTTAACGAAGGTCACAACTATTTCCCTAAGCTTTGGAATGTGGGATAAATACATAATAATTTGTGGTTTCACCACGTCAATCCCCCACTTTTTTTTTTAACATTTTTTATTGATTTATAATCATTTTACAATGTTGTGTCAAATTCCAGTGTTCGCAATTTTTCAGTTATTCATGGACATATACACACTCGTCACATTTTTTTCTCTGTGAGTTATCATAACATTTTGTGTATCAATCCCCCACTCTTGACACGTTTCTCACGCCCTCCACGAGTCAGCCCTCGGAAGAGTGCTGGAAGAACTTTAAATGTTCGGTCTTGGAGCCCAGACCCCAGCAGTTATCCGGGGAAAGCGGAGGAGGAAAAAGCCCAGCAGCTTTGCATCCCGGTAGCCCGCTCTTGGCGAAGGGGCTTTCAGTGAGCTCCTAGCAACGCGCCAAGCCTCAAACAGAGGCCCGACACCGACTAACGGCCGCGGCGGGGCACCCTGGAAAATGTAGTTCATCCTAGTGGCCCATGTTTCCTTGGTCCCGGCAGGTGAGCGGGCCTAGGACTACAACCCCCAGGATGCTTCGCGCCTCGCCTTACTTCCGGAGGCCGGGCGACTGAGAGATTGGCGTTCGCGAGGCTCCGTAGCGGGAGGTTGACAGAACCGGGCTCGAGTGGAGTCTGGACCAGTGGCTGTGGCTGGGACACGGCCCAGCGGCTGCGCCTCCGAAGAGAATGGCGCGTAACCTGGGGTATTTCAGGGGCTGGGAGGATCGTAGGCTGCTCTCGCGATCGAGATAGGCTGGGCGCGGGGAGGGGGTGACGCATGGAGGGACACGGAATCTCGGGACTGAGGGACTGGGTGACTCCGGGAGGGCCCTTGCTAAGGCGCGGGCTCGGGATTTCAAAATGCCTGGCACGAAGTTGGCTGAGCAGATGCGATGACGCGAGGGTCCCTGTGGCACTGTGTCCTTTGCAAGCCTCTCAGAAATTCCCACGGTCTGGGAGGGAGGAGATGGCAGACGCTCCTAGACTCCAAACGTGTTTGGACTTAAAAGTTCGTGAACATTGTCATTACAGAGAAGGAGAAACACAGCCATTCAGAGTGGCCCCTGTACAGTAACCCCACACAAACTTTGCATTCTAATAACAGGACAGGCCGACACCAGAGAAGTAGAGATCCCCTCCTCTGACTCCTTTCTTCCAAGCTGTGCCAAAGGTCAGACTTGGCAGCGTTGAGGAGGGAGAGGAAGAGAGTGATCATTCTGAGGAAAACCATTCTCTACTAATGGAGTGAGTCGGATGTGTGTGAAGGGGAATTTTTCCACCATCAGTGAAAATGCTTTCAAGGAGTAACCAGCTTTCCCATCTGCTCTTTGTGCTGAATGCTGCCTGGAGAGTAGTCATGGGTGTTGCCTGGGGAGGTTTATTGGCCGTAGTGCCAGGCACCCACCTCCTTTCTGAGATAGGTACCCGCCATTTTCTACATCTTCTTCGAGGGTGAGGGATGAGGACCACTGCACTTTTTTTGAGTGATGTCCAGGCCTCAAAAAGTTAACCAGAGCACTTTGCTTCTCATCTGAATTGCCCCGCATAAGGAATTTTTAATTGCTAGAAGTAGGTTTTGACCTCTTGAATGGGTAAAGTGAGAGAAGGCATGACAGGTCTTGGACTCAAGCACTGTTAAAGCTACATCACTTTTAAGCAACCACTTTAATTTTCTTCATTAGGAAGGATGAGCCTGATGGACAGAATTCAAATGAGCTGGACAATGCTGTGAAGGAGCTGCAAGCAGCCCCCAGAGCCTTGAGATGGTAGGCAGAATGCAGAGTAGGTGTGTGGACATGTCAGCCTGACCTCACCCCTACTCCCACCTCCAAGATCTTAGCTGCATGAAGTACTTTGGGGAGCTGGGTGACCCCAAAGAAGAGTGATGGTTAGTAGCATTTATATCAAGCTTCTTATTAAGCAATAAGCAAGCATTTCTTCTTAGTCTCTCAATGTCCATTTGAAAGCATTTTTTTAAGTGTCTGTTCCTGGTATTGAGAAGTCAGGGACATGGAATAGAGGAGAATACTGCATCCTGGCTGGCTGGAAGGGTATGAATGTGGTGTCTGGAAATCTGTGGGAAAAGGAGAGACTTCTGCCCACCGGATGGCACCCACAGTGGTGTCCACTGCTTGTTAGTGGGGGCCGTTTTCATGCTCTGAATGAGCCTGTTCTCAGAAACTCTAAGAAAACCACAGAGGGCTTCTGTCTCGAAATGCCATCAGTGCTCCTTTTCCTCTGGTGACTTGGCAAAAGGCAAAACAGTTCTTTCTGCATTCTTTATTTCAATACACATTTACTGTCTGATTTTGTTAATGTGATTTGTTTTTCCCATTTTAGGCACCAAAAACCAAGAAGGGATTGAAAGGTGAGTGGAGAGATGGAACATCACCCTTAAGCCAAAAAGAATTCCCCACCTTCAGTCCACAAATAACAGACACGTCTGTCTGAACGTTCTTGGTGTGAGTCGTGCTGATTTCCCATAATCTCATAGGCAGCTCTGGTTTTCCTAGGGAACTCCTGCTGCTGCCTCATTGGCCCTCAGAGTAATTCGGAAATAAACAAGGGGTGGGACTTGAGAAAAAATCCTTCTTGTTGGGCTCAGGATCCAGAAGTATACAGTTGGGGTTAAGAGTGGTGAAGGCACTTAAGCTGGATATGAGAAGTTTAATTCACTGTTCACACCTGAATTTCCTCCATGTTCCCCTCATCAGAAGGTATGTCTCCAAACCAGTTCTGGGGGTCTCAGCTGGAAGGGAACAAGGAAGCTATTGGTATAAAAGAAGATTGTATGTGTGCCTAGAAATCCTGGACACTTTTCCCAAAAAAGCATCTGGACTTTGTTCAGAGTCTAGAAGACTGGCTTGTTGGCCAATGTGTCACGTAGAATGTAGGTTCTCCTGAAAATCTGTGCTGTCCTTTGAGAAAGTTATTTTCAGTTTCTACGCTGGGGTCTTTTAACCAGACGTTGTAACTTGTTGCCGGGAGTTAGAAAACATCTCGTGGGCAGTGAAGAGAGAGCCAAGCCTGAGTCCCAGCCTCTGAAGGCTCTGAGGTCTCAAGACATGAGGCCCTAAAGATCATTCTTTTCTCCTGAAGTCATGGTGGCCCTTTTTCTGTTCCAGGCTCCATTGATGATGTCCTTGGTGACCTCCTGGGGGATGAGAGTGAGTGCCCCTCCCCAGAATCCCCCGATTAGGCTTTTTTTTTTTTTAATTGAGATATAATACGCGTAAAATTCACTCTTTTAAAGTGTATAATTCAGAGACTTTTAGTATATTCACACAGTTGTACAACCATCACTGTAATCGAATTTCAGAACATCTTCATCACCCCATAGAGAAACTCCACACCATTAAGTCACTCCTCATTCTCCCCTCCCCCAGCCCTAGGCAACCACTTTTTTAACTTTTCTTTCTCTATGGATTTGCCTATTCTGGACATTTTATAGAAAATGGGATCATACAGAATGAGGCGTTTGCATCTGGCTTCTTTCACTTTCCATGCCATTTTCAAGGTTTGTCCACACTGTAGCATTCCCCTCTTTACTCCTTTCCACAGCTGGACAGTATTCCACTGTATGACACACCTTGTTTTTAGCCATTCATCAGTGGATGGCCATTTGGGTGGTTTCCACATTGTGGGTAGGCTGTTAGGAATAATGCTATTAGAAACATTCATAGACAAGTTTTTTTTTGTGAGCATATGTGTTCAGCTCTTTGGGTATAAATGTAGGAGCTGAATTACTGGACTGTATGGTAGGTAACTATGTTTAACTCTTTGAGGAACTGCCAAACTATCTGCCACAGCAACTGTACCATTTTACATTCCCACCAGCAGTGGAGGAGGGCTCCAGCTTCTCCACATCCTTGCCAGTACTTGTTATTTTCTGTCTCTTTGATTATAGCCATTTTAGTGGGTATCAGGTAGCATCTCAATGTGGTTTAGATGCACGTTCCCTAATGACTAATGACGTTGGCCATTTATGTCTTTGGAGAAAGGTCTTTGCCCAGTTTTTAAAGTGGGTTATTTGTCATTTTATTGTTGAGTTGTAAGAGTTCCTCATATAATCTGGATATTAGTTCCTTGTCCTGTGTTTCTGTGTCTGCTGCTCTGAGGAGCAGGGCTTCAGGGTCATGCCAAACTCATAAGGGACAGCAAGGCCCCGGTTCCACCTACCTGACCCAGAAGAACACACAAGCACCAGCCCATGGACACGGCAGTGCCTTTTTCTTCTTGAATTTCTATGGGGTGGGGCAGCCTGCGGGGAGCATCTTCATTTGGCACCAGTTGGGTTGACTTCCTGCTTGGAAAGATACTGCTTCTTCCCCCGTTCAGGCTTTTAAGGGACCTGCTTACGGGGCCAGTTTCCTTCCTCCATAAAGGCCCTTCTTTCAGCAGGAAGATCTGGGAGACAGAGTGATGAGGAACTTGCTGCCCTTTTCATCTTGACTCCAGCTCTGCATGGTCAATTGATATCTTCTGTTTTCTTTTTTCCAGCAACACCTGAGAAGCCTGTTAAACTAACTTCACGTGCCAGAGACACCTCGGCTGTCGCTCAGGCCCTCCCTCCTTCGAGGGCGAGGACAAAGTGAGCGCAGGGGCCTGGCTCAGGCATCCAAGCCCCATTCCATTCCGAATGCCCCTGCCCCTCCCCGACCTTCCCACTCACACGGGGCCTCTTACGGTGTCAGCCCCTCCCTGCTCGCCGCTCAGCTCCTGGCCAGTGAAGGAGCCTGGAGGAGAAAACAACTGAACTGGAGTCAGAGGTTCCGGCTTCTAGTCCTACATTGGTTGCTTACTGTGTGACCGGGGCAACTCCTGAACCTCTCTGAGCCTCAATTTTCCTACCCTCAGAAAAGGGGGATTGGTGCCTTTCACACTGTGTTTGCTCTTCTGAGCTTCTCCTGACAGCTGCCAGGGAGGGAGGAGCTTTGTGAGCTCTCCGCCCTCCACCTTCTTTTTACTCCAAGCATTTCTGGTTTTCTCTCTTATCTGCTGTTTTTAAAGGGGCTCTCCTACTTTAAAAAAGTGAAAAATCATTGCACTAGGTGGTTTGTGAGGTTCCTTTTAGCAACCTTGTTCTCCATGAGTAGTCTACCCGGGTTCAACTTGGACTCTTTAAGCCACTTCTCCTTTGTTAGAATCATCGAGTGCCTTGGGGACTGTTTGTGGGTGGGTGCTGACTCTGCCCCTTCGCAGGTCCCTCCTGGAAGACGATAGGCTTTAGCACGAGGGCAGGCCTGGCAGGAGCTGATGCTGAGGTGAGCCATGCCCCTTCTCTGCTCCTCACCCTCTTACCCCCAGAAACAGTGAGAAGGAGGTTATGGCCGAGGGGCTGCTTCTCACAGAAGGTTTAGAAGTCCCTGCGAGGCCAGTTTGTTCTTAAACAGAACAGTACCTGAGGGCTGCCCAGTGGACCCAAGGTGACATCCTTTTCCTTCCTCCCGGTGAGATAAGCTAGGGAGCTGGGCTCCTTGCACCTGCTAGAGGCTTGGGTGTTGCCCCTTCCCGCAGTAAATGCCACAGCTGGTCTGGTCATGTGGACAGGAAGTAGCCTAATTTGAGTCCTGTGATGGATGTGGTCTTCCTATTGGGAAGGACAGGAAGTGGCAGGCTTTCTAGGTCTCCACTTCTAGGTTTGACTTCAAACAACACCCAAGCCCCAAGTAAGGGCGGGACCCTGCGGTGTATGCCCCGCTGGCCCAGCTCTGCTCCTGCCCTAATGGAAGCAAGGCAGCCAGGGCCCTGAGCTTTGTTGGGCCTTGACTAACACTCGTCCTTACCCTCCGAGGGTGGCTGCAGGTTTCGGACATCTCAGATGCAGACCCGCAGGCTCTGCTCCAGGCCATGAAGGTAAGGAGACAACTGGCGCAGTGTGGGGACCTGGGAAAGTGGGGTGATGGTACTGTGTGCCACGCCTTCATTCTCCCTCTTTACAATTTGCGTTTCTGAGCCCTTCCTAGCGCAAGAGTGACTTTCATCCGTGAGCTGCTGCCCTCCCTGTTCCTCTGGGCATATATCAGTTTTCCTGGTTTATGGAGATTACAGGCCTCTGGTGAAATGGGGCGGCGGCTTCCCGCTGAGGAATGGGGGAAGACTCCCCTGAAGTCTTGTTCTTAACCTTTCTCTATGTTTCTCCTCACACCCCCTGCCAAGTCCCCTTCAGTACAGCCATCCTCTCATCAGATCAAGCCCCAAGCTAATCTTTTTTTTTTCCCATTTATTTATTTATTTAGTGAGGGAGGTAATTAGGTTTATTTATTTCTTGATGGAGGTACTGGGGACTGAACCCTGGACGCTGGGCATGCTAAGCAGACACTCTGCCACTGAGCCATACCCGCCCTCCTCCCAAGCTAATCTTTGCAGGGAATTTTAAAACATAAGTTCTGAACAGCTCACGAGAGCATGATGTCACCGTACTCGGGCAGCCTGGCTGGGGTCCAAGGCCTCAGGTTGCCCTTTGTTCTCCCTCCCCCTCCGTCCAGCAGCCCCCTCCTGCCTGACCTCTACCTCACGGCCCTCCTGGTCAGCCTGTGTTGCCAGGAGCCAAGGCTGAGCTCTCAACCCTGCAGGACCCTCAAGAATTGAGACCTATTTCCTTCTTGACTCGAGAGTCGGCTTCTTAAACTTGACTCAGCTCAAAAATCGCTCTTCCCCAAGTCCAGCCCGCTGGGATCTCCAGGCATGACCCTCAAGTCCTCTGACTCTGTTGACAGTAGTGACCCTGAGCCTCTCATCCAGAACCACGAGCTGAACCCTCCACCCACTGTGCCGCCATCCTCATTCCTTGTCAAAATCACCATGCAGCCAGTCTGGACTCAGGGCTCGTGGTGACCACGGGGTCCCCGACTGCCTTCCTCTCCTGGCTTGGTTGTGGTGGTTTTTAACGTCCTCACCATGGAACCTTGACACAGAGTAGCATACCTCTGCCTCTGGTCGCAGTTTGCTTCCCCTGACCCAGGCAGGGTTAAGAATCCAGGTCAGAATTTTTCCAGACTTTGGACAAAGGGTTATCTTTTGCCTCAGGTCCCTCTCACTGCCCGGGATCCTGCTGTTTGGTTTCTACTGCAGATGTCTTCATCATTTGCTAAGCCTTTGTGCGAAGCTGCTGAGAGCAGGCTTCAGCCACCCTGTCATTCCCGCGTCAGGGCAGCAGCTGCTAGTAACTGCTGGTAGGGGTACCAGTCTAAGACCGTTTGGCTTACTGGAGACTGACTGTCTGGGGCCTTTGTGGTTTGGCCCTGCCTCTGTCCTTGTTCTGTAACACTGCTGGGGTCAGCCCCCCCGCCCCTAGTCTTCATGCGTTCTGTGTGGAATTTGGAGGCAGCACCTTCACGAGGCTGCTCCGAGTGTGAGCACATTTAGCAGCTACCAGCTGAGCAGCAGTGGGGATTCCTTCCTCCTTCCTGCTTTTCCAGGATCTAGATGAAATGGATGCTGATCTCTTAGGTCTGAAGAAGTCTAATCTAGCCTCAGACAAAAGGTCTGCCAAGGGTTCTGAGAAAGAAGAGCAGCCTAGTAATCTTAAACCTGCTGGTATGTTAACGGCCAATGAGAAAGGTAGGTGGGAGATGCTTAGACGGAAGCTCTCATTCCCGGTGGGTTTTCTCTCCCTGGGATGGAGATGAGAGGACGGGAGCTCCTTGAGTACAGATGTGTGTTTGAATGTTTGTGGTGGGAGAGGGAGGCAGGTTGAGCCTCCTCCCTGCCTAAGGCTCTTCCAGTCCCGCTAAGTCCAACATGGTGGCTCTGGAGAAGCCATTGGAGTTAAATTGGAGAATGTTATAGCAGCCTGTGCGTCTCCCAAGCCTATGTCCCCATTTGGAGTGACTTGTGACTAGGGGGCAGGAGGTAGCTTGCAGACCACATTTCTCTGCCAGAAGCCTCTCTGACAACTGGGGAGGTGTAGACCATCCCGAGGCTGCGTCCATAGCCGCCCCCAGGTAGAAGTGCTCACCATCCCAGTGGTCCCAGTCATGGTGTGGCAGAACATAGGCCAGGAGAGACACAGGCCTGTGACCTTGCCCTCCCTTGGCTCCCTGCAGGAGACGCCATTCCCACCAAGAAGCTACCTCTCTCTCCCACCAGCTTTGGGCATCACAGGAAGTTCTCCTTTGAAGGTACCACAGGCCCTGCAGTCGTGCTTCTGGAACACTTCGGTTCTGAGAGTAGAGTAGCCTGGGCAATGCTTACCTGCTTGCCCGAGGCCAAGTCACTGTGTTAATCAGATGAGGAGCAGACAGCCAGTGCCCCGATTTTGCTCTTCATGAATTCAGGGAGGGACCAGTTTTGTTCTCCTGGCTGGGATATTTGGGACACTTATTTACAAGGACTTTGACACCAGGTGTCAAACTGAAGATTTTATAACATGTGGGGAGAGTTTCCTTTCCCTTCGAGAATGCATGGAAGTTTGACTTCTCTTCTGATGCCTTGGGAACGTTTCCAGAAGGCTCGGGCAGACAGCAGAGCCTGGGCCAGTCATGCTGGAATGCAGGCCCCGCAGGCTCAGGGCCGCTCTCCCCGCTTCCTGTCCCCTGGCCGAGCCTGGTCTGTGTCTGAGCCCCCCTAACCCAGGCCCCCGCCCAAGACGCCCGAGCAGCTAGTTTATGTATCAGAGCATCTAGAAGTCTCTGGTTGAGTGAGAACGCACCCAGCACAGTGCTTGTTTTCCTGAACAAAGTGTGCCATCTTACCTTTGCTTTCCCCTTCTGGCTTTGAGACTTGGAAGACCCATTGGCAGGACTTCTCTCCGATGACGAGGAAGGAATCTCCAAGAAGCCACCAGGGATGGAGAGCAAAACAGCTTTGGAAAAGAGCGCAGCCCCGGTCAGAGATCAAGGTAGGGGGGTGGGCTTACCTGTCCTGAATCAGAGGCAGCTGACTCGCCCAACTTTCTGGTGCAGAACCAAAGACCCCACCAGGCAGAGACTCCAGGTCTGAGATCCTGGACCAAGAGATTACCGGTCTCCAGGAACAGGGTGGGGGATGCGTGAGCCCTGGAGTGGGGCCGGGGAAGTGAGGTCCTGCAGGCAGACCAGACACTGTGACGCCTGCTGTTCCACGCGAAGGTCAGGGTTGCAGGGAAGCGCCCCCCTCAACCAACTTAAACATCACAGCTAAGGGCAAGAAGGCTGCAGGCCTTATGCCCTGTGTTCTGTCTCTTAGGTCCCTCTCTGCCTCTAACTCCTGGGGACACCCCAGTCCGAAAGAAAGAACTGCTCTTTGACGATGAGGATGACATCATGGCCACCCTGGGGTTTGGAGACCGCCCCCGAGCAGAGAGGAGGCCAACGGGAGACCAGTAAGGGGCCTTATGAGCAGAGAGTCCCTGGCCAGGCTGCTGCTTCAGGCCCAGGGAGAGGGAGAAGCCAGAGGGTGGGCACAGCGTGGGCCCCCCCAGGAGCCCTTGTACTCACAGGTTCCTGCCCCGTGTCCCATCCTGCAGGGCAGCGCCCCTCCCCGCTCGCTCCAAGCTGGATGAGCTGCTGGGTCGGGGCACTGCCGCCAAACTCCTGGCCCACCCGGGCAGCGGGGAGCGCAGGGAGTTCAAGCTGGACAAGAAGTACCAGAGGCCACAGGGTAAGGACGCCTGTGGGGCAGGGGACCCCAGAGCAGGTTTTTACAACAATCCATAATAGATAAGCTTTACATCATGACACACATTATTCTTCCCGTTTATAACTGAGACAGAAGCATCAGGAAATAATAATTACCTTGCTCAGTACTCTTGTTTTTTTATTGATACACTGTTTGACTTATAAATATATTGGTCACAACTCATTAGTTTCTCAACTTGCTAATAGGCAGCAGCTCAGTTTGAAAAACACTGCCCTGGACCAGTGTTTCTTTGTTCAGAGCGTCGGCCCACTGGCCGTCTGTTGAGAATCATTCCTGTGACACAGGCAGCTCACCGGGCCTCACCTGCAGGATGCCTGTTGCAGGGCTCCCCTTGCACTTTTAACAGCTCCTCGGTGAGAATCGCGCGCTGGAGTCTGAGGTGTTGGCAGACGCCCAGCCCCTCACCCCGCTCCCCCCACAGCAGCCTCCCGGTCCACTAGTCTTAACCTGTCAAGCTGCCAGTTCAGCTTTTTTTAAACAAAGAATTCTACAGCCGCAAAAGAAAGGTTGACGCCCCCTGCTCTAGATCACAGGTGCCTTAATTCACAGACAAAGAAGAAACCTGGGATGACGAGGACTTCACCTTCAGAGCCTATCAGCCCACTGTGGGCCCCGAGGGCCGGCAGTCCCGCCGGCAGTCGGTCAGGTAAGCGGGGCCTGCAAAAAGCTTGGCCTCAGAGACTGGCTGCCCGTTGGGAACGTGGACTCAGCCCCACCCCATCCCACTGCCAGTCTTGTTTGCGGGGCACGAGGCTCTGCAGGTGCTACAGGAGGAGGGGGTTGCCCAGTGCCCACCAGTCCAGGCCCAGTGGTCAAGACGGCCCCCAGCAGGAGCCAGCCCCAGGTTCTGCTCCCAGGGTCCTCAGAAGGAAAAGGAGACAGGGAACCCAACCCCACCAGAAGCCCCTGAAAGCCTTAAACTTCTCCCTGAGGCACATCTACCCGCTGTGGGGGAAGAAGACTGTGAACCTTGGGCAGCAGGCTCCTCAAACTGCTCCAGGGCACACTGCCCTGGGATCTGCCATGACATCCTGACAGCAGTCTTGGCCCAGTTTGCAACAGAATGTTAACGGATAGAATTTTCTGAGTTTGAGGTATTTTCTCCCAGTAAGTATTTTAAATTTTGTATTTTGAAATAATTTCGAATTGGCAGAAGAGTTGTTAGAAGGGTACAAAGAACTCGCTCTTCCTCCACCCAGGCTCAGCAGGGTTAACATTACTTCGCAGTAGCTTCATCAGCCTCTCTTTCTATCTGAATAACCCTGTGTACACGTCGACTTTTTTCCCCAATCCCAGTATATTCTTAAACCTTGGAACTTGCTGCCCATGGCCAGTAGTAGCACATAGAGGCAATGGCCAGGTCGTGGAATGACTGTTGATGGAAAACCTAAAACCACCTGATCCAACCGATTTTTCTCTGGACATGTGGGCCCGTGGTTGTACTTTGGTCCCATTTGCTGCGAATGGAGTTGTCCCTGGTTCACGTGGCAGAATCCACAATGTCTGTTTCACAGTGTTCTACAGACAGCACTCACCCGCTGTGGCTCTGGCTGTGCAGGGCCCCTGGGCATCACGACTCCTTAGTGTGGGCCCCATTGTCACCCACTCCCAGCAGCAGAGGGAAAGGCTGGGACAGGCTGCTTGCCCTACCTTAGACTCCCTCTTCTCTGTCTTGAAGTAGGTTCTTAGAAGGCAGCACAGACCCCAAGGGAGAACCAGGCTCCAGACAGAGCAGCCCAGCGGCGTCCAGCCCCATCCAGCCCAGGAGGGGAGGCGCCGATTGGCTGGGCCTCAAGGACGACATCTCGGACCCACTCCCTCCCTCCCCAGCCAGGGAGGCTCAGAGGGGACCCCCTCCCGTGAGCCAGCTTTCTGCCCCAGGCTGCCACTCAGGCCCGGCCAGGCTGCCTTCCTTCTCGGGGGCAAAGCCACCAACCGAGGGTGCAGGTTCCCCTGCCAAAGCCAGCCAGGCTTCCCAGCCAGGACCATCTGAGGAAAAGGAGGAGGAGGACTGGCTGAGCCATACCCTGTCTCGGAAGAAGTCCCAAGGTCTGGCCAGAGAGGAGCGCACTGCGGCCCCTAAGGGCCAGAACTCCGTGGGGGTAGTGGGCCAGCCGCCTACTGGCAGGTAGGGGCTCGGGCTGCCGTCTCTGGTGGAGGGAGGGCCTTGCCATCCTGGTGCCTCCATCGGGAGCGCCCACAGTGCGCTGTGGGGCACAGTGCCGCCTCCTTCCGGTGCTTCTCCCTCTCTTGGGGGCTGGGGTGAGCATCTGGCTCCCCGCCTTTGCCCAGCTGAAAACATAAGGGAGCTGGGGGCTGTTGACACTCATGCCCTGACTGCTGTGGGGATAGGTGCCGACCTGATCAGGCAGGAGACCCAGGTGCCCTTATGGCAAATACACAGCCATCCCGGTGCCTCTGAGCAGGGGCTCTGCCCACAGCACCCCTGGGCTAACAGAACACCAGTGTCTGCTTGGTCTGCTGGCCTGAGCTGAAGCAGGTGACTCGTCAGCTGGGATTCACTTGTGCTCTTCCGGGGTGTTAGAGGAAACAATGGCTGAGAGGCGGCTCCTGGGGGAGGCCACAGAATCAGGGGCAGGACAGGGGGCTGGCAAGGCTGGGACTGTCCAGAGGAAGCCTCAGGATGCTATGCGGCCAGAGCAAAGGGGAGGTGAGGTGGATAGTTGTGTGACAGGCTAGAGACGTCACCCACCCCTGGGGTTGCTGTGAATGAGGAGGGCGGTTTTGACCTGAACCTGAAACCAACGGGAAAGCTTCCTCGCTGCTGACCCCAAGAGCCCAGAGGAAGGGGTAGCCACAGACGGGAGAAGGGAGGAGCTGGTCGGGTGCCGGGCACAGCGGGAGAGTGAGCCGAGCTGCAGCCTAAAGCCAAGCAAAGCTGCGGGGACCAGAGCATGGCCCAGCCTTGGTGCCCAGGACAGGTCCGCTGTCGCTCCTCGGACTGTCTTCAGATGGTCGCCCCAGTGAGCACTGAGGCGGGGACGGGTTACTGAACACCAGGGGCTCAGACTTGGGAGAATTTCCAAGACGGGCTGGTGGGAACAGGAGAAAGGCTGAGGGAGGCTCGGAGCGTCTTGGCCACAAGGCTGCACACGTGGGCTTTGTCCGGCCGGACCTGGACCTCCTGCCGCCTTCACACTCACGTTTCCTTTCTCAGCCTGCCTGCCAGCCAGCCCGCAAGGGCTCAAGCCAGCAGCGACCGCAGGGCCCTCAGAAACAGGAGCACCAAAGCCGCCTGCCAGGTCTGCCACCTCAGGGTATGTCGCCACGGGGCTGAGGGTGGGTGGGGCGTGGCAGGGCAGCTTGGGCCCTTTTCCCCAGAACAACAGGTGGTGGCTGTGCAGGGCTCTGACATGGTCAGTGTGCTGTGTGGTGTCAGGCCCACTGAGTGAGGGACCTGAAGCGGGGTCCCCGTCTCCTCTTCCCAACTGAGACCCCACTCTTAGTGAAGTGCTCACCTCCAGGCCTTTCCAGGCAGTGACTCAAACCTGGTGTTTTCCTTTCCTGCCCTGCCACCCTCCCCTTTTCCCTGTGTCCTGTACAGGAGGCTGTTGACCTTGCCACCTCCATCCCTGTGTCCTCAGGTCCCGCGTAACTAGGAACCAGGCCGCCTTGGCCCTCCATGCAGGTGACTCAAAGAGGGGAACAGCCCCTGGAGACCACTCTGGCACCGGTTCGTGTTCCGCTTTGTTTGGCGGGTTTAACTCGGGGTAAAGGAGAAGCACTAACAGCTGCCTTCAGGGCCCCGAGAAGGCGAGTGAAGCTGGGCGCTCCCGAGCGCACACACAGACCGCGTTTTCTACACCTCCTACTCATCTCTGTGCCGTTGATCTTTCAGAGCCTGCGATTTGTTTCCTGAACTCCCAGGAGCCCCCAGAGCTTTCTGTGCCTGTCCAGGTAGGGAGGGGGACAAACAAGGGTAGGTTTCAGCCCGTGGGGCAATTCTTGTGTACTCAGAAGCAACACCCACCAAACCTGACCAAGGCCAGGAGGAATGTGCCCTTCTCTCAGCCAGCAGCTGGGCCTCCTCACCAGCACTTCCTTGCACTCCCAGGCGGAGTCAGGTGCTGATGTGCCAGCACCAGGAGGGAATGGAGGTGGCACCCAGGCGGGGGCAGCCAGAAATGTGCCAGTCAGAAAGCAGGGCTGCAGGCATCCTGATGTTCCGTCTAGAAAGCCTCCTCCATCCTTGCCATCCTCCCACTGTACCCCCTCTGTCTCCCAGGGTGGCAGCCCCCCGGGCCTGGGGAGGCCTAGCCCCACAGGAGCAGCTCACTGTGAACCCAGATGTGCCTCTGAGGTGGTGGATGGGGGCCGGTCTGCAGGAAGCAGGACAGCTCTCAACATTTGGACTCAGGCCTGACGGAAAGGGCCAGTGTCACAACCTCTTGTCATAGCTGGGGCCCCAGTGTTCATCCAGGACTCTGGGATCCCTGCTGGGAAGGAAGTTGTTCTGAGGAAGGAAGGGAGACTCATTTTCCCTAACCAGACCTGAGAGGGAAGGGCAGTGACCCTGTGACTCTTCCAAGGCCTCATCCTTGGCCTCTTGGTGTCACATCCTTGTCCCCATCTACAGCTACAGATCAGGCACAGGCCCAAGAGGTCCAGAGGAGTGAGGGCCAGAGGTAGGTGAGCTCAGCTGAGTCCCCGTCCCATTCCTGAGCAAGAACATCCCTCCCCATCTCCTCCAGTCCCTGCTCCCGGAGTCCCTGGCCCAGAGCCTGCTGCCAGGCACACAATACCAGATGCAGCTCCTGGCGGCACAGGCACAGCTTCAGGGCGGCACCGCCGAGCTCCAGGCTGACCTTCTGCAGAGTCAGGCCCGGCTGGCAGAGCTGGAGGCCCAGGTGAGGGGCAGAGGGGCAGCTGGCTCGGGGTTTGGGCAGGGAACCAGAGTTGCCATGGGACAGTGTCACTGTGAGGGCGGGCGGCTTCCCCGGGCGGTCTGAGAGATCCCACCTCCCCTCCCTCCCACCACGCTGCCCCTCCTGCATCTCCCAGGTGCGGAAGCTGGAGCTGGAGCGGGCCCAGCACAAGCTGCTGCTGGAGAGTTTGCAGCAGCGGCACCAGGCTGACCTGGAGCTCATCGAGAGTGCTCACAGGTAGCCCTGCTCCTCCTGCCTGGGCTCACAGCCGTCCCCGGCAGATGCGCTGGGAGAAGCCCTTTGGGTGGCCGCCCTCACCTTCTGAGGCCCACGATTGGGTGTTCTGTTGGCAGAAGCCGCGTCGAAGTGCTAGAAGCATCGTACCAGCAAAGGGAAGAGAGGCTGCGGAGAGAGAACGAGGAGCTGTCCGCCCAGTACCTGTCGCGCTGCCGGGAAGCCGAGCAGGCCCGCACCGAGCTCACTGCCCAGCACCAGCGGCGCTTGGCCGCTGCCACGCAGGAGAAGGACCAGGAGATGGAGCGGCTCCGGGAACTGCAGCGGTGAGGGCAGGCAAGGCCCAGGGATGGGAGGGCAGGGGGAGCTGGCTTCAAGGGTGGCCAGAGGAGGCCGATGGCCATGAGACCCCAAGCTGTGGCTCAGCAGCCTTTGAACCAAAGCTTAACCTCACTGACGCATCGCCCCTCCTGAGTGGGGACCCACCACTCCTACAGAGGTGGGGAGGGCGTACTCGCAGGGCCCAGGGGGTCACTGGGTGCTCGGGAAGGGCCTGGCAGCAGTAGGCAACCCAAGTGCTAACTCAGCACAGGTTAATCCACTCGCCAGCTGGACCTCTTAAGTCCAGTGACTAGATCGGCCCTGGAAAAGGTTTGCACTGCTGTGCCTGGCGTGTTGATCTGGTTGCCCTTCTATATGGGGGCAGCATGGGCCTTTTCACCCTACTCAGGTTAGCCAGACAATTAAGGGTTGTTGGCACACCTGTCCTTTCGTCCATGTCAAGTGTCCTTTGTTGAACAACAAGGACTCTCCCCCAGGGTGTGGATTGGGAATTGAGGCACCGAGACAGATAAGGCAGAGGAGACAGGGAAACTGAGGCAATGCCCAGAGGAGAGGAGGAGAGGTCTGTGGAACACTGACCACCCAGAGGCATGCCCCTGCCATGCAGAGCTGCCCGTGGTATTCACTACACCACCTCCCCACTGCCCCCTCAGGGCCTCCATCCTGGAGATGCGCAAGGACCATGAGGAGCAGCTGCAGCGGCTGAAACTACTAAAGGACCGGGAGATTGATGCCGTCACCAGCGCCACCTCCCACACGCGGTAGGCGTGCCCTCCTGGCCCCCTTCACCCCGAGGGGCGGTGCTGGGGTCCCCAGGCCCGCGTGACCCGAGCCCTCCCCAGGTCCCTGAATGGCATCATTGAGCAGATGGAGAAGTTCTCCAGCAGCCTGCACGAGCTGTCCTCCCGCGTGGAGGCCTCACACCTCAGCACCACCCAGGAGTGGGAGCTGGGGATCCGGCAGCGGGACGAGCAGCTCCGAGGTACTGCAGGGTCCACGTGTCCCTCCCTCCGCTCCCCCCGACTCCCCATGGGAAGGTGGGCGGGCAGTGAGTGCCCCGTGGGCCGCCCCCAGTGCTGCAGGAGAGGCTGGGCCGGCAGCAGCGGGACATGGAGGAAGAGCGGAACCGGCTCCAGGAGGTCATCGGGAAGATGGAGGCACGCCTGAGTGAGCAGAGCCGGCTGCTGGAGCAGGTGGGCTCCGTCCTCCTGCCCAGGGCCTGTCTCCCCCAGGCAAGGGCAGCTGCGCTCTGACCTCACCTTCTCGGCCCTAGGACTTTCCTCTGGGATGTCTCTACTGCCCCTGTCTGATCTCTGCCAGGGCTCCCACCTCCCCACGTCCAGAGGTGCCCTGGGTCTGCCCTGTCCAGCCCCTCCCTGCCTACCCGCTGCACCTCCCTCTCTCCTGCCCCCCACTCAAATCCTTCACATCAGCTGCTGCCTGTGACATTGGGAGAAATACTCCTGTCTTCTGAGCTGTAACAGATAACATTTTTAAACTCCCTACATATCTTCCATATATAAGAACAAGCTTTATTCTTTAAAAAATAGTGCCTTTCACCTAGATTATCCAACTAAGTGAAGTCAGATAAAGAAAGACAAATTTATCACTTATATGTGGAATCTAACAAAATAGCACAAATAAACTTATTTATAAAACAGCCACAGACTCACAAATAAAACAAACTTATGCTTACTAAAGGAGACAGCAGGGGCAGGAGGGGATAAATTAGGAGTATGGTATTAACAGATATACCCTACCATATGTAAAATAGATAAATAGCGAGCATTCACTGTAAAGCACAGGGAACTGTATTCAATATCTTGCAATAACCTATAATGAAAAAGAATCTAAAGAAATATATATATATAACCAAATCACTTTGCTGTACACCTGAAATTAACACCATACTGCAAATCAGCTTACTTCAATTAAAAACAAAAGTTTGTTCATGCTTGCTTCAGCAGCACGTGTATTAAAATTGGAATGATACAGAGATTAGCATGGCCCTGCGCAAGGGAGACACGCGAATCTGTGAAGTGTTCCCTATTTTAATAAGTGTACTAAAACAGTTGTACTCCAACTGACCTCTACTTTGTGCCGAACAAAAAAGCAATTCCTGATAGAATTGGTCCAATAAATACTTGATGAATTCAGCCAGGGTGCCACTGATGGCATGGCATGTATCCTGCAGACCTATCAATATGTAGACATAGGTCTTTTTATATCCTGGGGTTTTTTTTAATCATGTTTTTTTAATATTGTGAACCATATTTATTCAGCCCTTCATTTGGTGCTTTACTAAGCACCCGCCTTGGGCCAGGCTTGTGTGTGCCCCGCATCCCCTGGCATATGGTGTCAGGCCCACCCTGGCTGGTGCTTTTACCTGTTGGATAACAGGAGACAGGAAGGCAATGCCGTAGTTGGTGATTCAGGGAACAGAGGTATTGCTGTTCTTCGGACCTTCGGAGCCACCTGAGGCTTCTCCAGCAGTGGTTCCTGAGCTGTTAGTCGTACAGTTAATCCCAGCAGCTGGGCCCTGGTCTGCACCACTCAGGAAAGGAGGTGTCTGGTATGCGGTGGGAGAAGCCAGGATTGGGGCAGTTTGCACAGCTCCCCAGGGAACATTCAGGCCTGATTGGGGGCAAGCAGAGCATGGAAGGGGCAAGAGCTCTCATCTGTGACCTGGCCCACAGGAACGCTGGCGGGTGAGTGCAGAGCAGTCTAAGGCAGAGTCCGTGCAGCGCACTCTAGAGGAGCAGAGGAAGGTCATGGTCCAGCAGATCACCATGGAGCGGGAGGAGCTGGAGAGAGCCAAGGTGAATCCAGGCACACCGTGTTCAGCTGCCTTCCTTGCCATTACGCCCAAGGATGCTCACTCTGTGCCCTCGCGCCCTGGTCCCAGAGTGCCTTGCTGGAGGAGCAGCAGTCCGTCATGCACAAGTGTGGGGAGGAGCGGCGGCGCCTGGCGGCCGAGTGGGCCGAGTTCTTTACACAGCAGAAGTTGAGTAAGGAGCGGGCGGAGCGAGAGGCAGAGCGGGCGCTGAAGGTGGACACCCAGCGGGAGGGCACCCTCATCAGCCTGGCCAAGGTAGGGCCCAGAGCCTCCTGGGCAGCCCTGCCCCTTCTCCCTGCCCCCACTGTCTGCTCCTCCATCAGGAGCATCAGCTTAGCAAAGAGCGTAGTGAAAACAAGAGATTAAAACAATAGTCATCGCATCATAGTCAGCTTCCTCTTATCATCCTAGGTGCTCTGTGCACATTGTCTCATTTAATCCTCATCACGTTTCCATGACTTAGATATTCTAGAAATGAGGCAACTGGGGTTCAGAGAAGTTGAGCCCGGGGCAAAGGGGCTACACAGAGGCTTGGCCCCAGGTCTCTCTGCCCATCATCAGACCCCCTTGTCCCCCCACCTCCTCCCAGGGTCAGGGTGGAGCAGAGCCACAGCAATGAGGCAGGAGGCTGGGGCTGGTCCTCGGAACCCTGAGCAAAGCCCAGTTCAACTCTTGGGAGGAGAAGGCAGCAAGGCTTTACCATCTCCAGGAGCAGGCAGAGCTGAAGATCAGGGCAAGTGAGCTCCGGGCCAAGGAGGATCAGCTGGTGGCCGAGAGGGAGGCTCTGGAGCGGGAGCGGCAGGAGCTGCGGCTGGAGAAGGATAGGGTCAGTGCCGCCGCCCAGCGCATCAGGCTGCGTGCTGAGGAGGTGGAGAGCATGAGCCAGGTACCCGGCGGCGCAGCTCCCAGGCGTGGCTGGGTTGCGGGCAGTGCGCTGACCCCAGCCAGCCCGGCTGACCCAGGAGGCCTCCCCACAGGTGGCCTCAGAGAAGTACGAGGAGGGGCAGCGGGCACTGCGCGAGGCCCGGCAGGTGCAGTCAGAGCAGCAGGCCCGGCTGCAGCTGGTGCAGCAGCAGCAGGAGAGGCTCCGGCAGCAAGAGCAGCACGTGAATCAGGCATGGCTCCTCCCCGCCCCCACCCCACCCTGGCAGCCCCGCTTCCTTGGCCGCTGTTCTCACAGCTGTGTTCTCTCTGTGGGGACGGTGACAGGAGCACCTGAGCCTGGCCCAGCAGCGGCTGCAGCTGGATCATGTCCGACAGGACCTGCTCTCTGGCCCTGTGGCGCTGCTCTCCAGGGCCCAGGGCCTGGCACCCTCTGGCCTGAGTGGTAAGTGGCTCTGGAAGGACAGACCATCGGATCAGCTGGCCCACTGGGGCAGGCAGTGCCTGGAACGTCCAGCCCATGCTCCTGGCCTGCTCAAGTTAGGGGCCGGCTGGGTCTAAAGTCATCTTGGTCACTTCTTTTCCTACGTAGGTGATGCATGTTAATTATAGAAAAATAAGTCATAAATAGAAGGAGGAAAACTATTTTTTTAAATATTACCCTCAAGCTCCTAGACTTGACTTGCCCTTGCTATGTGCCTTCCTTGCCTCCTGGTGCAGTGCTGGGCACATGCTGGGGGCTTAAGACACAATGAATTCTTGGGGGAAAATAAAATAAAATAAAAATAAGACAAAAATAATAAAATATTACCTTCAACTCCACTCTCGAGAGAGAACCACTTTAAACATTTTGGTGCATAACATTCTAGACTGTTCTGTATATATTTTTTAAAACGAAATTGAGATCGCATCATATGTTGTTTCATAACTTGATTTTTTTCATTCAGGAATAGACAGATGGACCATGTTTTCATGTCAGTAATTAAACATTTAACTTAATTCTTAATCAGCATAATTTTCCATTATGAGGTTGTTCCATATTTTTACTGGTTTCCTACTGAGGGATTTTTTTTTGTCACTAAGATAAACAGCACCTCAGTGGAAATCTTTGTACATACCTCTCTGCACCTTTGCCCAATTATGTCCTTTGAATAAATCCCTAGAATTGAACTTACCAGGTGAGACCCCATGAGCATTTTCAAAGGCTTTTTAGAGTTGGATGTGCCAGCAAGATTGGCCTGGCTGCACCCGCCTGCAGTGATGAGAAGGCCCCGGGGAACAGGCTGTGGCCGCCCTGGTCTCCCACTAACACTGTGGTTCCTGACTTCCTCCTCGACCTTTTCAGCCGTCGTGGCTCCTGCTCCCACCACGCCTCGGTGCAGCCAGCCGCTGGCCGGCCTGGGCCCCTCGCACCTCCACGCCAAGCTGGTGCTACTGAAACACACAGCTGCGCAGGTGAGCCTCCCAGCACAAAGGCCGCCCTTGCCCCGGCCCACCCACCCCTGGAGACTCAGGGCTCCTGGTGTTCACACTGGTGACAGGCAGCTCCCGCGGAGGCAGGAGGGAGCACAGCCTGGCCCCAGGGAGGGCTGAGCCCACCCCCTGGAGGGGAATAGAGCATCTCTGAGGCCTGTCCTCTGTGTCACTTAGGGAGCATGTCCTATGTGCCAGGCTCTGTGCTGAAAGTTTATGTTCCTTGTAAGCGCTTGCCCTCCCACAGCACTCCAAGGCAGGTAATGTTATTTTCTGCAGTTTCCAGACAGGCTTAGAGGGATGAGTCACGTACTAACAAGTGGTCCCACCAGGAGTGAGAGCTGGTGTTTCCCTGCACTGCACGTGCTCCTGCCCTGCCCCACCCGATTCCCAGAGCCGGACAGAACTGGGACATAAGCGGAGGGGAGGGGGGCTCCCAGAGAGAGGGCTGCTCGCCTAGCACCCAGGGACCCCTTCACCCACAGTGCCACAACCCAGTGCCCCTGTCCACAGAAGGAGGTACAGGAAGCAGCCCGAGGGCGACTTCTCAGTAGCTCTGCCTTTCAGGACCATGACTTCTTGGAGAATGAACAGTTCTTCCTGGAGACCCTGAAGAAGGCCTCTGACAACATGGCATCCCATTCAGCCTGAAGGGCCCACCGCCGCCTCAGCAGAGGCCTCAGACCCTGGAACTCTCCCACTGCCCACTGGCTGCCAGCCCCGAGGAAGGATCCCCAGGAAAACTCTGCAATGCCCAGGGCCTGATTACAGTTCTCCCTGTGGAAGGGGTGCAGGCGCCTTCTTCCTTAGTGCTCCACCCCGTGGGTAAGGCCCTGTGCCTCTCGGACTCCAGGGGCAGCAGCTTCTGGGGAGACGCGATACTGAGGGCATCCCAGCCCCACGACACTGTCAGCCCCAGCTTTGGTTCTCCTGCCCCGCACGCTCCCAGCTACGGTCCCGGGGTCTGACGGGCGCTGTGGGCCCCTCAGCTCCTCAGCCTGTGGGTGGTTCGGGGATCTTTTCCCCTGGGCCTCTTCTGAGGCAGGGGGTCTTCTGGAACCCCTTTCCACAAGGAATCTCCCACCCTTCCTGCCTGAGAGGCCAGCAGAGAGAGCATGGGGTCTTCTCCCTAATGGGGACAGAAGAGTCAGGCCACCCATTTTAATGGGCCTTCCAGCCTCCTGGCCAAGGGGGTGGGCAGCCATGCAGGGGCGGAGAGGGCTCTGGGCCCGGCCAGCCTTTACCTCCCAGTCTGCTGCGCTCTTGGGCCTCAGCCAGCCCTGCCTGCTGTCAGGCCGGCTCCCACAAAGTCCCCGCCTTGTTCCCGGCTGCCGGAGCAACGGACTAACTCACACAGATACTGGCCTCATGGCTTCTTGGAATACGCTCCCCAGAGGCAGGAGAGGGGGCTGTGGGTGATGGTGGGGTGTGGGGAAGGACAGAAGGCTTCTCTCTGTGCTGTTCTCTTGTCACAAAACCACATCCGGGTGGGAATGAAGATGATGGCAGCGCCAGACCGCTGCCTGGGAGGAGACAGCACCCTGGGGACGGGAGGGGCTGCTGCCCTGTGTCAGAGTTTGGGGGGCTCTGCCCTTCTCCACTTGTGGGCAGTGGGCCAAGGCCAGTCGGAGGGGCACCAGGAAAGGGTTGGGAGAGTTGGTGGTTGTCCCCTGCAAACCCAAGGACTCAACTAATAAAATCACAACTAATCTAGAGCGGCTTCTCTCACCTCCCATCAGAGGAAACCGTCCAGGGGCGAGGGAAGGTGAGGAGGGCCATGCCAAGTCGGGTGTGGCGGGCACAGGTGTCTCTGCTCTTTCAGAAAAGCTTCCAGAGGGGCATTTTTTTTTACATCTTGGACCCACTAAATAGCTATATTATTTTTTCTTTGTTTAATGAGGGGGAGGTAATTAGGTTTATTTATTTATTTAAATTTGGAAGAGGTACTGGGGATTGAACCCAAGACCTCGTTCACCTAAGCATATGCTCTACCACTTGGAACTATACCTTCCCCACTAAATAGCTACATTCTTAATGGCTGGATTCTTAAAAAATGTGCCACCACTCATCTGAGTTTGAACCTATCTCTTAGAACTGTTTGTAGCTCTGTTATTTGCTATAAAACTGGGCGGGGCTGGGACCCTCCAGCCCTACACCCTACCTGCCTGCTGGCTGGACCACAAGCAGGAGAAGGATATGAAGGGGCATCACAGACGAAGGGACTGAGACTCAAAATAATCTGCCCCAGGTGGCACAGCCAATAGCAGAACCTGGGTTTGAGTTTTGCTTGGGCAGATTCCAAAGCCCTAGGCGCTCAGCCATGTCACTTTGCTGCCTCCTCCTAGAACGGCACACCGCACACAGCACTTCTGCGCAGTGGAGGATCCCAGGCTCCTTGGGTGGTGCCCACACCCAGGAGGGAAGCATTGGTGTCCCATTAGAAGCCTGATTAAAGCTTGAAATTCAGTCCTTGGAATTCGCACTTATCAAATTCCCACCCATGTAAAGAGCTAGAGGGGTCTGAGGATGGGAGTAGCTGGTGTTTACAGTCACCTGACAGATTTGTGGATTAGGGGAGGGTGCAGGGAGACCCACAGGGAATGATCTTAAAATTAAGGAGCAAGTTGTTACGGCTCTGTACACCTTGTTAAAGAGTTTGAACTTTTATTTTCAGGGCAGTGGGTATTCACTGAAGGGTTTTAGTCAGAGTGGAACCATATTTGCTTTTTAGAAAAGCCGTTGTGGCCAAGGGTGGAGGACAGACCGGAAGGGCAAGAGTGGGGACAGGGAAGCCAGCAGGAGGCCGTCTGCTATGGTGTAGGGGAGACAGGACAGCATTCTACCCAGCGTGGCAGTGAGGAACCCAGTGCCTGACCTGCAGGATCAGGAAGGAGGGTGTATGTGGGAGGACCCCCAGGTCTCTGGCTTGGGCAACTGGGTGGTGTCCTACTTGGATGACACTAGTGCCCATGAAACAGCCAAGCAGAGATATTCCATGGGTACTTGGTCCTGACAACACTAAACCCAGTGCCTATCACTGCTCTGGATCACCGTCCCTGATGTGAAGGTGTGGTAGGTAGCTTACTCATCCCCTTTCACTAACCCTTTCTCCTTAAGGAGAGGCTGGGTATTACTGGCCTTAATGTATAGTAGGTGTGCAGTGATGGTGAGTTGGGTTGTCTGGCTGCTCTTTATGAAAACCAAATTCAAGGTGTGGCCACTTCCTGCTGGATGAAGAGACCCCTCACACCATTTCAGTGTGAATGTGAGGGTCAAGCTTCTGCTAGTACCAGAGCAACTGAATGAGTCACCAGCCCTGGTTGGGACATCAGGGAAGGCTTCCTGGAGGAAGCACTTAACGAGGTCCAAGAGGTAGCCAGGCAACAGGGAGAAAGGTAAGGAGTGGAAGGCAGAAGTGACAGCATATGCAAAGGTCTTGCGCCAGGGGGAGACAAGTGCTGACTATGTGAAACCAAGTTCCTGTAAAACCCTGTTCCCTTACAGGGTTTATGATTAGTCTCTCTAACCAAAACATTATTCCCTGTCTTGTCCTCTCTGACCTCAATCCTGTGCTAACTGAACACTAATCAATCAGAGTCAGATGACTAAAACTGCTGTTGTTGATAACATCGTTAATGTACTAAAATTGCTATTATAGATATCCTCCTCAACACAGAAACTCAGGTCGTTTCTCTAGGGTAAGATGAGCTAACATATCCCTGAGCCTGGCCAGAGAGTCGTATGTAAACCAGAAATATCCCAACTCCCAAAACTGCGATTAAGAAATGTTACAAGATGATAACCCCAGCTGCTTTGTTTTTCCCCTTAAAAAAACAAAACAAAACCCTAACTCAAAGACCAAGCTGGGGTGGATCTGAGACTTGTCTTCCATGCCCTTGCTTGGTGCTCAGCAATAAATCTTTACTTTGCTGCAAACCCACCATCAGAATTTGGCTTCCTACACCACGGGCACAAGAGCCCTTTGCTGGGATAACATGGAAGTTTGAGTTCCAGGACAGAGGCGAGAGCAGAAGACGGTCCAGATCACCTGGGGTACCAAATTTTATCTTGTTAGAGCAACACAGTTCTGAAAGGGTTTAGGCACAGACACGGTTTTAACCAGATCACTTCTGCTGCACTGTGGATAACAGTAAACTGGAGGTGATCAACAGCTAACACATATACCACAGAAAATGCCTTATATACGTTAATTCATTCAGTCCTTCTAACAACCTTATGAGGTAAGCACCATCAATCACTACCTGCATTTTTTTCCAAGTAAAACGGCAAGACAGACAGGAAGGTCGCAATCTGGAATTTGAACCCAAGCCGGGGGACTCCAGAATCCCTGCTAGTACCCCTCCCCCTGCCCATGCTGCTGCACCACTGGGGGTGCTCAGGATGCCTCCTTCAGGGGTGGGGCGACCCCTGAGAGTAGCACCAGGAAAGCGCCGCTGCCCGGCCGGCACACCGCCGCCAGTCTGTGGCGCCTCCCGGTGGCTGGCCGGGGGCAGCGGCCCGGACTGCTCGCGGCTCCGCCCCGCCGCCCACTGGGCACGCCCAGGGCCCGTAGCTACCTTCAGCCTGGAGGAAGGAGCTCCGGGAACCCGCGACGGAGGGCTCCGCGGCCTGGGCGGAGGCGCGGCTACTGGGACGCGGGGGCGGGACTTGAGGGGCGTGGCCTCTGTCGTGCGCTCAGGCGCTCTCCTGCCGTCTCTGCCGGGTCTTAAGGAGAAAATGGCGGCGCCCTGGTGGCGAGCCGTGCTGTGCGGAAGTCGGGGGTGGCGGGGCTTCAGCACCTCAGGTGAGGGTTCTGGGGGTGGGGAGGGCTCTTGAAGGTCCCCGTGTAGCCTAACCATGGGGCTCGAGCCAGCGCCCGCCCCCGGCCTCTGTGGGGCCTGGCCTGACGTCCTGCTCACTGCCTGCAGCCGCCCTGAGCCGCCGGACCCCTCCTCTGGGGCCGATGCCCAACGAGGACATCGATGTCAGCAACCTACACCGGCTGAAGAAGTACCGCAGCTTCGACCGCTACCGGCGCCAGGCGGAGCAGGAGGCGCGGGAACCACATTGGTGGCGGACCTACCGGGAGCACTTCCGGGAGGAGTCAGGTGCGGGGCTTCCGGAGCTGGGCTGTGGTCGGCGGCATCGGGACTCGCGTCCTCCTCCCGCTTGGCGGAGGGGGCTGGCCTGCCTGGCTTCCCGCGCGCACTGATGGCAGTTTAGTCCCACCAGGAATTTTGACACCTTTTGGTCTCCCTACTTGAAAAGTTCCCTTCCCTCACTGTTAAGAGTTCCACCTTAGATATGTCTACTCCTAAAATCCTTTCCCGATCAGCCTCCACACCCGCCATTCCCGGTTAGAACGCCTCTCCGTGCTGCTTTAATAGTATCCATATAACCTTGACGCACCGTATCCTGACATTTTTCACTGTCTCCCTCCCGGATTGTGCCCCTAAGGACAGGGATCTTGCCTATCTTGACCACTATTGGCTCTCACACCCATGCAGTGCTTGGCACATAGGTGTGCAGTACTTTGCTGAATTAAATTGAAAGCCCTGGACAAGGTGACTCAGGGACCCTGCTCTTGAGGGAATTACTGAATGTGTCCTTTTAGAAAGCATTGATGAAAGCATTTTTAATATTGGTTAAGGGCACAGGCAGGGAATCCACATAGTCTTATTTAAACCCAAGTCAGCCTCTTGGGAGTGACTTCCCTGAGGTTCAGTTTCCTCCACTGTAAAATAAAATGATTGTGTCACAAAATCGCTGTGAGGATTAAAGGAGACAGTTCATTGGAATTCTTAGACTAATATTCCTGCTGAGAGCCATGTTTCTTACTGTTACTGTCTAATATAAATAGGAAAAGGGGCTGAAAGTTTTCTAGGGCCTTGCTGCTCAGAGTGTGTTCTGGGACCAGAAACATGGGCATTACCTAGGAACTTGTTAGGAATGCGGAGTCTCAGGCCCTACCCTGACCTACTAGTCAGATGGAGAATCTGAATTTTAACAAGTTTCCTATGTAACTTGTATGGTTTGTCCATTAAAGTGTGAGGAGTGCTTCTTTAAGTCCTTCTAGCTTCAGCTGTTAATTCTGCCAAGGACACAGGTGTGAGCCCATGGCCAGCTGTGAACAGGCTTGGAGGTGATCCCAACTCCAACTGGGATGACCATCTGCCTCTGTTTCCCATGACTTAGACAGATGATGTGACCTGGTTTAGGGATCAGAAAATAGTCTCGATTTGTATCCAGTTTGCTTAGCAGCTGGACACTGTTCAGGTCTGTGAAGCTGACCACACAGTAAATTTTAGTTTTGTGAACTAAAGAGTTAGACTTAGCAGCAGAGCTTGGCCAGTGAGAGAACTAGGTATGGACAGGCAGCTTAACCAAGACTTGATACCACTGTCTCCAACACATCTTCCCTCCCAGATCCCAAAGACAAGATTGACATCGGGCTGCCTCCACCTAAGGTCTTCCGGACCCAACAGCTGTTGGAGCGGAAACGGGTCCTCCAGGAGCTGCGGGCCAACGTGGAGGAGGAGCGGGCTGCTCGCCTCCGCACAAGTAAGCCGTCCCAGGGGCCAGGGGCCCGGGACCCGGGTGTGTCCCTGCCTCTAAACTGCATCCTAACTGGCATCATTCCTTCCCAGCTCGCATCTCCCTGGAGGCTGTGCGGGCCGAGTGGGAGAAGACCTGTGGCCCCTACCACAAGCAGCGTCTGGCCGAATACTACGGCCTCTACCGCGACCTGCTCGGCGGGGCCACCTTCGTGCCCCGAGTCCCCCTGCAGGTGGCCTACGCTGTGGGCGAGCACGACCTGATGCCTGTGTACCATGGCAACGAGGTGACACCAACTGAGGTGACTGCGGCCTGTGCACAGACGCATCCCACCACGGGCCACAGACAACTCCTTTTTGAAAGCACGTATAGAGGTGGTGGTTACGGTGGTCAAGGGCGCCAGCACAGCCTCGGCGTAGACTGATCCGGGATGTTCTTATTCTCTGTCTCCTCTTTTTAATTTCTTGGTAAACAGCACTAGCGTACAGTAATTACAAAGAAAAATTATAAAATGACAGAAAATGAAGCTGCATCTTGGCACACTTGGCATACATACCCTCTGTCTTCAGAGTGCCCTCCCAGCCACTGGCTGCCGACACATGGGCCTTCTTGTAGTTCAGATCTCTGAATAGGCAATGGCAGAGTTCCTTCCATAGGTCTCTCTTTGCCCACCTGCCCACCTTGAGGGGCTGTCAAGGGCGTTTGGATCAGAATGGGCTCTCCCTTCAGGGCTCCCACAGGCTCCTGCCCTTCAGAAGGAAGATCTGTTTAGAATAATTTGTCCATCCCTGGTGGGGGTGACAGTTCCCTCTTTCTCTCCCCCAGGCTGCCCAGGCCCCAGAAGTGACCTATGAGGCAGATGAGGGCTCCATGTGGACACTGCTGCTCACCAACTTGGGTAGGTGTCTGGGGCTCACTGGGACTCCTGCCTCCCTCACCTTCCATGAGCCAGGGCTCCAGGGAGTTGGGGGCCGGGCCAGGCAGAGAGTTCCAGCCCCGGTTCCTTCCAAGGAAGGAGGTGGGAAGGGGCAGCAGGGCCCTCAGTCAGCAGGGTGTGTTTCTGTGCAGATGGACACCTGCTGGAACCGGATGCCGAATATGTCCACTGGCTGGTGTGAGTACCTGGGGCAGGAGGCTGGGTCAGGAGCTCTGGAGGAGTCCCTGGCATCCTAGAAAGAGCTGTACCTGCAATTAAGTCTTTGTTCCATCATGGATTATCCGTAGGGTTTTGGATTAACCTCCCACCCTTGGAGGTGGTTCCTCACCTCTGCTTCCTGAGGGCATCAGGGGCCCTGTGATCCAGTGGCTGAAGACAGCTACAGAAGAAAAAGCAGGCAATGGCCTTGGGCACTCCCACAGGCCTCTTGGCTCCCTGAACTCATTTCCTCACCTGTGAAACTAGGATGATGCCACCATGTGCCTTAGCTACCCTGAGGGGCTCTGTGACAGTCAAATGGGAAAAGGACCATAACAAGCCTCTGGCAGCTGTGACATGCCCAGTCTGGGCTACCTTTGTTTTCTCACTGGCCTTTGGTTCTGAGCGTCAGGCTGGGGGCAGAGGTCATGCAGGTGACCCCAGCTTTGGGACTTCTGGCTAATTGGGATGAGTGACTCAGGCTGGTTTCTGTCATCTTTTATTCAACTGCATATACCAACCTGTACAGCAGGAGCCTCTGAGGAGTTGTACCTGGTGCAGGCCCAATGGCCATCCCAGTGCCGGGCTGGGCAAACACTGCCTGACAAACCCAGAGCCTTCAGGAAGCAGAGAGAGAAGTAGCCTTAGGTGGCATGGCTCTCCTGCCGAACGGCTGTGGCAGCCCCACCAGCTCCCCAGGCCCAGTAAACTGCCTGCTTGCCCTTGCTGTCAACCTGACAGTCCTGGGACCCCAGCCCTCAGTCTCTAAGCCCCTGCTGCTCCCTCCGCAAGTTTGCAGTCCGTCCGAGGGTTGCAGAGCTCTGCTTCCTGCCGGATTGTACAACAGAGATCATCTTAGGGTCTGTCCTCCCAGGGAGCTCATCAGTCTTGAGGGAGCATAGCAGTGAGGACGTTCCTGCTGCCACTTCCCTCTAGTGGCAGTTAACAGATGCTTTTCCTCCTGCCAGAACCAACATCCCAGGCAACAGGATGGCTGAAGGACAGGAGACATGTCCCTACCTACCCCCCTTCCCTGCCCAGGGCACCGGCTTCCACCGCTTTGCCTTCCTGCTTTTCAAGCAAGACAAGCCAATCGACTTCTCTGGGGACACCCGGCCCTCACCCTGGTAATCTGCACACCTCCCCCCATCCCCCCACCACACACAGCAGTCCCCCCAGCCTTAGGCCAGCTTCCCAGCAATGGTCAGTCTTGCTCACTTCTCCTCTTTCCTAACTTAGACCTTGAGGTGGGCAGAAGGCTAGTTGTGCTAGGCAGACCCTAAGGGGCTTCTCAGGATTGCCTGTGGGGCTGGAGGTAGGGTGTGGGGTTCTGGTGCCCGCCTCCCCACTCTCAAATGCTCCCCATCTTCCTGTAGCTACCAGCTTGCCCAGCGGACCTTCCACACTTTTGATTTCTACAAGAAACACCAAGATGCCATGACTCCAGCTGGCCTGGCTTTCTTCCAGTGCCGTTGGGATGACTCGGTCACCCACGTCTTCCACCATCTTCTGGGTAAGGGCAGAGGGGGCTGGGGGAGAGTGGAGGCTGGCCTCAGCTCACAGACCCGACTCGCCAGAAGGGCTTGTCAGGAGAGGGCCCCCGGCAGGTGTGCAGCTCCTGGGGTGGGCTGGCTGGGTATCCCACCTAGCAGACTAGAGAGGGGCTCGGGCCAGCAGCAGCCCACTCCCATGCCCCTTCATTCTTCTTGCAGAAATGCGAGAGCCGGTGTTTGAGTTTGTGCGGCCGCCCCCGTACCACCCGAAGCAGAAGCGCTTCCCCCACCGGGAGCCCCTGCGCTACCTGGACCGGTACAGGGACAGTCACGAGCCCACCTATGGCATCTACTGAGTGGCCAGAGTGCCACCCACCTCAGTGGACTGGGCCTCTCAGGCCACCCTGTCAAGCTCTGCAGGCAAGAGCAATGGAGACAGCCCCCGGGGCCAAGCACTGGGGTTCTCGGCCCTGCCTGAGGCAGGCCCTCTGCCGCCCTCCCAGCAGGACCAGGGCTTGGGAGTGAAGAACGCTCTCTGGGGGTGACAGTGGGTGGCAGTGGGAGGAGATGAATAAAGACTCTTGCTGGAACCAGCCCCGAGCCTCGTGGAGGCCTAGGTGAGTACTGTAGGTGCGCGGCAGCCGAAAGCATTTGCTTGGCTCCTCGGGTTTGTCTGCTTCTGGCTGAGGCCTTCGTGCTGCCAGCAGCAGAGGAAGCAGAGGGGACTGGGGCCAGGTTGCTAGGGTAGGGGGGAACCTGGGCTACTGCGATGCCCCACCGCTCCAGGAAGCCTCCCACGGATGTCGAGGGCTGGTATGTGTGTCAGCAGGGCTCGCCTGAGGTGCTCTGGCTGCGTGGTGGGTGTGCGGAATCCTCCCCTCACCTTCTGACTGAAGACTCAGTTTAGGGATGTCTGACAAGATTGTAACCACAGCCCAGCCTTTCAGTGCATCTTGGAAGCAATATGTTTGTGGCTTGGGGCGGGGGGAGCGCTGTGGGCTAAGGAAACAGGGATGGTAGGGGCGCAGAAGAAGGTTTAGTTTTGAGCTTTCTCTTTAGAAACTGTCAAGATCTATGCACATGAGTCACAAGTGACGAGTGCTAAGTTGTATGGAAGATAGTTGAAGTATTGAGGCAGTGGAAAAGACTTCGAGAATTGGACTAACCCTGAGGGAAATGGGCCTCAGGGGATAACACTGATTAAAGGAGGCAGATGGGAGAATGCTTGACATCCTAGGTGAGAGGAACCATATGAAAAAGGCAAGTGGCAGGACAAGGAAGGAAGGAAGGAAACAAAGACTTTTGCTGTAGCTGGTCTGGTTCTGTGTTCTAGGAACAGCCAGAGCGCCCCCTGGTGGAACTCTTGCTTTATGGGTGGGAAGTGGGCTGCCTCCCACCCTAGGTGACCACTCACCTCTGCTTCCTGAGGGTGTCAGAGGCCCTGTCATCCTGTGGCTGAAGATCAGTACAGAAGAAAAGCAGGTTGTCGGCCCTGACTGCTCCCACAGTCCTCTTGAAGAAAATCTGCCAGCCCTGGGCATTGGCCCCTTGCCTCCAAGTGCTTTGAATAAGAAGCAAAGGCAGGGCAAAGGCAGGTCTCAGATCTCTGGGCACACCCCCTGCTTGGGGCCCAGAAAGCCCCTGCATCCTTGCTGGGTGGTTAGGGTATTTCTCCTCTTTAAAGGAAAAGACTGCCTAGTTGCCAATCAAGAGGAGATCTGTACACCTTTTCCAGAAAGAGAAACTTCACATACAACATGGAAGACAGATGCTTACTGCATTGCAGAGAGAGGGCAGCTTGCCTAAAAATTAGGCCAACTCAGTAAGAAAGGAGAGTTAACCCTCCTCCAGCTCATGCTGGCTAAATACCAACTGCCCCAGGGCAGGTGGGTTAGCAATCAGGAAAGACCCCTCTCCTCTGCTCAGCTGCAGGGGAACCACCTCTCTAAAAAGTGAGGTTCCAGAACAGCCTGGACCAGCAAAGAAGGAACTCTCCAGCAGAGGGCTGACACCTAGAGGGGATTCCAAGTAGAGCTGAAGATTGCTTTTGAGTTTCCTTTAAAGGGGGTATGAAAAATAAATAAAGGGGGTATGAAGAAACCAATTTTCTGGTCCCTGTCTCTTGGTAACCAGAAATTTCCACCTCACTGTTTAAAAGAACTAAAATTAGGCATGGCCTAGAGAAGGGAGACACCCCAGTCTGGCAAGAGCCTGAAATTCAGCTCAAGGAGAAATGCAGCAGAGCCCTTGGGGTCAGGAGAGAGCATTCTAGCTGTGTGCCCCATTCTCATTGCCAGGCACTCCCATGCGCTGTCCCATATAATCGTCAAAACTCCAGGGAGGTAGACATTGTTGTTGCTAGTATTATTAGTATTAGATTTTCAGGTAAGGGGCTCAGAAGAGGTCCCGTGGTGGCCCCCAGCCAGAAGGCCTGGAGGTCTGAGGAGTTTCCCAGGGCTCCTTTTGTCTCCAGAGCCTGGGGCCGGATTCCACGCACAGGAGCTGCTGGACTGAGGGTCTAGGGAAGCAGGATGGAGGTCTTAGGGTGGGACCGGAGAGAGCCAGACCCAAACTCCCAGCCTGGGATGACAGGAGGCAGAAAGGGGGTGTTTCGGAGCCGGGAGGGGCCGAGCGCCGGAAAGGGAAGCCGGGAGCCGTCGGAGCCGGCGCGCTGCGGCGGGCAGGCGCTGGGAGTGGCAGCAGGTCGGGGCGGAAGAAAGGCTGTCACGTTTCTCTCCCGCGGTGGGTCCTGGCTCCGCCCCCGGCACCCACGGCCGGGCGCCGCCCGCGGGACCCGCGGTCCCTTTAAGAGGCCCAACCTGAAGATGCGCCCGGGGCCGCCCGCCGCCATGGCCGCGCAGCGCCTGGAGGACAAGCTGACCTGCGCCATCTGCCTGGGGCTCTACCAGGACCCGGTGACGCTGCTCTGCGGCCACAACTTCTGCGGGGCCTGCATCCGGGACTGGTGGAAACGCTGCGAGAAGGCGTGCCCCGAGTGCCGGCAGCCCTTCCCCGACGGCGCCGAGCTGCGCCGCAACGTGGCTCTGAGCGGCGTGCTGGAGGAGCTGCGCGCCCGGCCCGCGCCGGGCCCCGGCCCCGACCCCGGCTCCGCTCCGGCCCCCGGCCCCGGCCCCGGCCCCGGCCCCGACCCCGGCGCGCGCTGCCCCCGGCACGGGCGGCCGCTCGAGCTCTTCTGCCGCACCGAGGGCCTCTGCGTGTGCAGCGCGTGCACCGTGCGCGAGTGTCGCCTCCACGAGCGGGCGCTGCTGGACGCCGAGCGCCGGGAGCGGGAGGTGACGCGCCGGGGACCCTGCCCTGCTCTCTGCGCCCAAGCTGGGGCGGGCAGCTTCGGCAGCGCGGCTTGGCCATGTTTTTAGTCCCAGTTGAAAGGAGGTGGTGGTCAGAAAATATGCTTCGAATAGAGATTTGGGGGCTGGTGACAGGTCCAGAGTGAGGTTACAGGAGTGGCTGAGATGGAGTGAGGAGGTCAAGGAGCCGAGAGCCACAGTGTTGGAGGATAATCCGTGTGGCTATTCAAGTCTCAGAGAGTGGGGACAAGATGTTACTCCTCTCAGGACCAAGACTGCGCACTGGGCCTGAAAGGTCGCAGTGGAGGCCAGTAGATGTCAGCAATAAGGAGGGAGGGAGGAACCGGTGGTCCAACCAGAAATGGTAGATGCCCTGAAGGAGCTAGAATTTAGGCGGGAAGGAAAGTTATGCTGGAGTGTAAGGGGACAGATGCCTGCCCTAGCAGGTGGACAGTCCTGCACTCATGAGAGTACAACCTTTTGATCCCCAGGGGACCAGACAGGTCACAGCCAAATAGGGGTGCCCTCTTCCCCCTCATGCCCAAAGCTAGGACTGAAGATTGGCCAGGCGTTTAGAAGAACCCACCTCACACATGCACTGCACTGCCCGCTTGGCAGACAGCTTTGGTGCTTTGGGTTATCACCCCTTCCCCACAAGTCTGCCTAAGCCAGAAGTATTGCTCCCACTTATTGATGGGGTGATGGGGGGATGCTCCGCCTACAGGAGGGACCAGAAGTCATCTTCAGCCCAAGGCTTCTGCTCTGTCTGTGCACCACCCTGCTCCAGGTGGGGAAGGGACTTTGTCCTGGTCTCCCTGGGACTCTGACCCAATTCTCCCAGGTCTCAGATTAAGGCTGGTGCTTTGTGTGCTGTCCCACTGCTCAGCCTCACCTGGGGTGGCTGGGGAGGGGTGCCCAGCATCTGCAGGTGGTTTTTGACTGGCTGAGGGGAGACTTCACAGCCAATCCTGGCCCCCTCTTGTCACTCATTCCCCGGTGGGCACCACAGGCCCAGCTGAGAGCGACGCTGGAGCTCACCCAGCAGCAGGCCACCCAGGCTGAGAGTCAGCTGCAGGAGCTACACTGGCAAAGCAACCAGATCCAGGTACAAGACCTGTCTGTGCCACCCCACCACGTCCTCGTGCTGTGTCCTTCAGGTGGCCACCAGCTGGTCTCTGGGACCATGGGCAGTAGGTGTGAGCTACCTTGAAAATGCCTCCTGGCAGCAGGAAATAAAGGGCTGAATGGGGGAAGAGACCCCAGGGCCCTGGGCTGCCCACCCTCCCACCCCTCAGCCCAGTGGGCAGCCCAGGGCCCTGGCTACCCTAGGCTCCTCACGTGCCTACCCAGAGCTCAGCCTGCGCCCTGGCCTCCATGGTCTTTGGGAAGTTCAGCCGCCTGCTGCAGGCCCTGGAGATGCGGCGGGCTTTGGCACTGAGGGACATCGAGGTGGCCAAGACACAGGTGCTGAAGCAGGTCCGGGACGAGGAACAGCGACTGGAGGGCCACCTGGAAGCCTTGGCTCGCTGTAACCGCAGGATTCGCGACCTCTTGGAGCAGTTGGATGACCAGACCTTCCTCCAGGTACCAGGCCTGGGGGTGGCGGGGTGGGGGACCAGTATGCCTGCCCCTCAGGCCCGGGTTCACTGCAGCTGTCCCTGGGGCTCAGGAATCGCAGCTCCTGGTGCCCCCAGGGCCCCTCGGGCCACTGACTCTCCCTCAGTGGAATGAAGATGGGCAGCTAGGTGGCCTGAAGGAGTCACTGAGCCAGCTGTGTACCCTCCTCCTGGAAGAGGGGGGCCACCCTGGGGCACCAGCCGAAGCTGCTGACTTGGGCTCTACTGGTAAGGCTGACTCCAGATCTCTCCCTACCCCTCTGGGCCCAGCTGTCCCTCCCACCGGGGGTGGGAGTCAGGGCCCAGCCCCCCACCAGCTCCCCTCCCCATCACTCCCCTAAAACACTGCTTTGCTCCCTAGAGGCCCCAGGTCCCCTGGCACCAGTCTTGAGCCCAGTTTGTCCACTGAGGAGGAAACTCTGGCAGAGTAAGAAGGCCCAGTGCGTGCATGTGCACTTGTGTGTGCACGTGCGTGTGAGTGTGTTGTGAGTGTGTTGTGCATGCGTGTAGGGATGTGTATGGCACGTGCCATGACTGTTCTGTTCAGGAAGTCTGTTCCATGTCCTTTCCTGGGTCCGGCCTCATCCCCTGCATGCCTGTTGCAGGATGCACACCTCTTCCACATGGAGCCAGTGCAGTATTTAAGGAGATTCTGGGCACACAACCTAGGATTGATCATAATTCTTCCACTTACTTTGAAGTTAGGTTCTCTCTCTGAACCTAAGTGTTCTCATCTGTGAAATGAGGCTCATGGAAGGTTCCACACCTCAGAGGTTGCACAGAGGATTGGATGCTGTGATGATGTCCAGCTTGCAGTATGTCTGGCAGCTGTCTAGTGGTCTGTCCGTGGGACTTCAGTTGTTGTCTGTCCCTTCTGGGGACAGGATGGTGGACCTGCTCCCTTGCCCACTCACCTTCCATCTGTCTCTGCCCAACAGATTATCGCAATCTGACCTTCGATCCTGTCAGTGCCAACCGTCACCTCTACCTGTCTCGGCAGGACCAGCAGGTGAAGCACCGTCGCCAGCCCCGGGGCCCAGACAGGCCAGGCAGCTTCGAGCTCTGGCAGGTGCAGTGTGCCCAGAGCTTCCAGGCTGGGCAGCACTACTGGGAGGTGCGTGCATCTGACCACTCAGTGACGCTGGGCATCGCCTACCCGAAGCTGACGAGGCGCAGGCAGGGGCCCCATACAGACAACATCGGCCGCGGGCCCAGCTCCTGGGGGCTGTGCATTCAGGAGGACAGCGCCCAGGCCTGGCACAACGGGGAGGCCCAGCGTCTCCCGGCGGTATCAGGGCGGCTCCTGGGCGTGGACTTGGACCTGGCCTCTGGCTGCCTGACCTTCTACAGCCTGGAGCCCAAGACCCAACCCCTGCACACCTTCCATGCCTTCTTCACCCAGCCCCTCTACCCCATTTTCTGGCTCCTTGAAGGTAGGACCCTGACTCTATGCCATCAGCCCGAGGCCAAGCTCTCTCCAGGGCTCCAGGAAGAGGCCTCAGGGCTCAGCTGAAGAAGGCACAGGGTGGAGCTGGGGGTCAGGTGCCACCGTGCCTGTGTGCCCAAGCACTGCCCCAGCCCCTGGTCTAAGGACTTGAGGCCGCAGTTCTAACAGGACCAGTCATTGACCGGAAGACCAACTCAGGACCAGGCTGGGCCTGGATCCTGGGGAAGCCTCCAACCTGGAGTTCACCTTTCCAGCCTCTTTGAAGGGGACAGGGACTGAAGGGAATGAAAAGGGCGCACATTTCTAGGCGGCTGCCTTGACCTCAGAGGCCAGTGCGGTGCCCGGGGTCTCCTGGTCCCACAGGAGCGTGCATGCAGTGTGGGACACACCACAGAGTGGGACAGACAAAATCATCCACCTGTAAACCCCAGGTTGCCTTCCACCAAGACAGTGTGGAAGCAAAGAACTCCCAGAGGGAATCTTGAGAAAATTGATTTTCACCTTCTCTCTCCTTGTCTTTATCTCTTATATTCCTTAACATTTTCGTGTATTTTAGTCTTTTTTACTTTGTACATCCTTGTGATTGCATTCTATAAACAGTTGCATTTTTGCATTTTTTAAATTTAACATAAGCATTTTTCACATTGTTAAACTTTTCCCCTGAATAATTACCATGTAAACAGTCATTCTAATGACTACCAAAATTTATTTACCCATTATTGGACATGCAAAATGTTTTGGGCTGTAAAAATACGGCTGTGATGACTGTTTTTGAGCAGGAAGCTTTGGCCACATTTATGGCCATGTACAAACATAGAGTACACTCTAAAGAGGGATCACTCGACAGAGAAACAGTGAGCGCTTGAAGATACTATTTTTATACGAAAGACCAAAATGAACCCTTGAGTCAGGCCAGCTAGTGCCCCTGGCGCCCATCACACCGGTCAAGTTAGCGTGGCAGGGTCTCGGCCCCTAGCATCCTCACCGCATCCCCACCCCAGATGTGGGATTATGTGCAGTGATTTGTGCAGGGGCCAACACGGTGCTAACTCCTGTTCTTTTGTTTTTTTGCTACTCAGAACATGATTCTGTGACAATCTCTGTACATGTTTTTCCCTGTGTTTCTGGAACTGAGGGTACTGGGTCATAGGGGGAACAGAAATTTTGTCCTTGAAGTGTTCCACTTGATCTGGGTGCTGGTTCCCAGGGTGTTTGCTTTATAACCTTTTATGCTGCAGTTATATGTTTTATATACTCATGTATAAGTATTTTGTAATAAGGTTTTTTTTTAAAGGATGACACATGCAAAAAACGCAGACTCAAAAAAAATACCAAGTATTTTTATATTTGTAAAAAATCTATCTCCCTTCCACATTGTAACCTGGCCCGGGCAGAGGCCACGGTTGCAAACTCCACCTCAGGCCCTCACTCCTCAGCCCTGCAGCGTCTGTTCAAGGGCAGGGCCAGGCAAGGAGCTTCCAATAGATTCCTAAGGTGGAGAGGCCCCCAAACAGGAAGAAGGTTCTTACACTGGGCAGCCCCAGCAGTGTGACAGGAGGCAGTGGGGACCTTGCTGAACAGCTGGGTTAACAGCAGAGCTGAAAGGCCCAGCGAGGCAGGAGGTGGGGTGGGGCGGGGCTGGGCCGGCCTCATCATCGCTGGCTGCCCCAGCATACAGAGTCATACAGATGCCCCAGCACTTGTCCAACTGGCCAAGCCCATCCTCTGAAAGGGGCAGAGAGAACAGCGTCCTTCCGCTTCCGTGGTGGGAGGCATTTGGGGTCACTTACTCTATGGATTTCTTTCTTTAATGGGTCGTTAATCCTTTCCCTGTTGTTCTGTGGGAGTATTCTAGATCATGACCATTAACCTTTGTTTACATATGATGAGATGCTACGGAAATTTTGATAGAGTGCTGTGATTAATCAGTGCTTCCCATTTTTGGTGGTGGTAGTTGTTTTTTAATGACGGTACTGGGAATGGAGCCAAGTACCTCCTGCATGCTCAGCATGCGCTCTACCAGCTGAGCTATACCACCACCCTTTTAAATTTTTTGGTGGGGGAGGTAATTAGGTTTTTATTTATTTATTTATGGAAGTACTGAGGATTGAACCCAGGACCTCGTGCATGCTAAGCCTGCACTCTACCCCTGAGCTATACCCTCCCCTGATCAGTGCTTCTCAATTAGGTGTTGGGGAGAAGCATTGCCAAATCTGGAAAACTTCAGATAAATTCACTCCATCTACCTGATTATGACAGAACTCTCCACCTGCTCTCCAGGAAAAATGTATTGGTACAGAGGGAAAAAGAAGCATGGACTTCGGGGTGTAACATTTATAAAAGGGACACATTTGATTAGCCTAGGAGTGTTTCCAGCATCTCTGCCTGCCCCCTCCTCCTCACGGCCTCTGGGCTTCTGTGAGACAGAATCAGGAGGGTGGGCAAACAGACAGAACAAGGGCAGGAGAGAGTTTTAAAGACAGGGGCCTCTGGAGCCAATAGAGGTGGAGGGAGTTGGATTGGAGGCCAGAGAGGAGAGGGGTAAAGAGAAGAGGCTGCTCTTGCCCAAGAAGGGAGTAGCGGGGTGACTGCAGGAAACGTGGCTTTGAGTAACACAGGGCTGGAAGCTGGGAGACAATGGAGCCAGGCCTTTGAGATTCTGACAGGAAAGGATTTGCATTGAGAGTTCCATACCCAGCCAAGCTGTCAATCACAGACGAAGCCTGAACAAAGACATTTGTAGACACTTCCGCTTGCATTGTCAGGAAGCTCCCAGAGGACGTACTTTTCAAAAATAAAGGAATAAATCAATGGAAGGAAAGGGAGACTGGGGATCCAAACAACAGGGAATTCAACACAGAAGAGAAGTGATCAAGAATCAATATCCCCAGAAATATGGGCCCAAACATCCAGATGTTCAAGGCTTATAAGCATGTGCTTTAGAGACCTGCAGGTAAATGCTGGAAGAGACGGTTAAAGTTGAACCCAGTTGTCCCTGGGAGCACGAATCTGGAGGAGGTAGGACAGGGGACTGCCAGGTTTTTGTTATAAGCCTCATTAAATTGTTTAACTTGTAAATACTCTGTATTACTTTGAAATAAATATAACTTTTAAAGTACATCATAGCATAAAGAAGTGCTGCTGTGGGGACATGGCTCGGGCCCCAGTTCCATTTTTTTTCAGCGGTGCAAGCAGAGCTAGGCCTGGCTTACTAAATACGATCATTTGCTTGACTGCTTTTGCTTGTTTTTTGTTTATGTTTGACTTTTTTTTTTTTTTTTTGGAAGCAATACTGCAGCTAGACAGGGTCATTTATGAGGTTTAGGATTGTTTTCATTTTGCACCTTTTGGATTGAAATTCTGCCGCCTCTGCAGGACTGGCTATATGACCTCTGGCGAGATAGGCAGCCTGTCAGAATTCCATTTCCCCTCCTTCATGACAGTCCTTGCAAGGGCGGAGCGAGATGCAGGCGTTAACATGCTCCTGCAGAACTCAACAGTGTCAATTACCCTTTCCCTTAAGAGCCAATTAATTTAAAAAATAATGACTGTATTGGGCAACTTTAAAGCAACGATCATGGAAATGAAGGATCAAAATGCCACCACCCTGACAAACCGCAGCTCCCTGCTTTCCTGGGGGAGCACTTCTTCCTGAACAGGCTGTGGGATGGGGAGCAAAGCACCCCCCAGTGCAAGTGGCATCCCTCTCTCCCCTCCAGAACCAGGCGGGTCTGTGGTCTCAGCAAGCCCAGGCAGCCTCCGGGCAGGGTAGCGCTGATGTCTGAGCCTCTGAACTGTTCCTGCGTCTTGGCAAACAAGCGACAGTTGTACAGTCAAGATCAAGTGCTTCCTATGGAACTCATTATCCGCCTTCCTGCCAAATTGGGCACACCCAGGCTGGTTGCCTCTGCTACTCCTCTGCCCGGAAGATCTTTTCCCACCCTGCTTTCTGCCCACCTGAGTCCTAGCAGTCTGAAAGCCCAGCTCAAATGCCACTTCCTTCATGCAGGCCTCCACGTTCTCCCTCCCCCTCCCCGTGAATCCCCCAGGAGTGGATCCCACCTCTCTGTTAATATTTAATAGATCCTAGTTTTCTTCTCTCCTTCCAGGAGGCTCTATATAGCATCTTTCTAGTTTTTGGGGGGTTAGGTAGTTAGGCTTATTTATTTATTTTTTAGAGGAGGTCCTGGCGATTGAGGCCAGGACCTTGTGCAGGCTAAGCACTCGCTATACCACTTGAGCTGCTATACCCTCCCCTCCACAGCATCTTTCTAAATTAGACATTTTTAACCTGGGGTCTTGGGAGCTGGGGTGGAAACTCTATTCTCACTGTCCTCTAACTGAAATTTACCATTTCTTTCTATTCCGAATGGAGAGAACACACCACAATGATATTAGCAATACCTGTGACTGGTCACCAATAGAAATTACAGATTTTTCATAGCACATTACGGAGGTGACAGAGAACTTGAAGTATTTTTATAATCACCACTATTTCAAAAATACAGTAAATGTTTAGGCCTCATCAGATCTTTTTACTTATTTGTCCTTGTGTTAAAGAAACACATACATAACTTTACCACAGATTTTTCTTCATATTTTGTGCCTGTATCTCAGTGTTATTGGTTTCCATGGAATCCTATGCATTTTGTTTTGTGCATTTGAAAGCGTTACTGTGGAAAGGCTTCGAAGGCTGTACTAGGCTTCGAGAGCCCCCTGCCCTGCACAGGGCAAAAGGCTAAGCCCAGCTCTAGGTGGACAGATCTTCTTCACCCCTTTACTCTTTGTACTTTGGCCTCCCATCAGCAGGAGGTCTGCTGGCCTTGGGGTAGGAAGCATTGCCTCAATTATTCTATATTTTTTAATGAGCTTTTAATTTTAGAATAGTTACACACTTACAGAAAAGTTGCAAAGATGATTCAGAGTTCCCATATACCTCCCTCCCAATTTCCCCTTTTGTTACATGACTGTGGGACATTTGTCACAATTAAAGAGCCCACGATGGTACATTCTTATTCACTATATTCCATAATTTATGTGAATTTCCTTAGTTTTTTCCCTAGCATCCTTTTTTTTTTTTTTTCTTTCAGGAGCATGTCCAGAATACACATTACATTTAGCTATCATGTTTCCTCAGGTTTCTCCTGGCTGTAACAGTTTTTCAGACTTTCCTTGTTTTCGTTTGATAACTGTGACAGTTTCAAGGAGTACTGGTCAGGCGCTGTGCAGTCTGTCTCTCCAACAGGATTTGTCTGAGGTTTTAATCTTAATTAGCCCAGGGTTATGGGTTTTGGGGAGAAAGATGATGTCATATCAAGGGTACTTACTGTCCACATGCTTACCACTGCTGTTGCTGACCTTGCTCACCTGGCTGAGGTCAAGTTGGTCCATGCTCATCAGGTTTCTCCTCTGTAAAGTTACTCTCCTGCTCCCTTTGGAAGAAAGTCATTAGGCACAGCCCACACTTTGGAGTGGGAAGTCATGCGCCACCTTGGAGTATTTACCAAAACTGTTCTGAATTCCTCTGGATGGGTAATTTGTCTCTTCTCCCTCATTTATTTATTTATCCAGTCATTTATTTATATCAGCGTGAACTCATGGATGTTTATTTTATATTTTGGGTTGTAACCCAATGCTACATTAGTCATTTTGTTGCCAGTCTACTTTTTTTGACTTAACATTATTGAGGTATAATTTACATATAATAAAATACACCGTTTTAAGGGCACTGTTGGATGAGCCTTAGCAAACGCCTCCACTTGAGGAACCTACACCCCTAGTCCAGGCACACCACGTGAGTGTCCGTGGACCGGAACTGAATTCTTCAAACGACGGACTTGAGGATGACTTCAATTTCCCATTTCAGGTTTGGAAAAGCCCAAGTTCCCCGTCGGGGGTAAATAGAGTCGCTATGGCGCAAAAACATGCGCACATCAGCAGTTATTTTTCTCTGCCATCAGCAGCTCAGCAATTTGCTAACGGTGCTGCGAAGGGGTCTGGAGCGCAGAGGTGCCGGCGTGACCCAGTAGGGTCGCCCAGCCCCTTCAGAACTCCTGGGAGGCCATGGGATAGGGTAATTTTGGGGGGTGGGTCATGGAGGGGTGAACTCTTTCCCAGCTCCCAGTGTGCCCCCCTCACCTTCTCTGCCCTCCGCCCTCTCTCTCTCTCCTCTTTCAGCAGCGCCCTGCCCTGACCATGCAGAAAGCCGAAAGGCGGGCCCAGGAGGGGCTGTCGTCCAGGAGCCCCTCGGGGTCAGGAAGGCCCAGAGGCCGCCCCGCGCAGTCTGGGCTGGGGCCAGGTGTCTCGGACGGGCAGGCCGGCCTGTGGCGCTGGGGGGCGGTCCGAGCCAGGGGCGGGCAGGGGCCGGACCCTTGGCTTTGGTCCCAGCGGGCGGCGCCAAAGCGCGAACGGTCCCGGTCCCTCCCAGGCGGGAGCAGCACAGGCGGTGCCCCGGCGGCCGCGGAGCCATGGACGGCAGCGGGCCCTTCAGCTGCCCCATCTGCCTGGAGTCGCTCCGGGAGCCGGTGACGCTGCCCTGCGGCCATAACTTCTGCCTCTCCTGCCTGGGCGCACTCTGGCCCCACCGCGGCGCGGGTGGAACCGGTGGGCCGGGAGGCACGGCCCGCTGCCCGCTGTGCCAGGAGCCCTTCCCCGACGGTCTGCAGCTCCGCAAGAACCACACGCTGTCCGAGCTGCTGCAGCTCCGCCAGGGATCGGGTCCCGGGCCCGGCCCCGGCCCCGGCCCTGGCCCAGCCCCGGAGTCGTCGGCGCCCAGTGCGCCGCCCAGCGCCCCGGAGCCGTCTGCGCCCTGCGCGCCCGAGACTTGGCCGGCGGGCGAAGAGCCGGTGCGCTGCGACGCGTGCCCCGAGGGCGCCGCCATGCCCGCCGCGCTCTCCTGCCTCTCCTGCCTCGCTTCCTTCTGCCCCGCGCACCTGGGCCCGCACGAGCGCAGCCCCGCGCTGCGCGGACACCGCCTGGTGCCGCCGCTGCGCCGGCTGGAGGAGAGCCTGTGCCCACGCCACCTGCGGCCGCTCGAGCGCTATTGCCGCGCGGAGCGCGTGTGCCTGTGCGAGGCCTGCGCAGCCCAGGAGCACCGAGGCCACGAGCTCGTGCCGCTGGAGCAGGAGCGCGCGCTCCAGGAGGTGGGGCACGGGCGCTGCGGATGGGCGGGAGCGGGCTGGTGCAGGTGACCCGCCTCGCAAGGCCCCCGAGGGCCCGGGACCCCCCCATCCCCATCCTTCCCAGGTTGGGTCTTAATTTCTTCCTCTAACCTGAGGATCTTTGCGGTCCCTTCTAGTCCTGACAGTGTTATCCGCTCGCTGTGGGACATACCGCTCCAGACGAGAACTGGGGGGATGGAGGGGCCCAGTGAGAATGAGAAAAGGACGCGAAAAGCGGGCCAGAGGCCTGAAGCTGGGCCGGGGCCCGTGGGGCTCTAAAGCATCAAGGAACCCGATTAGGTCCGCGAGGTCCCGGCGGGCGGATTCCCGTGGCGCGGCTGCTGCGCCGGTCGGCCGGCCGGGTTCATGCGAGTCCTAGCTCAGATTTGCCTGGGTTGGTGTGGCGGGTTTACATGGGTGTGGCAGGCGATGGAGTGCCGCAGAGGGTGGGCCGAGCACACAGACTGCTCTGTCCAGTTGTTCTGGGGGCCCCTGGTGGGAGCGTGTGCGCTCTGTCCATCCCGTTACTTCCGCCCCCAGTTTCCCTTGGCCCCCAGCCCGGTCTTGGCGCCTCTGGCCTTGGGATTTTCCGTCTCTCCTGCCTGGAGCAGTGACTCATAAGACCCAGGGGATTTGCCCGGAATCCCCTTTTTTAAGTCCTGAATTGGGGACACAGACTTTTTGGGGACCGTGTACTCCAGAACAGCTGAATGCCCTCTTGTGCAGCGCCCCCTCCCCACTCTCATTCTCTGCCTCTTCCCCACTGAAGAAGTTCTCATATGAATTTGGTAACACTGAGGACGGTAGGGGGCCCTATACTTGCTCATGGGTCAAAGGAGAGGCAGACACCCCACAGCTAGCCAGCCTGCCCTCTCCCCTGGCATTTGGGAAAGGCATCAGCCTGGGCTTGAGACACTGCTGGCAGATTATAGGACATCATGGCTACTCCCAGTCCCACCTATGCACAGATGCCACTCCCAAGTTGCCCCTCTTCTCCCCCTGCATGAGGCCTGGGACCCCAGTGAGGGGCGGAGCATCTGCCAGACCCCTACTCCTAGAGGGTGTCATTTGCAGGCCGAGCAGCCCAAAGTCCTGAGCGCTGTGGAGGACCGCATGGATGAGCTGGGCGCCAGCATCGCACAGTCCCGGCGCACGGTGGCCCTCATCAAGGTCAGATCCCGTCCTAACCCCCACCCCAGTCCACTCCTGCAGCAGGTTCCTGGCAGCATCTCTCCTGACCTGGCATACATACAGGGCAGCTCGTGCTGGTGTCTCTGTCCCTACAAGAGGACAGAGTGGGAAGGTGGGATCTGGGAAGGATGGCCAAACAGTGATGTTCTTTGCCCTCATCTCTGTCCCCTCTGTCGTCCTGTGCAGAGTGCAGCCGTGGCAGAGCGGGAGAGGGTGAGCCGGCTGTTTGCTGAGGCTGTGGCCATCCTCCAGAGGTTCCAGACAGAGGTGCTGGGCTTCATCGATGAGGGGGAGGCGACCATGCTGGGCCGCTCCCAGGGCGACCTGCGGCGGCAGGAGGAACAGCGTGGCCGGCTCAGCCGGGCCCGCCACAACCTCAGTCAGGTCCCCGAAGCTGACTCAGTCAGTTTCCTGCAGGTGAGGGCAGCTCTGCGGGCCAGAGAGGGCACAGAAACGGGTAGGAAAGAGGTGGAGTAAGGAGAGGGCAGTGGGTGCCTGGCCTTTGGGGCTATGCCAGCCTCCTGGCAGAGCTGTCCCCCACCCAGCTGGGAGGAGCTGTGGCCAGCAGGGCCTTAATGGGCATTTGTCTGGCACAGGAGCTCCTGGCACTCAGGCTGACACTGGAGGAGGGGTGTGGCCCTGGGCCTGGTCCCCCGCAGGAGCTCAGCTTCACCAAGTCATCCCAGGCTGTGCGGGCAGTGAAAGACATGGTGGCTTCAGCCTGCACCAGGCAGTGGGAGCGGCTGCGGGGGCTGAGCAGTGAGGAGGACGGGCTGCAGAAGCCAGGCCCAGAAGGTGGGTGCCCCTCGAGTGACTCACCCTTGCCCAGACTTTCTGCACAGGCCCCCAGGTCTGGTGCCCATTCAGGAGTGGAGGATGGAAACTGTGCCTCGCATGGGGTGGGACCCAAAATCCTGCCCTGTGACTGAAGCCACCACCCTGTAATCACGAGTCAGCCCCTCTGGCCACAGCCCAGCGGGTAGAGAGGGCCTCCCCAGTTCACCCTCCAGCTTCAGAAGGGCTGAGACCCAGGGAGGGAATGGAGTGAGGGCAGAACCCAAGGACCAGGCATGTGGGTGAACACAGGGCACCATATTTGGACGTGGGCCTGTCCCCAGGTGGCTTGGGATGATGGGAGGATGAAGGAGGAGGTCCCAGGTTCAGAAGGGGGTCACCCTTGCACAGCAGCTGGGCCACGGGCCACTGGGGACACCCCCTCCCACTGTCTCCTCTTCTGCAGCAGATACTGAGTCCCAGGACCCTGATAGCACCAACAACCTGGAGAGTGAGGCTCCCCGGGATTACTTCCTCAAGTGTAAGTAAACACCTGGGCTCACGCCTCTGCTCACTCTGGGCCCTCCCAAGCCTGCTGGGCTGGGTCCTGGCACACCAGGGCTTGGATTCCTCTCCCTCGTTTATGGGGTGAACTAGATCAGCTCAGGGGTACTCCCCAGGGTGGCTGAGTTGTGCTGATTCCAGAGGAGGGGAGAGGCTGTGTTTGGGCAGGTGGGCACCTAAGGGAGGGGCCATCCACTTGACCTTGAACCTGAGCCCTGCGTCTCTCTCCCCTCTGTGGGAGCAGTTGCCTACATTGTGGACCTGGACAGCGACACGGCAGACAAATTCCTGCAGCTGTTTGGAACCAAAGGTGTGAAGAGGGTGCTGTGTCCCATCAACTACCCCGAGTCGCCCACCCGCTTCACCCACTGTGAGCAGGTGCTGGGCCAGGGCGCCCTGGACCGGGGCACCTACTACTGGGAGGTGGAGATCATCGAGGGCTGGGTCAGTGTAGGCGTCATGGCCGAAGACTTCTCCCCACAAGAGCCCTATGACCGGGGCCGGCTCGGCCGCAATGCCCACTCCTGCTGCCTGCAGTGGAACGGACGCAGCTTCTCCGTCTGGTTCCACGGGCTGGAGGTGGCCCTGCCTGACCCCTTCTCTCCCACGGTCGGGGTCTGCTTGGAATACGCTGACCGAGCCCTGGCCTTCTATGCCGTGCGGGATGGCAAGATGAGCCTTCTGCGGAGGCTGAGGGCCTCCCGGGCCCGCCGGAGCGGCACCCCAGCCTCCCCCGTGGACCCCTTCCAGAGCCGCCTGGACAGCCACTTTGCGGCGCTCTTCACGCGCAGGCTCAAGCCTGCCTTCTTCCTGGAGAGCGTGGATGCGCATCTGCAGATAGGGCCCCTCAAGAAGTCCTGCATATCCGTGCTGAAGAGGAGGTGATGCAGGGGGCACAGAACTGCCCCGGGGTCTGGGGAGCTTGCTTCTCTGCACTCGCCTTGCCCCAGGGAAGGCACCGGCCTCGGAGTCCCACACATTCCCCAGTCTTCTCCTTTCTAGAGGCCTCCACCTTCCAGATACATGGCCTTCCACCTCCAGGGAGGAGGCTCCCCAGTCCCTGTGCCCCTGCAGGCCTTGTTTCTGGGAGAAGGAGCCACAAATCAGTCAGCCCCAGGCTGCCCTGACCCTTCCTCTCCCAGGTTCCCGGGCCAGTGCCTGGCACATAGTAGGTGCTCAATAAACATTTGTTGAATGACTAATCCCTTTTCTACCCTTCTCTCCACCCACCAAGAATTCCCAGTGCTTGTCATCTTTCAAGACCTGGTCCTGCTGGGAGGGAGAGCCCTGGCCCGGGAGGAGCGGGCTGAAATGAGGTGCCTCAACTTGGGGCACCCCTACTCCCTGGTTCTGGGCAGGGGCAGCTAGAGGTGGCTTCTCCTGTAGGGGCCCAGCCCCACAGTCATTCCCGCTGCCCGAGTGTTTGCTTTGGAAAGTCTGGTTCCCATCAGCTATTTTCATCCTTGATGCCACGGCTGAGTTCTGGACCTGCCTAATGGTGTTTGTGCCCAGGATTAAATGCAGACCTCACACCCTCGAGAGCAGAGCATGACTCTTGGGCGTGGGTGAGAAAGTTCCAGACCTATAGTTTCATACACATACCTTCTCAGCCCATGAGGGACAAGGATATGACTGAGCTGAACCCAGGGTGTGGCTGGAGCTGAGGACCTCTACGCTCAAAGGACGCATGTCCTCCTTTGGAATCTGCCTCACATCTCCCTACCATGCTGGGGAGACGCGGGGCCCTACGCCCTAGCAGACCTCTGCTTCTCTCCCAGGAAGGCTCAGTGCTCCCTGCTGCCCCAGAACCTCCATCCCATCTTGGGATGCCCACATTCTGCTTTCAAGGGGAAGACTTGCTCCCTGAGGCTACAAGGTGAGTGTGTTCCCAGGCCAGCCCCCTCCTGCCCGGGTTCTCTTGTGACTCAGGCACAGCCCAGGGAGCACCTGACCTAGAGAGCAGGAGCAGACAAAGACCTCTCAGCCCTGGCCCGAGGTCAGGCGGGACAGTGGGTGACTTATGCAGCCAGACAGCAAGGCCATACAAGTCCTGCATCGCTGCCTCACCAGCTAAAAATAGCCCCTCCCACAGAGCCTGCTTGTGCCCTAGCAGCCAGGATGTTGTTTTTCCAGGCGGGGCCTCCTGGCTCCTGGTGCTCTGTGTTCTTAACACCGTTTCCTTGACAGCCAGGGGGCCTGGGGCAATGGAGGAGGCTGCTCCTGTCGCTGTCCCAACGTGGACCAGTGGGGGCTTGCTACAGTCCCCTCACCTCTGGGAGCCTCCCACCTTCATATGGTCCCTCCCACTCCCCAGCCTGGCACTCCTCACCCACACACTCCCTTTACAGAGAACCCTCAGGTCCCTGATCCTGCAGGGTCCTGGCGTGTCACAGAATGTGGATTAGACTGACGGGGTTGGAATTCAGGCTTCCTGGTTGGAATTTGGGCCTGACTAGTCAAATCTGCAGTCACAGCATCCCTGCAGAATGATTGGCATCTTCCAAAGATTCATGTAACCTTGTGCAACTTAGTCTTAAATCCCGGTGTTAACAGATTTACAGCTCAAGGAAGGGGACTGTCTTGCCAAGGGCTGCACAGCTCCCAGGTTGCTGGCTGGGCTGACCCCAGGTTTTTTAGTGTTATCCCCTTCCCCAGCCCGGAGCATTACCTGCAACCCTGCTGCACTTTCTGTGACTCTAGGATAAGATGGGGTGTGTGTAAGTCTAAGTGTTTCTGGGTGTATCTCTTTGCCTATGTGTGTATTTTTGTAAGTGTCTATGTGTGTCTATGTTGCGTGTCTCTGTGTTTGTGTCTGTCCTCATGCCTCTGTGTATGTATGTGTGTCTGTTGTGTGTGCATTAGTGTATATGTCTGCCTGGGTGTGTGTGCATTTGTGTGTGTGGATGCAGCCCAGTGACTTTTCAAACATGCTCTGAGAACACCTGGAATTCTGAGGAGACTCACTGAGGCAGGGCCGGCTGGCTGATTGGGAGGGGGACACCAGGGAGTGAGCCCTTCCCTGCCCCTGCCAACACTTACCCAAGATGGCTTGAGAAAAGGAGAAGCTATTAAAAAGATAAAGTGTTACAAAACCATTGATCTAGTCAAAACCTCTCCCATCACCATTTCCAGGTGAAGGAACTGAGGCTGAGAGACAAGAGGAGTTGCCCAAGGCTCCTCAGGCCAGGACCCCTGCTCCATGTTCCATGGCTTAGATATGTCCTGCGCTTAGAAATGTCTACACACACACACACCCTGCTTCCCAGCGCCATTGCCTGTGTAAGAGCTGCCCTCAGCCCAGGGCCCAGTTTCCACGGCCACCAGAGCCCTTCCTTGGTGGAGCTGCCAGAGGATCTGTGGTCCCCGGAGCTCTAGTCGGAGCCCCGCCAGCTTCAGACAATAGCCGACAGCACAGCATGAAGGGTCTTCTGAGGCTGTGTTGCTATTAGCTGAGTCTGGCTCCTTTGGGACAGGCAGGGAGCCAACCGCCGCTTGAGCTTTGTTTCTGTGGGAAAATGAGCTCCGAAGTTCCAAACAACATTCTGATCAACGGACTTAAAGCATCATTTCCCTCTCCGCAGCTGCGGGCTTCTGGGTCCTACAAGGCTCACTGCTTCCTCCTCCACCCCCTAACCAATTCAGGGAGGAAAGAGAGGCATCCTCTTCCCTCCCTCTTCCTCCTCCTCCATCCCCTCTCAAGAAACTCTCAGAAGTGCTTTCCTTCACCTCTCCTCCTCCCAGGCACAGGATGAGGCTGGACCGAGACTGTGGCTAAAAAGGACAGCCTGGCCTGGAAGATGGAGCTGAACTGGGAGGGTCAGCGATTTGCAGGCGGCTCTACTGGTGCCGGGTTTTCTCCCCTGGGAAGAAAACAGCCTTCAGCTACAGGGTCTGTGTCCCATTCAGCCCCATGCCCAAGCCCAACACTCATTCCCATTTGATGCTAACATTCAAAATCTGAAACACAAGGTCACTTCCTTTCTGCACTATCACATCTCCTGGAAGGTGTCTAAGAACTGCAGGAGGGGCCCTGGGTGGTCCTCACTGGCTTCTCCCGGGTGGAAGCCTCGCCCTCCTTCCCAGCGTTCTCAGAGAAGGGGCCAGGAAGGGAGCTCACACCCCAACATGGCTCAGAACCCAGCACTGAGGCAGGCAGGACGTATTGGACAGATTCTTTGATGTCCTGTGTACTTTGTCTTTAAACGACATTCAGTTTTTGAATTTCACTCCATCATATCTCTGATTTTGCTTTAATATAAAGGACAACGCTTCTCTGTCCCAGCAGTGGAGAATGGTGTTGTGTGTGAGTTCTGGAATCAGAAAGTCTTGGCTAAAAGTTCCACTTCGGCAATTTCCCTAGCTGTGTGCCTTTGGGCAGGGTACTTAGCCTCTCTGTTCCTCGCTCTCCTCACTTGTAAATTAGGGATAATAGTAGAACAGCGTGCACAGATACAGAGAACAAACAGGTGGTTGCCAGAAGGCAGCAGGTTGGGGGAGGCGAGAAACAGGTAAGAGAGATTAAGAGCAGGACTGCACTGGGGGAAGGTATAGCTCAGTGGTAGAGCCTGTGCTTAGCAGGTATGAGGTCCTGGGTTCAATCTCCAGCACCTCTGTTAAAAAAAAAAAAAAAAGAACTGCATGGCATTATCTTGAGCATTAAATGAGGTCATTTAGGCAAAGCACTTGGCACAAATCTGGCACAGGTTGAGCTTTCAATAATGTTATTGTTATTATTTCTCTTGAATGATGAGTAAAATCGATACTCTTGGAAGTCTTTGTCAATCCTTGGGAGATCCCTGGATTTGTTCTTCAGGAGCTAAGATTAGCCCAGACCTAAATTTGTGAGGATGCTACATCTTGACCCACCCACTAAGACTGGAAATTTTCATTCACTCATTCAATAGTATTTATTCGGCGTGGGGCACTGTACTCAGGGCTAGGGATACAGCAGTGAGTGGCCCAAGCAGAGATGCCTGGGCCCTCGGGAACCATGCAAACAGCCACATGATAATTGCGGCTATAGTAAGTACTATACGAGAAAAGGGCAGGAACTCCACCCTTGGGACGTGCCCCAAAGAACCAAAAGCAGGGGCTGGAACAGACACTTGCACACCCATGTTCATAGCAGCACTATTCACAATAGCCAGAGTGCCCATGGTTGGACAGACGGGTGGATAGATAAGAAAATGCGGTCTGAATAGACAATAGAATATTATTTAGCTTTAAAAAGGAATGAAGTTCTGACACATGCTATCACAGGAATAAACCCTGAAGACATTAGGCTAAGTGAAATAAGCCAAATGCGAAAGGACAAATCTTGTATGTTTCCACTTAGATGAGGCATCCAGACTAGGCAAGTTCACAGACAGAAAGTAGGAGGGTGGTTACCCGGGGCTGGGGGAGGAGGGATTGGGGAGTGAGTGTTCAGTGGGGTCGGAGTTTCAGTTTGAGATGATGGAAAAGTTCTGGAGATGGGTGGTGGCGATGGCTCTACAGCAGTGTCATTGTACTTAATGCCACTGAACTGGACACTTAAAATGATCAATTTTATGTGATGTATACAGTGTATTTTACCACTGAGGCGGAGAAAAGTTTTGCCTCCCCTACATTACAAAACAAAACAAAACACAAATTTCCCATGAACAGGAAAAAAAAAAAAGGAAAAAGATAATGGTCTTGAGAAGGGGCCCTATTAGGGCTGGGGGAGGGGCGTTTCCAGGGAGGACTGCCCTGAAGGGACAGCTGAGACTCGTTAGCAAGACAAAGGATGGGTGTGGGCTCCGGACAGAGCACTCTAGGGGGCCAAAGTAAGGAGGGCAAGGGGCTGGAGTGGAGGTAGCCGGTGAGCCTGGCCGAGCAGAGCCTGGTAAGTGTTCTGGAGTTTTCTACAGGGAAGTGGAAAGCCGTGGTGGGGTCTCACTAGGGTAAACAATACAATCGATTTGAAAGTTTAAAATCACTCTATAATTTAAGTGACAGAGGGGCTTAAGGAGGGAAAAAGAGGATGAGAGAGAGAGGGGTTTTCATCTCCCTGGGGAGATGGGGAGGAGCCCCCCCCCAACTCTTGGAAGGAGGATCCAGAAATAGCAGGGAGGGGCCCGGATGCACAAGAGCCCCCTTCCCCCCGACCACGGCCCCTCCCATCCTGAGCTCCCTCCTGCAGAGGGGTCCCTCCAGGCGTGGATTTCCCGTGCTAGGGTGGGGACACCTTCAGAGGGGATGCTTGTGTCTTTCTTGGGGTTTTGGAGGCCCAGAAGTGGAAAGACAGCAGGAGCGTTGTGTAAACACTCCTACAGCAGGAATCACTCAGAGGAGGGCTTGCAGCAGAGTCTGGGGATATTGAACTTGACAGAGGAGGGAGGTCTGGACTGGGAAACGCTGGGTGGGGCTCATCTCCATAGCAACCAGAAACAGCCCCAGACAAGCCTTGGCTCAGGCCCCCTGATGGAGGAGCAAGGAACTTGTGTTACTGAAATACTCACAGCCAAAATGAACTGCCCCAAAATAGCTCACTTCCCCATCCAGGGGCACCACACATGGTGTCTGCCACTCCCTCTTCGAAGCCCAACCAACCAACCACTAGCATATGGCAGGAAGCTGACGGTTACTGTCAGCTGTCTTTCTCTTGCTGGCTTCTTTGAATGATGATGAAAAAAGTGCGGTGTGTCAAGCATGAATCTGCTCCAAAACACTCAGGTACAAGAAATGTCAATTGTGGAATGTTTCCTAAATCATAAAATTTGATTATGGGCTAAATCATAAAATACGATTATAAATTTCTTCCCCTTTGCCAAGAGGATAAGAAATTCAACCTCAGTCATGTTGGGGGAAGGGGTGGGGTCTTCCCCTTGGTAGAATGATAATCTGGGGTTTACAAGGCGTGAGGATAAGAGAGCTTCTCCATGGGAGAGGAATCTTCTGGTCACCGGGGCAGCGGCTGAGATGCCCGTTGTCTGAGCCTTGTATGGCGAAACTTCTCTTACTTGAGCAAAGCAAGGTTTGGAGATTGTGACAAACTGGTATCTTTCTGCTCCAGCCCGGTTGTAGCAGTCAGCCGACTGCGGCTAGGGCTTTTGTAACAAAGTGCCACAAACTAGGTGGTGTAAACAACAGACAGAGTCCAAGATCAAGGTGTTGGCAGGGTTGGTCCCTTCTGAGGCTGAGAGGGAGAATCCATGCCAGGGCTCTCCCCTAGCTCCTGGGGGCCCGCTGATAATACTGGGCGATCCCTGCAGCTCTCTGCCTTGGTCTTCACATGGTGTTCCCCCGTGTGCATGTCTGGGTCCAAATTTCCCCCTTGTTGTAAGGACACCAGTTATACTGGGTTAGGGCTCACCCTAATGACTTCATCTTAACTAATTATGTCTGCAACAGTCCTACTTCCAAATAAGGTCACAATTTGAGCTACTGGGGGTTAGGATTTTAACATATGAATTTAGAGGGGGTGTCAGCCGAGGGAGGCTGATGTGGGGTTCTAGGAGGTGAGCGGCCCAAACGAAAAAATGCACGAGGAGTTGCCATACTGCTGGACAGACTTCAGCTGGAGACACCATGGGGTTAACAACACTTTATTGCCACAGGGAGGTGCTGATGGCCTTATGGAAGAAATTACGGCCTGAGCAACAATATACTCCATTGCCAACCTCCCTTCAGGCCCGAGAGGTGGCCTTTGCTGATTTCCTCCCAGACCAGGAGGAAGGCCAAGGTGTTCGGGACGTGGGGCACCCCGATGACCGGAGGCCACATGTTGAGCTGACTATTCACTGGTCCCCCATGAATAAACAGCGAGTGCTGGCACTAGTAGACACAGGAGCTGAAATTACACTGGTGCATGGAAATCCGGAGCGTTTTCAGGGACCATGGGTTGATATAGAAGGATATGGAAACAAGCAAATGTGTGTTAAACGAGTGACTCTGATTTTGGGCATTGGCCGTCTGCCCCCTGCTGCATATGAAGTGCATATATCCCCAGTAGCTGAATACATTTTGGGGATAGACATTTTGCAAGGATTGCAAATACAGACGACTCAAGGGGAATTTCGCCTGAGAGTCCGTGTGGTGAAAACAGTTATACGGGGGCATCCTCATCATGCACCTTTGGTTTTGCCACAGGCCACACGAGTGGTGAATGTCCGGCAATATCGATTGCCCGGAGGCCATGAGGAAATAGGACAGACTATTCTGAAGCTTGAGGAAGCCGGTATAATTCGGGCTACGCATAGCCCATATAACTCTCCAGTATGGCCGGTGCGGAAGCCAGACGGCTCCTGGAGGATGACAGTGGACTATCGGGAACTGAATAAAGTCACTCCCCCCATGCATGCAGCTGTGCTGAATATAACAGATTTGATGGACTGACTGTCCCATGAACTGGGTACTTGTCACTATGTGGTTGACCTGGCTAATGCATTCTTCTCGATAGACATAGCCCCTGAGAGCCAAGAACAGTTTGCCTTCACCTGGGGAGGCAGACAATGGACATTTGTTGTGTTGCCGCAGGGATAGCTGCACAGCCCCACACTGTGTCATGGCCTAGTGGCCCAGGACCTGGCTACGTGGAGCAAACCGGATACCGTTCGCTTGTTCCATTATATTGATGACATAATGCTAACCTCTGATTCTCTTTCAGATTTGGAAGCCAGTGCCACAGCGCTGCGAGAAGCCCTGGCGGGCTGGGGGTGGGCCATGAACGAGGACAAAATGCAAGGATCTGGATATTCTGTCAAATTCTTGGGTGTTGTCTGGTTGGGTAAGACAAAAGTGCTGCCTGAAGCAGTAATAGACAAAATCCAGGCATATTCCCGTCCTGAAACAGTTAAACAGTTACAGACTTATTTGGGTCTTCTGGGATACTGGCAGGTGTTTATTCCTCTTCTTTGCACTGCAACTCCTCCACTTGCATCTGTAAATCTCTCATGTCTTGGCTAGCATGCCGTAAAACAGATAAGAACATCCAGGCCACCCTCCCGGCTGCCTCTCGGTGGGCTAATGGGACATTATTTTCTAACAGCTCCAACGCCCTCCAAACGTCATCTGGCTGGGGTGCCACTGTGTCCCAATCCTCAGGTTGAGCCCACGTCAGCAAATAGGCTGCCACCGGGTACCACACAGAGGTAAGGGGCCACTTTGCTTCCACCAGAGCATCCCCGTCAGGGGCAGGGGGTTCAGAAGGGGCACTCACCTCATCCTGCCGACTACGCTAAGTGTCAGCCGAGGGAGGCTGATGTGGGGTTCTAGGAGGTGAGCGGCCCAAACGAAAAAATGCACGAGGAGTTGCCATACTGCCCAACAGACCCAGGAATGGGCCAAGGAAAATGATATTAACTGGATATTGCATGTGCCTTACCGTCCTCAAGCAGCAGGAATGATTGAACGGTACAATGGCCTATTAAAGGACAAACTGAGGGCTCTCAAACCACAAGGGCGAGGCTGGAACAGTGTCTTGCCGCAGGCGGTACGTCTTTTGAATGAACAACCTCGCCGTACAGGTATGAGCCCACTGGAAAGGTTATTGCAAGGGACTATTCGGAGGCTCAGAGTTGGGCCTGTACAGAATGCCTCCGATGTCACAATAGTGGGGCATGTGTTAATATTATGCGCCCCCAGGGTGTTGAGCTCAGGAAAACAGGACACCTGGACATGGAAGAATCAGGTCCAGACTGAAGGCCCCTGGCTAGCCCTTTTGGAACCATGGGGCGATGGGCTAGAGAAAGCCCTGCAGGTAACCCCACGAGTGGGGGAATGGCCTTTTGATGTGCAGGTTACTCTAGGGAAAACAGGAGTGTCCCTACTTAAAGGAGCAGAAGCCCTACGGCTTTGGGCAATTCCACTGATAGCTCCTGAAGCTCTCCCAGAGTGTAACCAACCTAGTGTGGGCGGGTTGGTGTGGTACCACCGCCCAGGGCGAACAGCCCTTCCTGCCACTGTACTCTCACAGGATGAGAAAGTAGCTTGCATCCTCCCAGAAGGGAGAGATTTGCCAATCATGGTGTCCACCTCTGCTCTGTCCCTCCGTCCAGGGTAACAGCAAATACCATGTTCTCCTGGGCACACACATTCGCGCGAGTCCACAACGTCTCTCACTGTTGGGTCTGTACTGAACTTCCTGTAGATGCAGGAGATGGACTGCCGTGGCACCTCCACCCCGCGTCCAGAGCTAATTGGAGCACCTTGATTCGATGGAATGCCAACAGGACAGCGAGATCGCCCTGGGTCTTGCGGCGGCAGACTATTGAAGAAATACTCCAACATGAGCGGGGCAATGCCCCCCCCCCAATTGGAAGGACTGTATGGAATGGGTGGGGATGGATGAATAGTGTTCATGTGAAAGTGAGGAACTTAAGCCCCCTCTGTATTGAGCAGCGGTTTGAACACGAGGCTCCAAACCGCACAGTGGGGTGGCTTCCCAGTAGAGCTGTGTGCCAAAATTACTTATAATGTAAATGCCTCCACCTGGTGGGATGGACGACCTCTAATTGGCACAAAACCCACTGATTTCCTGCCACCAGGGTATCTGTGGGTATGTGGCATCCACGGATGGTCTTATCTCCCAGCTAAATGGACAGGGCGCTGTACTTGGGGTAGAGCTTACTTGCCCGGACATATCCGGCCCACTTTGACAGAGCACCCCACAAATTGGGACCCACTGCACACCCAGTGGCACTGCGGGAAGCGTGCAGCTTGGTGGTTTTATCCCATGGCCCTGTTCCTGCCTGGTGCTGGGACCATCAGTGTTGAATTGCAGGTAGAAGTTTTAGCTCAGCACATATCAGCTGTACTGAATGTTACTAGAAGAGCTATAGAGGAATTGTTAGACGAGACTACCCAGATGCGAAAGGTAGTCTTACAAAATAGAATGGCATTAGATATTCTCACTGCAAGCCAGGGTGGCACATGTGCTATGTTACATATTGAATGTTGTATCTATATACCAGATCACCAGAAGGAAGTAGCTAAGGCACTGCATGAAATAGATCAGGAATTGGATCGCATAGATCATGTAACTCAAGACACCCTGAAGAATTGGTGGTCATCCTTGACATCCTCCTGGAGATGGAGCCTAACTGTCCTGGCTATTGTTGCTGTCTGTGTATTGGTAGGATGCTGTACTCCGTATTGTTGTTGTGGTCTTTGGGCACAACTGCTCCGCCCTGTGAGCTAGGGTTCCCACGACCTAGGAATGTGAGCTGGTGTTGAGATGAGTTAAGGCCGTGGGACCCAAGGCCACGATCGGAGCATTGAAATGAGTTATAGCCATGGGACCCAAGGCCACGATCGGAGCATGTTTGTAGTATGCAGTAAATAATTGCTCCACGCATGCGTCAATTATATAAGATGTAGAACAAAGAAAATAGAAGTACGCATGTGCTAGAGATATTCTGTAAGCCTAATGAACAAAGAAACTCAGAGCGCGCATGTGCTGACAGAAAACAGATAAAAGCAAGACAGGTGCATCATAGGGTGCACCTCCCTGTGGCAATAAAGTGTTGTTAACCCCATGGTGTCTCCGGCTGAAGTCTGTCCAGCAGTATGGCAACTCCTCATGCATTTTTTCGTTTGGGCCGCTCACCTCCTAGAACCCCACATCAGCCTCCCTCGGCTGACAGGGGGACACAAGTCAACCCATAATGCCTACCCTCTAAACTGAGCTCTGGGAGGCTGGGGCTGGGACCCTGTCCCGCCCCCAACCCGGGCGGGGGGGGGGGGGCGCGGCGCATTTCTCCATTTCTTGCTGCTCCCTGCCAGGCTCTGCCAACAGGGGGCACTAGAGGGTTTGCAGGGCTGGAGAAGAAAAGGCGCTTCCCAGCTGCTGGCTGTTCCCTCATCGCAGGAAGGCTGCTTTACTGGGGCTGCTGCCGGTCCTGAGCAGCAGCTAAATGCAGTTTGTAGTCTTTCCAACCTTGCAGAACCAGGTACCTCGAGCCCCCTTCAGAGACACCAACACCAGCGAGCGTGTGTTCCCCTAGAGAGCTGGGCTTTAGTTCCCAGGGGCTTTTCCTTCAAGCTTCTATATTTTAATTATTCCGACTTCGCCCTTGGGTCCTCCAGCCCTAGGTTCAGGCACTGCTGGGACACCTTCGAATTTTTTTTTTCCCACCTTTTCAGTTACCTATTGACCTAACTTGAAAGCAACATGCCTAGCTCTAGACCGGTGTTAATTCTTTATAGCAAATTCTCTTTGTTCAGATAGCTGGACCCTTTCATACAAACCCCAAAGCAGTGACCACACCCCACCTCCTGGGATTGCCTTTTGGGAACAGGACAGGAGGGGGTTGGGGGCTACCACTGGAGAATTCTTCAAACTCTGCTCCTGTCCTGGGGCTCTGAAAGCACCCCTTCCCTCTCCAGGTCCAGCCATTCAGCCCCCTACCACCCTTTAGCTCCTACAGCCCCGGCTGCACGCAGTAGGCCTTGGCTCCAACAGAAGCCTGGGGCTTTGTACCTTCAAAGTGTCTGGTAACTTCTATGTTAGCCAGAGCTGAGAACAACTGTCAGGGAACCCATAAGCCCGCCCTGGGAATAAGAAGGCTTGCCTGCCCTCTTGGTTGAGAGATGGAAAAATGCCTCGTGGTCTTTTGAGTCGCCTCCCACACAGAGTGAGGCAAAGATATAATACCTTAAAAAGCTACCCTCTCCACCAAGTGGTTGAGAATGACCTAAATCTCACTGACACAATCCTTTAGTGAACTGATCATAAATATGGGAGAGTTTCAGCTCCAGGAGGCGGATGGACGCGTTACTGAACCAGACCCGGGTCTGCTGGCCCACGCACAGTGAAGCCAATCTCCTGACACCTGGTTGTGGTGAAGGGAACTGTAGCTTTTCTTCGGGGCACCGAGCAAGGAGTCCAGGCAACTAAGGCTCAGAAGACTCGAACTCCCCATTGGCTTTCAGGGAAAGGTTTTTAAAGACGGGGTGAGGGAGGGGGTGTGGGTGTGTGATCAGCTCGTTAACACGCTTCTGATGGGTCGGTGGTGAGGTCATCGGGAGTTTGCATTATCCGCCTTCTGGTTCCAGCAGCTCTGGGGCCTCCGTGCTTGTGGGCAGCACGCAGTTAACTTCTTCCACCTGTGAGGGTCTCAGTCTCTGCAAGCTCACAGGACATGGATCAGAATATCATCTATAGCCATTGAGGAGAAACTAAAGGTCCTTGGCTTCGTGTAATGGCAAAGTTATTATTATTTTGTCTTTTTTGTTTTTGGTGGGGGCAAATAGTTACGTTTATTTATGTACATTGTTTGATAGATGCTAGGCACACACTCTACAGTGAGCTATACCCTCCCCCCCTTATTATTTTGTCTTGCTTGATTGGTTTCCTTTGCTTCTGCATTTTCTCACTTCTCTGATTAAATTTATTCTTTGGAACTTGGAGGAGGCTAAAATTTTTCCACAAACAAGAGGCAGGTGGAGGACACTGCGGGGGCGGTGAGGGAGGATCTGTGCCGGGAAGCACCCCACCTTACAGATGCAGGTCCCAGCCTCTGACAGGGGATGGGTGCTATTTCCCTCAACTCCAGCACTCTCCTCTCCTCCTCCTCCCCCTCCCCCTCCCTCCTCCCCCACAGCCCCATCCCTCCTTCTGGAACAGGGGTTTTCAAGCTGAGGACTGCAAAATCAATTTAGGGCAGAAAAATTAGCAGTTTTAAGATATAGAAAATCTCAGTGTACATCATAATAAAAATTGTCCCAAACCTAGGCTGGGGTAATTTTTTTTTTTTTTTTTTAGCTAATACAGTTCACAGTCTCCTTCTGGGGAAAATATAGCATTCATGATAAAATGCTTAAGCAATTTTTAGGTAAATTTTAATGGCATTAAGATTGCTCTGGGAAATTAGTTACCACACCCACCTACCCAGTTGTCTTCAGTCAGAAGCCCAATGACTTCTGGCTAAATAGAAGCTCTGACAGCTCTCTTCCTGTAAATGGTCCCTTATAAGAGGGAACATCTGAATTTCCCTTTTCCTCTGCATGCACTGTTGCAATACGACTTCTATGTGCTCATAACTAGCGTGACCGAATGGTGTCCTTTAGTAGCATATAGTGAGGGTAGGTATTGTTTCAGGAAGGGTGTTATGGTAGAGCCTCCTCCGCCAGCCACCAGCAGGCATAGCCCAGGATTGCCACGGGATGACCACGCATCCCTGAGTGGGAGAGGGGAAGCAGTTTTGTCTAATTTAGTTTCTAAGGGAGTCTGAGGGGAGTCTGTGGGAAGCAAGGACTAGTTCTGGAGTGGGTGCTGTTTCTGAGCAGAAATTAGAAACAGTGGGGATTAACTGGGGCCTGGGGGCTGTCACCAGGTGAGCGGTTGGGGACTGGGGCATGCCCAGCAAGAGATGGGAATTGCAAAGCGTGTCTAGGGGTATCATTGGTAAGAAAGCAGCATTGCTGAGAGAGAGGGGTATTGTGCCAACTTAGAACTGCTGCATGAAAAAAAAAGGGGGTGGGTATAGCTCAGTGGTAGAGCGCATGCTTAACACGCATGAGCAAGTACGAGGTCCTGGGTTCAGTTCCCAGGACTTCCATTAAAAAAATAAAATTAAAATCGTAATAAACTTTAAAAAAAAAAAAAAAAAAAAAAGAACTGCTGCATAACTCTGGGAAAAACCAGGTTTCCTGCTGGCTCTGCTGCAGGTGTTGTCCGAGTCTCTCCTCCCAGCCTGATTGACTGCAGGGCCATTTTGTTTTGTTTTGTTTTTTTCCTATTTCAGTCTGGGCTGATTTTTACCCTTTCAGTCCCAAACAGGCCTTTACTCTTTCAGTTCCACTTATAATAAATATATATCTGTGGGTATTGGGTCTGGATATAAAAATGTACTTCTCACTGTGGGTCAAGGTTAAAAAAAAAAAGGGAAAGCCACCATCTGATAAATTGCTTCACAACCTTTTTAACATCAGGACACACAGAAAATTATTTCTTCGTTCAGCACAAATGATATTTTTTCCACTCTCTAGATGAAGCTTCTAGGGAGTAAAGAGGTGATGGAAACAGGGGCCCAGTCACCCTGGACCCCGCCTGGTTGTCCTGTAGCGATGGGAGAAATATGCCAGGCTTACCTAAACCCCTGCTTAGCAACGCTCCAGAAGGTTCAGTCTGGAGATTAGGAGCAATTGCAGCTCAGCAAAAAGTGATCATTTCTGGAAACAGGCAGAGCCTGTGTGGACTAGAGCTGTCTGCGTTCTGGGACCTGGGCCCAGATGGGACCTTTGGCCACAAATCTGGTTCAGGAATGAAATCCCCCTGAGCCCCTCAGCGTGGGTACCTGAAAGGACCCGCCCCCTCCACCGCCTGGGAGCCCCCCTAACAACCTGTTCACACGGTCAAGTGGTTTTATCAAATTTGCAGAAGTTAGACAGTTCACCCTGATTACGTGAAGCCTGCTATCTCATTCCGCCCCCACTTCCTCTTCATCACGTTTCCCTTCCTGTCAGGAGGCTTCAGGGTGGCCACAGCACTGTGTTCCTAATTGTGTATTTTAGTTCTTAAACAGGACCTCCAACATTGTATAGGCTTTAAGCCCAACAAAACCTGCCAGTTCCGAAAATGGGTCGGGGTGGGAGTGCACTGTTGCCCCATCTTCCCTCTTCTGGCCCTTACAGCAGCCGTCCTTGCACACCCACTGCTGGGTGCGTTTTCTCTGTTGTTGGTTTTTTTTTTTTTTTTTTGAAATTTATTAAAATTTAAAATGCACACAGTAAACAGTACCAAAGAGTACAATGCACACTGAGTCACCTACCAACCCCAATTCCCAGAGCCGTGCCTCAATGGGATAAAGCCAGACACAATGTCTGGTGGGTCTTCCCCAAAATGTCATATCTAGATCTAGATCCAATTTTTTTCACAAGTATATGTTTATTTTGAATATTACTGTTACCAAGTCCAAACTTGTTTTGCTCGCCACACTGCAGGCCAATAAATCAGGAGACAAGGTGTTGAGGCAAGGAATAGCGACTTTATTCAGAAAGCCAGCAGACCAAGAAGATGGCAGACTAACATCCTGGAGAACCGTCTTCCCCAAGTCATAATTCAGGCTCCTTTTATACTAAAAAGGGGAGAGAATGTGGTTGGTTGTTGCAAACTTCTTGGTGTTGGAATCCTTTATTCTTGCAGCTGTCCACGTAGGCCAGGTCGATCAGGTCAGCGTGGTGTTCCTGCAAACCTCCAACAAGACAAATGTTATTTATCTTTACATGAATAGGGAAGAGTTATACCCTTAAAGGTCAGAGCCTTGAGAATGGGCTCTCCTGTATATTTCAGGCTCTAGGCAACAGTCTTTTACAAAAGATGCAGAACCAGCATGACTCAGCATGAGAAACAGCATAGCATTCAAGCCAAAGGAACTGATCTAATACGGAGTCAGATTTGTTCTTTTCTATTACACTACCATGTTTTTATTAGTCTCATTTATGGATGCCCCTTGTGGCAGCGGCAGCAGAGAGTGCTGGGTGGTGGAAGGAAACTTTCATCACATACAGAGGTGGCGAGATTGAGTGATCATGGTGAAAATTTCTCAACATGCTCCTGCAGGCTGAGGGTGGCCTGAGGTGAAACTTCCAAGGGAATTCCAGCACCCAGACCCGACCCTGCCTGGGCCAGGAGGCGCGCTGTGGAGGGGGGAACCCTTCCCCTCCCCAGCAGTCATACCTAGCCAGGGGATGTTTGAAAAGAAGTTGCCAGGTCTCTGGTGCAAAGAAATGCACATCAGGCAGGACAGTCATGACGAGGCTACCCATGTGCTTGAGGGCCTGGCAACAGGTCCCTGCCGCCCAGAGATCCCGGTGAGTCCCCTCACTCTACTGCCTATTTTTTATGCAAATGGAAGAATACATATATATTTAATTGCAGTTTAGTTGATTTACAATGTTCTGTTAGTTTCTGGTGTGCAGCATAGTGATTCAGACACATATATTCTCTTCCATACTCTTTTTCATTATAGGTTATAACCAGGTATTGAATGTAGTTCTCTGTACTATACATTAGGATCTTGTTGTTTGTATCTGATAATCCCAAGCTCCTAATTTATCCCTCCCCAACCGTTTTCCCCTTTGGTAACTGTAAGTTTGTTTTCTATATCTGTGAGTCTGTTTGTTTTGTAAATAAATTCATTTGTATTTTTTTAAGATTACACATATAACTGATATCATATGGTATTTTTCTTTCTGACTTACTTCATTTAGTGTAGTAACTTCTAGGTCCATCCATGTTGCTGCAAATGGCATTATTTCATTATTTTTTATGGCTGAGTAGTATTCCATTGTATATGTATGTATGTGTGTGTGTGTATACACAACTTCTTTATCCAATCATCTGTCAATGAACATTTAGGTTGCTTCCACCTCTTGGCTATTGTAAAATTGTAATAGTGCTGCTATGAACATTGGAGTGCATGTATCTTTTCAAATTATAGTTTTCTCCAGATATATGCCCAGGAATGGGATTGCTGGATCATATGGTAACTCTATTTTTAGTTTCTAAAGGAATCTCTGTGCCCTTTACAAACGGAAGTGTACTTATACAACATTCTGCACTAACAAACCTTAGCAATCTTTCCATATCAGCATATAGAATTTGACTTCTTTTCAACCGCTGCAGAGATTGCATGTGTGGAAATTAACCTGACCCTTTGGGACAGATTTCATCATGTCCATGGGGCACTTGTCCTGCAAGGTGCAACCTGGTTTTTGCACAAGACCCCACAGAAGGCTGTTACCTTACCTGTTTTCTAGTTTTAGATCCTTCACCTAGGAAGTCTCACTCAAAAGGAAAATCAAGCAGGTGGATTCTCAAGGTTGGCCACCAAGTGTCAGGAAATCAGCTGTCTGCTTAATATCAAACTCTGATCCCTTAAGATTAAGCATACACCATTACAGCCACATAAGGCATGAGACCGTTCCCCCTCCCATTCCCCCATAAAGATCCACCTCGGAGGTTGGGGGTAGTTTATATAACTACAGCGACCTAGTGGGGGCTACCCAGTGCTGGGTCACAATGAGTCAGCCCTATTTTGTAAGCTGTCGGTCTAGCATTGTGCCTGGTTCCATTTAGTTATTCGGAGTTTTGCTTAAATCTTCTGGCTGGACTGCGAAGCCAAAACATTCTAGAGGAAGCAGCGCCACCGCTAGGCTAGCTACGGTGGAGGCAGCGGTGAGGCGCGGGCGCAGGGCCCAGAATCTCCCCCCGCGGAGATTCTCCCCGCCCACCTCGGGGCTTTGGGTCTGATTTCTTGTAAGCGACGGCAGGTTTTTTTTTTTGTTGTTGTTTTGTTTTGTTTTGTTTTTTCTTCTGACTCTTCCCTGCCAATCAGCCGGCCCACTACGTCCTGGAACAGAAACGAGATCTCGCATTCATCTATATGGCTCAGCGATTACTCAAGTGGGGTGGAGATAAGAGATACAATAAGCGCTCTCTAAACGGTAGGGGATTGAATGAAGATGTCCCAGTAAGCGTTCAGTGCTCCATAAACCAGGTTTAGGTTACGGTCCCCATTGGTTAGGTTACATACGCCAGTAGGTATGAGCTCTTGCGTCCAGGGCCTTTATTGATTAATTCGCCTGTGACGCGCCCAACTATTTATTCCGGTCCCTGCGAGTACCGGGTGGAGAGGGGTGGGGAGTGCGTAGGCCGATTAGTTATGCAATAAGTGAAGTCCAGCCAGGCCTAAGGTCTGGAACACTACAAGTTCCAGAATGCATCCTTTCATTAGCGTAGGGAAAGGTCGAGGTTGAGGGAGCATTGCCTTCTGGGAATTGTAGTCTTGAACTTGTTTGTGATGCAGGAGAAACCGGGGGGAAGGGGAGAGGGAGTAAACTATTAGCACGTGACGTCCGGGATCAGGTGGTTGGGCCAGCCTCCGCGCGAGAGGTGTGATTGGCTGACTCTAATACGAACGACGCCACAAGGGGCGGGACGAAGAGGGGAGCAAGCGCACTGCGTTCCGAGTCTCGGGACCCTTTTCCGAGAGACTATGGCGCTCAACAAGAACCACTCGGAGGGCGGCGGAGTGATCGTCAACAACACCGAGAGGTGAAAACAATGCAGGAGGATCCTGGAGGACCGAAGGGCTGGCGTCGAGCGTGTGGGCGGTGGGCAGTGGGTGGTGAGAAATAAACCAGTGAAGAAGAGAAACTGATAGGGGTAAGGGGTGGGGGGGTAACGGCTGGGGGCGGGGCTGGAGGAAGGTGGGTGGGTCGTGAGGGAGGGGCCGGGATGTTGTGATCAGCCAGGGAATGGGGTGGGGCCGCTGGATGGGGCCGAGATTTGGAGAGACAGGTGGGGTCTGCGGGTAGTTTTTGAGCTCCTTTCCGAGAGTAGGTGACTTTAAGAAATGGGAAGAGCCTTAGGCAAAAATGATGGCCATTTATGGGTTTTTACTATGTTACTATATGTCAGGGACTGTACTTCGTCTTTCTTTTTCAATACGTAAGTCCTGTGTGGAAGATACTATTCACATGTTCCACGTAGAAAAACTGAGGCACAGAGAGGTTAAGTAACTTGCGTGAGATCACAGAGCTGTAAGTAACAGAGATGGGATTCCAGGGTAGGAGTCTTGTTTCCAAATTCAGTAGGCTTAACTGCCAGTATATAGCCTTCCCATATATTCCAGAACAGCTCAGTTTTCAGATGAGGAACTGAGGCCCAGAGGTGAAATTGCACAGTTAACGTTTGTCAAGTATGTAACACATTTCCTGTAAAGGTGTAAAGGTCTGTCTTTACCTCTTTCCCTTGAATTCCTGTTGGTTTGGTTCACTCCCTAGAGCAGAGGTCTCCCAACTTCCAAGTTCTTCCTACCCGTCAGTTCTGTCTCTCCTCCTACAACTGGGCTCCTTGGACGACTTCTCTTGCTCCTCGGGCACTGAGAATCGGACCAGCCAGCCCTGGTTGAGCGATGCTGAGCCTAAAGCACTTCTTGAAGGCAGAAGGAACATCGCAGGAAGTGAATCCCCAGAGAAGACCCTGTGGGATCAGAGCTTAGTAGCTGATTAAGACAGTGCTCAGCCCAGGGCTGTCACCCGGGAATTCTTGATGAGTCAGAGAACACTCAGGGAGCCCCAGACCTCAGAATGCTGACTTTTCCTCCGTCGTACCTGCTCAGGGTCTGTAAGGCCCAGCCTGTTCCCGATAATGACCTCTTTTCTCTGAGCTTGTCTTCTCTTTTCTGGTACTGGTCCTCCTTCCCACTTACCCCTCCCCAGTGAAGGAAGTTGTGATATCTGGGAGGAGAAAGAAGACAAATGCAACCATATGAACTTGGACCTTTTCTTGTAATCAGAGACACCGGACATTGCTCCTGACGTGTAGTCTCTGTGTGCAAGCCAGTCCAGGCCCCGACGAACCCTTTTGACGCTGTTTGGTAGTATCTCCTGGGACTGTTTCTTTTTCTCTCAGTGGGACTTTTCTGGGGCAAGACTGTATCTGTCCTGCTGGGCCTCCTGTGGCTTGGCTTAGGGCTTAGGGCTCAGTGCTGCTACATAATGGTGTGCCTTGTTTTAGAAAATGCTTCAGCCTCATTTCTGAAATAACTGTGTAAACAGTGATTGAAGTTTACTTTCAGTACTTAAAATTTGATTTGTGAAATAGTTAACCTTATTCCCCAAGTCCTGAAGCCCTCTGAGAGTGAAGAAAGCTGTGGACTCTCCCAGGAAGATGCCGGTACACAGTCATCTCAAGGGCTCATGGACTGACAACCCCCCCCCCCCAGACCTAGCTTAAGAACCCCAGGTTTAAAGGAACCCGGAAGTGAGTCCTTTTGTAATGTGTAGAGTCATGTCTTAAAATGTTCATTTTATGAGATTTAAAAAAACCAACCAACCAAAACCACACCTCTGGAAAAGGACCTGGAAGAAAATGGAAGGGTTAACCCGGATAATCTAAACTGATTCAGGGGATTATGGCATCCCCCGGGCCCTGCAGCTCTTCTCCTGCGCTGGTCACTTAGGGGCTGTGTGGGTGGGGTTTGGGGAAATTCTATAGAACCCCAACGTGCTAGTCGCTTCCGCGGCTTCCTTAACAGTTTCCTCCCAGCAGTGGTGAAACAGACAACATGCTGGCAGCTACTAATAAGCAGCTGTTCAGTGGGAGGATCCAGTCCCTGGAGGTGACAGGTCGTGACTCCAGATGTCCCATCAGGGCCTTTCTTTTTTTTTCGTCACAGCATTCTAATGTCCTATGACCATGTAGAACTTACATTCAATGACATGAGAAACGTGCCGGAGGCCTTCAAAGGGACCAAGAAGGGCACCGTCTACCTTACCCCGTACCGGGTGAGTTGTGCAGTGCGATGGGGTTTTGGAGGCTCGTGGCTCCTGGAGGTTGATGAGAGTCTTAGGTCAGCCTCAGCCTCATGAGTCCAGTGGCCCCTGAACCCCAGTGAAAGTTAGCGTGGTTTTCTGTCACATGCTCCTAGTTCTAGGACCACCTGGCTCTTTGCATGGCTGAATTGACCACTGGGCAGTGAATCCGTGCAAATTCCAGAGCTGCTGCTGCAGAATCTCTGTGGAGAGTTGGATGCAGCTGTGGAGATGCAGACCTGGGCTTGGAGGGGAGAGATGGCTTTTCTTTTGATTTCTGAAGTAGCCCACGAGGCCTTTGTGCACATCCAGGGTGATAAATGTGGTAAACAGGATACAAGAGCGTGGCCACCGTCTCCGGACTGCAGGATGGGCCTTGCCTGAGAGTTACCCAGGCAGGCTGAAAGACTTCCAGAGAAATACAAATGGATATTCTTGGATAAGATGGCTGCGTGTGGCTGCCCAAGAGCTAGACTTAAAGATGGTTGGAGGAAGAGGAGCACAGGCCTTAGTGGAGACGGGAGTCTCACAGCCCGAGCTCTGGGGGTTCTAGTTGGCATCTTCAGTCACAGATCGAAGTCGTGGGTGTAAAATAGAGGGTTCACCATTCTAGGGCTGGGAGACTTGCTGGTGTTTGGGCCGTGAGCCCGCAGGAAGGTTAGGACAGCCGCTGCTCCCCGGATCTGAGGCCCCCTGCCATTCCCTTCTCTCAGTTCTCTGAAGCTCGGGCTGGACACCCCCTTCCGGAGTGCTTCCCCGCCTCTGCCCTCGCCCCCCAGGCCCCTTCACTTCTGCTCCACATCCTCCACCTCCTCACCACCCCTCAGATGACAGAGCTCACACATGCTCTCTGTGAGCCACACGTTTTTCTTGTGAATTCACACATCTGGCCTCTCCAGCCCGGCTGCACGCGAGGCCTCGTACTCTACAGAGCATTCTGGCCTGGTGCCGAGAGTGCCCAGCCCGGTCCTGGGAGTGGACTCATCACACACCGGAAGTGATGGCTGAGCGGGCCCTGGTGCGGGGGTTGATGGCTCTCGTCCTCGCTCCCTGCAGGTCATCTTCCTGTCCAAGGGGAAGGACGCCATGCAGTCCTTCATGATGCCATTTTACCTGATGAAGGACTGTGAGATCAAGCAGCCTGTGTTTGGGGCAAACTACATCAAGGGAACAGTGAAGGCCGAAGCAGGAGGTGGGTGAGGGGGGTTTGGGGACACGGACGGGCTTCCAGAGAGGTGCGCTGGGGCGCCTCTGACTGCTGCCCTGGAGACGTCCTCTTTGGATCCTTACCACCCTAGCCTTGTCCTCTTCCTGGCTCTGGATTAGCTTCTGAGACCAACACTTGGGCTGCCAGCCGTGCAGGCCAGCTGACTCATGTTGCTGAGTGTGTCCGCTCCTGCGAAGCTGCTTTATTGGGGGTGGGAGGCCTGAGGGCACATGTGCCAACAAGGCTGGGGGAGGCAGGACAGGCTTGTCCCCAGTTCCAAACGGTGAAGCAGGCGTGGGCCGGAGACGGGCCGGCCTGCAGCGCTGGTGGGCGATGTGGGTGGCCGCCAGAGCAGCCCTTCTCCTGCAGCTTCCCGGGCAGTGGGTGGGGTCTGGAGAGGACGAATTGCCATCTCTTTGGACGTAAGTCATGTTCTTCCCTGAGCTGTTGATGCACTGTTCCCTTCTCAGGTGGCTGGGAAGGCGCTGCGTCGTACAAGTTGACCTTTATGGCAGGGGGCGCCATCGAATTTGGACAACGGATGCTACAGGTGGCATCTCAAGGTATCAAGGCTCTAAAAATTAGGAGCTGAGGACACATTGGATGTGTGTGGTGGTTCATTTTTTATTTTCGGTTCGTTTTTGTTTTGTTTTTGAAGCAGCCAAGAGATGAGTCTCTGGGCCCCAGGCTGCCCAGGGCTAGGAGTTGGGGAGGAAGCCTGTAATTAGGGTCAGCCTCCTGTCCCTCAAAGGCTGGGTTTCTTCTGCGTGGAGCAGGTATAGGACATTTAGACAAAGCTGTTTAGACTCAAGGACATTTTACTGTGGCTTCAGAGAAACACACAAAACCCTCACCATTAAGCTACCATCAGGCAGCCATTTTAGGTCACCTGGGATGTGTCCAGCAGACCTCCTCAGCTCATCCCCAACCTCACCTAGCTCCATTCTTTACCCCATACCTGAGCCTCCTCCCTCCTTCCCTCCATCCATCCCCCCTTGCCTGTCCTTGATCTCCTCCACCCCGGCTCTGACCCCTCCCCTCATCCCTGACTGAGGCCAACTCAACCGTGGGTGAGCAGCGGAGTGGGTAGGGTGAGGCACGTCTGCTGTGCACGTTCCTGGGACCCTGCAGCTCTGCTTGGCAGGCAGTGGGTCCGCCCTCTTTCCAGGCCCAAGGCAGGCGACACTCATTTCTCTCTCCCCTTGTACTGTAGCCTCCCGAGGCGAAGCCCCCAACGGAGCCTATGGTTACTCTTACATGCCCAGCGGGGCCTATGTCTTCCCCCCGCCAGTCGCCAATGGAATGTACCCCTGCCCTCCTGGCTACCCCTATCCACCGCCCCCACCTGGTGAGTGTGTCCTCTGCTGCCCACCCCTCACCCCACCCCCCCCACCCACTAACCACCCCCACCCAGGTCAGGGGGTCGAAGAGGGAAACCTGTTCTTTGACCTGCTCAGGACTGACGGAGAAGCTGGAGAGGCCTGGGAGGGAGCCCGGGCTGGGCTGCTCACTGGGTCCCTGTCACTCTCCTGCCAAGCAGAGTTCTATCCAGGACTTCCCATGATGGACGGAGCCATGGGATATGTGCAGCCTCCGCCACCACCCTACCCTGGGCCCATGGAGCCTCCGGTCAGTGGCCCCGATGTCCCCTCCACTTCTGCAGGTGAGGCTCCTGGGCTGCTTGCTAGTTCCCTGGGGGAACTAGCCCTGTCCTCCCCATGGTTATATAGGAGCCCCAAATAATGAGTGACTACTGGCCTAGGGACAATCCCAGGGGACCAGCAGCGTAGTGGCCTTGTGATGAAGAGCTAGATCCCAGCCCCCACTTTGTCCCTTAGCCACTTGTGTGCCCTGGGGCCAGGAAGGTCTCCTTCTGCACCTCAGTCTTGTCATCCACAGAATGTGCCAACAGTACCACCTGGTGGGTTTGTGGCGAAGCTCAGAAGGGGAGGTGGGTGTCAAGGGACTGGATGGGACAGTGTGGCCGCTGTAAGTGCTCAGGAAACGTTAACCACTGTTCTGTTGATGAAACCGGGTCCTCAGTGCTGGGGGGCTGGCGTCATGGGCCAAAAGCAGCTCCAGGGGCGGCTGGAGGAGGCAGGGAGGGTCAGTCTCTGGGGCTTATCCTGAGTGTGTGTGCTCTCGCAGCGGAAGCCAAGGCCGCAGAAGCAGCTGCCAGCGCCTATTACAACCCGGGCAACCCGCACAACGTCTACATGCCCACGGTAAGTGGGTGGCCACGGTGCTGGAGGGACCCCCACCGCCGCAGCTGGCTGGGGTTTAGGGGCGGGGGAGATCTTGTCTTATTTTGACCTTTCTAATGTGTTCTTTCCTTTCTCCCTTAGAACCAGCCTCCGCCACCGCCCTACTACCCCCCAGAAGATAAGAAGACCCAGTAGACCCCTCCCACCCCCTCCTCCCACCTCTCATCGCTCTTTCCTCCCCTCCCCTTGGGCTGAGTCTGGGGTGGGAGGTGATGGGAGAGCCTTGTCCTTCCTCCAGGTTTGATTATAAAACAGTTACCAGGAACTGTCATTGAAGGAGGGGAAGGGCCCCTTGACTCGCAAGCGGCGCCTCCCAGCTTCCCACGCGAGCCCAGAACCCCCAGGCGCTTCCCTCCCCCCATCTCTGGGGGCGTCCCCCTTGTTCCTGTTTGGCTTCTACACACGGAGGGACTCTCTGGCCACCTCCTCCAGCAGTCCAGCCCCCTGTTCTGGTAGCGCCTTTATCCTCAGCCTCATGAGCTCCGTCAGACCAGCCACGTGTCTTCTCCGGGGCCCCTGCCAGGCCCTACTCACATTCCCCCCACTGTAGTCTGTGCCTGGCTGTGAGAGGCCCCCTTCCTGCCGGACTGTCGGCCCACATTCCTTTCCCAGCCAGCCTCGGCCCCCGTCTCGCTCACCTTCCCTTCCCTGTCCTGTCCTGGTCATCCTGTTGCCACCACTTTTGACCTTTGGAGCTCTCCCCTGAGCTGCCGGGGCGGTGGCATCAGGGCCAGGCCCCTGCGACGGGGGAGGGAGCCCTTCTGCTTCCCTGCTAGTTTTTCTGGAATTTGTTTCCCTTTGCCTTCTTGCTTTTCCCTCTAGAAGGGGCTTCTTGGACTGGAACTGGAGAGTGCATGTCCATTTGGAGGCTGCGGGGCAGGCGGGGAACACGGCACCTGATCTCTGAGGCCTGGCCAGGGTGCTGACCGTGACCTCTCACCAGCCCCTCAGCCTGCCCCCTTCCCTTTGAGCTTCACGCCTGGTTGGCAGTATGCTCCCTGGATACACTAAAATTTGCTCTCATTTGCTCCTGGACTGGCCTTCAAGTGAGGAGATGGTTATTTAAAGAGAATTCCCTATTTATTTGACAAAAAAAAAAATCCAGTTAATATATTAATGTGAAATAAACCCTGTTTGCACCTTGATTTGTCTGCTGAAAATGTGAACTAGTAAAAATGAAGTAACTGGACTCTGTCTGGCTCTGTGTGTGGTGATGGCGGAGGTGAGCTCTTGGGAAGGACAGCTGTCTGGCTGCTGAGGGCTGGGGAGGCTCCCAGGAGACTGTTCCCTCCTGTGTGTGAGTCCCTTGTTCTCTTGGCCCATTTGGGCCCAAGATGCTAAGGCCTCTCCTGTGTCCATTCCACTGCAGTTGCTTGGCAGCTGTGCCCACCCACTTAGTCTCCTGGGGCCTGGTGCTGCCCAGCAACTGTCCTTGGTGGGAGGAGGCATTGAAGGCAGGGTCCAGGCTGGTCATGAGTTCCAGTGACCCTGGCCGCTGTGCTCCCTGCCTCACTTCATGGAGGTGGGACGGCACCTCTGAAGCCCGGTGGGGGTGGGGCTGTCCCCTGCAGTGCGTGTCCTGGTGCCACGCTCCTTGTAAACATCAGTGCCTGGGGCCAGGAGAGGGTGGGAAACAGCCACAGTCCATGCCCAGGCCTGCACCCCTGGGGGCCCTGGCCTGGAGGACGGCCCTGGGCGTGGTGAGCTCAGAAAGCCCAGCACCGAAGGGGCCGTTTTCCTGAACCTTCTGGACTAAGTGGCCCTGTTGGGAGAGGCTAGGCAGCAGCCTCCCCCACCTCTTCCTTCTGGCCAGCCCCACCCAGCAGCTCCTGGGGTTGGCTAAACCCACTCCAAGGGCACTTGAAGGGAGTACCCTCCTGACCATCCTTGGGGCAGGGACTGTGGGGCCGTCCCTGCCCGGCACAGCCTGGCCCTGTCACCTTTGTGGAATGTCACCTGTAGGGCTGAGCAGGTTGAGCAGTTGGCTGACTGCTGGGCTGCTGGGAGACGCCTCTCTGGAGCTGGCACACTGCCCTGTCCACCACTGCCAGTCCTGGGTCTTGGGTCTGTTCAGGGACAGCTGTGGGTGAGACCCCCACCAGCTAGGTCAGCTTCCCTCAGTTCCCTGCCCAGCCAGCACACACCTGGGATGGGACAGGGCTGCTGCCTGCTTGCCCTGATGCCCCCTGCCGGGCAGCGCGGGGCGGGGTGGGGGGGTGCCTACCCAGGGCCTCTGTGGGAGGGTGGGGTGGGGCCGGGCCCGCCCACCGGGTCTACCTTCTGCCTCTAGCCCAGACCAGTTCCTCCCAGGATCCAGTATCTGGCCAGCAGGAGGCAGAAAGGTGCAGGGGCCTGGGAGCTGGCCCCGAGGTGGTGAAACACTGACCTGACCCTCCCCGGACCCACCCTTCCTTCCCCCTCCCTGGGGACGGGGTGGCAGCCCTGGGCTCCTTGCCTAATCCTGTGGCTTTGTTATCTTCATCCAGTGGCACGGCGCAGGGGACGGGCAGAGCTGGCCACCATGGCGACGCTCTTCTCCCACCCCCAGCGGCGCCCTCCCCTCTTGCGCCAGGCCATCAAGATAAGGCGCCGCAGGGTCAGAGATGTGCAGGAGCCTCTGCCCCTGAGGGCTCGGGAGGTAGGAGTGACCTCAGTGGGAGAAGAGTGGGCCTGGGTGGGGCTCTGCCATCTCTGGGTATGGGGCCCCACCTCCTGCGGGCTGCCGCTAAGGATGTGGTCCCCTCCCCTGCCCACCCCGAACCCCAGGCAGAGCTTTCTGGGTTGGCAGAGTAGGGCCTGCCATGTTTTCTCTGGGCCACCCTGGGCCTCAGGTCTGGGGATCTGAGCCCACCCCTCCCCCACCCTCTGCTCCTCCAACTCCAAAGTCACCCGCTCCCCGAGGCTGGGAGTGTCCTTGCTGTGGGTTGGGCTTTGGGGGATCAGCTGAGCAGCCCCTAGGCCTGCTTGGCATGACCCCTCGTCTCCCACCTCTGCTGCTGGGCCTCACTTCCGCCGCCGGGTGTGGAGCGGGGCGGCCGATAAGCTGTTTCCTCTGGGGAAGGAAGGGAGGTTGGGGCCGTGGTGCCGCGAGCTCACGCTGCTGGGCAGCTGAGCACCAATGGACCTGAGCTGTGGCAGGCCAGGGGACAAGGAGGGTGGCCCGGGGGCAGGACTCCCAGAAGGCTTGCTGTGGGAACAGGTGTGCGGCACTGGTGGGACTGGAGGCCGGATGCTGGGGCCCCCTCAACCCTCAGCCTGGTCCTGCTGTGAGGAGCCATTCAGGTGTAGAAGCCCTGGTCCAGGCCTCTGAGACACTTCGTTTTTTTTATCTTGTTCCCCAGATCAAGCCTCCATCCCACCACCTATCCCCTGAGGAGGTAAGAATTGGAGAGCTGGGGCGGTGAGGGGGCACAGAACGGTGCTGGGAAGCAGCTGGGCCTCACCCCCTCCCTTCCCTGTGTGTGTGGATGCCTTGTCCCAGCTTTGGGCATGTGCTGTGGGTGCCAGGGGTGGCTGGTGGGGCTCAGACCTTGTTGTGGGTGGATGGGGGTTCCCGAGGTGACCCTGCTGTGTCTCAGCGGGCCCTGCTCTACGAGGAAGCACTCTACACTGTCCTGCACCGCCTGGGTCAGCCTGAGCCCAACCATGTGGTGGAGTCCTCGGAGCTGCTGCGATACCTGCAGGAGGTGAGCCCAGCCCCCACCCCACCCGCCTTCCTGCAGCCTGGCCTTTGCAGTCTTCTCTTCCTGGCCTGGCCACTCCCATCCTGTGTCCCAAGCTTCCCATGTTCCTACCCGGCCAGGCCTTCCACATGGAGCCTGAGGAGCACCAGCAGATGCTGCAGCAGGTCCGGCAGCTCGAGGTAAGCCTGCCAGGGCCATCCTGGGCAAGGACGGGGACTGGGAAGTCCAGCTGCCTCTGAGACTCAGGCCCCACCTCTCGTCCCTCCAGAAGCCAATATTTTGTCTGAAGGCGACAGTGAAACAAGCCAAGGGCATTCTGGGCAAGGATGTCAGCGGTGAGTAAGTGACAGGGGGCCCTGAGGGCCTTCTTCCTGGCTTCTTCCTCTCCCCATCACAGCCTGCCCCAGACCTCTTGGTGGGAGCTCCCATCTCCTACACACCCCCTGGGGCTCACCTCAGAGCTGCTGGGATGGGGAGAGGCTCTCCCCACTGCCCTGGGTAGCGGGCAATAAGTACTCTCCCTGGGAGCCCAGCCCTGGCTGCCTCATCCTCCCCCTCCTCCCTAGGGTTTAGTGACCCCTACTGCCTGCTGGGCATCGAACAGGGGGTGGGCATGCCGGGGGGCAGCCCTGGGACCCGGCGTCAGCAGAAGGCCGTGGTGAGACATACCATCCCGGAGGAGCAGACCCACCGCACCCAGGTCATCACCCAGACACTCAACCCCGTCTGGGAGGAGACCTTCATCCTGTACGTGGCCCTACCCTAGCCCTCGCCTCGTCTGATCGTCTGGGACTACTCCAGGTGGTGGGAGTCAATAGGACTCCTGGCTCAGGGGAGGGGCTTGGCTTGCCCAGAGAAGGAGCCTGCTCCCAAAGCAGGGCGGACAGACAGGAGGCCAGACTGGATAGAGCAGTGGCATCGGACACATCTGGTTTGATCTGGGGGGTAGCGTGAAACCTTACCTTAAAGGAGGACGAGGTGCAGCTGGGAGAGGTGGAGGAGTCTGTAGGGAGGGACTAAGACTTGACAGTGGGTGATAAGGGAGATGGCAGCTTTGGAGGACAGGCTCAGGGCTGGGTAGACTGTGGCCTGGTCAGGGAGTCTAGCCCTCCAAGACCCTCAGCCATGCCCTTTTCTCCCTACAGAGAGTTTGAGGACATAAGCAATGCCAGCTTTCATCTGGACATGTGGTGAGGGGCGTGTCCTGCCCGTAGGGGTGGGGAAGAGGAGGGGGTTGGGGGTGAGGGTTGCAGAGGTTCCTCCTAAAGGGGTCAGGGGCTCCCAGGACACCCTCCTTGCCTCTCGCTCAAGCCTTTGCCCCACCAGGGACCTGGACTCCGTGGAGTCTGTCAGACAGAAGCTCGGGGAGCTCACAGATCTGCATGGGCTGCGAAGGTGAGAGCTAGGGGGTTCCTGGGGAGGGGCTGGGGCCCCTCTACCCTCCCCGGCACATGCGCACTGGTGCTGCGCTGCAGGATCTGCAGATGGAGGCTGGCTCCCAGCCTGACCCCTTCAGGCTCATGTCTCATCTCCCTCATGGGACCCTGCCTGGAACAGGATCTTTAAGGAGGCTCGGAAGGACAAAGGCCAGGACGACTTTCTGGGGAACGTGGTTTTGAGACTACAGGTGAGTCAGATAGGGAAAGGTTCCCAGGAGAGAGGCGGAAAGGGGGTTATGAGGGGTCCAAGGAAGTGGTTCCAGGTCTGCACCAAGCAGAGCCGGGGGTCTGCCTCCCATTGCCTCCCCTGCCCCTGACTGTGTGAGGCTCCTGTTGCTCCTGGGCATGGGCATCTCCTGCCTGCCTGGCCTCCCAGGACCTGCGCTGCCGGGAGGATCAGTGGTACCCTCTGGAGCCTTGCACGGAAACGTACCCAGACCGCGGTCAGTGTCACCTCCAGTTCCAGTTCATTCACAAGCGGGTAGGTGGCCCGGCTGGGTTGGGAGGATGGGCTGCACCAGGCGTGGGGTCCTCTGTTCACAGCCATGCTGGTCCCCCTGCAGAGAGCCACCACGGCCAGCCGCTCCCAGCCCAGCTACACAGTGCACCTCCACCTGCTGCAGCAGCTCGTGTCCCACGAGGTCACCCAGCACCAGGTAGTGCCCTCCTAGGGCTGGGCAGGGCCAGGGTCTGCCTGCCAGGTCTTGACACCCTTCTACCTGTCCCTCTAGGCAGGCAGTACCTCCTGGGATGGGTTGCTGAGTCCACAGGCTGCCACCATCCTCTTCCTCCATGCCACGCAGAAGGACCTGTCTGACTTCCACCGGTCCATGGCGTGAGTGCATGGCCCAGCCAGAGCACCTGAGGGCTGTCTGTGCTGAACCACCCTCTCCCTCCCTGCCTGTCCTCCTCCAAGCTGACAGCCCAAAGTCTAATCCTCAAGAGATTTCTGTTTGGGGCCCAAACTGTGGGTTTTAAGTTTTGAGACACTTGCCAGCTTTTAAAAATCTGGCGATTTGCCTTGTGGATTCACATCTCCAGCTTCTCGTGAAATATTAGTCCTGGAACTGCAGGGCTGCAGTCAGTCAGAGCAGAGTAGTGCGACCTCCTCCATCCATCACTTCACTCCCTGACATCACCTGAGTCCTTCTGGGCACCTGAGTTTGCCACCCTGGGCCCAGTTTCCAGGGCCATCAAACAAATCTGTGCTCTGACGCTCCCGAATCTGTGGTGAGGGCCTGTCACGTCCCCAGAGCCACGTTAGGTTATGGGAATTCTGGGAAGGGCACACAGGAGTTCAATGCCCAGGAGAAGTAGGGGCGCAGCCTAGGGGGCTGCCAGGAGGAGGCGTGAGAGTGGATACTGCCCTGGGCCTGGCTGACAGTTGGGTTTGAGTAGGGGGTCGAAAGGAGGCTGGCGGAGGAGGGCAGCTTGTAGGACTGTGGGCAGGTGGGTACTCCTGGATAGCTGAGGGGATGTAGGTGAGGCTGGAGACTGGCGCAAGTGCTGATGGTGAGGGCCTCGTTTGCCTGTAGGGCCCCAGAAGGTAGTGCAAGTGGCCATCATGTCCCAGCGCGGGGTTACCTTCAATCACTGGTTTCCAGCCTCTGCGCGTTGATAGGATCCTCAGGAGGCTGTGGAGCAGGGGGAGGCGTTGTGTCTGCCCCCACCTGGCCAGGCTGAGGGCTTCCTGTCTGCCACAGGCAGTGGCTGGCCTACAGCCGTCTCTACCAGAGCCTGGAGTTCCCCAGCAGCTGCCTCCTGAAACCCATCACCAGCATTGAGTACCAGTGGATCCAGGGCCGGCTCAAGGCAGAGCAGGTGGGCTGGGGTAGGGCCGGGGCGCGGGGCCGGTGTGGCTCAGGGCATGACAGCAGCTCCCACCTCACGGCACCTTCCTGGCCCTGCAGCTGGAGGAGCTGGCCACCTCGTTCAACTCCCTGCTGGCCTATGGTCTCTCCCTCATCCGGAGGTTCCGGTCTGTCTTCCCCCTCTCCGTCTCCGACTCCCCAGCCCGCCTGCAGTCTCTCCTTAGGTGGGTGGGGTCAGGGACAGGGGAGCAGCTGGGGCACCTCCGGGGTGTGGAAGCCTGCTTGGAGGAGTGAGTGGGGGCTTTGGGGCAATAGGCATCTTGGACACGGCTTTCTGTCCCCACAGGGTCCTGGTGCAGATGTGCAAGATGAAGGCCTTTGGAGAACTGTGCCCCAGCAGCGCCCCACTGCCCCGCCTGGTGACCGAGGCGCTGCGGGTATGGTGCCCACGCTATGGGTGGAGAGGGCACGTGCCTGGGCCTGGCAGCCCTCCCTGCTCACTGACTCTCTGCCCGCAGACTGGCACGGTTGAATGGTTCCACCTGAAGCAGCAGCACCATCAGCCCATGGTGCAGGTGAGGGGGAGGCTGGGGCAAGGTGGTGGGTGGTGGGAGGGGGTGGCTGCCTGCCCCTCGAAGCCCTGCGCAGCTCACCTCTGTCCCTGCCAGGGTATGCTGGAGGCGGGCAAGGCCTTGCTGAGCCTGGTACAGGACGTCACTGGTGACCTACACCAGTGCCAGCGCACGTGGAACAAGATCTTCCTTAAGTGAGCAGGAGGCCGGGTTGGGAGGCAGTGCGGCAGGGGCTCAGAGTGGGGACCAGAGGAACCCCGGTGTGTGCAGCCAGGTCATGCCTGCTGCCTTTCCTCCAGTGTCCTCAAGATCGACCTCTTCTCCTTGGCCTTCCTGGAGCTGCAGTGGCTGGTGAGGCTCCCCAGGCTCTCAGCTCTCCAGGCCTCGCCCTCTGCGCTGGCTCTGGAGCTCCGCCCACCACGCCTTCCCTTCGCAGGTGGCCAAGCGGGTGCAGGACCACACGGCAGCGGTGGGCAACTCCATGTCCCCAGAGGTGGGCGAGAGTCTGTTCCAGCTCTACATCAGTGTCAAGGAGCTCTGCCAGCTGGGCCCTGTCCCCACAGAGAGGTGGGCAGCAGGCTGGCTGCGGGGAGAGAAGGGCCTGCAGCCTGCAGGGGCCCCGGCCTTCCCCGGACTGACCCTGGCTCTCCCCAGGGATGGAGTTCTGGCCCTGGATGGCTTCCACTGCTGGTTCCAGCCAGCCATCCCCTCCTGGCTGCAGAAGACGTACAATGTGGCCCTGGCACGGGTGCAGCGTGCTGTACAGATGGACAAGGTGGGGCCTGGACTAGGGCTGAATCCCAGCTTTGGGAATGTGGCTTGGGGCTCTGCGGGACCTTTAGCGTGTGCAGAAGAGGGTGACTGGCCTTGAGTGGTCCTCTTGGGGCCAGTTGTGTGCAAACCACGGCCTCCTGTTATCCTCAGGGTAAACTATGGGTTCCCTTTACAGGCTGATCTTTGCAGCCTGGTGTTGGGGGCTGGGCAGAGCCTTGCTTGTTCACCTTGTAGCCCCCTGCCCAGCTCTGTGCTTGCTGGTGGTAGGGTCTCTGGATGCTTGAGGATGGAAGGAGGGAGGGAGGGGCATGGATTTGGCAAGCCCTGAGCCCTCCTTTCTGCATTCTCCCCCATCTCCCAGCTGGTGCCCCTGGGTGAATTGACCAAGCATAGCACATCAGCTGTGGATCTGTCCACCTGCTTCGCCCAGATCAGCCACACTGCCCGGCAGCTGGACTGGCCCAACCCAGAGGAGGCCTTCATGATCACTGTCAAGTTCGTGGAGGTGCAGCCTCATTCCCACCCCACCACTTCAGCCAAGTTCTCACCCTAGCAGCCTCCAAAGGCCTATGTCCTAAATCCCCCAAGAAACTGAGATTTCTGTGCCTCCCCTATTGGCCACTCCTGGGACCCCCCTCCAATGGTCATTCCCTCCCTATCCCAGGACACCTGTCGGCTGGCCCTGGTGTACTGCAGCCTTATAAAAGCCCGGGCCCGTGAGCTCTCTGCAGGCCAGAAGGACCAAGGCCAGGCGGCCAACATGGTGAGGGCCAGAGCTGGGGGCTGGGACCAGGCCGGGGTGGGATGCAGCCTGCAGTCCTGGCACTGTTCAGGAAGCTCTGCATCCTTGTGCCCGTGCCTGCCTGCAGCTGTGTGTGGTGGTGAATGACATGGAGCAGCTGCGGCTGGTGATTGGCAAACTGCCCACCCAGCTGGCATGGGAGGCGCTGGAGCAGCGCGTGGGTGCTGTGCTGGAGGAGGGGCAGCTGCAGAACACGCTGCACGCCCAGCTGCAGGGCGCACTGGCTGGGCTGGGCCACGAGATCCGCACTGGCGTCCGGACCTTGGCTGAGCAGGTTTGAACCACAGTGACCCCACCCCACCCATCCTCAGCCTGTAGTCCCCTCAGTGGGACTTGGGCCAATATCTAGCCTCCTCTTCTGCCTGAACCTGAACTCAGGCCCTAAACAACCTCTCTTGACTCTTGACTCACACCCTGGCTTCCTTCCTACCATTTTGTGTCTCCAGCTGGAGGTGGGCATTGCCAAGCACATCCAGAAACTCGTGGGCATCAAGGAGTCCGTCCTGCCTGAGGATGTGAGTGGCCCTCCCTGCTCGCTGACCTTTGCCAACTCTGTGGGTCTGGGATTGCCAAGGGGCTTAGGGTAGGCAGGGGGCTGAGGGCCATGGGGTGTCAGAGACAAGTCCCCCAGACTTAGGCAAGAAATGTTCCCTCCTGAGCCTTGGTTTTCTCCTTGGATGCTAACAGGGTAGAGTTGGGTCACTCCACGGCCTCTCCCAGCACTGACAGTCGGTGTGGGGGCTGCACTGGGGGAGGCTTGGGCTTTGCAGCCAAGCAGACCTGGGCCTGCATCCTTCTCAGCTGCCTGCTAGCGTAGCTGTCCTGGTTACACAGGCCAGCTGATTTCAGTTTCCTCCTCTGTCAGCGGGCATAGCGATGTACACCTTTGATTGTTTGGGAGAATGTTACTGGTAAATTAATCAACTGTTTAAGCATCTACATTGTCCTAGGTATTGATTTAGACACTGGGGGTTTATATCAATGAATACCCGTGACAAAAACCCCTGCTTTCCTAGAGTTTACATTCTAGTAGGGGATGTGGAAAAAGAGCTAAGCATATGTAACTAGAACTATAGCTGTAACTGGAACTATATGAAAATGTGTGTGTGTATGAACATATATGTGTATATGAACTTATATATGTACATACATACACATATGGTATGTTAGATAATCATAACCACTGAAAAGAAAAATAAAACACACAAAGGAGTGGAAAGGGTGAGAGGGCTGTATTTTTAGATAGTGGCCAGAGAAGGCCTTAGTCCGAGGGTGACAGCTGAGTCAAGATCTAAAGGAAGCAGGAGGAGCCATGAGAATTGCTCCAGGAGGGGACAGCATGGGCAAAGGCCCTGAGGCAGATCCATGCCTGGCAGGGGTCAGCTCCTCAGACATTCCAAAGATGCTCACAGAAGCTCCTGGCCCTGTTTCCTCCCCTGGTCAGGGCAAGGAGGTGGGGGTGGGACCAGAATGGGCCAGAGCCAGATGTGCTGCCGCCTCTCCCCAGGCCATTCTGCCCCTGATGAAGTTCCTGGAGGTGGAGCTCCACTACATGAACACCAACTTGGTGAAGGAGAACTTCAGCAGGTCTGCAGCAGCCTCCTGCCCCACGGTGCCCCACCTGCCCCACGGTGCCCCACCTGCTCCACTTCTCCTCCCAGCCACCCCTTCTTCCCGGCCTCAGCATCCATCCTTGGGTTGGGGGGATGCTACCAGCCTCTCAGATTCTCACTCCCAGGGACAGGGTGCTGATGACCTCAGAAGCCTGTCCATTTCACCAGAGGCTGAGCTGAAACCTGCCTGTCCTCTCTCTCTTAGCCCTGAGCCGTCTCTGGGAGACTGCAGCTCTGCCCTCCCTAACATTATAGGCAGCTGCTATTCCTCTCCCACCATCCAGGGCACCTTTTAGTTAGGGTCTCTCTTAAAGCAGGGCCCAGCACACTGGGCAGCAGAGGGCAGAGGTCAAGGGCTTGGGCTCTCAATAACCTGGATTCAGACTCCAGCTTCACTGCTGGCTGCTTGGTGGGTGGCCTGGAGCAGATTCCTCAAGGTTTCTGTGCAGATGATCGTAGTTCTGGCCTCTGATGAGGACTAAATGAGTCACTTGAAGTGCTGAGAGCAGTGCCTGCTACAAAGGAAGTGGTCGATGACTGCGAGCTGCCATGAGAATGGTGGCAGTGACAATGGCCCCTGATGACAGGGCCACCATGTGGGCTCTGGGCCCCAGAAGGCTGCAGGCCCTGGCCAGAGTTCTACTCCACTCCCACTGGGGCAGCGGGGCCGTGGGAGCCCACGTTCTTTATTTGCTAGGCCAGAGTATGCCGTTTGTTCAGCTCTGACTTTCACACAAAACAGCTTAATCTCCACTAAGATAGGAGCTTTACGAACCACTTCCTCAGAAACTGTTAGAACAGAGTCTGGTGCATGATGGACACTTCAGCTGCTCATTACAGTTGACTAAATTAACTGCCTCTAATGTAGACCGTCCCTGTTCTTTTTTTTTTCTGTTTTTTTCTCTCTTTTCTTTTTTCTAGACTGTCCCTATTCTTAATCACACAGCACACGTTTTTGTACTTACCTGCCTGCCTCTGACAAGTGACATCTCAGTTACATGAGGAGTTACTAGGATGAACTGTGGCTTGGTTGTTACTACAGGTTTTATGTGCTTATCCCTGCTGTGTGCTGAGACCCTATTCATTTTGGCCGCTCCCATCTTGACTTATAATTCTGTCATTGGGGGACCACAGCCCTTGTCCCTTCTGCCCCTTTGTTTCTTGGGGTTTGTTAATCCTACTGAGAAGGCTTCTTCACTAGGTTGGGAGACATGTTGCCTAGGACTGAGCCTGTCTGCTCCATCCCCTGCCCTCCTTCCCTCAGGAGACCAGCCCTCCCTCCCTCCCCTGCCTGCCTGCCTGCAGCCCTGGCCCAGTACCCCTGGTGTGGGGATGGGGAGGAGCTGGGGGCAGGGGTGGTGTGTGTTGGGGGTGGGCCTGGGTCCAATGAGGCCTCCTCTTTCTCAAGAGCATCTCCACTTCCTCTTCTGTCCCCCTGTCCTATGTCTGGCATCCCTCTGCACCTCACCCCAGCCTTCTGACCCTGCTCTGGACCCACACGCTCACGGTGCTGGCAGAGGTGGCTGCCTCCCAGCGGAGCTGCCCCTTGGCCTCTAGCAGGCTGAAGATTGCACTACAGGTAATAATACAGTGACAACAATGACAACCCTGGTGGGAGAGTGCCTGGGGTCACCTCTGATGTCTTACCCCCTAGAACCTGGAGATCTCCTTCTACGCTGAGGGCTGTGGCCTGCCGCCTGAGGCCCTGCACACGGCCACCTTCCAGGTAGGGGCCTTTTGGTGAGCTGGTGGCATGGGGAACCTGCCTTCCTGTGCTCACCTGTGTCAGAGACCAGCTACATCATTTATAGAGCCCAGCACAAATTTAAAATGTGGGCCCCTTTAAAAAATAATAATTGAAAAAGTTAAGATGGCAACAGCAGAGCATTAAACCATTTGTTTCTTCTGAACACGGTGGGCAGGGGTGGGGAGAGGGGAGGGCGGGGGCGGCTGTGAGACACCTGTGAAGCGCACCCTGTCCGTGCAGGCAGTCCTGCCTTTGGTCCCACAGAGCCCAGTGCTTTCCCCAGCAAATGGACATCTCCCCCCTTGGTTGCCAGCTTCTGAAGGGCAGCACTGGGCTGTGGCTGAGTGTGACAGTTCTGGTGACCCCTCAGCTGTGCCCCATCCCCAGGCTCTGCAGAGGAACCTGGAGCTGCAGGCGGCCTCCAGCCGGGAGCTCATCCAGAAGTACTTCTGCAGCCGCATCCAGCAGCAGGTGAGGCTCCCTCGGCTGCGCTCACTGCACCCAGAGCCCCGCCCGCCCAGTCTGCCCCAGCTGACGCTGCCCCTGCGCCCCACCCCCAGGCAGAAACCACCTCAGAGGAGCTTGGGGCCATCACGATCAAGGCCTCTTACCGCGCCTCTGAGCAGAAGCTGCGTGTGGAGCTGCTCAGTGCCTCCAGCCTGCTGCCCCTGGACTCCAACGGTGAGTGGAGGCTGCCCTCTTCTGGTCCCGTGAGTCCTTTCCAGCAGAGGCACTGGGCGCTTCCTCGAGGTTACTGGGAGGGGCCGGTGCTGCCAAGCGGGGCGCAGTTGCGTGGAGTGGCAACTGGATATCCTTAACCAAGGCCCCCTCGCCGGCCATTTGCCAGGCTCCAGCGACCCCTTTGTCCAGCTGACCTTGGAGCCCAGGCATGAGTTCCCTGAGCTGGCCCCCCGGGAGACGCAAAAGCACAAGAAGGACCTTCACCCGCTGTTTGATGAGACCTTTGAATTGTGAGTGGTCCCCATGCTCGCCACTCTTCCCCCGCCCTGGACCCGCCGCTCGTCCTCCCTGCTGGGGCCAAGGGGCTCCCCTGAGATGACTGGGTTCCAGGGAGGGGGCACTTGGGACAAGAGTTTGTTGGCACAGGCCTCAAACCTGCTCCCTTGCGGGACTGTTGTTGGGGGAAGACTCTTCCCACATGTTTGACTGAGAGGCTTCCTGTCCCTGAGGTCCTCTGTTCCCCAAGACAGACAGGCCCGGGTACACAGGGCCCCCTGGTTTAAAGCATCAGCCCACAGTCACAGCAGGCATCATAGCATGCGCCCAGATGCACCAGGCTGAGTGAGAGCTGACTTTGCAAACCTAATCCCACCTGTCTGCGGCCTTTCTCCCAGCCCTGGCCTGTCCTCAAGAACCAGGGGTGAGCCCGTGTGAGGGCAGGTGGCAGTGGCAGTGTGTGGGGCAGGCAGCTGAGCCCAACTCTGTCCCCTGCCCAGCCTGGTGCCTGCGGAGCCATGCCAGAAGGACGGGGCGTGCCTCATGCTCACGGTGCTGGACCATGACACCCTGGGGGCCGACGACCTGGAAGGGGAGGCCTTCCTGCCGCTGCAGGCGGTGCCGGGCCTGACGGGGACTGAGGAGCCTGGCGAGGTGCCTCAGACCCGCCTGCCCCTGACCTATCCTGCACCCAACGGTAGGCCTGGGCCCTAGGGCAGGGCAGAGGCTGTGAGGCTTGGCGGGGGGGGGGGGGTGCCTGGCCCAGCACTGGGGATGCAGGAGAGAGGCAGCCTGTGAAGGCTCAGGGACCCCCAGGGAGCTGAAGTTGGGGTCAGAGGAAAGCCTCCTTGGAGGTGGAACCTGTGGCTTGTGTTGCATCTAATCGAGGGACCAGGGATATGTAAACCAGGCCAAGTGTATGTGAATGTGCCTCTCCCTGGTCGGGGAAGGTCACCAAGTTTTCCTGGGGAGAGGGGCCATCTCTCTGCCCGGGGGCACATCTGTACAGAGCGCTCGCTCCCCAAGCTTGGTGTGAGGTGGACTGTCTGTCTTGTGTTTGAGCACTGATGTTGGGTCAGCCCTCAACCCTTGACACATAGGAACTCTTTCAGTCCTCACAACCCCCCAGTGGGGGAAAGCGGCGTTCTAATCTACAGATGAGTAAACTGAGGCACAAAGTGGTTAACTAGCCAGCCTAAGGTTCTCATATGAAAAGGCAATAATACTAACCTGAGCTGCATCTCAGCCTCTTGCTCTGCAGCGGGGTCCAAGTGCCTGGGACCAGCGCGGCTGCGCCGGGGGTGGCGAGCCTGTCTTGTCTGTCAGGCTGTCTTGTGAGCTTGGCTGGTGTGGGTCTGTTGCTAGTTTCTGGAGAATGGGACAATGCTGTAGCTCTTGCCACTCCACAGGCACTGCCTCTTCCCCACCCTGACCCCCCCCAAATGCCTCTCTTCGCAGGGGACCCAGTCCTGCAGCTGCTGGAGAGCCGGCGGGGTGACCGCGAGGCCCAGGCGCTGGTGAGGCTGCGGCGGCAGCGCGCCAAGCAGGCCTCCCAGCACGCCCTGCGGCCAGGGCCGTAGCAGTGGAGGTTGGGCCCCAGCAGGGACAGGCTTTCCTGGGAAGCCTGGGTTCTCCCCATCCCAGTGTTGCCCTCCTGTCTGGCCTAACACTCTGTAAGGGCCCTGAAGTCTGAGGAGCCCCAGCATATGGGGCTCCTGTTGCCAGAGTTGGGGCCCACTGTGATGGGGCCCCATTCGCAGTATTTATGCTCCCCCCCTCCTCTCAGCCCTGGCCTCAGCATTCTCTGCCAAATCCAGCCTCAGGGGGAAGGGAGACAGCTGTCTGCACTCCTTGCCCCTGCTACCTTTTAGGGAAAAGCTGCTTTAGCAGAGCAGGGTCTCAGCCCTCTGTCTTCTGGCAGGACTAGTCCAGCCACTGGGGCTGGGGGCCAGGCTCCTTGGGCCTGTTCTTCAGCAACCATAATCAAGGAAGCCAGGGTCCTCTCCTGTGGGGGCTGCCAGCACCCGCCAGGGCTAAGGAGCCTAGAGCCAGGGGCCTTCTAGCTGTGAAGGGGGTGAGAACTGGTGAGCAGTGGGGCTGGAAGCTGGCACAGAAGGGCGAAAACACAAAGGACAGTTTGGCGAGCTGTGTCTGCTGAGGACACCTCCTTGGGACAGTCCCTGCCACCTAGAAACTTTCTGAGCAAAAATAAAAAAATTAATAATCCATTGTCCTGCTAGAAAACATACTGTTGGACTGCAGTGGGGCCCAGGTTACGGTCAGGCCGTGCAAACCTTCACCTCAGCGTTCAGGAGACCTTGCGCTGCCCTGACTCTGGGGCCTGGCCCACCCCAACTCCCCTACGTTACAGAGCAGGGAGGTAACTGATGTGGCAGCAAGGGCTGGGGCAACTGGCATCACTGGTATTTTGGCCAAAAGCTTCGGACAAAACCCTACCAGATACATCAGGTTCTGTGGTCACTGCCCAGCACAGGAGTCTGGCACTCTCATGGGAGCACTGTGAGCTGGGGGCCTCCCAGGGGTGCAGGCTGAGGCCAAGCAGCTGCTCTTGACAGCAGGGCTTAGAGGAATGGGGCCCCAGACCTGCCTGGGGTAGAGGGAGGGCCCACATGTTGGGAGTAGGAGCCTGAGGCTCAGCTGTCTGTCAAGTTGTGTGACCTTGGTTGAGTCACTAAACCTCTGAGCCTGCACAGGCTGGTGTGGGAGGTGAGATAAGACCATCGTTTCAGCTCTGCTCCTCTGAGACCCATACAGAGAGCCCACTAGAGTGTGTGTTCACACCCACCTAACAGGCCAGCTAAGAATAAGGGAAGGGAGGGGGCAGGCCCACTTTTCTTTAAATGTTTTTGTGAGAAGGCAGTCTGTTCCCCTGAGAAACTACTGGGGGTCTTGTTGTCTCTTGGAAAACAAGTAAAAACCAGTTGCATCTGACGATGGAGCCCTGAAGAATCCTAGGGCCTGGGAGGCCCGTGTCCGAGAACACTCAGCTCTGTCTAGGAGCCTGAAGCAGCCTTTGGGCTTGGATGGGCCCAGGGAGCCTCAAGGCCTCTTCAGCTACATAGCCCCCACCAGGTGGGGGACGAGCTGCTTCCATGGCTGAAACCTGGGCTGGGACAGCCGAGCTGGGAGCCGGCCCACCTCATTGTTCAAGGCCCTCATTTGGAGCCCCACTCTCCCTGACCCCCATGTAAACAAGCTACTACTGCAAGTTCGTATTTTATTTCCAATATGTTCGGAGCTTTGATTTTTGCATTTTTGTAAAAAAGTTTTCACTTAATTCATTGAAAGCCCTTTCGTGCTGAGCCCAAGGGGGCACCTGGGCCGGGCTAGACCCTTTACAGCCCTCTTGCTCCCACCCCAGACCCCCAGTGCTGGGAGCGGGGTGGCTTCCCTCTGCCCTCCCGCCCCCATTGCATCTCTCTGTACAGAACAATTTTTAAAATGGAAGCTAAGACACAATATACATTGGACAGGCACGCACACACATGCACACGGGCGTCCGCTCCACACGGGCAGGACGTCAGCTGCACTCAGAGAGCACCAAGGAATGCATATGGAGCCCCTCCTGGCGAGGAGGGCAGAGCCTGAGCCCCGCCTTGGTCCTCACAGTCCGCAGCTCCTCCCACCTATTGCCCTGCTAGCTGCCAGAGGGAGGGGGGACAGCACGGAAGGCCGTGCAGGAGGAGGACAGCTGAGGGCAGCTGGGGATGATGGATAGGGCAGTGCCAGCCTGGTAGGTGGCCCTCGGGCCAGGGAGGCTGCTCTGGGAGCCCAGAGCGGGGTGGGGGAGGACTGGTGGACCCCCGGCCTCAGGAACCTGAGGGGTAGAACGCCTGGGCCTTGCCCCTCCAGGAGCTTCAAGGGCCCAGGGTCGGGAGTGGGGCTGGCCCCACAACTTTGGCCTGCCAGCCCCAGACTAAATAGACATTTGGTAAAACGAGGAGCTAGGCTGGCTTCAACCCCCAGCATACCCCCTCAAGCCTCACAGCTGGGAACCAGTTCTGCCCCCAGACCCTCCACACTCCTGGCTCTCACCCTGGCCTGGGGAGGTGGGATGACAGGGCCCGCCCTGAAGGCTTGTCCCCTCCCCTCAGCCCCTTCTAGCTTCCACCCTTCCCTGCTCAGGCCCCAGGAAGAAGTTAAAAATAGTTAGTTCTTACATAAAAAAAGAGACAGAAACAGATTCCCTGCCAAAAGGCCAGTTGGGAGAAGAGAGGACTTTGTCTCTGCAGTGGGAAAGGTAGGGAGCGGGCAGGGGGAGGACTGCAAAATAGTTTTTTCTTTTAAAAAGTGCTTGGTAAGTCTGTTTTAAAGTGTGTGTCTATATCTATGTACAGATATACACACAGACACTGTTCACACACTGGCTGCCCACGCATACCTGCACACATACAGAATGTATACATATACATAATCATATACATATACATACATACATACATATATATATACTTTAAAAAGTCCTAGGTGAGAAGATCTGAGCCAGGCCGGGGCCAGGCCTACAGGGTCACGACTGGAGGGCATGGGCCCGGCCTGGCTGGCAGACAGGGCACTCACTGCCCTCGGCACAGAGCTCACACAGCACGGCGTGTTGGCACGGCAGCACCGCTCGGTTCTGCTCCTGACACTTAAGGCATTTCACCGACTGCATGTGGAACACGGCCTGGGGGAGAGGGACAGCATGGTCACTGGTCTGGCCCCTTGTCGGACCAGGGGTTTCCCCAACTCTCACTTGAGCCCCCTTGGGATGAGGAAACTGGGGCACAGAGCTCAACCATGTGCTCACAGGCCCCAGCTGACAAGAACAGGGTTAGAGGTCAGGCTGATCATCTCAAGGCTTCTAATTTCCACTTGCAGCTGCAAGGCCGAGCGTGGGGGACTCGGAGTCCGGGCACGGGGGAGGGGCAGGGCCAGAGCTGCTCTGCAGCTCCCACCTGGATGGGCTCGTCCTCGCACAGAGGCTTCGGTTTCTTGTCTCGTTTGACCTTGTAGTGACCCTAGGTCCCCAAACGAGAACTATGGAGTCTGGAAGGACAGTGACGTGCCCCAGGTGACATGGTTACATGTGGGGCCTGGCTGCCAAATGCCCAGTGAAGGGAAGAATGCTCTTCCCCCTGTGCCATGCTCCCCTGGGGACCCAGCAGGGTACTGAGGAATGCATACAGTAGCCCTGGGGACCTAACCATTCTGGAATGTCTGCTGATGTGCACAGAGCTCACAGGAGAAGCGGTCAGGATGCAATTTAGGGCCAAGGTGTAATAATACAGCTCAGGTCAATGCCTGCCCTCCAAAGTGCCAGGCGTGGGCCCCGGCACCTGCCTACCTCCAACCTTCCCACTTCCCAGTGAGTGACATTCTCTTCCCAGCTCCCCTCCACCAGGCCAGCATTTTGTGTGAGCCCAGCTGCTGAAGAAGGAGGGTGGCCATCCCTGGAGCAGCGGGGACATATCTGAGTCCAAGCACTGGTTGAGGCCACTGTACATCCCCACCCTGTGCTCCCCCATCCTCCGAGGCTGACCTTGTCCACTTGCTCTAAGTGAGCCCGCAGCTGCTTCTGGAGGGAGTAGAGGGTGGAGAGTGAGAGGGCCTCCAGGTTGGAGAAAGTGGGTAGGGCCTGTGGGTCGGGGCCCGAGTGCAGCCGCTCCAGCTCCTCCTGTAGTTTCTTCACCTGCACCTCCAGTGCATCCCGCTGTTCCCGGGCCAACTCGCACTCAGCGCCTGCTGCGCTGGCCCGCTCACCGGCCTCCTCTGCCTCCTTCTTCCAGGCATCACAAGCCTGTGGGCCCAATACGCAGCACCTTGTCACGATGGCCCCCTGCCCTTGCCCCCCTGCCCTGAGAGTGCATCTCTCAGAGCCTGTGTGGGCCGCTGTGGCTGCAGGGCCTGCTGGGGAGCTGGGTCAGGTGCCTGGGGAGGGGGGCAAGGAGGAGGCTGATGCTGCCTGCAGAGAAGAGAGGTTTCAGGACCTGCGAGAGACCCTCTGTGGGCAGGGAAGAGGGCTGAGCCCAGCACAGCATGGGTGAATGAGGCACCTCCAGGGGCAGCCAGGCTGTAGTTGGACATAGGGGCCATCTCAAAACCTAGAACCCTGGACCTAGAGCCCTGGAGAGTCAGGGTTTCTGGGGAGAAGCAAGCAAGTGCTGTGGGACCAGACCAAATAAGCAGCTCACAGAGGGAGTTCCGGGCCTGGGACACCAGCCACCCCAGGGTCCTGACTGGTAAGACAAGTCTTTCCACAGGGGTAGAGAGTAAACAAAACTGAGTTTCTGCTCTGTTCTCCAAGACCCCTGACCTCCCCCAGCCCCTGCATCCACTCTGTGTAAGATGGGCTTGGGCAAGATGCTGCCAGGCCCTGGGGAAGGTGGGTGGGCGCGGCCCAATACCTGCTTCGCCTGCTTCCAGGATTCCTCCCACTGCTTGATGGTGCTGTTGGCTTCGTCCAGCTCTTGCCGAAGCCGGGCCAGCTCGGCAGCCCCCGGCCCTGACAGGAAGGCAGGGGAAGTGCCCGGGGAGAAGCTTCCAGAGGCAAAATGCTCCCAGATGCTGCTGTTCATCCCGTTCAGACCTGTCCCAGGAAGGGGAGGACCATCAGAGGTCTGAAGGAAGGGCTTTGGGCCCAGCCCTGCCTGGGGGCTTAAGGGGGCTTGCTGTGCAAAGCTCCAGCAATGTCAGGCTGGGGAATTTCACAGGGATGTGTAGGCATCACCTGTTACTCATCAGCTGCCATTTAACTCCCGAGTCTCAGCATCCCCATCTGTAAAGTGGGGTTCCCATCATTTGCCTCACAAGGGACCTGGGAAGTGCTGCAGGGAGAGTAGTCTGTGAATCTGGCAATTTGTGATCACAGCTTCACTTTTAGGCTAGAGAAAGGGGAGCCTTATTGCACCCTGATGTGAAGCCCAGGAGGCGATTCAGGGGAAGAAATGAGTCAGAGCCTCAGGGATCCCTGGGTCCATTACCCCTTGTTCTACAATGAGGAAACTGAGATAAAATATGTTGCCAAGAATCACTCAAACAGTAAGTGGCAGCGCCAATACAGTCAGGGCGTCTGACTGCAAAGGCCTGCTCCCTGCAGTAAGCTAAGGTGCGTGCCCCCCCCCAACAGATGTTTACCTACACCACGTGCCCCTGGTCCGTGGCCCCCTGGGTGGCCCGTCTTGTGAGGGAGACCCATATCCATCCACCTCTGGCCTCATTCTGCCCACACAGATTCTAATGACCCCTTTCTTGATCCCTTTCCACTAAAACAACCAGGACGTTCCAGAACCAAATGGATTTAAGACAGTCTCTCCTTCAGACTCCAGATGTTCACGGGTGCAGAGCTCTGCAGCAAGTGTATGCACATGGCCAGTGTCATCCTGTGTGGAGACACGTGGCTACCCGCTCCATCCTGGAAGTGAGAACATGGGATCACTGCGCCGACACAACCTTGTCCAGCTCTGCCCGCATCGTGCCTCTCTTTCCACGCAGGTGGCATCTCCTCTTGTGGAGAAGAGCCACTTCCTCACAGAGGGCGTCCAGGTTAGGACCCTCTATTATTCTGAATTACAGCGCCCAGCCCACTGCCTCCACACGACAGTGACGGTCTCTACTGTGACCTAATGTCTGGGCACATCTGCCTCCTCCAACAGATCACAGCTCCCATGCCAGCAGGGACTATTGAGCTCACACTGTATCCACAAAGCTGCTCAGTAATTACATGGAGAAGGAATGAATATGTGGCTGGAAAATAGGGCTACAGTTGAGATGCCTCCAGAATGTGGGGCAAGTCAGACAAATGCACCACTGAGCATGAGGCTGAAAGCGTCAGCACCAACTATAACGTGCTAAGAAATCCATGTGCTGCTCTGATCTCCGGAGTTTAGGGAGGGCCTCAAACCTGGTCAGAACGTCCAAGGGCAGCGCAGAGGCTCAGGCTCAGTGTGACCAAGATGCCCAGCACCCTCGGGAGAGGGTACTTCTTATCTCCTTGAACAGCTGCCAGGGGAGGGAAGCGAGAGTAGCAGCTGCTGCTTACTGAGGGGCCGCGGGCTGGGCGCTATGCAGTCTCCCGTGTTACCTCAGTGAGCGTCTGCCCGGCCCCATGCGGGGAGACGAGCACCCGCTGTCGTGGCGGAGCCTGCAGGCTCCACACTGCGCTTCTAGACCCTCTGCTCTGACACGCCCTCCAGAACCCCCAGTCCACACGGCTCTAATGCTGTTTTTGGCAGACAGCCTTTGGGGCTGGAGCTGGGTCTCCCTGGTGCTTCTGCCTGCCAGGAAGGACACCTCGCGCCTGCGGTCAGCCTGCCCTCAGGAGCTCCGGGTGACTGGGCAGAACCACTACACTGGCATGAGGAACAGACCCTGGTGACTCTGAGGCCACTGCTTCTCACTGTGCAGGAGGCCGATGCCTGGCACTTCACTCATCTTATTTCGTTTAAGCCTCGAAACCATCTTATGAGGAAACTAAGGCAGAGAGGCTAAGTCTCTTGCCCAGGTTCACAAAGATAAGAGAATCTTGGAATAGCGACCTCATTCGCCTCCAAGTCCAGGGCCCCTGCTCTACCTCTACTCTGTACTGTCTCTAGCCATGGCCAAAGCAGCCAAAGGCACTTTCCGGAAACCCAGAGTCCTGCCCCAAGCCTTAGGGAGCCATCCATACCCCCTCTTACCCAAAGATCCATGTGATGCTGAAGTCCCCAAAAATGTGTTTTCTGACTGGCTCAGGTGGCCCTGGGGCTGCTGCAGGAAGTGTGAGGAGAGGCTGACAGGAGGGGACGGGGACGCTGAGTGGAAGGAGGCAGAGCTGCCTAAGGAGCCAGGGATGTTCACGGGTGCAGAGCTCTGCAGCAAGCTGCCGCCTGCAAGAGAGGTCCCGGAGGGTGGCGCGGTGAGGGCTGGGCAAGCCACGTGGAGCCACACTGAGCAGAGGACTGCCCGTCTGCCCACCCCGGGCCAGGCTGGGCCCCTGGAGCGCCCCCCGCGCCGCCCTGCCCGCCCACTGCCCAGTACCGATTGTGATGCTGCCTGGGTGGGGCACTGTGCTGCTATCGAAAGTTTTTTCTAGGGCAGCTACCCCAAACTCGTTCAGGTCCAGGTCATCCAGGGCAGACTCTAGAGACAGAGTGATTGGAGTATGAGTCTCCCAGTCTCCCAAGGGGCCACACAATCCTGAGGTTCCCGGCCTCACCTCCTGGACCCACCTACCCTTTATTGCCCCATCTGCCTCGGTGTCACCCCCAGGACCTGTGCTCTTTCAAGCCTCTGCCTGTGTTTGGGCTGCTCCTGTGCCAATAGTGACCCCCCTCCCCCAACCCATGCTGTCTGCTTAGCCAAGTCCAGCTCAAATGGCTCTCCTTTCTGAAGACTTCTTTGATACTCCCAGGGGTAACTGAGTCCTGATCTAGGGTCCCTGCATCTGACAGAGGTCTTGTCTCCTGATGTTATAGCCTGTATGTCTCACCCCTCAGTCCACTGAGGGCAGGCAGGTCTCTGGGCCCTCAATGGTTAGTGCATAGTAGGTGTTCAACAAATGTCCACTGTGCTCTGATGAACTGAACTGGTAGGATGGGAACGATGTCCTTCCCTGAGGGCAGGAATAGCATGTCTTCATTTCTATCACCCCAGTGCCTGTGACAGGACCTGGCACAAAGTGGCACCCATAAATGACTGCTGAAAGAGAAGGGAAGTGGCTTCTAATGACCAGGAATTCTGAGGACAGTTGTGTGGGTCGTTCACTGCACGAGGATACCCATTGGGGGCTGAATGACATATGCTGTGGAATGAGACTACACATACCCATAAGAAGAGGCATCTCTTTCTAATGCTCACAAAAGAGCAAATAGGAAGGCTAATCTGCTATAAGGGCTAGTCCTGGCCCTGTACCTTGGGATCATTTTCCATTTAGGTCAAAGGGCTCAAAGTGGCCACCCTCTGACTCTCCCAAGACAGATGGTCTAAAGTGACCAGTATACTGATTTGAGTCTCATTCCAATGACCTAGTAATTCTGACTCCAGACCTGGTCCTAGACTCAGCAACAGAAGTGGCCCAATTACCTATGACCGACTCTACCGTGTCGCTGGTGGGGTAGAAGGGCAGAGCATTTGCATTCATTCCAGGGACGCTGCTGGTGCCGGCAGGGCTAGGGGGAGTAGCTGCTAGGCTGGAGGTGATACTAGAAGAGATGCTTGAGGTCAGGGGGCTGCCCACAGGGAGGATGCCCAGCATGTCCTGCAATGAGAGAGTGAAGAGGAGACACAATGGGATGGCTGCCATGGAGGCTGTGGCTAACGGCTGAAGACAGAAGCTGGGTGGGGCAGAAGCGAAGGGTGCAACCCGCTCTCATCTGGTTGCCTCCATGCCCAGGTGGGGCCTTGTGGAAAGGCTGAAGTTGGAGAGGTGTGGCTTGGAGGCTGCAGGACCCACTCATTCCTAAAGTCCTGCAGTAGGGGAATGGACAAGTTGAGTCCAGTGCCAGTATAGATGCTCAATGAATTTTTTTTTTTGACTGACTGATGAGTGAATCCAGGAGGTTAAGGGCTCCAGGGCCTGGCCCCCACCCACCTTAATCCTGCCCTCAGTCTGTAGAGAAAGCAGTGCCCCACACTCCCTGAAGAAGCCTCCTGGGGTTCTGGGCCCGTCCTGTCCACAGCAGGTGCCAGAAGGGAAGAAAGGGGGCTGAGGGCTTGTACCTGTTTGGGCTGAAGCAGAGGCTGCTCTTGACTTCTGGGCTCTAGTGAGTGGGGTTTTAACTTGGCCTGAGAGAAAAGTCAGGGAGCAGGTGGTGAATGTGGTGCTAAGGAGGGCCCGAGTCCGCGAGTCCTCCCAAGCATCGACCGGCTGCGGCTCACTGAGGCCGCAGGTCCCAGGGGGCAGAGAGCCAGCAAACACCCGCTGTGCAGTCCCCCTTCACACACGTGCACCTTCCTTCCCTACCCTAGGGCCCAGGGGAGCTGCTCCTCTCCTCCCTGGCAACTCCAAGTCTCAGATAAGCCCAGTTATGGACCCCTCTTGTCCTGCTCCTCAAAGCCCTGCTGTCCCATCAAGGCAGCACAGGGCAAGGAAAAGACTGGATGTGGGATCCAAAGACTGAGGTAGGAACCCCTACCCGCCTGTTAACTGTATCTGACACTGGGCAAGGTGCTCAGCCTGGAACCTGCCTGTCTTCCTCTGTAAAATGGGACGACCTTACTCACTCTGCTCAGTCTTGAAGAGGCTGGGAACAGGGACTCCCTAGTAGCCAGTCATGCTCCCCAGAGCTGGGCTATGACAGCACTCTAGGGCTTCTACAGCTCCATACAAAAGGTGGCTAACCTCACCGGGCTGCCCCCTCATCCCTTACCTGGCATTTCAAATTTTTCAGGTACTCGGCTCCCACCTGATCTTCCCTCTCGAAGCCAGGAGCCTTCTTATAGCTGCCAGGGGCGAGGCCAGACTCCCCAGGGAAGACAATGCCTTCCAGATTCGGGGGCTTCCTGATGGAGCCCGGCGGGGAGCCACAGAGGTTAGATGGACTACCTAGACTGCTGTTTCTACAGAGGAGCTGCAGAGAAGAAAGACAGCAGGCTGGTGGGCAAAATGCAGGTTGGGGCATGGCCCATCCTCTGTCCCCTCCGCAGAGGGAGATTCTTCAGCAAGAGGCTTGGTTCCATTTTCATTTGCCAGTGGGCAGCAAGCACCACCCAGGCACCCAAAACGTCCCAAGGGAACTGTGTGTCAGAGGCCAACCGGGGCTTTGTCCTTTCTACCAGCTCTACCCAGGCTGATCACAGGCTTCCGGGACACCACCCCGCCATCAGTTTCTGACAGAGAGAAGAACCCTGAGACAGAAAAGGCAGAACCCTTTGGCTGGAGACCTCCTCCCCAAGCACGGGGCACAAGAGGTAGGTGTTGACTCTGGGCAGGCATGGTGCCCACCCACCCCTAGGCAGGCACGTACGGCGCTGAGGTCAGGGGCATGCGGGCTGGAGGGGCTCACGGGCACCGAGTCTCCGGCAGCAGATGGCATGTACAAGACGGGACCTGGCTGGGTGGGGCTGGACACAGCTGAGGAAGGCTGCAGGTCATCACCAAGGGGTGGCTCTGGAAGAGACAGGGGCAGGGTGTCAGCAGGCTCCTGAGCCAGTTCTGCCCTCCAAAGATGTATCTGGGTCTCTTTCAAAGGAGATCCTCCATCCCCTTGCACATAAAGGGAAACATACCTTGTTTCTATTAATATGCACTGTGCACTTACTACGTGCCAGGCAATTTGTACTGTGCATCTTCACAATGACTGGAAAACAGAAGTAATATCATGGTCTCCATTTTACAGATAAGGAAACTGAGGGTCAGAGAGGTAAGGTAAATCTCCCAAGGTGGCTGAGCTAGGAAACAGAGAGCAGGGATTTGAACCCTGATCCACATGGAGCCTGAGCCATTAATCGCTTCTCTGTGCTGCCTCAGCTGGGCCTACCTCTGAGCTAAGAGGCCCTGCCTGGGCCCTCAGTTTACATTTTGCTTAAATCCCAGAGAGAAGGCCTGAGCCTAGAAACAGGTTAAGGACAAACAGAGCAGTGGCCTGGAGCAGACACAGGTTTTAGCTCAAGCCCAGTCCCTGAGATTGGCAGTGGTGGTCTGGAGCTGTGCTGAGCAGTACGGCAGCCCACGACCACATGTGGCTGCTGAGTACCTGGAATGGGGCTGGTCTGGACTGGAATGTGCTGCAGCTATTCAAGTGCACACCAGGTTTCAAAGACTTGGTTTGAAAAAAAAAAACAAAGTAAAATATCTTGATGATTTTATATTGATTATATTTTAAATGGTATTATTTTAGATTGGATTAAATAAAAATATTATTAAAAAACTAATCTATTTCTTTTTCTTTTTTTTAGATGTGATAACTAGAAAATCTAAAATGACATAAGGAGGTTGCATTATATTTTGATTGGACAGCTCTGCTCTCAGCTGTTCAATTAGTGATGTCTGCCATGGGGGTGGCATGGGGTGGCTGCTGGGATCTACCTAGTTGGCTCAGAGTGCCTCACCCTGCCTGGACTGTGAGTGCCCAACCAGGCACTCTCTGCTCTCTATCTCCCAACCTTAGAAGCTCCAGGGTTTTGAGGCAGTTCTAGAGAGGTGGGACAGAAGGGTGGGGGAATAGAACTTCCAGTGGGGACAAGGCCCACTCTGTCCGACGGACTGAGCATAGTGGGAGGTGAGGGTAGAGAAGGCACTGCCCCAGGGCAACGGGAACAGCGTACGTTCTACATGGGCGAAGGCGCAGAAAGGTCCTCTGGGACAGCTGCCCGACTGCTGCATGTCGTTGCACTTGGTAGATTTATAGATCTAGAGGGCAGAGCAGAGCAGAGGTGGGTCAGGCAGGCAGCAGTGCCTTTGGCACGGCTGGGTTAGCTTAGTAACCTCTTCTTTCTCCTCCCTACTCCACGCCACTTCCTCAAGTCTCTCCCTACCAACTTCATACTCAAGACAGAGTAAGCAGACACTGCCACCCCTATGCCCAACAAGCCCCAACCTGGCCCTCACAAAGGGGTCTTCTTCATGCTGTTCTCACTCCTGATCTTGGCCTGAGCTGTGACTTTCCAATGTGCCTCTAGGCATTTAGAGAGCCAAGTTCACAGGCAATACTTCCCCACCCTCAATTGGGATCTACGCTGGGTCTAACTTTCCACCCTGCTGTCTGTGGCCCATTTCTGCCCACGTGTCTATCTTAGGGTGTCCTGACCTCCATGGAACCAGGGAAAGGGACAGCATGTGCCTCTATGTACCCTATGTGAGATCCTGGCACACTGACATAGCCCCGGGCCACACCATGGGGGCTGTGTCAGGGAAGCTGCTGATACCCTACGTTCTGATCTAGAATAGGACGACTGTAAGGGTCCTTTTTATTTTTTTAAATCCTGACGTCACGTTAAGTACCATAAGTGGTACAAAGCCCAGAATGGCCAAGTCACCATGCTCAGCGCATGCCCTCCCTGTCAGGGGGAGAGCGGAGGGCTGCTAGCTGAATGTGGGCTCAGAACAAAGGAGGTTGCCATTTAGGATGCAGGGCTCCTTTAGGCCCTGCCTGGTGGGGAGCCTATGGCTACTTCCCTCTTCCAGGAGGTGTCAGGGTGGGCTCTGCCAACATCTGTCCAGACTGTCCTTTCCTTTCTCCTTGCTTTCCAAAGAGGGTATGTTAAGCCACCCACAATCCTCAAAGGGCTGCAGCTCTGGCCTCCCTCCAAGGCCCACCTCAGGGTGGAACTGTTGCTCCGTGCGGGTGTGGCAGTACTGGCAAGAGTCTCCGTTCTCACACTTCCCGGGGTCTCCCCACTCATCCCCGTGTTTTACGTTTGGACATGGAGATGACCTGGTTCAAAGAGAGGGAGGGGTCAGACGGACGGACGAGAAGATCCGGGGGATGACAATGAGATCTCTGTTCAGGGCCCGTCTCTGGTCTCCCTACTTTGCAAAGCCAGGCTCAGAAATACGAAAGATCAGCAGTAGAGTGAGAGCCTTACTAGGGCCAGAAGCCAGGCTTTGCTTCACTGGCCCAGCCTAGCTGCATCACCAAGAAGGACACTGTTTGGTTCCCTTCAGCCAAGTCCTCCCCCCAAGCACTATGCAGCCCAAGGAGAGCCAGGCTACAGCCACCACACTTTTCACACCATGGCCTGGCCCTAGAAGACGCCCCACAGGATCAGATCTAAAGGGGCCTCTGACCCAAGATCCTCATTTCATGCCAAAGGAGGATCTAGGCAGGCCCCCCTCATCGTTCAACTATCCTGACCATTCCCTCCCCTTGTTCCTGGGTCCTGCGATCCTGTAATCCCCAGGCTGGCCTCCCTGCCTCCCTGAGAGCACAGTGGAAGCAGCCCCTGCCATGATCCCTCCCCTGCCACCCTCCCTCCCACAGCTGGCCTGCTTGGGCCAAAGGACCTGTATTTGTGTTTCCGGGGGCTCCGCCGCCGGTCCTTGCTGTTGTGGTAGTAGGGACAGGCATAACCCTGGCGGCACAGCCGCGGGGGCTTCTTGCACGGCTCCGTCTTATAGTTCCCCAGCACATAAGCGGTCTCTGCACAGGGGGCCAGAGGCAGGGCTCAGATTGCGGGGAGCAGGTGGTGGGGGGAGGAGAAGCCACTGGGAAGGGGTCTAGGAGCCAAGGCTTTTCTGAGAGGTATGAGCAGGGCCACCTCCTCACGTGCTAATGCCAAGACCTGGACCCAGGAGGGAAGTAAGGAGGACGCCATGGTCCCTCACTGGAGATACTCACAGCTCAGAGTAAAAAAGGCACCCTTGGGAGAGTTGAGAATACAAGTAAGCGTACTTATACACATGCACAACTACGTATGTATGAAAGCCCCCTGAGGAATTTGGGGAGCACCTCGGGTGATGGGAGCAAGGCAAGGTGTGTCTGAAAAGACTCCCCCAGAATTGCCCCTGAACAATGGGGCTGCAGTTGGCTGGACGTAACATGGGATGAGGGGGCAAGTGCCTGCCAGCAGAGGTGGTGGCTTGGGTTGGAGAAGGCAGTGGGTGGTGGTGAGCCATGTCCTCAGAGCAGCTACAGGAAGGAGAGGGGAGAGGACAGACAGCTGGTGGGAGGGGACATGGCCATCTGTGTGGCCATCTCTACCTTGCCACCGTGGCTCCTCACTGAGGATTTTTTCTATCATGGCGTGGCTCGCGGCCCCAGCAGACTGGCCCTCTATGCTGCCCTCTACTGTGGTCTGGCCGTTCTGCAAGGCCTCCATTGCCTGGAGCTCCCTGGGAGGAGAGGACAGAGAGCGGGGAGGAGGCATAAGAAGAAAGGAACCAGAGTGCCAGCCCTGTACTCCATCTGTGGTACCACCGTGTCAGCAGCCAGGCCCCCGCCCCGGCCCTCAGCCATCAGCCCAGCGCAGCAGCCAGCCCACCTGATGTCGTAGACAGGGGAGCGGAGGTCATGGGGCCCGTGGGCAAAAGCGCAGTGCAGGCCGTTTTTGGTGCAGTTGCCTTTTGAGTCTGTCTCGTGGATGCAGATTCCAGTCTTATAGTAGCGCAGGTGGTACCTGCGCTCAGTGTCCCCTGTGGTCCTGTGCAGGAATGGGCACCTGAAACATGGCAGTAGGTGGGTGGGGTGTCATTTACCTTCGCCACCTGCAGCCTGGGCTACCAGCCCTGCCCTTTCCCTACCTGTTGAAGGCTTTCCCCATGACCCGCAGGGTGCACTGACAGTGGGTCAAGGAGGCAAGCAAGGGATGAGCTCTGCTGTAGTAACAGAACCACCCTCCCACTGCAAGGGCTGCTGTAGCCCGAAGGGGGGCCCCATTAGGGCCTGGGATTTCCACTTCAGCTTCTTAAAGGCAATTCAGCCAGAGCCCTGGGCTGTTGTGAAGAGCAGCTCCAGAGGGAGGCACTCCTGGGAGAACAAATACTGCTCAGAACAGGGGAACTAAGAGAAGTAAAGGGCCTGCTCAAAACATGGGCAAACCCCCTCATACCCTGAGTGCTCCATTAAAGCTGGGGGGAGGGGTCAGCAAGCCTTTGACCTTGGGAGAAAGAGAAGTGCTGATGCAGGGATGGCTCAGTGAGCTGTGCTCACAGAACCTCCGCAGCACCTCCCATCACTACCTCTGCGAGGTTGAAACAAATGACAGGCAAGGTCAATAAATGTTCCCTCCTCCTAGTGACATTCCCAGGTTTGCCACCTCCTTATATTTGTCATTTGTTATCCCCTGTCTTTTCACAGGGCTTTGTGGCAAAATATTTAGGGTCAGCAAAATGGGGAGTTGAGGAGGCTCTGTTTCTATATAGCCAGCCTTGGTGGGAGCTGCATGGAATGGAGTGAGTAATGTTGGCTGGGGAGAAGATCCTTGTGACCTGCATGGGACCAGGACAGAAGGCCCAGGAAGTCACTTTGGTTCAGATGTGGCCTTTAGGCTTGGCAGAAGGCAGGCCTGAGCAGGGCTTCCCAGAAGTGGGGAAAGGGCCTCCCCCAGAGGATGGTGGGGCCTGAGCCCAGGTGGGCCAGGATGCAGCAGTCCTCCCAAAGACAGCCTTTGCTTGGCTTCTCAGACTCTGGCTGGCCTATTCTGAGGGCATCTGATCCAGGAGACAAGGGGCTTCTGAGAGGGCAGACTGGGGGACACTCACTCGTCGCCCTCCGGGCAGAGACCAGTGGCCTCGTCGTATTTGCTGCAGTAGACGTCAGGGCTATAGTTGAAGGTACCGTCCCGACGGCGAATGGACCGGCGTCGTCGCTGGTTCACAAAATGCCAGTGGAAGCAGGTGTAGGGCCGATGCTGAGTGCATTTGTGTTGCACAAAGAGTGGGCACTGCTCAGTGCGGAATTCCTTCAGGTACCTGCAGGGAGAGCCCCCAAGTAGGGCAGGCCAGGAAAAAAGAATTAAGTCCGTTGCTTCCCAGCAAGAAGTCAGGCACCAAGTCCTTCAAGGACTCCCGCTCTAGGGGGCTATTTCCACTGGGACTCCAGAAAAGACCCAGAGCTAAGGCAGGACCTCAGCATTGGGATTCTTTCTAATATCCAGGTCCCCAGCCAGCCTGAAGGGCAGGACCCATAGACCCCAAGGGCCCCCAGCAGTCAGCTGCCTGCCATGGTGACCAGAGGAGGGCTTAATCAGTGGCTTGTATTCTGAGCACTCCCTGAAGTTTCCCAGGCCAAATCACTACCACAGGGAAAAGCATGCGAACAAGAGCACCAGGAGCCCCTCCTGAACTTCCTGAGGGGGTCTCTGCTGCCCTACCTGCCTGCCAATTCCTGGGGCTCCAGGCTGAGGGCCAGGGAGGCTGCTGCTTTGGAACTGAAAGCCCAGGTCACAAGGTACCCCTCCGGACCACCAACCCAGGTGACCACTGTCCTGTCTGCCCACCTCCTCCCAGAGACGTTTCCTAGCGCTACCCAGACACATGTTTGTGAAGCTCGTATTAGAAGCATCTCAAGAGACTCCCTCTCAGCCTTGCCTCCCTCAGTCGTCCCACAAATGAGCACCTGCAGCAGCTGAGGCTATGCTACTGACATCCTGACTAACCTGGGGATCGGGGGGCTGTCTGTCCTGGCCTCCTCCCAACCTTCATTTCTCTCCTCTGCTCTGCATCTAAAATCCAAGACAACCCCAAGCTCCTCTCCCACAACCACCCAGGGGAGGGCCCCAGACCCACTTACCCCCGTACAGAACATACCATCCGTGTTTTTGTTCACTTTGTGTCCAGGTGGAGTTTCTTGGATTTACACCCCACCCCCGCCCGGCCCACATACACAGGGGAAACAGGCAGGCTGCTCAGTTCTCTTTATTCATTCCCTCAAGCCCTAACAATGCAGGCAGCAAATAGTTTGATAGAGGGCATCTGATGCCAGTGAGGATGGCTCTAGAAGGTATAGAAGGTTGTGTGCAGAAGGGAGTGTAGAGGGAGCAGCTGTCCAGACTGGGAGCCCTACCTGGAGCTGGAAGGCATGGGAAAAAAGGCGAATGAGTCCAGCCCATGTCTTTGGCTCATGCCAGGATACTCAGAGCCTTATCAGTCTGGGCATATGGAAGATGTGGGGACAGGTAGGTCCAGAGCTGAGACTTTCCAAACAGGTGTCCTTTAATGCTAATGACAGTGCTGAAAAACCCTCCTTGCCCTGAAAGGTGGAGAAGTGTCCAGCTGTGTGTACTGGGTGGGGGAAGCTGAAGCTGGGTGCTCCCTAAGGAACACAGACGGGGGCTTGAGGGGCAGTGAAGCTTCCAACAGTGTCCTGCTATTCACTGAGCACCTCCTTATTGAGGACCTACTAGGTGCAGGCATGGTGGTGAGCACCGAGAACAGACAGAACAGGTCCTTATCCTTCAGAAGCCCATATTTTTGTGGGAGAGACACACCAGTAACAGGCGGGATAAATCTAGTGTGGAAAAGGTTACGAGGGAGATTTGCTAAGGGTTCTTTGGGAACCCAGAGGAAGGATCCTTGACGCAGGCTGGCACAGAGGAAGGGAGAAGGGAAGGAGAGTGCTCGTGGGTGAAGGCTGGGAAGGGCGTTTTAGGCAAAGGGAACAGTATGAACTTAGAAGCAGTATGTCTAGGTCGCAGAGCTCCAAGCACCTTTGTGGGGGTAGGAGGAGGGCAAGAGAGGAGCTAGAAAAGGGAAATGAAGATGAGGTGAGATGCAGGGGGAGCCAAATTTTGGGGATATCTCTGGGCTGCAGGTATATTCCGAGACACCAGGATGAAACCTGGAAGGCTCCCTAGGGCCTCTCCTGCCCCTTTTGGCATCAGAACACAAGGTCTTTCTTCCTGTCTGCCTATCCGTCTGGTTATAGACAAATCTGCCCCTGCACGCCTGCACACAGGTACCAAACTCTGGCACTGGGTCAGGACACCAATCCCCCAAACTGCTAGGCTGACCTCTCCTGGGCAGCACATACTCTAACTCCGGACCCACAGGAGACTAATTCAGGAGGTGGCAGGTGGGAAATGAAGAGGAGGAAGCTGAGCCCAGGGCCAGAGAAGAATAATTGTTAGGACTGCCAGAGTAAATACAGGACACCCAGTTAAACTGGGATTTCAGATACTTCATGCGACATGCTTATATTAAAAAATTACCCATTATCTGAGGTTCCAATCTAACTGGCATCCTGTATTTTCACTTGCTAAATCTAGCAGCCCTAAGAGTGATGCCTGTCTGCTTAGTATCATCAGTCTGTAAGTAAAAACCCAGGGAAGCAGTCAGGGGAAAAACTAACTTTGGGTACAATCTCTCTTCTTGGAGAGAGTTCCTGGTGAACTGGGGCAGCCATGTCCACACTGCCCATGCAGATGCTGGGGCTCCCAAGGGCTCCAGCTAGCAGGGGTACCACAGAGAAGGACAGATATGGACGGCAACAAATTACCTCAGGCACTTGGTACCTTCTAACAAACTGGTCTCCTTGCATCTGGCCTCTCCCCTGCCCAGTTCATGCAGCACCGTGCTCACTATTCTTCCCAGGACCCAAATTTACTTCTCACTTTCTTAAAAGCCTTTAGCTTCCACCAGTAGCCACTGATAAAGATCAACTGTTTGGCCTGGCATTGCAAGCCCTGCAAATCTGGCCCAACATACTTTTCCAAGCCTTGTTTCCCTTGACTTCTCTCTACTGCAGCCTGTAAAATTGGAGTCCCTGATGTCCTGCAAAGAGATCTTTAACTTCCCTGCCTTTGCTCATGGCCCCTTCCTTACCTGTAGAAATCTTTCAACACTGAACTCAATGGTAATGAATCTTCTGATACCATCACCTCCACGCTTTCCTTGACCTCTACACCTCCCCTCCCCGTCCTGCCCTTGTCCCCAGCTAACAGTTATCATCTCTAAGTTTTTACAAGACTTTTTCTGGACATTTCCTGTAGCCCTTACCCTGCATTTCATAGTAATAACATGTACATTTTTCTCTATTAGTAGATTAAAAAGTCCTTGGTAGCAAGCAAGCAAGAACCCAGTACAGTGACAAAGTCTGCTGAATGAATACAATAAAAAGTCACAGAAGAGGCAAAGTCCACAAAGAAATACCAACAGTTTTATGATGCTGCCAGCAGGCAGTGAGAGCTGGAAGCCTAACCCTATTCCCTTGTGAAAAGCATTACAGTGGACAGGAAATTTCTAACTGTCCTGCAGAAAAGCCCCTCATCAGAGAAGGGGCCGAATGACCGAACCTAGGCAGGGAGAGGACGACTTTCAGCCAACTATAATTGGATGAGAGAAATTTCTATCTTTTTGTTTAAGTCATCCTCTACCTGGGAAACTAAAATGTTCAGTCAGAATCTCCCATTCTCCCGCCACCCCCCAACTCCAACTTTGGCTAACCGGCAACGCAGTGCCCAGATGACAAGGAGAAACTCGCTCAGAAATCACTTTTTTCTATTTTCATGGATTGAAATGAAACAAATTTTCAGTGAAAATGCACAACTATCTCCATTAAGCTCCAATCCATCTTTCCATTTTAAAGACCTGAAAGCACGAGATCTAAGGAAATAGGCGGAGACTTATTCTTCAATTCAGCCAGCTCTCAGAAACCCAAGAAGTCCTGGAATTCTTGGTTAGGAGAGAAGACTCACCAACTATCCCTGCCCCACTCCAACATCTGGGGATCGCACAGGGCCAGAGAACTCAACTCATACTTCCATCTCCCACGGATACTCGCACTCAAGGATAAATGGCAATAAACAGAGACTAGCAAGGCCAGGATGACTTAAGAAACCACTCAGGCCCTGAGTAAATAAGAGCTGACAGAAAAAGCCTTCGCTGTGCAGAAGGATCAACAAAGGTTGGCAGGACATTGCGGCTGGTCCGAGCCTCATCTCGACAAAGGAGCAGTGCCCACGTTTGCCCCACACCAGGGGCTGACTTTCAATCAAAGCTATCTTTCACTCTTTTTTAGAACATCACATTAATTATCCTATTAATGGTTTACTTATAAATATAAGATTATTATGAAAGTAACATGCCCACTTAACAAAAAGATTTTTTTTAGATTTTTTTTGTGTGTGTAGGGGGGAGGAAGGTAATTAGGTTTATTTATTTTTAGAGGAGGTACTGGGGATTGAACCCAGGACCTCACGCATGCTAAACATGCACTCTACCACTTGAGCTATACCCTCCCCGCAACAAAATTTTTTAAATGTAGAAAAGGACAAAAGCATACTTAATCCCATCACTAATAGTGCTAGACTTTTGGAAAATTTTCTCCCAGTATTTGCACACAGATATAATTATAATGCATATATTGCTAAACTGCTTTACAAACTAATACTTTTCCCTAAAAACTTTAAAAATCAAATATATGCAAACATTTTTTTAAAAAATCAAATAATACTTTCCATATTTACTGGATTATCTTTATTTTCCAAAATTCTAAAAAACAGCAAAACATCAGGCTACTTGAAATCTAAATTCAATCACTTGCTCCACTAAACCAACAGTGATAACACATAAGGGATTAACACTATATTCAGTAAAGTATTTGCAAAAGATGAGGCTGGCAAAGGGCTTAATTTCCAGAATATATAAACAGCTCATACACCTTAATGAGAAAAAAACAACCCAAACCCAAAATGGGCAGAAGACCTAAACAATTCTCCAATAAAGACATACAAATGGCCGATAGACACATGAAAAAATGCTCAATATCGTTAATTACCAGAGAAATGCAAATCAAAACTACAAGGTATCACCTCACACCAGTCAGAAAGGCCATCATTCAAAAGTCCACAAATGATAAATGTTGGAGAGGGTGTGGAGAAAAGGGAACTCTCCTACACTGCTGGTGGGAATGCAGTTTGGTATAGCCGTTATGTAAAACAGTATGGAGATTTCCTCAAAAGACTAAAAACAGACTTACCACATAATCCAGCAATCCCACTCCTAGGCATGTATCCAGAGGGAACCTTAATTCAAAAAGATACATGCACCCCAATGTTCATAGCAGCACTATGTACAATAGCCAAGACATGTAAGTAACCTAAATGTCCATCAACAGATGACTGAATAAAGAAGCTGTGGTATATTTATACTATGGAATACTACTCAGCCATAAAAAATAATAAAATAATGCCATTTGCAGCTACATGGATGGACCTGGAGATTGTCATTCTAAGTAAGCCAGAGAAAGAAAAATACCGTATGTTATTACTTATATGTGGAATCCAAAAAAAAAAAAAACAAAAAGGCAGACAAACTTATTTACAAAACAGAAACAGACTCACAGACGTAGAAAACAAACATGGTTACCAGGAGCGGAAGAGGGTGGGAAGGGATAAATTGGGAGTTCAAGATTTGCAGATACTAATACATACAAAACAGATAAACAAGAAGTTCATATTGTATAGTACAGGGGACTATATTCAATATCTTGTAGTAACCTATGGTGAAAAAGAATATGAAAATGAATATATGTATGTTCATGCATCACTGAAGCATTATGCTGTACACCAGAAACTGACACACTGTAAACTGACTATACTTCAAAAAATACATATACATGAAAGATATTTGTAAAAAAGTAACAACAAAATGCTTAAAGTTCAATGGCAAAAAAACTTTTTAAAATATATATTCAGTAATTACATTACTCTTTAGGAGGTTTTAGATCAAGTGCTACTGCTACTGGCCAATTTCCAGCTAAACTTTAAATCCTTTTCCAAGTTGCCTCACTTAATAGATTTATCAGTTTGGGTGTTTCACTCTCTTCTGGGGACGAGCGTGAGGAAAATCTGAATAAACTGAATAAACAGAAAAATATTAGAGGGGGAAGGGTATAGCTCAAGTGGTAGAGCACGTGCTTAACATGCACAAGGTCCTAGGTTCAATCCCCAGGACCTCCTCTAAAAATAAATAAACCTAATTACCCCCCACCCCAAAAAAGAAAGAAAAGTGTTGGAGATGACTGATAGGAAGACTATGTAAATTTAGAAGCAATGGGGAGAAAGTAGCAGATGTTTTAATCCACAACTAGCTCCCCACTGTTTCTAGAATAGTGTTTAGCCTGGCCTCACTCTGACTTTAATCTCCCGTGTGGCCCCTGACCTGCTCCTCTCCCCCCAAAGCAAACTAAACTCTACAGCAGGGTAAGCAAACTTCTTCTGTAAAGGACCATTAGTATTTTAGACTTTGAGGGCTGAGAGGACAAACTGAGGATATTATGTAGGTACTTACATAATAAGAGAGAAAACAAATTTCCAATTTTTTATTGATGAAATTAAAAATAATTGGCTACAATTTTTAGTAACACAAGTCTACTAATAAGATGACTTGAGGGGCAGGAATAATACAAAGTTGGGGACCCCTTTTCTCAAAACTGATTACAAATGTTCATGTGTTAATGCTAGTTCTGTAGTAAGATTTTACATATTTCATCTTTGAATATGTCTTTTCACATAGATAACAAGATTTGTACAAGTACATGGATTTTAAAATACAGAAATTTCCTTTGCATTCTTATCAATATGCAAAATCACTGCTCAAACTGTAGTTTGTGTTTGGAAATCATATCAACAGTAAATCGGTGTAGATAGAAAGATCTCACTCTTGTTTTAACTTTTGGCACCAGAAGCAGTGTACAAGGTAGCTTGACATGACTTATGATTCAAACATTAGTTTACCACAATATAAGGTTTGCATATAAGCAATGTTTCACCTTATAATTTCAAGGTGAATTCATTAAGAAATATTTTCAAGTCTGCAGCAAAAGCTAATTTCCAAAGCCAGTCAGCATTCCATAATAGTGGTTGAGAATGATTCTTCTTTTCAGAAAAATTTCAACCTTAGCCCTGAACTCAAAAAATTATAAAACTTTACCCCTGCTAAGCTATCGAACTGTTGTGTAGTAGGGCGTGTCAGAACATTCAGCTTCTATTTCTGATAAAAAATTCATGGAATTGATGATAGTTAAGTCCACAAGAGGGAGTACAGTTCATCACTGATCCCAGCTGTTCAATAACACATGAAGATTCAAGTATTTTCTGCAGAGCACCTGCTGATGAAGAATACAATGAATAACTACAGGCTTTAAACACCTTACATTTTCATAAGCTTGTAAATTTGTCCAATTAAACTCTTTCCACTCCACATTCTTATCACCATCAGTTGTTAACAGATATTAACAGATTTCATTTCAGCTTGTACTGAATTAGTGTTTTCTTAACTTTTCTGAAAATATCCTCAGTGGTAGTTGTTTTAAGTAGACTATTCATAGAGGCTACTTCTTCCGTCACTTCAGACATGGCATTGACTCCATGAATAAAACCACCACCAAACAGTAGCATCTGTTGACTCATCAAGAGCCAAGAAAAACCACATGAAATCATTTGCCTTGCTTTTTAATTGACTACTGATGCTGCTCCCCCTGACCTCAACATTTTGAGAAATTGTTCTTGCCGAAAAGATAATGTTCTTAAACAAGTCTGTTTTCTCTAGGCACATTTCTTCAGTTGCTGCAATCAAACACAATTAATTCAGTATCAGCAAACGGCTTTCCTTGCCTGGCTAACAAATGAGCCACGTGGAAACTTCAGTCATAGCTCATTTCCACTTTTGTGAAGAAATTCTGCTGTAATGAAAGTCTCTTTAAAAATTTTCTAGTTTTTCTGACTTGCCTTCCTATGAGCTGAAGATACTGTAACGACTGCTTAGTCTACTAATGTTGATGGATTCTTTCAGCACTGGTAATAAAGAATAAATAAAATATTGTGGTATGCTGATACACATGGTGCTGGAAACATTGTCAGGCTGTAACTGTGTCACTGTGATTTGTAGCGCACTGAACAGCATTGCAAAGTGATGAGAGTACCACATATGGTCTCCATCAGAACTACTGAACTTTGTGATTACAGTTCTGCCATAGACTGTAAGCCAATGAGTGTGGGTTCCAATAAAGCTTTATTTACGGATGCTGAAAACTGAATTTCACATGTCATAAGATAGTCTTTTTCAACCATTAAAAATGTAAAAACTATCCTTAGCTCACGGGCCATATGAAATTAGGTAGCAGGCCGGATTTGGCATACAAGCTGTAGTGGGTTGACATCTGCTCTGAAGAGTACCTGCTTTTGGTGATACCCTCCCCTCACTTTTGATCTCCATACTTTTGATCCTGTTGCTCCTGTGTCTGGATCACCCTTCTGGCTTCTTCTCTGCATGAGTTTCCCACATTGCCCAGTTGCGTTAACCGCCTCCTCTTCCACGTTTCCACTGCACTGTGTGAACGGCTCCTACCACAGTTGACTTCAACTGCTTTGTGTATAGCCAGGTCTATTCATCTTTGTACCCCTGCATAAAGCCAGCTCAAAGCAGGTGACATGTTTGTCCAGGGAAAAAGCAAAAACATTAAAGCATCCCAAAAGATAAAAGCCTGGTCTACAGCAGCTATGTACTAACCCAGCAAAACACAGAGAGGCAACTTGGCTGCTTCTCCTGGCAGTTAAGAAATCAGTAACCTCTCTAGCTACCTTCCCTACAATGTCTGCACAGCCTTGGTCCTCACCCTGGACACTAAATTTGAGATCCTCAGTTTCATATGCAGACTAGAAAAGCAACCAGTGAGATGGCTTGCTCTGTAACTGTTACTGGGAATGTGTGGAGATAGATGTATTAAATTCCTTTTTCTGTCCCCTCAAACAACTAAGGGGTATTGTAATGACTATTTGACAAAAGTTGGGTACAAACTAAAGACTTATTAAGTGAAAGAAAAAAAAATAAAAATATATATCTGGACAATTAGGTAAACTTTATGCAGAAAGAAAAACTGGAAAGAAAAATATATCCAGTATTACTGATTTTAGGGGTTATCTAGGCTTTTCGTTACTGTAACTTTATTTTTAGAATTTAAAAAAATTATTAGGGAAGAAATCCATAATTTTAATGACAACTTGACAGGGAATCTATCCTGATCCAAAATTAAATGAAAGACATGTTGTTAATAACTCAGAAGAGTTCCTTTACGTTAGAAGTGAACTATGGTAAATCTTTTTGTAAAATGAGTGACTATTAGAATGTCATCCTGCCTCCGATTTGTAAAATCTGATTGGCTACATATGTAGAACGGTCAGATTTGAATAAAAAGGTAAACAGGCAAGACAATGATGGCCTTTGGAGAAGCAACAGGATGGTGCTGCAACCCCAGGTATGCTCGGGACTTGACTCCCATTGTGCACAGTGAACAGCAACCTGTGAGCCCAACAAAAATGGGACAACAGGCTGAGCCGACAGAAGAAACCCACACCAGATGCCCTGCAGCCTGGAGGTCATGGCCCTGCTCTGGGGGAGCTGTCTGCTCTCCTGGCCAGTCAGTGGTCACTGCTCATGACCCTGACACGGGATGGCAGAGGCCTAGCAGTCTGACAGATGTGCACATATTCCTAATAAGCCACCAGTGTTCATCATTATTACAGAAATTCATCTATTTCAAGCAATATACAAGCTTTATCATGGAAACAGAATCTTAAAATGTAAGAAACGGTCCTGTTCTTAAATATTCCTTATTGAAATGTAACCATAATGTGACAGGATTCTGCAACAAGCAAAGGAAGGAGAAAACAAAAACAAACAAAACACCGCCAAAACCCCAGTCACTGCTGAAGACTATATTTGTGGTATCCAAAGGCTCAAATGACACTTACGTGTAATCTACTGTTTTCCATAGTCATATATACCCTACTGGCTACTTTTTCCTCCCATATGTAATGCCTGTAAAGAATTTAGTCATAGAGTTCATAGTTCATGGCTTGTCAAAGATTCTTCATTTTTAAATTTGAGAATAAAATCTTTAACTTCAAAGTGAATATTAATTATAAGAGCAGATAAGCAGTAGATTAATAATCCTGAATTACTTAATCTAAATGTGTGTATAAAAATATATATTTCTTACAATTTGCTAAAAAAGTTTTCCTCATTTTTGTAGAGCTTTAGGTAAACTTTAGCATTTCTAGATTCAATGTTTATAAAGATATACATACACATTCTGTTCTGACACCAAACACAACCAGAAACCATACAACTCTAACAATAACCACAGCAGTGGGAGTTGCCCCAAAAATGGCTTTTTAAAAAACAAGGCAAGGCCAAATAAAGCTAAAATCGGTGGTTGGCAAATATTTGGACAATTCTGATAAAGCACTATCCTTTGAAGTGATTCTCATTTAGGACATTCTCTCTGGCAGAAAAAACAAGCTTAGATAGTATTATTCAGGCAGATAAAATAAGTGTCTAGTGAATTCCCTAGTGTTTGAATCTTTAAGACAGGCTTTGATCCTGTAACTGGGTTTTAGCCAAAGACCTTAGGGCAAATATGGACCTCCTGGATATAATAAAACTATCCTAACACAAGGATGCATACACAGGAACCTACAGTACAAGTGCTACAAGCACTCAAGCATGCAAACACTTTAAGGTAGGGGAGCCACTCACTAGCAAGTAATTTCAGCCCATTCCACACTGGGAAAGAGCCGACACCTGTGAGCTGTCCTGGCCCCAAGAACTAATAAGAAACATGAATGGTACAATGTTGGTGTGCAACTGGTCCTACGTGTCCCTGGTTCCTCCATTCTATAACTGTCTCCTTGCCCTAAGAATCCTGGAACTGGTAAAATTGAGGAGGGAAAGGTCATGTAATATTTGAGGAGTACTGAAAACCTTGGTTCACATTAAAAAGAATAAAATAATGGCATTTGCAGCAACATGGATGGACCTGGAGATTGTCATTCTAAGTAAAGCCAGAAAGAGAAAGAAAAATACCATATCACTTATATGTGGAATCTAAAAAAACCCACACAAATGAACTTATTTACAAAACAGAAACAGACTCATAGACATAGGTAACAAACTTATGGTTACTGGAGGTGAAAGGGGTGGGGATAAATTGGGAGTTCGAGATTTGCAGATACTAACTGTTATATATAAAATAGATAACAAGCTTCTTCTGTATAGCACAAGGAACTATATTCAATATCTTGTGGTACCCTATAATAAAAAAGAATATGAAAACGAATACATGTATGTGTATGTATGACTGAAACATGATGCTGTACACCAGAAATCAACAAAACATTGTACAGACTACACGTCAACTGATAACAAAAATTAATTGAAAAAAAAAAAACAACTGGGAAAACAAAAACAAAAACAAAAACATCTTGGTTCATTCTTCACTAAATCAGTTAACAGCTTGACTTGATTCAAAGTTTTCCTGTACACAGCTGCCCTGAAAAGCTTCCAATATGATGACTATTTTAGTATAAACATTTTAATTGATATGCTATTTTGAATACTGTTTTCTGTACAACAAAGTCTTTGTCCCTGAAAGAGTAGATCCATTTAGAACACCAATTCTGGTAGGGGCTATAAGAACTGCGACAGAAATGAAATTTGAACGGATGAGGAAGAAAGGAGTGCTCTGGAATAGAAGGAGACACTGACCCATGTGTGCCCAAGAACTGAAGAATCTACTTCAGTGTGAATGCTGCTAAAGAAGGGATTTGATTAAGGCTGCTGAAGGAGGTAGCAATGCAACTGAAAGCAGTAGCCTGAGCATTGTTCAAATGTTGATAAGAATAGTACCTACACTGTGCTAAGTGCCAGGCACTGTTTTAAGCACTTTATATATATATATATATATAAACTCACTTAATCCTCGTAACAACCCCTTGGGACAGGTACTATTGGCATCCTCAGGAGACTGACACACAAAAAGGGAATTCACTTGCCCAAGGTCCCACAGCTAGTAAGCAGCAGAGCTGGCCTTCAAACTCAGACAATTTGGCCTAGAGTCACCATATTTAAACACCATGCTGACTGTTAACTATGCTTTTCTTTTTTTGTTAACTGTGCTTTTCTTAATTAAGCTACAGGAATAAGCGTAAGTGACTCTTTAAAGCTGTTTAAAATATGTCAGGAAGTTTTTAACAGGTCATAATTACAATATCATAAAATAAGTTTAATATTAAAAATAAAAACAGAAATGTTAACTATAACATACTCTACCGGGTATTTAACATTCATTTTATGTGTTCATTATAAAAGTACTTTTAGTTCCACAGTAAAAAAAAATTTTTTAAAGAAGAAAATACAAGTACAAGTTTTTAATTTATGTTATGTTTGGATAGGTTCAACTCACACAAATCCTAAAGTTGCAGGCTTCTAGATGCCTGGCACCTTTTAGCAGTAGAAGTTAAATTAAAAAGATACAGTAATGTTCTTACCAAAATTAATAAAAGCTTAGATATAAAAACTATCAGTTAAAACTTTTAAGTCATAAAACACCATGCCAAAAGTTTTTTATCAACCTCTTCTTTTCTAAGCATAACTATCTCTCTTCAATGAGGGTAGTTTTGTGAATAGGCCAAAATCTCAGGAAGGTGGGAATATGGGCCTTCCCCCTCCTCATCAGAAGTCATTTTGTTAGGACTTATGGTGGCCATATGGTGCTTCAAATACTAATAGGAAACAAATGAGTCAACTTATGAACACAAAAAGCAAACTGTGATGTAAAGAATAAGGAAAGGGAAGAAACATTTCAGTAAGCTCAGATATGACATGACGATACTGTCACAGGCCTTAATATCTTCTTTGTCTCCTAAATAGAGCCACCAACAGGAAAAAGGTCACCTCACAGAGAACGCTATGAGATTTTTAAGTCGCTAGACTCCTTTCCATCTTCTCCTCCTCATCAGCTCTTGATACTGCTGTCAAATTCTACACACTGGCAAAGAAAAAAGGGGTGAAAGTTGAGGGATTTTATAGAGAAAAAAATAAAAAGTTTGTTGTGATCATTTGAACTAAAATATTACAGCTACTGAAATCATTTTAAATGCCTAAAACACATGGCCTGTCCTTACAGAAATGCCCATGTGAACATAAAAACAGTCATCCCAATACCTGATGAACAGAACTGACTGCATTTTAGCAGAACAGCAACCTTTTCTACCTCCCACCCACCCTAGGAAGTAAACAATTCATTTTACGAAGGTACTGGCAAAGTGTGCTTGTTCCTTACAACGGTTACCAATTTAGAGACAATTTAAAGTACAACTACTAACAACTAGGGGTCTCAAACTTGCTGAGTATTCACTTTTTACCTCAAAAGAATCTCTGTAGACTTACAACATGTGCACGTTTGCCTAGAATGGATATATGGGGACAAAGCCACTGAGCAGGCTGGGAAAAGGGTGCCAAGGAGCTTTTCTTAAGCTGCAGGCTTTCCCATGCTGAACGATGCTACCAAGCCCTTTTAGGCCATATGTCTAAGGCCTCTGTAGTAGGGGGGACTCATATACACTGATTTTAACATCTCTTTTTCAAAAAAATTGAGATTTAATGACCACAACATAAAAATTCACCATTTTATATGAAAAGGAATATATATACGTATATGTACGACTGAAACATAATGCTGTACACCAGAAATCGACACACTGTAAACTCACTATACTTCAATTTTAAAAATCACCATTTTAAAGTGTACTTTTCAGTAGTTTTTAGTATATTCATCATATTGTTGTGTAACCATCGCCACTGTGGGATTCCAGAACATTTCTATCATCCCCAAAATTAACCCCGTACCTATTTTCATATGTACTGATTTTACCCAAGCCTTCTCCGTAGATCTCTCTGTTGCCCATGCAGGTATTTTAAGATGACTGGCTGGGGTGAATCTATAGAGTATCTATATGGTAAGAAAACAAGAAAACTACATTGTCCAGAAGGATACTGAACGCAAATTCTTGGCATTTTTAGCAATTAGGCTAATGTAATTTTTACATATTGGCTAAGAATGACAGAGAAACTTACATTCAACATCCATCTTCACATAACACATTAGTGTGCCCCAAAATTCATCCAAGATGTTAAAAGAAGGGAAGACAATCTACTAGGATTAGCCATAACTGTCCATAGTTGCAATTTCAAAATACAGAAGATGCATATGTGGGAAAACCTCCTTTAGTATCAAGCACAGCTGGATCAAAAAAAAAAAACAACAAAACAACAAAATGAAAAACTTAATCATTAAGCAAATACTGCCCCCATTTGGGAAAATAATCGCTAGACCAGTCCTCTATTTAAAGTAATGTAGCTTTAAACGCAACCTTACTTTTATCAGTCTCCTGACCTAGAGTCTCTCCTAATGAGAAAAATAACCTTTAGGCAAAGGTCTGGCAAGAAAGCCTGAAGATGTGTGGTACTCAGGCTGTTTTAGGGCTCTCATTACCTAACTGAGCTCATGGCTTCTAAGACACACAGGAAGGAGACCTCACCTTCAGGCATCAGGGTGTTGAAAGCGGGAGGAAGTAGGTCCACGAGGGTGTCTTGCTTTTGTGCACTTATCTGGGGTGCTATTTCCAGAGAAGGAGCTCCTTTATAGAGTGTGCCCAAGGTGGATTTCTCTAAGTTGCTCTCAGAGTTGTCCAGCTGCCCTCACCAATAAGCCACAGTCTTTGTAGGTTGACAGAAACCACCAGTCAAAGCAGATGCATATGGATTGTGGGGAAGCCTTCTTTAGTATCTAACATAGCTGGATTAAAACAAAAAAACTTAACCATTAAGCAAATCTTCACTTTAATCATTTAGACTATAGCAAATATCAACTAGGTGCTAAACTTGAATCTACCCTTAGCATGGGCACTTAACACTTATTAATGGGGATTTTGTGGGCTTGCCTGAAACAATGAGCTCTCACTCTGCCTTGCAAGAAATTAGTTCTTGATAAACAAGTAAATAAGATCCAGAAATGTTTAACTCATTCTTGCTCAGGCTGCTAAGCAATGCTTCCAATGATTTTCATTGTGCAAGAGCTGTACTCTAGTAATGTATTTACCATGTTACTGCAATTTGCAATAATGATTTAAATATTGTTCATTGTCTAGATTTTCCAAAACACAATCAGATGCAATCAAGTGAAGCTCATGACATTTACATAATGTATGAACTAACAAATTTCCCTCAAAATAGTTTATCTATGGAAGTACTGCTACATTATTCTTGTTTAAATATGTCCAGGGAACAGTCCTAAATTAAAACGACACCTGGCTAGATGAGACTATAAAGCATTTATTCTCTGTCTACTCAGTGGCCAGAAAGTCCAAGAAATCTTCAGTACACTAGAATTTCATTTGCCTTTAATGCAAGAGCATTAAGTCTGCAAATCAACTGCAAGTAAAGGAGTCCAAAACTGACTTAATAGTCTTTGAGGTTTATATTCTCTTATAGGGTCAACACAGTAAGGTCAAAAACCGGGATATTTCAGATGGCAGGTTTTTTGGTGACTTTTCAACTATATGTTTCACAGTAAAATTGTTATATAGTAAAAAGCCCAAAGTTAGCTAAATTTGTAGGTACATTTCGGAATGTAAGCTGCTCCAGAATTTCCCATTCTTAATCTGTTTTTATAAAACTCTTCTAATATACAAGATGGACTGATTCTGAATAAAGCTGCATTAAATTTAGTCTTTGTCCAACAACAACAAAAAGACAAATTATCTATTAAGAGATCATATGGTTCTCATACTGAAGAGTATAATACATGCACATTACCATTCTATTTAGCGCTAATCAAATACTTAGAACTGTGTAACAGAGGAAATTCTCACATGACTGTTTTCTAAAAGGGTTGAATTCCTCAGGTCTAGCACAAGTGCCTGCTGTATCAATTTGATGAAAGAATTAATTAGAAGTTTCCCTTAAAGTAAGATTATTCAAGAGGTTTTCTTAAAAATCAACAAAATAATTATCTCTCAAACTATGTTATAAATAATTCTCTTGGTTTAGGAAAAGGAGGGCTCACACCCTAGGCCTTTAGTTGTGGGACAAGAATAAAGGGCAAGAAGTAAGCCAATAGGAAGGCAATTTTTGCTTTTGATGGATCCAACTGTGTTTACCAAGTTTGTCTGCCATTAAGATGAGTGGGATTCAATTTTAATGCAAATCTCTTCAGGATTATTGCAAAATTACTGCATGTCAGACAATCTCAAACAACATCAGGAAAAAAAATACACAAATTAACATATTAATGTATAAGTTTTAAAAGATAAAAAATTTTGACATGTTAAAGAAATACAAACATTCCAAAAAAAAAGGAAAAACCAAGGGGGTCTATGTCTGTATTCAACAATGTGATCAATGCAATAGATAATAAGGTCATATTCAGACTGGAACAAATTATAGAAATTTATGCTACAAAGGAAAATGACAAGAAATGCTGGGCAGCTCAAAATTTCTTAGTAAATATAAAATCAAAATTAAAATATTTGTGTCTCCTAACCCCCAAGGACAACAAACGGGTTCACTTTAGAAAAAAAAAAATCAAGAGCCAACAAGTGTACTGGTGCCATCATCAGTGTCCTTGTGCTCCCCGCTCCTCAGACCTGGGTGACAAGGAATGAAGTTTTCCCAATCATCAAGGTGTCTAAACGTCCATAAATCTACCAAGGAAGACAACTGGTTTCTATCTGATTTTTGGAGCTAAAAACATAAACACACAGGAACAGATAACAGAAAATAAAATTGGGAACACCTCCAACCTCCAAGCACCCAATCAGGCTCTGGCTTTTCATCTGCTACTGCTGACTGAGTAAGCCACTTCAAGAGCCAAGACTGACTACCCTGTACTTATCCCACAAGGAATGGAAAGACAGATTTTAAACAAATGAACACCAAGAGGACAAAGACTGATATTAACATTTACACAGCAGTTGACTTGTTTCACCTGTCAATTCCAAAATGATGAGAAGCCTTTCTAATACAGATTCCACAGTACACTTAATGACAACACAGAAACAGAGGTTGCTGAAACCAACTCACATTACTCAAAATGTTACAGGTATTTTACTGAAAAACGTGATTTGAGGAACCAGAGATTATAAACAAGTTCCAGTTACGTGAAGTTTGCAGATTTCCAAATCAAGACCATACTGTTGCTTGACCACACCATTCACCTGAATTCTGAGAGAGAAAACCATCTCACCAAAACCAATGGCAGGACTGCGGAAATAATTCCAGTAAGCAATGATCAGCAAACCAATGGTCACATTAGAAAATTTATAGTTAATATGAGTGAGGCTGAAGAAAAAGTTTCAAGTGGATGTCAACCAGTAACAGAGAATCTCACAAAGAAATCAATACACTTTCTAAAACCGATGTTCCCTAATCCCAGAAGTTTCCCAATGGGTCTTACTTCTGTGACAAGAACTGCTCCTGCCTACTTTTAGTTCTTTCCAAACACATGCTTCCTGATCTTGGTTCACCAGGCAGCATTACTGCCTGCCCCTTAACGGTTGTTCAACCCCCACATTTCAAATCTCCAGCAAGACTGAGGTACACTTGGGGAAACTCTAAACATGCACATAACTTCGGTGCCCAGGAGAAAGAGACACTCAAAGAGCATCAGGGAAAATGGAAATCAACATTTTGCTTAACAGGAGGGCCTGCCCCTTTTCATCTTTCTCCCAATGCACCAAGCACCAAGGTAGTTGCTTTAAGTGCCTCAAAAGAAAATAAAAAGAAGACAAGGACCTACACTTAGGCCCAAGGAGATTCTCAGGAACTAAGATTTTCCAGGACTCTCGTAGTGTTACCATTCGGGGCTCCTGCAGATGCCATACTTAGGTTGGGCGTGAGGACATAGATCCCGTCACCCTACGGATCCTTGACTCGGGCTGAGTCAACTCTTTTAAAGTGAATTTAAGCAAGAGTAGCCTCCGTGGACAACACACGGGCCTTAGGGACACAAAAGGCCTCCTGGACTGTGTGGTCTGACAGGACTTCAATGCTAACCATCATTCAAAGGCGGTTCTAGGGCTGGCCCCTTAGGAACTCATGTGGGTCGCGCCTTGGACTTCTCATCGCCCCGAAAGTGCCTGGTACTGTGGTTTTACGGTCTGAGGAACAGTTAGGCCTCGAAGGCCGGCCCTAGGATGTGTACACTCCGCACCGTGAGCACCCGCCTTCCCCACTCGGCGGCGGGGACCGGGTTTCCCGCCCCACGGCCCGACCAGAGGTTGGTGGCAGTTGGAGGCAGTTGGGACCGGCCCCAGCAGGTTGGAACCGGTCTGGGCCGGGCCGGAGGAGGAAGGGGGGAGGGAGAGGCCGCCTCGCGCTCTCCCAGCGCGCGTGACTCACGCTGGCCGCTGACGTCAGGCGTGCGCGCGCGGCGGGGGGGGCTCTACGTACGTGTAGTGCTGCGGTTTCTCGGGCTGTGCCTGCAGCACCTGAGCGGTAGCGGCCGGGGGCGCCGAGGAAGCTGCGGAGCCGCCGGGCCCGGGGCCCTTCGACATGGTCCTGTCTTCCTGCCTCTTCGCCGCTCCCCTTTTATTATTCAGTCTGCGCGGTCCGCGCCGAGGACCCAGTGCGCCTGCGCCGCGCCACGAGAACGTGAAGACCCCCCGCACTGCAGCAAGGGTTGCTGGGAGTTGTGGTCCCGGGTTCGGCAGGAATTTTACCGTCGGTAGAGGGTTGCTGCTAAAGGAACGGACTACAATACCCAGGGATCCTTGCAGGCAGTGTCCCGGATGCTGAGGCCCCGCGACGGCTTCTGGGGGTTGCAGTCCCGCTGCGTTTCATCTTAACAGCGCGTTTCCAGGTTCGTAGGGGAGACTAACCCCTGAAACTGGAGCTTCTGAGTCGCAGAGGCCCAGAGCTAGGGCGGACCTAACGACTTATGTGAAACAGTTCCAAGTGTGATTTCAGTGCCAAAGGTGTAATAATTACCTCGCCTCCATACTTAAGCACAGCTTGGGCTCGGTTGTGATGCCGACACCGAGCACTGGGCCTTTGAGCTTTAGGCACTCGGAGTACGCCAGCATCCTCATTCCTGCAGTGGGACCAAGTTGAGGGGCGTGAGGGGAAGTCAGCCGGCTGGAAGTCGGCCTGAGGAGTCTTTACTAACGAAGAGCTACACGACACAGTACTGTGTTCCCGCCCCTTTGCTTGAGGCGCTCCATAGACTCTTACCAACCTTGAAACCTGGAACTCCACTATTTGATCCCGTTCTCAAGAGGCGACACCTGGCATGACCAATTTGTTTCCAGTACTTTAAAGGCCAAGGGCGAATTTAATCTCCGTCTAGCATAGTCTCAGGTACACTAGCAGGTTGCAGAGGCGTGGAGAACCGTCACAGTGTCTAGAGGAAGGGCCTGGGTTTGAGTAGAGTGCGGTTTATAATCCACTCCAGTTTCCTGCTCTGGACGCCAACCTTTCTACTTGGGGAAAATGTCTCCTCCCTGCTTCCTGCAGTCTGGAGAAGTTCTTCGTATATATTTTAACACTCGTCATCTAACTTTCTGTTCCATGTTGAATCTATTTAAATCCATCGTTTTGGAGACTGATTTACATTTTATTAGATAGTGTTGATTTATGATAATCTCACTAAAGAAACACATTCCAATAACCTTAGCGGTGATGCAGGGTGGGGTGAATGGAAGATTGTTAATGTTTAAGACTGGGGTGAATGGAAGATTGTTAATGTTTAAGACTGACACCTATTTTATTTAGTTTGAGTAACTTCACATCAAAAGCCAAATCGTCAGCCTACAAAGTTGAGAAATTGGTATTTCCTAAACAAGCCAAATTGTTCAACCACTAGGGGCATTTGAAGATGAAGAATACCAAAGTGACATACACACAGAAAAGTTATGGTGTATTGCTTTAATCCTACTATTAAATTCAAGTAATTGCTTTATATGTTGCCCCAAAATACCCATGTGATTTGAATGAAATATAGTTCAGAGTGCTAGGTTTTATGGGTGTATACTATGAGCTTCAAAATGAGTGTGTACTGGTGGAATTGGGAGATGATATCATCCAAACTGCTTGATTCACAAAAGAGGAAACCGAAACTCAGAGAGGTTAAGCAACTTGCGCAGGGTTATTCAGCAAGTTGGTAACAAAACAGGAACTAGGACAGTAGCCTACACGCTGCAGCACATTCTGCATTGTTTTGACTGTATTAACGTGTTCCCCATTTCCTATGTTGCTTTTTCTCCCATCCACCAACTTAGGAAAAAGAAAAATATAACAGTATGGCCAGTAAGAGGGACAAACTATTTCCACTAATCATCCTTAAATGGCCGAATATAAATTCATACCTAGTTTCTCCTGGAGCAGTTTTAGTTCCTGTCTAATAATTAGCAAAACTGAGGGGAAAAAAATAACTGGACTGTTTCTCCTGTAAAAAGCATGGGACAGACAGGGTTCTGGATCCCCTAGAAAAGCCTTGGAACACAAAACAGGTGTTATTTTAGGAGCCCATTCCCCCTCCAGGCCATTTGAGCAGTCAAAAAAAGATGACAGGATATTTTTCTGGTTTCGTTCCAGAACCTTTGACAGCCTCTCATGCGGGATCTAACCAGTGCCCTGTTTCTTTGCCTTAGACAGGTTCTGAGGACAGGGCAAGAGCCTCCATCTTGGTTTCTCTTCTTAGCCTGGCAGTAGTGAAATGGCTTAAATTTTCCCCTACCCTAAACTGAGCAGAAGAGAGAAATTATGGTTGATCGAATTATCACATTAAAGTTTAGAGGTACAACTGAGAGGACTGAAATAAAGACACGATTTTGGTACCAGAGATTGACCCAAAGGTGTTTTTGCTATAGCTGCTTTTTTAAATTGTGCATTTTTTTCTCACTGTTGATCAATGAGGGAGCACCTTTGGTGTCATGAGCAAATTTTTGAGGTATTTGTATTTATGTACAGTAATTCTCTGGGTTGAAATCTATATGTATCTGGTTTGGGGGCTTTTTTATTTTAATAATTTAAAATATTGGGCGAACCAAGAGTTAATTGTGGAGTAGAATGCCCAAGGCTCTATTTCAATTTTCTGAGCTTTGTTTGGCTGGTCTTAACCTTAAGCCTGCTTTGATATTTTATGTAACTGAGTCATCTGGATAACTAAATATTGAAATCCACCCAAGGTATTTATTTAGGCAAAGGTGAGGATTATCATTTTTATACATCTGTCATGTTTCTTTAAAAGTAATATATTAAAAAAAAGTAATACATACCATTAAATACGAGGGAACACGTTTAATTTACTCTTACGGATATGCAAATATTGTTTTAGGACTATTCCCATTCTGGCTGTAGTCATTTCCTTCAGTTGAATTACATAATTTAAAAAATATGTTACTTAGTAGGTCACTTCTTTGTAACTCTAAGCATATTGAAATCACAAAGTATTTTGTGATGTCCTAAGAATACACAAAATAGTACTTATAAAACATTTATTGACATTTGTTTCTTTGTATCTATTATGTGCCCCTCCCCATCCCACCAAACAAGCAACTGCTTTTTGGTTAAAATGTATATGCCTAATATATAAAATACGTGGTAAAATAACATGATTTACTGAATTCTCCTCATTTTCACTACTATCTAACGATCAAAATGTTAATGAAAAGTAAATAATCACTGGGAACATATTTCATTTTACACTGGAAAATATTTACAAAAAATTCGTTCAAGTAACCTCTCCTCCTGCATTGTCTGAGCCTTATGCAAATAAGATTAGGCTCCTTCCAATCCCGACTCTTAAGTCCTGATAGAGACCAGTGCAATTCATTTGCATTGACTTTCTATTGTAGAGCTTTGGAACCGAGGGAAGGATCCAAACATAGCTCCATTTTATCCAATCAGAAGAGCCGTTTAGTGCTAAGCTCTGATTCGTCCATTCCTTTCTGCATTCATCCAATCATTAGGCCACTTTAACAGCCAATCAGTGGTCTAGATATTCACCAATCAGGGAACGGGGCCGAAGCACGGCCTTTGTGTCGGGGGATGTCAGCGCGTCTGCGACAGCGTCAGCCAATAGAAAAAGTCGTTGGTGTATGCAAATTAGGGCCCTATGACGCAGAGACGCAGCGTGAAGCGTGGGTATAAAAACGGAGTCATCGGGGGGGCTTGGAGCGCAGAGCGGTTTGGTCGTTCGTTGGAGGAGCTGCTTTTCTTAGCTCAACGACTGCGGCTCTTCATTGGGCAGTAGAAGCGGCGCGGCGGAAGAAGGGGCCTAAAACTTCGGCATTGAGTAAGCGTCCTCGGATTTACCGGGCGACTTGGGGTCCTGCCAGCCTTTGGTGCCGCGGCAGTTGAGAGCTGAGTGTCGGCTGGTGCGGGCTGCTCTGGCCGCTCGCGTCGGCTGTGGGGTCGGGTGGTTTTCCCCTGGGACTTTGTTCCGGAACCGCGTCTCCGCCTCTTCCCTGCTGGTGATTCAGAGATCCCAACGCGGGGTTCCGGCCAGCCCGGCCTCCGCCCGTCGAGGAAGGGAAGTGACTCCTCCCCGCGCCCCCCCCCCCTAGGGAGGTTGCTGCTACTCGCAGCCTGAGTCATTAGGGGAGGGGGAGGAGGCGGGCGGCGGCCCTCGGCCGTCTGCCGCCCGCGGTGGGGCTCGAGGACGCGGTAGGACAGGGACGCCAGGTGTCCCCCTGTATACTCTCCGTCTGACCCCCGGGAGGCGAGTCCCACGGCCCGGGACTCACGGATGTCTTATGCAGGTAAAAGAAAATGGCCCGAACCAAGCAGACTGCTCGTAAGTCCACGGGTGGGAAAGCGCCCCGCAAACAGCTGGCCACTAAAGCTGCCAGAAAAAGCGCTCCCTCTACCGGCGGGGTGAAAAAGCCTCATCGCTACAGGTAGGCAGTGCGGAAGGAAAACAATGACTCGGCGGCGCGTTGCGAGCGGGACGCTTCGTAGTGCTTGCTCGGCGATGTCAGTTAACCGGTGTCCCTTTACGCCTCGCTCCCTGCTCGCTCCAGGCCCGGGACCGTTGCGCTTCGAGAAATCCGTCGTTACCAGAAATCGACCGAGCTTCTGATCCGGAAGCTTCCTTTCCAGAGGTTGGTGAGGGAAATCGCCCAGGATTTCAAAACTGACTTGAGGTTCCAGAGTGCCGCCATTGGTGCGCTCCAGGTAAGGAAGCCAGGGCTGTAGCAGGGGTGGAGGGCTTGTGTGTGGTTCTCCAAAGAGAGTTTAATAGTGTGGCTCTTGTCCTCAACAGGAGGCTAGTGAAGCGTACCTGGTGGGTTTATTTGAAGATACTAATCTGTGTGCCATCCACGCTAAGAGAGTCACCATCATGCCCAAAGACATCCAGTTGGCTCGTCGGATACGGGGAGAGAGAGCTTAAGTGAAGGCAGTTTTTATGGTGTTTTGTAGTAAATTCTGTAAAATACTTTGGTTTAATTTGTGACTTTTTTTTGTAAGAAATTGTTTATAATATGTTGCATTTGTACTTAAGTCATTCCATCTTTCACTCAGGATGAATGCGAAAAGTGACTGTTCACAGACCTCAGCGATGTGAGCACTGTTGCTCAGGAGTGACAAGTTGCTAATATGCAGAAGGGATGGGTGATATTTCTTGCTTCTCATGATGCATGTTTCTGTATGTTAATGACTTGTTGGGTAGCTATTAAGGTACTAGAATTGATAAATGTGTACAGGGTCCTTTTGCAATAAAACTGGTTATGACTTGATCCAAGTGTTTAACAATTGGGGCTGTTAAGTCTGACCATACATCACTGTGATAGAATGTGGGCTTTTTCAAGGGTGAAGATACAAGTCTTAACCACAGTGTAACTTACAGTTTCCTTAAAAAAAAAAAAAAAGTAAACCTGGCAGCTATAGAATACACTATGTGCATTTATAATAGCTATTTTATATATTGTAGTGTCAACATTTTTAAATTAAATGTTTTACATTCACATGTGGTGGGGAGTCTTGTCATTAAGATGTGTGTATTAGAGTCCAGTTGGTTTTCTCCTAACTTGACTGCACTTGTTTTCATAGTAGTAAAATGCTTTGCGCATTGTACCTTGCATAAGTCCTCATTCTACCACGTTAATTAACCCTCTAGCTGATAATGCAAACACTAACAGGGGATTTTATTTATAAGGGCTCTAGAATATAATACGAGTTATTCACACCAGCATCATCTGTTACTAATACAGTAGTTCAGCTTTGTGTTGTGATTGGTTTCATAACTAGGTTGAGTTTTTTTCTGTTAGGAGGGAAATTATACCGAAGTTCTTTTCTTGTGGAGTTTGTATTATAACCCTTAGGGTAAACTTGCTGTGGGGGAGGGACACACAGCTCCAGTTTATGGAACCTCTGCCAGTTAAGATAGTGTCATCTGGTATAAGGTCCTGGGAAAATCACTTCATAGGGATGGCTTTCCAAGTGGTTTTAAACTTTAATCCTTCTATTGAAGTTTTTAGGTCAATTATGTGTGTTGACTAAATTTACAAATAAACTTGTTTATTCAACTAAGTGTGAAAAACCTAAATTGAGTGTGCAAAGCTTTAGTATATTCATCATCTAGGTTCTTGAAGTTTGAGTTTAGCTCATTTCAGATTTTGCTTGGTAGTCAAAGGAAACTTTTATTTACAAAAATACATAACAAAGCATGTAAACAGCCTTCTGCTCTGAAAAAGTCATTACTGCCATATTTGCATTGTAGGTTTAAGACAATTGTATGGTTCACTCCCCCATACTGTCCACGAATAAAAATACTTTTATTCAAGGTGCAGTGTAGGCCAAGGAAAGTAAATTTCTTTTGAAATTCTAAGACTCATACTTGCCAGCTGTTTTCGGACCTTGTTTGTGAGGCACGTTTATAGATCTCTCTATACAGCAAGTTGTTTAAACTCAAGCCCACAGATGTAGAATTCATTGTTAGTCTGAGCCACTTTTTAAGTATGTAACTAGTTTTCTTCACAAGTGTTGGCCACCAGTGAAGCATAGTGTGTGATGTTAGCAAGACAAAGGCACAGGAACCACACCCATCATCAGACCTATCTTCAGACAAAAGTGTTCTGTGTGATGTGAAGTCAGTAGCTGTAGAAAGACATTTATGTTGTAATACTTTTTAATTTGGATTAGTTTCAAACATAAGGGTCAAGGGGCTTACTATTGAGAAGTAAATTAGAAACTGCTTGGGAATCTTGGTAACTTAATGAGCTTTTATGAGGTGTCAAAGGTAGAAACCAGTACAATATAATGAACTGGTTTTCTGCAAGGTCCATCATAACCAGCTCTGGAACAGTCCCCAGTTCTGACAGTTTACTCACACTGCTTGTGAAGGACATTGAAATCCTAGATCGTGAAATAATGTGATGTGCTGTGGAGTCTGGCAGTGTCCGAGCACAAGTGGCGGAACAGCTATGGTGATGAGTCTCCAGTTATCATTCCAGTGGCTGACACTTAAACAACTTTCCCCAGTCAGCCTCCCCAATATAGGAATTTTATTGGGCAGCTTGGAATCTGCTGCTTAAAAACTGCAACTTGAGCTTCCACACTTCGAGCATACTTTTAACCCAGGAGGCAGAAGTATTTTTTAGTTTAGGAAACTGTCCATATATGTGTTGGTGTAGGTGGTGAGACTGTAAGGAGAAAAGCGAAAGTTGGAGCTGATGGAGGTCCGAGCCCTTGATGGATGAGACAAATAAAGTCTTTGAAGTTTAGACTTTCTTGTTAATGGTCTTCATTTGATAATATCATTTAATAATGATGATAACGTATTTTTCATTAAATTTTCTATGGGGAAATGTCAGGAAAGTCTTGCCTTATGACTCGGCTGGGGTTGGGGGAGTGCATTCCTCAGGTCTCCACTGGGGCTCCCCCTGCCTGGCTCCCTGCAAGCAACTGCTTGCCTAGTGTCAGGTGTTGAGGCTGGAGACTGCAGCAGGTGGAAAGCAGACCCCTTCTGGATCACCTTCAGGTAGGGCAGCAGGGGATGGACACAGTCTAGTCTGCCACACGGTCAGCAGGAATCCCCTGGGCTTGGTCTTAAGTTTCTGCAGGAAAGGAAGCCTGTGGTGGGAGCGGTGGCAGCAGGCCAGGGATCCACGCTTCAGGCCCACGGTCAGCCTAGCCTGCCACAGAGAAAGATGCGGTGTAGTTTTCATCGCACCCTTCTGCCACTGTGGTCCACTGGGTACCAGAACTGTGAGCCCCCACCCTGGACATCCTGTCCCCACCCCTATGTCTCCATCCCTTGGGTTGGGAGCACTTAACAATCAGCTCATCCAGGTAATCACAGTGCACTTCCGTCAGCCCCACCCCAGGCACTGATAGGAGAGCTCAGCTGAGCTGGGGGCGCCTTCCCTGAGCTCAACAGCCTCCTCTTTCCCTCACCCCAGTGGTGGTCTCATCTTCCTCGAGGTATTCCTCAGGGATGTCACCAGCCTCAACAGCTCCATCCTGCTGGGCCTGGCTTCTGGCCAGCAACTTCAGCACAAGCAGCCAGGCTTCCAGCTACCTTCCTGAGGGCAAAGCTTGAGGAAGGAAGGAAGGAGGAGCAGGCACTTGCACAGGTTGCTAACCCAAATCCTACAGCACCCCCAGGGAAAAGGCTGATGACCTTCTCGGGCCAGGTGGCTGAACTTTCGGCTCCCTGACCCCTTTGTCAGCAGGCCTGGGAAATGAGCAAGGCTCAGTGAGAGGACCCTCTACCCCTATTCCCCTGCCCCATTGCCCTTCTCATGGAAGAAGCTAAGAGGTTCTGCTGTCATCTCAGCTTCAGTGAGAAGCAAGCGGAGGGGCTTAAGTGAGGCTGCTGGAGGGGCTCTAAGGCCACGTGTAACCTGGAAAAGAGCACAGAAGGGTGTGGTTGGGCAGTCAGAGTCTGGGGTCCTCTCTCTGGAAGCTTCCAGCTCCCTTTCAGGAAGCTGTGGTTCTCGGACTAGACAGTGGAAGGGAGAGTGGGCTGAATGGGAAAAAGGCCATCTTGGGACTCATCGGTACCAGCGACAAGAAGGCCTCTGGGAAAGGGAGGCTGGTGGGCTGCAGGCTTAGGACGAGCTGCCTTTCGCTGAGGGGTGTGTGAGGGACTGCACACGTCCCCACGGAGGTGCTCAGTCTCCATTAACCTCCACTCCCTTCCCATGCCCTCTGTTGGACATACTGGGCCCCGGGACCTTTCCTATAAGCTCTTCACTGCCTAGCACTGAGTCAAGGGGACAGGATAGGGTTGGGTCCAAGGCCCAGGCATCATGTAGTTGAGGATCCTGCTGCAGCCTAAGGGCTTCTCCCTCCCCAGTGCCCTGCCTTTGGCCAGTCTCCTGCCCATCCCCAGTGACCTGGAGGCCTGGGCCAGCTGCAGTGCCTAGTGTGAGATGCAGGAATAGAGCCGCAGCTGCATTCCTGAGTCTGGATTTGCTCCCTGCCTGGCCATCAACAGGGTGGTGGTCAGCCTACAGGGCAGGAACTTCAGGGACACAGTGGGGGTACCAAATAAAGACAAGGCCTACAGCTGGCCCCTCTTAGCAGGGACAAGAAGCTCCTGGCGCTCCGAAGGCAGGGCCTCAGTCTACCTCTGGAGTTGTGCCTGGCCCACAGCAGAGACTCCAGGCAGTGTTTGCTGGCCAACCCAAATGGCCCTGGCAGCCCCACAGCACAGCTGGCTGGATCTGCTCCCAGCACAAGTGGCAAAGAGTCAGTCAGGTTCCCAAGAGCATTGGTTACTAGCCTGGCTTCCAAATTGGGAGCATTCCAGGTAGGAACTGGGGCTCCAGGGGTCTAGGAGAGCAGCTGCCCCTCCTGTTCCCTACTCAGAGGCTGAGCTTTGGATCTTAATACTTTAGTAAGCCGAGGCTGGCAGACTAGAGGCTGAAGCAGGTCAGGGTGCTCCTCGGGTGGTTGCTAAGAGAACAGGCTCAGGGTTAGACAAACCCAGGTTCAAGGCCCAGCTGTCCTACTTGGATGAGTTCCCTAAACCATCTGTGCTGCTTTTCCTCATCTGTAAAATGGGAATAAAACCAGTACCTACCCGATAGGCTTATAAGGATTTAATGAAACAATCTGTGCAATGTCTGGTGCCTTTAAAAATATTTGACAACAGAAGTGAAGAGCAGTGACCAATCAGAATAGGCACTGATAGTAAGCAGGCAGTACTGCCCTACGGGCCGCATCTCAGCTCTGATCCCAGGGCTGCCCACAACCTCAATACTAGTATTATCAGTATTACAGAAGCTATTATCAGCAATGTTACAGAAAGGCCAAGAGGGCCCAAATCAGGAGATAGGCTAACTCTCTGGGACAACAAAAAGATCCTCTCAGGATGCGGGAGAGGTTGGGCCATCTGCTGAGAGCAATCATTGTCAGACACTGTGTCTGTAGATATTAGCCTGGGAGGTGTGGGACCAAGTCCATCTGCAGTGGAGGTGCCAGAGCTGCGTGAAGCACACAGACCTTCATCCTGTGAAGAAAGCCCGGGTCTAGCAGGGACAGCCCAAGGGCTAAGAACTGGGCAGGGAGACAGCTGTGGAGTCTGGAAGAGAAGAGGCGCCTCTGGAACACCTGTCCTCAGTGGTGGGCCAGGTCTTGCCATGGCCTGGACAAACATGCCTTCGTGACTTCTAGGCTTGCCTGGGTCACCGGGCACTCAGCTGGCACAGGTAGTATTCTTGCCACTGGACATTTATCCCTGGGGGTGGATATTACCGGGAATTCTATCATGACAACTCAGTCCTGTGTGAGACTTGGCTCTGGCTACTCTGATACAAGTATTTTGGGCAGCAAAGCAGAGGACAGACCTTGGGTGGCAGTGTCCCCTTTAAGGTGCCACCTTCCCCCTAATCTTGTGACATCTGGCCAGGAAATGGGAGGCAGGGTCAAAAGTCACAGACAGACTTCCTTTCCAACAAATTTCATGTAACATGCTAAATGAGATTCAAACACTGAGAGTAAACAGGTCTCCCAAGTGCAATCAATGTTTCAGAGTCCGGGTGAACGAACAGGAGCATTTGTTCTTGGGTCAAATTAAGTTTCTCAGAGAACAACGGAAACAATACAAAGCATAAAGACAGGTCAAAGGGATGGTCAAAACCAGTATTTTCAATCAAAATAAAACAATGGAAATAAAACACAAGGGCGTGGGCTGCCCAGTGGTCAGAATTCCTCCTCTTTAATCTTATTCTGAAAGCTCTTTACTATTACACTATCATAGCATTTATCTCAGTCGGGGATGGGGAGTCAGATCATGACTGCCTCCCAATCAAAGCTTGAAAGCCCGAGGCTTTTCTCTGGCCAGTTGCCTGCAGGAGAGTCCGGTAATGTTTGTTGTATTAATGAATGATTGATAGTAATAGCAAATATTTATTCTGTGCTTACTGAGTGCCAGGGCTGGGCTGAGCACTCTGAAGATTACCTCATTTGGTTCCTTTTATAATAGTCTGTTGGGAAGGAAACACTAGCCTCATTTTACAGATGAGAAACTGAGGCACAGAGAGGTCTAATCATCTGACTGAGCTCACACAATAGTAGGGGCAGAGATTTGGGCTCAGGGCTGCTGGACACCAAGGCTGAGGAGGGTAAAGGATTCTCAGAGCAAGGGATGCTTCCCACATCACTACCTCATGGGGAGGCATGGTTTGTGAGTTTAATTCCATTTCAGCCAGCCCCAAGGGCCGCTCATTGTTTTGTCCTGAGGAATGCTCAAAAGGAGCAGGGGGGGAGGGTACAGCTCAGTGGTAGAGTGCATGCCTAGCAAGCACAAGGTCCTCAATTCAATCCCCAATATCTCCATCAAAAATAAATAAGCCTAATTGTCTCCCCTCCAAGAAAAAATTAAAAAAAAAAAAAGAAAAAGATCAAAAGGAGCAGTCCATCAATGAAATCTGGAATTGTTTTCATTCCCAGTTTAAAAAAAAAAAAAAAGCTTATTGAGACATAATACACATACCACACAATTCACCCATTTAAAGTGTACAATTCAGTGGTTTTAGTATATTCACATATATGTTTATTTAGAATATTTTCATCACCACAAAGAGAACTTGGTACTCAGCTATCATTTCCCTCAGTCCCAAGTAACCACTAATCTACTTTCTGTCTGTATAGATTTGCCTATTGTGGACATTTCATATGGATGGAATCATACAATTTGTAGTCTTTTGTAACTGCCTTCTTTCATTTACCGTAATGTTTTCAAGGCTCATCCATGTTGTAGCAGGTATCACTATCATTCTCTTTATGGCTGAATAATATTCCACTGTATAAGCCACATTTTGTTTGTCCATTTATCCCTTTGGGTTGTTTCCACCTTTTGGCTAATGCAAATAGTGCTGCTATGAATATTAATATACAAGTTTTTGTGTGGACATATCTTTTCAATTCTCGTGAGTGTATATTTAGAGTGAAATTGCTGGATCCTATGATAACTCTATGGTTAGCATTTTGTGGAACTGCTTAATTGTTTTACATTCCCACCAGAAGTAGATGAGGGTTCTGACTTCATTGCATCTTCACCAACACTTATTTTCTGTTTTGGTTTTTTTTGAACCATCCCAGTGGGTGTGAAGTAGTATCTCACTGTGATTTTGATTTGCATACTGCTAATGACTAATGATGCTGAGCATCTTTTCATGTGCTTATTGGCAATTTGTACATCTTCTTTGGAAAAAAAGTCTGTTCAAATCTTTTGCCTATTTTTTTTCAAGCTTTTAAACCTTTTCTTTATTGATCCCCAGTCCTCAGACTTAGTCTCTCTCTTTTTTTTTTTTTTGCCCATTTAAAATTTTTTTTTTACTGTTGGGTTGTAAGAGTTCTTCATACATCCTTGACACAAGTTCCTTAAATATATGATTTTGCAAATATTTTCTTCCATTCTGTGGCTTGTCTTTTCACCTTGATGGTGTCCTTAGGTGCACAAAAGTATTTTATTTTGATGAAGTACAAGGTCACAGAGGCACACCCCTATGTTTACTTCTAGGAGTTTTCAGAGGTAACTTGATTGCAGTTCTCCACTCTTGGGGCAAACCCCTGAGCAGACCTCAAGCTACAGCTGTGGCCACAAACCTCGACAAAGCCTTCACTCTAAATCCCAGATAGTCTGCTTACATTTCAGCCTTTCTGCTCCAAGGTTTCATATGGGGTGACCAACTGTGAACAGGAATCCAGGCAGGAGTTGAAGGTTTAGGATGCAGGCTGGTGAGAGAGGAAGTGGCTGGTGTCAGACTCTGGACACCAGAATCTGGGACAAAGGCTCTGGGCTGAGAAGGCACCTTGGCAGCTGCAGGAGATCCTCCCAGGAGGGGCTGGACCCACTGCTGTCCATTGTCACCCTCCTTCACTTCATTGCCAGGATCTGGGACAGTGGGTCCACTCTAGAAAAGCCTAAGGAAAGTGACTCCTTGGTCACCACCAAACTTGGTTTTCCTTATCTCTATTTATACTGAGTGCCAGGTCACCCACTGAGAGATCCAAGATCAGGGGCTGGTGATCTCTGATCATACAGGACTTCAGGACACAGGAGATCCCTTTGGGAAACCCAGGTGTGCTGGATGCCCGCTCTACTGCTCTGGCTGTGAGTAGATGGCTGGGTTGGTGGGTGTGGGCACAGAGAGGGGCATGAGGGTCAAGGAAGGCAGCAGATCTTACAGTCCGGGCCAATACCACGCAGGGACACACAGCCCGGTGGGCGCCCAGCCGTCTTTCCCAAAGCCCGCCGGAGCCCGCCCCGCGCGCGCAGCTCGGGGATTGGGCCGAGAGCGTCGTCCGGGGCGGGGCCAGCGCGGCCGGGGCGGGGGCTGCGCGTGCAGCTATGTGAGCCGACGCCGCGCGGCCCCGCCCCCAGCATCCCGCGCCGACCCGTCTGCGCCCGGCGGAGCCGCAGGGTGAGCGTCATGGCCGCTTCGGAACAGCCCCGGGCTGAGGAGCTGCTGGCCAAGGCTCGAAGAGCCTTCCTGGAGGAGTTCGGGGCCGAGCCCAAGCTGGCCGTGTCGGCACCGGGCCGCGTCAACCTCATCGGGGAGCACACGGACTACAACCAGGGCCTGGTGCTGCCCATGGTGAGGGGCTGGGCGGGAGGCGCCATCTCCCCGCGTGCACTGTTGGGCGGGCCGCGCCGAACTTTTACCCTCGCTGGGCTTGGGGGCGAGCACGTGGGAGAGACCCTAGGACTGGGCATTTCCCACGTTGGAAGGGAGGACTCCGGGAATCCGCGAGGAAGTAGGCTGTGGACCCCTGAACCTTGCCATTGCCCTGCGAGTCACCTCAGATTGTGGAGGAATGCGGAAGGTGGCCCAAACGTAGACCGGGGCGAAGTAGCCCTAAGCCTCCTGGTCCAGCCCTTTTAAATTTCCAGAGGAGGGGATTAAGGCTCAGAGAGGGCTAGTGATCTGTTCAGGGTCACACAGCTGGTTCTCTGTGTGGCTCCCTCAGCCTGAGGCTCTTTCCATCCAACCTTGAAGCTTGGCTTGCGAGTGAATACGGTCCCTCTGAGGTCACACCGTAATGAGAAGGCATCAGACGAGCTCCTTTGATTCTGTTTTCCTACTGAGCCCTCTCTCCCCCTCGCCCCACAGTCGGGAGCTCGTGGTCAGGGCAGAGTCCAAATCTGCACTCCTGCTGCACTAGCCCTGCCCCTGAAGACCCGTGGGGGCAGGACCCAAAGCCCTTAAGGCCAGATGAGCCCTGAGGCTCTTCCCTGAGACACTCCCCATTTCCTGGAGGCTACCTCCTTGTCTCTGAGGCCTGCCATCCCTCAGAACCTTGGTATTGGAAGTTTTGCAGACTTTATGTTTCTCCTGCCAGGCTCTGGAGCTTGTGACCGTGCTGGTGGGCAGCCCCCGGGCGGATGGGCTTGTCTCCCTCCTTACCACCTCTGAGGATGCCGATGAGCCTCGGCGGTTGCAGTTTCCACTGCCCACAACCCAGCGGCCACTGGAGCCAGGGACCCCCCACTGGGTCAACTATGTCAAGGGGGTGATTCAGCACTACCCAGGTATGGGGCCCAGGCCTGGGTCAAGTTCGCCCTAGTACCAGGAGTACCAGGCTTTCTCAGCCACAAAGCTCATTAGCTCATCTGATCCACTGTAGGGTAGCCATGCAGGGTGGAGCATCCTTGTTCTACAGGTGAGAAAACTGATGCCCCGAGAGGTTCTAGAACCTTCCTTGGGTTGCCCATTACATGATTGGAGGAGCCGGGATTTGAGCCCCAGCCTGCTGACCCCCAGGGCCCTAAACCAGGAGGACAGCTAGGAGACTGTGTCCCAGGAATCTTGGTAGGAGGATGGAGGGCGGTAGACCCCTTGACCTAGTAGGTTGGTGGCCTCTGACAATTGAAACTCCTGTGCAAGGAGCTGCCAGGCAGCTGTCTCCCTTCATAGCAGAACACATACCCTTCCTGCGCTCATGCTCCCAGATGATCCATCTTACCATCATTCTTTCCCCTGCAGCTGCCCCCCTCCCTGGCTTCAGTGCAGTGGTGGTCAGCTCAGTGCCCCTGGGGGGTGGGCTGTCCAGCTCAGCATCCCTGGAAGTGGCCACGTATACCTTCCTGCAGCAGCTCTGCCCAGGTACCTCCTAGACCCTGGCCCCTAACCCAGCCCTCCTTCCCTGAGGTCTCTTTGTGATCAGAGCTTCCTCCCTCTACTGTGGCTTCCGGGGGTGGGTGGGGAATCTCCCTGGAGGGTCGTTGGAGCTAATGCTGCTCCCACCAGCCTACCCCTACTGCCCCATCTTGGGCCCTAGCCTCCCACCTCACCCTGTGCTGCAGACTCGGGGGCAATAGCTGCCCGGGCCCAGGTGTGTCAGCGGGCCGAGCACAGCTTCGCAGGGGTGCCCTGTGGCATCATGGACCAGCTCATCGCACTGCTGGGGCAGAAAGGCCACGCGCTGCTCATTGACTGCAGGTCAGGGGTTCCCTTCGTATCCTCCCACCTTGGAATCAGGAGCTCCTGGCTGAAGCATGCCCCCTGCCTGGCGCGGCAAGCAGGTGCTTAGCCTTGTCATCTCCCCCATCTCCATCCCAGGTCCCTGGAGACAAGCCTGGTGCCGCTGTCGGACCCCAAGCTGGCTGTGCTCATCACCAACTCCAATGTCCGCCACTCACTGGGCTCCAGTGAATACCCACTGCGGCGACGCCAGTGTGAGGAAGTGGCCCGGGCGCTGGGCAAGGAGAGCCTTCGGGAGGTGCAGCTGGAGGAGCTGGAGGGTGAGAGCTGGCTGAGTGCGTGCTGTCCAGGAGATGGCTGGGCACCCCACGGGGGCTGCCGGGGCCTTGGTGTGGCTTCAACCCTGCTGTACACCCCTCACCTCCAGGGACCTCTGCCAGGCTTTGCCTGCTCCCCCTGACTCTGCTACTCCAGAGCTGCTTGAAGTCTCAATATCGCTTTTTCTAATATGAGAATTAAGTTTCCACCGTGGACAATCTAGAAAAGTACAAAAAGGAAAATAACAAACTCTAAGAGCACTCCCCAGAGGTAGCCACTGCCAGCATTGTAGCTTATGTCCTTCCATGTTTTTCTACGTCTGTGTTTTCAAAGTTGAGTATATACAATTTTGTCACCTGCCCTTTTCTTAACATTATCTCAGAACCTTTCCTGTGCCATGTCATCATGCCTTTCCTATGCCTGTCATCAGCATGACTTTTTTTGTTAAGCAGCAAAAATTAGTTTTTTCACAGTTCTGGAGACTGGCTTCTTAAAGCTACGTAGCATTTCAGCAAACACATGCACTGTGATTTACTTAACCATTTTTGATAATCACACCTAACACTGTGATGAATTTTTTTGTTTTCTCTCTTTTTTTATTGTGATGGGTGTTTTTATACATGTCTTTCTCTGCATTTTCTTAGGAGTAGAAGCACAGAGTTAAAAGATAACATGTATTTTGAAGTATCTTGATACACATGGCCTGGAAGGTAGTTTAACAGTTTAAAGGTCATATAAATATCAACTCATTTAATTCTCTTATAACTCTGTAGAGCAGATATTATTATTACTATTCCCATTTTCTTGATGGGGAATGTCCAGTAAGTGGCAGTGCTGAGACTTGAACACAGGCAGAGGAGTACTCTTAACTGTGGGGCTGCGCTGCTGCAGCCGTGCCCTCCCGGGCAGTGTGCAGGTGCCCATTTCAGGGACTGTCTTGTCCTTTTTGGTGAACCATCACCTTCAGACCTGCCCTGTGCAGGTGACCTTGGCTGAGGTTTTCACACTTGAGCACTTTTGCTGTCCCTCCTCCCCACCTCAGTCCTTCTGTCCCACTCCTGGGGGCCTCCCTGTACCTCAGGGACTCTTGACTTCTAGTCCTGCTCTAGCCACCCCCACCCACTCTCCCGCACTTTCCTTCCTGTTCTCTGCCTGGCTCCTCCCCTTCTGCTTTGAAACAGGCCTGGTTTTCTTACCTCCTAAAATGGAGTCTCCTTCCCATTGCCAACCCTCTTGGAATAATCCCTAATGCTCATGGCTCCCAGTTTCTCATCTCTACTCATATCTTTTTTTTTATTCGCAATACTAAGAGTTGAACCCAGGACCTCATTCATGCTAAGCATCCGCTCTGCCACTCAGCTATACCCTCCCCCTACTCATTTCTTAACCCTCTGAATCTGCCTGCCCATCTACTATGACAGCTCTCCCAGGGGTTCCCCACGGAACCCTCCCCTCCCCCTTGTTCATCATCCTGTTTCTCGGCCCTTGCCTGCCCCAGGCTGTCCCCAGTGCTTAGTGCCGACCGCCACTACCCCACTGAGTTCTCAGACGGGAGCCTGTAGCCCCCTATTTCCTGGAGCCTTCTCCTGACCCCCGATGGACCTCGGCACCCTTCTTCCCCTTGTCTGTTACTTCCTCACCCTTGTCACTCCTGTTGAAACTTCAGAGTCACCTGAGTTCTCTGTTCCATTTCCTACCCTTGCCTCTGGTCTCTTTCCCCTCCTTTCATTCCTCCCCCATCAGGCCCCTCGTGGGCTCTGACTGTTTAGTAGCCGCCGGCTGGGCTCCTGGCACCCGCTTCTCCCAGCATGGCCTGCTGCTCAAGGCAGTCACTTGTCAGCTAGAGCTCAGCTCCGTCCCTCCCCTGCTCCCATACCTCTCTGGCACCCGGCATTAAGTTTCAAAGTCCCTGGGGCTCAGGGCTGTCGTTAGTGACTCAGCTTGCTCTTGCTCTGCCCTCTTCAGCGTTAGCCGGTGGGATAGCCCACTGGGTCCCTGGCATGCCCTGGACACACCTGGGGTGGAGCCCTGGCCCTCAGAGGCTCCACTGTTACTCCAGCATAAACCCCAGCAGAACTTTTCTTCCCTCCTGTGCTGTCTTGGCCTCTTGAAGACAGCATTGTGTCCCACTCAGTGGATCTCCTGACCCCTTTTCCCCCTCAGCTGGCAGAGAGCTGATGAGCAAGGAGGCCTTCCGGCGGGCACGGCACGTGGTGGGTGAGATCCAGCGCACGGCCCAGGCAGCGGCCGCCCTGAGCCGTGGGGACTACAGGGCCTTCGGCCGCCTCATGGTGGAGAGTCACCACTCGCTCAGGTGAGACCCCCTCCTCCGGTGTGCCCAGCACAAGCTGTGTCCCCTGTGCTGGATGGGGCCGGTTCAAGGCCCCCAACTTCCTCTGCAGGGACGACTATGAGGTGAGCTGCTCTGAGCTGGATCAGCTGGTAGAGGCTGCGCTGTCTGCACCCGGGGTTTATGGCAGCCGCATGACGGGTGGTGGCTTCGGTGGCTGCACGGTGACCCTGCTGGAGGCCTCTGCTGCTTCCGCGGTGATGCGGCACATCCAGGTGGGCAGGTGCCGGAGGTGGGGGTTGTGGGGGAGAGATGGGTTCCTAGGACCCTGCTGTGCTTGGATCCCACCCCATCCCTCCCTCCTTCCCACAGGAGCAGTACAGCGGTACTGCCACCTTCTACCTCTCCCAGGCTGCTGATGGCGCCAAGGCTCTGCGCTTGTGAGGCCCTTGCCCAGGACAGCACACAGCAGGCCTGCCCTTCAGTCTGGGTGTTCAATAAACTTGTACCTCTGACTATGATACCTGCCTGCCTCTGGAGGTGGGTGTGTGCTGGCATCAGAAGTGGGTGTCAGAACTGCTCCTCTGCTCTGGGTGGGCCCCAGAAGCATGGGCAGGACAGAGCCAATGGTAGCAAAATCTTTTATTAAGTGCAGAACGAAGCTGGGTCCTTGTCATGCTGGCTCCAGCTCTTTGGTTACAAACGGGCTCGGGTCTGGGGCAGGAGAGCAGCCAGAAGGGCCTTCCAGGACCTCTGCCCACTTCATGCCTCCCAGAGGACACATACCCCTGCTCTGTGGCCAGAGGCACCAGCCCTGCAATCAGCATGTGGGTGGGCTGGGCCACCGGGGGCCCAAGGATGGTGTAGCTGAGGCAGCGCCAAGGAGAGAAGGGGGGCGGGGAGCTCAGGTCTGGAAGAACTGTTGGTCCACCTGGGTGCTGAGGGTTCCACTGGTGGTCAGTGTCCGGCTCACGAACTCCTGAGTCACATGGCGGGTGAGAGAGCCAGTTGCTTCTAGGTGCTGGGACCCCAGGGTCAGTCCATCTGCAAGGGAAGAGGTGTTGAAGGACCCTTCCTGTTTCCCACCCCCTTCCTCAGTTAGCTCTGCTCCCCGGCACAGCCAGGAGCCCCACCCACGGCTCACCCAGCAGGAAGGGCTCGGCGGTGCTGGTGTGGGTGCTGGTGATGGTGCTGTACTCCCCCGGCAGCAGGTGCTGGAAGGGCCCCGCGTGGCTGCCCAGCTGCGGGCAGGGGCCTGGAGTGGGCAGAGGGGGCAGTCAGGATGGTGCCAGGAGAAGGTGGGGGTGGGGGTGGGGTGGGGGTGTAGCAGCCTACCTCCATCCTGGGACTCGATGGTGATGATACCCTCACGCTCCGGCCCGAAGCCTTGGGTGGTCTTGGCCTGGACCTTGAACTTGTAGGGCACGTTCTCGCTGAGGCCCGGCACAGTCAGCCGGCTCTCGGGGCTGTCACCATCCACTAGGAACGTGGTGGCTGGCTCTGGGCAGGGAAGATGCCTTTAGCCTCTGTGGCTCCCTCTCCAACCCTTCCCTGGCCCCCTGACCCTGAGGCGGGCAGCACCTCCTCCGTGGGCCATCTCACAAGTCACCAGGTAGCCGAGGATATCCCCATCAGGCCTGCGAGGCCGCTCCCAGCTCAACTGCAGTGAGTCCGGGCTCAGGGCCGTGAACACCAGTGGGCCAGGGGCACTGGGCGTGCTCAGAGTGAAGGCAGAGCCTGGGGGCAGCAGAGGAAGAGTGTCAGCGGGTGTGCAGGTGGGGTGGGGGCACCTGTCGGGGCAGAGGAGGCAGCTCACCTGGCAGGGGGCAGAGTGGACTCTGCGGGTGCACCTGTGACTCGATGGTGATGACACCCTCACGCTCTGGGCCCCAGCCTTCCTGGCTCTGGGCCCGCACGCGGAACACGTAGGAGTGGTTGGGCAGAAGGTCTTCCACCACCACTGCAGTCTGGCTGGGGCTGGGGATGCTGAGCCGATGCAGCTCACCTGGGGTGCGGGTGGAGGCAGACACCCAACAGCATTATTCCTACCCCTGGCCTGTTTTCGCCCCTTCCCTAAGCTGCTGCCCAGACCTAGTCACCCCTCCCCTCCAGGATGAGCTGTGGTTCGGGTACAGGTGGTATGGCATGGTTGGTCAGGATGTACGCTATACAAGGGATGAGTAGAACCTAAAATCCCAACTGTGTTTGGGTTCTTTATGGGCCTGGGTCGTGCTGCCACAAGTGTGTCTGTTCAAAGAAGTGCTGCTTCCTGGAAAGGCACCTCAGGCCAGCAGAGGCCCTGGGGCCCTCAGCCGACAAGGCCTTGTTAGGTGAAACCTAGCAGTGGGAATGATCTGGAGAGGCTCAGGGAGATGGATGAGGACTCAGAAGAGGGAAGGCAATGAAGGGCAGTGGGGGGCGTGGAAGGGAGGGAGAGACCTTCAGAAAGCGGGGGTGTACATTAGTGTTCAAGGGACTTGGGTGGATTCCTGCCAGCCGGGTGCCCCTGGGTGTCAGCATGGGGCCAGGCTGCACCCGCAGTGCCCAACAGCAGCCGTGCCTCACCGCCGTTCAGCAGTTGGTACTCCACGCTGTAGCCCTGCAGCACCCGATCGCACTGCGGCTCCTGCCAGCTCACTTTCAGAGACGTGGGTCCCAGAGCTGAGAACACCAGGCGGGTGGGTGTGTTGGGCACACCTGCAGCCAAGCGGGAGTCTGGAGACAGGAGACCACAGTCAGCCTGTGTCAGAGGTGTCTGGGCAGAAGTCCTGGTTCTACCCCTGACCTCCCTCAGCTGTAGTAACTGCACTGACTGCTTGCTGGCCAGGTGGCCCACTCACCCTGCAACACCCTGTCCAGGCCACCCAGCACCTCCCGAATGTCCTCAGAGTGGGTATGGGCCCTGCCTGTGCCAAAAGAGGGTGAGCCTGTGAGTCAGCTGGTCCCCCACCCTCCTCAGCTGGCCTCGCCCCTCTCCTGCCCCAGCCCGGCACCCCTGGGATGAGGATGGAGGCTGCGTTAGGCACCAGCACTGATGTAGATGGAATGGAGGGTAAGGTGGCATGGGCAGTGGCTGCGGTGGGTGGATGGGTGACAGATGGAGCAGGACAGCTGTGGAAACAGGATGACCACCCTGTACTACCTGGGCCCCAGGAGGGCGCTGCTGGCTGCCCAGCCAGGATTATAGAGTCTCGTGAGTCCCCAGAGCGAGGGAACCCCTTCATCTGAGCCCGACTCCGGGACCCCAGGGCCCAGGACAGCGGAAGCCTGCTCCTCCCGTCTTCCCAGATGGGAGGGAGGCCTAGGGCAGGACAAAACAAGAGTGAGGGGACGGGAAATGTGTGTGTGTTGGAGGATGGGCAGTAGAGGGCTAGCAGGCCATATCCCGAGTCTTTAGGAGCTGGAAGAGAGGCCGGGTCAGTGGGAGAGGCTGGCTACGTGCAGGCACTCACTCTGGGAGGAGAGGGAGGTGAGGGTGGAATAGTCCCTGGGCAGCGTGGTCGAGTGCGAGTGTTCCGTGCGGGTCAGTGAGTGGTAGTCCCGAGTGAGGGTGGAGGATGTGCTCAGCACGCGGTGGGGCAGATGCGGGCTCAGGTGGGTGCCGTAGGCAGCGTTGCTCACGGTCATCCTGTGCAGGGAGTTGGCACTGCCCGGGAAGGCGAAGTCCATCCGCCCATTCACCAGGTGCTCTGCAGGGGAGAGCAGGGTCAGCTGGATCAGACCCGGAGTCCCTTGGGACAGGCTGCGGCCCTGGGAATTCCCAGGATTACCTACTCTCTGGGGCCCTTGGCATAAATACAACCAGCCTCCCTCAGCCCACCAGGAACAAAGGCCCATGTCCCTGGAGGAGTCCAAGGGCCCTCCTAGGCTTCCACAGCCCAGGTCCTCTGGCCTGGCAGGATGCCACTGTGGATAGTCTGAGCGCTGCTAAGCCCTGCTGGGGGACTCACTGCCCCCGCAGTTAGCTCTGCCCTGGGGAGAGCCCAAATGCCTGCCCTGAGGTCCCTTGGCTCTGGGGTCTGCCCCCAGTTCATGGACAGCCTGGCTGCACAGGCTCCAGCTGGGGCCCCGACGCAGCAAAGGAGTGAGCCTAGGCGGGTGCGGGTTGGGGCGTGCCGGTCACCTCCCTCCCCGCCAGCGCCCCGCGCGCCCCCGGTGCCGTCATTCGGGGGCGCGCGGGGTGGCTCGGCCGCGTCGGAGGAGCCCCGGCTGCTGGCGGAGAGGCGCGGGATGAGCTCCGGGGGCAGCCGCCACGTGATGCGCCGCAGGTCCAGCTCCTCCCCCAGCAGGGGCTCGAACTTCCAGCCGCTGCCTTGGGAACAACGAAGGGCCGCGTTGGCACCGCCAGTGGGCACGGGTGGCTGTGTGGAGGGGCCCCAGGGGGGAGGCTGGCGGCGCTGCGACGACGTGAGCCTGTCCTCCGGCTCTCTGGGATCCGGGTGTGTGTGGGGGGAGCCCAGAGGCAGGCGAGACCCTCAGCCCATGAGGTGGAAGAGCTCTCCAGATGAGCGAGGGCAGGGAGCTGCAGCCAGCGAGGAAGGCCCTCTGGAGCCGAGCCCTGGCTCTGTCTCCAGCTGTGAGGTCCTCCTGCTCTGGGCCTCAGTTTCCCATCTGTATAATGGAGCGTGATCTCTCCCTGCCTGCTTCTCAGGGACAGTTCCAGAAGCCAGAGTGCTTCGCAGGTAGCTGAGTGCAGTGTAGCTGAGCTGGGGCACCTGATTCCTATCAGCTGCTTTCACCTCAGACCCTAAAAACCCTCAAGACCCTTGGCCTTGGGTTCCTTGTAGCCAAGTTCAGCCCGGTGGAGGCAGCAGTATGTTCACGGGAGGCCTGGTATAGGTAAGGATGGAAGAAAATTCAAATCCTGGAGGACTTCCATTCCTATGTGATTGGCATCTCATTTTACAGATCAGAAAACAGGCACAGGGAGGGTAAGTGATTCCTCTGAATTCCTGCCGTGAAGCCAGAGCTAAAACTGAGGACCCAAGAGTCCCCGTTGAGGGCTCTTTGCATGATGACACTGTACAGGAATCGAGGATGGAGGAGGAGCAGGACCAGTGTAGACAGACTGCTCTGTGAGACTGGTCAGGTGGCTACTCTGGGACTCCTGGGCCTGGCCTGCCTCCTCCCTCACAGCCGTGTCCCTGGGAAGTGGCCTGACTCCAGGGCACAGCTGGTGAGCCTTCCAGTCTGAGAACTGTGTTTCCCGTCCCATGTGCACGAGCTTGTGTGCATCTGCTCCCAAGCACGTGTCTGTCTGCCTGTCCCACACACGGACATGCACATGCTTAATGGGGCCACATCAGCTCTGTCCCCTCTGTACCCAGAGCAGCACGGTGCCTGCCAAGTTGTCAGCTTTGCAGATACTTGTCTGGGCCTGAGAGGGGACTTTTAGTCTAGATCTTCATGCCCAGTGGTCACTGACTCCTTTGCTCTCTCTGGACACCAGTGACAGCCCCACCCATTACCCAGGACTCCCACCTTCCTTGCAGGAATCCCAGGCTCACTCACCAGTGTCATCAGAGACGCTGGGCCTCTGGCTGCTGGCCGGGGAGCGGAGCACATCATCACTGTACATGAGGAAGCTTTCGTAGTCTTCCCCACTCTGGGCGTCCACGATGGGGATGTCCGGGATGATGGGGACTGCAGGGTGGGAGTGGGTGAGCCAGGGCCCCAGCCTCGGCCTCCTGTCCTCCCCTGTCTGCCCTGTGCCTCCCCGCCCACCACTCACTGGACATGGGCCGCTTGGGCTGGGTGGCCAGGTTGATGATGGCCTCCCGCTCAGGCCCCCAGCCTGCCCCGTTGCGAGCCTTGACCGTGTAGCGGTATGGCTGTGACTCCCGCAAGTTCTCAATGAGCAGTGTCCGCCTCTTGGGGCCGTCCACCAGCACCTTCTTCATGGGCCCGATGGGTCCTGGGGCAGGGAGAGTGCTTCAGAGGGGTTCTCAAGGTTCTGGCCTGGTCCCTGCCTCTGATGCAGCAGGACCACTGCACAGCCTCTCACCTATACCCAGAAGGTTTGGGGAAGGAGGCCGAGAGCAAGCAGCTACTTAACCCCAGGTGCATGCCAAGCCCTGAGAACCTGGACACGGCTGGCTCAGAGAAGTGTCCCACCAAATCTCCACAGGGCTCATCACTAAGTGTCAGAGACAGACGAGACTCAAGTTGACCCCACGGTCACCTCTACCAATTGGTTAAGGGTCCTGTGTCCAGGCTGACTCCAGAGGTGAGGGCGCCCTTACCACCCGGGCCTCCCTGTCCACAACAAAACCCCAAATGCTCTGTTGAGGAATCAAAGCTGGAGACATTCAGACACCCGCCGCAGCTGTCCATGGTCACATGGGCCAGGACGGGAGAAGAGAGGCAGGCCTGAACCTGCACCTGAGGACAGGCTGAGGCTTGTGGGAGCTAAGGGCACCAAGGCAGAATGGAGGTTACACAAGAGGGCCACTGGGTGTCCCTTAGCAGAGAGCAGAGAGGAAGCAGCTCTCCTCCCCAACACTTAGAAGGGTGGACACACAGCCCTGGGAGAGAGGAGGAAGGGACCCCAGGCTGCTCTGAGTCCTAAGAGAAAGGTGTAAAATTGAGCCACTCTAGTTACCTGGACGGGCAGGTAACCCCATAACACACATAATCTCAGGCCTTCCATCGCCACCTGCTCTGGGGGCTCCTGGGCTTGGCTTGAGAATGCAACTCAAACCTGACCACAAACCTAAGGATGTCTCCGGCAACCAGGCATATGGGGCTATTCCACTGATCCTGGACACCGTGACCTCCCTCCCACCCTCTGCCCCCTCTCCTTCCACAGCTGCCACCCCTGGGGACAGAAGGAGAGATCCAGGTCCTTACGATTGTCCTCGTTGACCAGGCCGTAGCAGACCTCATAGGCTGTGATCTCGCCATTAGTCTCGGCTGGCTCAGCCCAGCTCAGCTGGGTCACGGTGGAGGAGACGACATTGAAGGCCAGACGCCCGGGCTCACTGGGTACTGGGTGGGGGGTGGGTGCAGGAAGAGAGCTGTCAGCAGCGGCGGTGGGGGTAGGGCTGGGCGCGCTGGCTTCAGGGGAGCTGGGGTCAGAAGGCCTCACCTTCCTGGTGGGTGCGGCAGGACACCAGGGAGCTGTAGGGACCCTCGCCCTGTGCCCCGTAGGCACACACCTTCATCTCGTAGTCACAGTACGGGTAGAGGTTGGTGAGCTCCACCGAGGGCACCTTGCTGTCGAGCAGGTGGGCTTCGGACTCTGAATCACCCTGGATCCAGTATTTCACCTGCTCCCAGGGTGGGACTGGTCAGTGGAGAGCCGGGGCCAATTATCCCTCCACTGACCCCTGCTCTCATTGTCCCTTTTGTACACAGACACTGATGTGTTCAGTGACCTGCCAGGTTCACACAGCAGGACTGAGCAGAGCAGGGGTGTCTCCGGGCTGGTGGGGCCACATTCCAGGAACTGGTCTTCCCTCCCCTTGGCACAGATGGGGTCCCCCATCCACTCATGCTAGGCCCACTGAGACCAAGCATACCCTCTCCTGTCCCACAAGGGCCCTCTGGCCTCCAGCAGCCCAACTTCCCAGTGGGTGCCAGACCTCCCTACCCCCTCCATCATCACTTCACCTTACCCTGTACCCTGTCGGCTTGCCAGGAGGGGGCAGCCAGTTGAAGTGGATCTTCCGGGACCCAGTGGCCTTGGCATTGGGGTTCTGGGGGGCACCCAGTTCACCCCGAGGGGGAGGGGGTGATGACAGGGTCTGGCTCATGAAGTTCAGGTCCAGTTCGTCTGTAGTGAGTCAAGCCAGGGCGGGGCAGCCAGCTCAAAGGCCCCTGCTTTGAGGCGGCAGGAACCCACCTTCACCACCAGGGGGCGCCAGAAGCCCAGTTAAATACCAAGACTCCCTCTCCCACAGCGCTCAACTGAGACCTGCCAAAGGGGGTGACTAGCAGGCTAGTGTCCCCATTGGTGAGGCACAGGGCATCTTGCCAAACTCGGTGGAGGGCCCGGGTGGGTCTATGGAGGGATGAGAAGGAGGAGGGAGTTTGCCCCTCCTTCTCCCTTGGCAGCCATGGGAACGTCCCAAGTGAAAACATTTGCTCCGCCCCACCCCCTTCCTCCCTCCCCTACCCCAAGAATCCTCCTCCCCCTCCCATCTCCCTGCAAATCTCCTCTCCGGGTGGGCTCCCAGACACAACCGTACCAGAGGCTAAGGACCCATAAGAACTGTTTCACCCATTCTGGGAACACCTGCATTTTAGCTGGAACTCAGGCTGAAGTCAAAGGGCTAAGGCCTAACAGTGGGATTCACGGCCAGCAGCAGGCTGGTGCCACGTGACCCCAGCCTCTCTGACTGAGAGTAGGATTGCCAGACAAATTCAGGATGCCTAGTTAAACTGGAATTTCTGAGAAACAACAAATAGTTTTTAAGGATAAGTATATCCCAAATAGTGCATGGACGTACTTATACTACTAACATGGGCATTATTGATCTGAGATTCAAATTTAACTGAGTGTCCAGTATTTTTACTTGCTAAGGCTGTCAGCCTTAGTCAAGAGGCCCCCAGCCCTGCCTGCTTAAGCTGACTCCAGGCTTTGCCCACCTCGGTTTCCAATGATGACAGTGGCTGACTGGGGCTGGCCCAGGCGGGCCCCGAACTTGGGATTGCTGAGTTGGATGTAGAAGCGGCGGGTCTGGCGGCCTCGCAGGAGGGAGTCCATCTCCTGCAGCTCCAGGAGCTTCACGTGCAGCTCCTTCTTGGTCTCCCCAGGTTGGAATAGCAGCTCACCCTCTGCGGGTATGTAGTCCTGGGAGTGGGAAGGGGTCCAGGTCAGCTCAGGACTGGGGGATGAGTTGTGGCCACATGCTCCCCCCCAGTCTCACAGATACTGCAGAGACCCTCACACAGACCATCCCACAGGAACACAAAATGGCTCACGTTTACACAGCACCTCTTGTACATCAAGCACTTTACAAATATTAGCTAATTTAATCCTCATGGCAGTGTGAGGTAGAGATATTGTCCCCATTTCACAGGTGAGCAAACAGAGGCAAACAGGTGAAAAATCCTGTCCAAGTTAACACAGACAGTTGTGGTGGATCTGGGATTTGAACCAAGGCACAGAGAGAGAGAGACAGGATGTAGATACGGAGGGTCGCACACAGGCAGGCACTCAGCCCAAGGAGCTAAGACTTGCAGACCCCAACCAGGGAGGGAAGAACTATTCCCTACCCTGTGGCTCTGAAGTCTGGGATCCTGCCGGCCCCCAGCCCTGCCTCCTGGGTGGGGCACTCCCACCAGCTCCAATTTTCTTTTTTCAATGCCCCAGAGCTTTCTTGAGCATCCTGGAATGAGTGTGTACCTGTGGGCACTAGACCAACTGCAACCAGGGTGTGTGTGTGGGAAACCCTTCTCACATGACACCACTAGGTGGCGCTTCAAGCTAACATTCAATTCCAGGCACCGCTAGCCAGGGCTGCTGGGCAGAGGACAAACTAACTCAAAGGCTACAAAACCCAGACAGTGAGAGAGCAACTGTAGGAAAAGCAGGAGTCGCCTGCAAGACCACTGACCTGGGGGGACACTTCAAAAACGTCAAAGGCACAAAAGACAAAGCTGAGGAATTATTTTAAAGGAGCCTAAAGACACATGACAAGTGCACTAGACTCTTCAGTGGTTCCTGGATTGAGGGGGGAGGCTATGAAGGACATTACTGGAACATGTGAATGTGGGAGATCTGAATATAGACCAATTATTAGTTACGAGGACAATGTGACATTTCTTAAGTTTGGTAATTATGTCATAGTTATTATGTAGAATGACCTTGTTAGCAGGTGCCTGTTTAGGGTCTACATGAAGTCTACAACTTACTTTGAATAGTTCAGCAAACAAAAGTAAACATAGCACAATTCTCTCCCCCTCTCTCACTGCAGTTAAGGACACAGGTCTACAGATACATGGATGTGTATATACATGCATGCATGCAGACAATTGCATAGAAGGAGAGAGAGAGCAAGCAACTAGTAGCAATGGGTGAATCTGTGTGAAGGGTAGACAGGTGTTAACTTTTATCAGTCTTTCCATTTTTCTGTAGGCTTGAAGTTTTTTCAAATTAAAAAGTTGGGAAATAATAAAAATGTTTTTAAAACTAGTTCAATACCAAAGCATCCTTATAAAAGCGTAACAGGATAGCCAGGATCTCTATAGTATGATATATTCAGTGAACGTTATGGACATACAAATTCCTCTTTGGAAGTTTTATTGGGAGCATTGGAGCAGTAAGGTGGGTGTAGCTCAGGTGAAGAGTGAGTGCTTAGCATGCATGAGGTCCTTGGTTCAATCCCCAGCACTGCCGTTTAAAAAAAAAAATACTAAAAAAAAAAACCCAAAAATAAATGTTGATAATAAATGCAGAAAAACAAATCTGTAAGCCAAGCCAAGCATGTCCAGCACCTGTATCTGGCTGCTCCCTGGGACTGGGGCTCAGCGATAAGGAAACGCTGGCCCACCACCTGGCCTTCCCTGCCCTGAAGGGCTGCTCCTGCGGTCTGGACCCAGGAGTGACAGCCCTTGGGGATTCTGCCCGGGGACATGGGTACTTCGATCCCACATCACGACGCCCGAAGTTCCTGGACTAGAGTAGACAGGGGAGTCTATTTCTCTGTGAAGGGCCTGGCTGTCCTGGTGGATCCTGGGTTGTTGGAAGGGGGACACGGATGGTCTGGACATGATGGGGCCTCACCCAAGGCACCGCAGGCACTTTTGGTGACCTGGGTGGCAGGAGTGGGTGGACATGTCCCTGGGAGGCCAGCCAGGCCACCACCAGCATCCAGGGACTCAGGCAGCTGCCATGTTCTGCCCCACTAGGCCCCTGGGATGCGCCCATGACCCCGTAGCGGAGCCTTACCCGGTTGCCCTGCGCTGTGTTGTCCTGTGTGCGGTAGGAGACCTGGGACTTGCCATTGTCCTGGATGCGCCGGACCACGGGGATGCGGGCCACGTGCTCCCCGCCGCTGACCAAGTACTCGGGCTGCTCAAAGGACACGATCCCGCTGGCTGCAAGGAGCCAGGCATCGGTCAGGGATCCTGGCCTCAGTCCCTTCTCAGCTCCCACCCTCCCTCTGGCCCAACCCGGCCCAGACTCCAGGAGTCTGCTTGTCACCCCTCTTCCCAGCGCTCTCTGGGAACGGCAGAAAAAGGGGGTGGAAAAGTCTTCCAGAAAAACCTGAGGAGGCTGGAACAGTGTCCAACTGACATACTGGAAGGGTCAGGGCAGAGAAAGGCCAGGCAGGAGCAAGACCAGAGATGAGGTCCTGAGACTGAGGGCTGGGGCAGAGCAGGACTAAGTCCTGGGGTCCATTCCCTTCCTGCTCTGATGTCCTGGCATCCTAGGGAGACTCGCTCAATCTCCTAAATTTAAAGGCCATAGGGAGAGAAGAGCTTGGGGGGGTGCTGTGGGACGGCTCCAGGAGGACACAGCACCCTCTGTGATCCTAAGAGAACTCCCCACACTGAGAGCTTCCTACCAGGCACTGTGCAGAGAGGTTCAGCCACACATCCCTCACAAGAGCCAGAAACCCATTTTACAGATGGGGAAACCAAGCCTCAGAGGTTCAGTGACTTGCCTAGGCCACACGGCTGGGTCCCACTTCCACTGGGCTGCCCGGAGGAACAAGGGGCCCCGGAGCCCCCTTTCTGCCCCCTGCTCCCCAACCCTGACCGACCTTGCTCCTTGATGATGGTGATGTTCACCAGGCGGCGGCCGAGGGTGGCAGTGCCCACAGGCACGTCGATGGCCTCCACCAGCAGCTGCTTCTCATCGTCGTCCTCTGGCCGGATGAAGAGAGGCACCCGCACGTCCACCAGCTCCACACGCTCCTGGAACTCCACCATGCCCCGGGCGTCTGCGCGGGTGTTGGGGAGCATTCAGATGGGGGTCAGGGGGCCGCATGGGGATGGGAGGTGGCAGGGAGCCCTCACACCTACCCTGGTCTGCAGTGAGGGTGTAGTAGCCGGGGGCCACCTTGAGCTCATGGAAGGCCCCCTGCTCCACATGCTTCTCTGTCAGCTTCAGCAGAGCCTGCTTGGCTGAGCGGGGTGCCGTCAGCACCGTGTCCACAATGGTGTGATCCTGCCTGGGGGAGTCAGGTGGGGAGGTGTCAGGCGGGCCAGGAGGATGGCCCTAGTCCCACCCGCCCCTCCTCCCTGTCCTCTTCCCATCTGGGGACAAGATTCCAGGCAGCAAAAAGCAGTCTTTAGAACCAGGCAGTCCTGGAGGCCCACTCTGGCCCCACCACCTCACCCTGAAGCCTTAGTGTCCTCCTCTGTGAAATGAGGCTGCTACCCCTGCCCACCTCACTGGGTGAAGGGCTGGTGATGCAAAGATGCTAAGGGTGTAGACCCTGCAACCAGACGGCCTGGGTTCAAATCCTGGCTCTAGATCTTCATAGCTAGGGAACTTGGGGCATTACTTAGCCTCTCTGGTCCTCAGTTTCCACAACCATAAATGGGAACAGCAACGGTACCTACCTCACCCGGCTGATGAGAGAGGTGGATAAGATAACCACACACACACAGCCCATAGGACGAGGCCTGGCCCACTGGAGGCACTCAGAGTGCTCGTCTAAATGGCTCTTGTTGATGGGTGATGTGCTCAGTGAGAGCTGTATTCTGTCCTGTCCCCTCTGCGTTGAGCCCCTATGCCCTGACTCTTCCCCTGAGGGGCCAGGACTTGGGGTAGGAACTGGGAAAGAGGCGTGTGACCCGCTGGACCACCTTCTCGGCACCCAGTGGGGCCTCTGGGGTCAGGGCCTTTGGCCGTGGAGGAGGGCTGGGGCTGGGGGCTGGGCTATCCCTGGCACTTGGTTGGGGCCTGTCCGCAGTATGGGGGCAGGGCCCGGGTCCACTTGGTTCCCCGCGGTTCGCCTACTCTAGAACAGGGGCTGGATCTTGGTGAGGGCTTCGCGTTGCTATTTGGCCCATGAGGGTCCTACCCGAGGACTGACACAAACAGCCCCACCTTCCTATGGGATGGAGATGGACATGGAGATGAGGCAGGGGGCAGAGAAGGCAGGCACCTAGCGCCGCCCCACCTGTGTCTTCCACTTACTTTTTCCCGGCGTTGGGCTGCTGCCTGTGGGTGACAAAGTGGGGACCATGAGCCCAATGGTCCCTGGGGTGGAGGCACAATCTGCTTGAGGGAAACCCCCCACAGCCGGCTATGTGGGCAGCTCCCCTACCCCATCCCGGGCACCCAGGACCCACCGGAACTTGGTCTGCTGGAGCTTGTGCACGCCTGTGATTTGTCTGTACACCTCGTTCAGCTGCCAGGCAAGGGAGGGCTGTGAGGCTCGGGCCCCGGAGGAGCCTCTCCACCCAGAGCCATCCAGGCCCAGAGGACCTGGCAGGCTTGGCTCGGGGCGTGGTCACAGGCATGCACACTGCCTCTACCCTTCTGGAAGCATTCACAGGGAGCAGATCCCAGGACGATCCCAGGCCAGGCATATGTCCAAGGAAGCCCCTCTTTCCTGCCCAGAAGAATCCAGGTTCCCTCTGCTTTCCTGCCACCTGACTCACACCCAGCCCAAAGATGCCAGTGGCCCAGGATTGGCTCCTTTGGCCCTTACATTCTCTTCCACCTCCTGGCGCAGCTGGTCACATTCTCGGGTGTCAGGCTTCAGCAGGTTCTCAGTGCAAAGGCGGGCAAGGCGCAGGGACAGCCCATAGGGCACTATGGGCAGGCAGGGATGGGGCTGGTCAGCCCCTGCACGTGGCACTGCAGAAATCCCCTCCAGGAGCCATGCTAGGGTGAGGGGCACCTGAAGCCTGCAGCACCATCAGGAAGGGTAGGAGGTGACCAGGCCAGTGCCTCCACCCAACACCCAGAGAAGACAGCAATGATGTGACCCCAGACCCGGGAATAGCGGTCAGCATGCTCTGGGCCCCAAAGGCAGCTCCCAGAGCCGTGGTGCCGAGCCCTGGCCCTCACCCAGCTCCGTGGGGTTGATGCTGGCGGCATGCGAGGCAAAGCCAGGCCGCTGCACGTTGTTGGTGATCTTCCAGCGGACCGTGTCCCGCCCCTTGAGGTTCCCGCTGCGCAGCATGGGCGTGTCCAGGTGGTCCGAGGCCATCAGGTTCTCCCGCAGCATGTAGTGGTCTTCCTTGAAACCCACCATGTGACCTACAGGACAGGATACTCAGCATGGGGCCCCTCCCTAGACCCTTCCCCACCACACCCCTTCAAGTGGGACCCAGGGCCTCCCGCCTCTGTTGCAGGCTGGCCTCCACTTCCCCTCCACCCCATCTGGAGGAGAGAGAAGCCCCACCACCCCCGCCGATGCCGGGGCCGTACCTCGGTTGCAGCAAGGGAGAAGGGCCAGGCAGGCCTAGAAGAGAAGGTGGGTAGAGACGGGAGCTGAGACAGCCGCCTCCGCCCAGGTAAACCCCTCCAGCCACCACTTCCCACCCACACCAATGGTCCAGAGCGGGCAACAGTGCCTGCCCCAGACACTAGGATACCCAGGCACTTGCAGGGATCTAGGTGTGGGGCACACAGGGAGGGTCCAGAGGGTTAAGGGGGCAGAGGGTTCCCAAATTCTGTGCTGTAGGACCCTGGTCCTGCCACATGCTCTGTAAAGTGAAGGTTTTGTGAGCAAAGTCATGTGGGAAGCACTGAATTTGTTCCCCATGCCTCTCTTATAGGTTCATCCTGCATACAACTAGATCAAAGGCTCTGAGAAGTCCTGCAGAGAAGAAACCACTTTCTCAAATGTATCACACACTCATATCCCCAACACTGGGGGTTACTATGAGCGTTGCCTCTGTTTCCTATAATTCAGGATTCCATGCTGTGCCCTGCTCCAAGCTTTCCTGTCTCTTGTCTTTCCTTCCCAGTGAGACTGTCCGCTCCGGGTGGGGGCAGGACCCTTCCTTCCTTGTTGGCTCTTACAGCCATTTGCATGTGGTTGACCCCAGGGCAGGTGCTCCCAGGTATCCAGCCACTGATGATTGGCAGAGGCAAGGGGCCAGGGTGGGGAGGGTGAAACACGTGGTTTTTACCTGGCCTCTGCCACCTACAAGGACTCTGGTGGGAGATGGGGACCCTGGAGGGTGGGGACCCTGGGGAAGCCCCCACCTTGCAGCAGGCACAGTACTTCCAGCAGAGCAGCAGCAGCAGTGCCAGGAGCAGCAGGAGGAAGATGAGCAGGGGGATGAGCCACCAGAAGGTGCCGGGAGGACAGTCTAGGGAGGAAGAAGGAGGAGGAAGGAGGCAGTGCCCACTCCCCCCACTGGGGTCTGACAGGCTACCCACATCCCCGAGGCCGGCCCGCCAGCTCACCCTTCCTCCTCTGCACCAGGACGGTGCTGTTGGGCCCGGGGGCGCCGTCACCCTCCACGGTGTAACTGTAGGTACAGTCGTCATCCTCGTCCCGGAAGGAGCAGTATTCCACCACCTCCTCCGCTGTACCCACAGATGGTCAGCAGGGCTCCCCAGTCCCACCCCAGCGCACCTCAGGGCCTGGTGAGGGCCACTTCTCACCACGGCCCTGCTCGGGGGCCCACCCCACCCATCACCGGATGGGAGACACCTCCCTGGGGAAGAACGTGAGTTTCCGGCAAACTGGGCAGAGGGATGGGGGGGGGCTGCCCTGCTCAAGAGCATCAAAGGCTGCAAATCTGTGCCTGTGCTGGGCATCACTCAGAAACTGGGCTTCTAGAATATTTTTCTGACCTAGAGGAGAGGAGGCCATATGCTCCCATGGCCTAGTTATGTGCCTTTGCTGTGCTCACAGCCCTGCCCAGCTATTTGCCCACTACCCAAGCCAGATGCCCCTTCCCCAGACTCTTTGGTCCCTACCCAGATGTGCCCCCTGCCCAGCTCTATCGCCCTGCCCAGATGAGTGACACCCCCACCCTACTGGATGCCCCCTGCCTAGTCCTCCTTCCCTGCCCCATACCTTTCTTAAGCTCATCCACCATCTTGACCTTGAAGCTGCACTCCTTACACGTGCGCCCCTTCTTCTCACCGGTGCCCCACGCCTGGCACTGCACGCAGGAGCGCAGGTCCTCACAGAGGCCCAGGCGGATCTGGGTGGGGAGGGGCAGACAGGCACTGTGCTGGGCATCCCCTGCCAGGCCCGCTCCTGCAACCTCACTCGCTCGGCCAACTCCTATGGCATAGGCTCAGCCCCTCCTGTCCGCCCTGCCCTGTGCCCAGGGTCCCCATGCCCACACCCAGTGAATCTGGCCTCACCGCTGAGTAGTTGATCTCGCAGGTGGTGTCTGTGTACAGCGACTGTTGGTTGCAGTGGCAGCGGCCACACTCACAGTAGCCTCGCCCGTTACAGATACCCTGAGGCAAGAGGAGGCACCAGTGAGCCAGCTGTGCCCCCATCCCTGCCTGAGAGGGAGGGTGGTCCTGACTGGGACCCCCTCTGCCACCCCACACTGCCTGCTTCATGCCCAGGCCTACCCCGTTGCTATCGATGCAGGTGGCATTACTGAGAGGACAGTCACAGCTCAACCCTGTCCAGCCAGGCTCACACTCACACTGGCCCATGGAGCAGCGTCCCCGATCTGCAGAGAGGAGGGGAGAAAAGAGGCACATTCACACCTGTGGTTCAGGCTGCCCACCTGCTAGGGAGGGCCTGTAGCTGCTGCCTTGGGAGCTAGGATGTCTCCAACCAGGGGCAGAGTCATCTCTTCCTCACTTTTTTGGAACCTCCTTCCTTTTCTCTCTCCTGCTCCATTCCACTCTTCTGCCCTCCACTCTGCAGCCAGAGTGATTATCCCAGAGCACAGATCCAATTAAGTGGCTCCCCTGTTTAAGAACCTCTAATGAGTCCTGGCCAATTCAATAAGGTAAGAAAAAGAAACAAAACATATAAGTATTGAAAAGCAAGAAGTAACACTGTCATTATCTGCAAGTATCAGAAACACATCACAAAATATCAAGAAGCATCTACAGATAAACTGTTAAATTTCATAAGTGAGTTTAGCAAGGCGGCTAGACATAAGGGTAATATACAAAGAATTAGAAAATGAAATTAACACCTTCAATGACTCCCTTTTGCCCAAATGATAAATTCCAATATCCTTACTAGAAGAAGAGTTGATTAACTATGCCCTGCAGGCCAAATCTGGCTCAGCATCTGCTTTTGCAAAGGTGTCATTAGAACACAGCCACAATTATTTGCCTATGTATTGTCTACGGCTGCTTTCTGCTATGATGGCAGAGCTGAGAAGTTGTGAAAGAGACAATAGAGATCACCAAGCTGAAAATGTTTAATGCCTGGCCCATCAGAAAAAGTTTGGACCAGACAGGAATTGGACCCACCATGGACTGGAACCCAAACCCCTCACACTCTGGCCCTGCCTCCTTCCCAACAGCCCTCCCCTCCTCTCTCACAGCTCTGCCTGTGCCAAATGTCTGTCTTTCTCCAGACATCCTGGCTTCTCCTTTCATTTCTCTGAGCACACTCTGGGATGGACAGTTGAAGAGAAGAAATGGCAGACAAATGCAAACACAAAGGAAAGGGTAGAAAAGCAGTGGCTTGACCCCCAGTATACAGTTGGGGTTTAATAAGTACTTGATGAGTGGATTTTCATTCATTCTCCTGCATTCAAGCATTTAACCCTCCCATGTGGCCCCTATCTGGGTTCTGTGACCCTTGCCCAGCTCTGGAAGCCCTGGCCAGCCTGTGTGCCCACAGCCTGGGCCCCACAATGTTAGGTCCTGGGGGGACTACAAAGAATGTGTTACTCCAGGCCCCACCTGCTAGAAATGCAGCATCTTCTGAGAGAGGCAAGATCACCACGCCATATACCACCCGTCACTGAGGGCTGAGCTGGGTGGTACCCACCCTAGTGAGGTGGGAGAGTGGAGAAAGGGGCGGGCACTGACAGGAGGGAGCTGGAGTCTTAAACACACGGGGAATGTCATGCTGCCAGGGGCCTTGTGCATTAAGTTTGTAAAGAGGGAGAGAGGTTCAGGTTGGGGCTGGACTGAGGGGAGGCACTCAGGGAATCTGGAGGAGGGCTGGGCCTGAATGTGTGGATTCTGACTCCTGGGGTGGCTCTCCTGACTTGGGTTCTCAAGGCAGAGCCAGTGGGACAGGGCAGGGGCTGGGCACCCAGGCCGCCCCTGCTGCCCTGCAACCCCCAGCCTGGCCAACCGCTCACCGTTGCAGAGGAAGCCGGAGGTGCGGGGGCACTGGAAGTTGTCGTACTCGCAGAACGGACCCTCGTAGCGGCCTTCGCCGTAGCACACGCAGTGCCCGCACTGGCACTCGCCCCGCCCCGAGCATGGCTTGTCCTCGCCCTCCCGCAGGCAGGGCTCCAGGTCGCTCAGGGAGCCGGTGCGGCAGTTACAGGTCTTGCCGCTCCTGCGAGAGGAGCCAGTCACTTCCCCACGGTCCAGCAGGAGGGCTGGGTTTTCACCATCCCGTTTTACAGATGAGGAGACTGAGGCTCGGAGAGGGCCCTCGTGGGTCCAGGTCATGCAGAGAGCAGTGGCTGCTGGCCACCACTGTCCTGATTCCTACATGTCTTTCTACAGATATCCCATATACCTGAGTATTTCCAAGTGCTTTGAACTGGATCCGCCTGCCAACTTGACAGGCCCCTTTCTTAGCCCCTCCTATGACCAGTTGCCTCCCGCTCAGCCGGCCCACATGGTGTGTCCCCCATCAGGGCCTTGCAGGGGCCCAGCCCCTTCTCTGGGAGCTGCTGGCACCCTGGGTGCCAGCTTCGCCCCCCACACACTCACCAGCCCTCGTTGCACACACACTGTCCGCACATGAAGTCCCCGTGGGAGCTGCAGCGAGGTGATTGTTCCTCTTTTTGCTGGAATGAAATTGTGGAGGGCGGGATGGGGGAGGGGGCAAGGGACACTGGAGGCCTCTGCTGTCACTGCCCCTCAGGGCACCCTGAAAGGGAGATGTGGCCACAGGAGGCTCAGCTTCATTATTCAGGGCCCCAGGGCGGTTGGCTCAGCCTCTCCCTCCTTCCCACCTGGTAGGGCTGCGTCATACCAGCTCACAGGCACACAGGTCACAAATGATGTCCACGTCCATCCTGAGGCCATTGGAGAAGGAGGGTTTCAGATGGATGTTGCCCTTCTGGTCCGCTTCTGGCAGCTGGCACACATGGGTCCCGTCCAAGTCCTCGATAGCCCGCAGCTGCACTTGGTATGTGCCCTGCAGGGACCCCACTGTCAGCTAAGGCAGGCCCAGTCAGACGACCAGGGAGCAGTTGTGCCTGAAGGCTCTTGGTGCTCAAGCTTCAAGAATATGCCTGGGCCCTGACCCCCAGCTCCTTGCGGACACTTGCTCAGGGCTGCCAACTTGCTCTTTCCAGGCACGGTCACCGTAACAGCAGCACCAACTTTAACAAGGACCACCGCCTTCGGCTCAGTCACTCAACTGAGCACCTCTGAGCTCTGTGCTGGTTAATTTCCACCGTGCAGATGAGGACAAGCCAAGGAAGGTGTCGCGCTCACCCAAGGGGCTGACCCAAGGGGCTTCAAACCCAGATCTGTCTGACTCCGGAGGTAATGCCTGGGACCTCTGTTCAGGCAGACCCCACCCCGCAGGGCCCAGTGCCCACCCTCCCCTCCCCTGGGACCCTGATGGAGACATACCACCTCCCCCCGCCGGATGAGAAAGGACCCAGTGTCCGTCTTCTGAAACATCTTGGAGGTGACCTCTGTCCGCAGGCCTCGGGGGCTTTCTAGGGCCCGGATGTCCAGGTTGGAGCGAATGCGCTAAAAGAGGATGGGCAATCAGCCACCTGGGGGAACTGGGGCGCAGCCACCTGGGGGAGCTGGGGGGCACCCACCCTGGCCATGCTGCGCTCCCATCTGCCTGGAGGATTGGGCTGGTTGGGGCTCAAGGCAGCAGAGCCTGGGGCCAGACCCAGGTGGGCTCCTCAGGGACCGCAGGGGACCCTTCCTTCCCCCATCCTATTTCTCAGCTGTGGCTGGAGACATCCTCCACCTTTCATCTTTCTCTCCAGCCCCGCCCCAGTAGGACTCAGACTGCGGAGCCCGCACGGCCCCTCACATTGAAGGCATCCTGCAGCAGCTCCACGATGTTGGACGAGTCCTCCTGCAGCACCCCCAGTGAGGAGACAGGGAAATACGAGGACAGCTTCTGCAGGAGAGAATGCCAGGCCCAGAGCTCAGCCTCTGACAAGTGTCATCTCTCTGAATCCAGACAACAGCTTTGGGGTTAACCCACTTTGCAGATGGGGAAGCTAAGGCCTGGAGCCTGCTTGTAGCTCCCACCTACCAGGGAGTCAGGTGGGGGGTGAGCACACGATCTTCTTTTCCCACCAGGGCCCACTCTTAGTTTTGGGAAGGGAGGAAGGGAGGGAGGGAGGATGGGTATCTGAGAAGGTCCATGAACCACTGCCCACCCCACACCCTCTCCCCAGCGCAGCCCCAGCCCCCACACCTCGTAGTAGCTGTAGGAGTAGTTGGTGACGGCGAAGATGGGGATGATGTTGTGCTGGCCGAGCAGGCGCACCAGGGTGGGCACCGACGGGTAGTCCTGCGCCCTGTACTGGGTGTAGGTGCCCGTGGCGTCCAGGTGGCACTCCTCGTCGTTGCGCTTCATGATGCCGGCCAGCACGTTGGCCCCGTCAGCCTCGTAGTGGAAGGCTGACTCGGTGGAGAACACCAGCAAGTGGGTGCTGTCGGGGCGCCAGCCGATGTCCCCCTGGGGGCAGAAGGAGGGGCTGCCGGTCAAGCTGGCTGCCTGCTGAGGACACGCATCGTAGTGTCGTGCATAGTCACGGCGGAAGTACGTCCCAACATGGGGCTCAGGCAGGACACAGGATTAACAGCGTGCCACCTCCAGGAACGACGCAGGTGACAGCATGTGAGTGATGACGGTGAACAAGAGAAACCAGCGATGGGGAACAGGAAACAGATGCAGGGGCTGTGCCCACAGTGGGCACCCTGAAAGATGTGAGCCAATTTCCTCCAGCTGTCCCCACAGGGTCTTAACCACTCTGCGAGAACCTCTCGACTGCACAGAAAAATGTACACCACGCATGTTCGGTGAAAAAGGTCGGTTAAAATAGGTACAGCAGTGGGGTGGGTATAGCTCAGTGGCAGGGTGTGTGCTTAGTATGCACAAGGTCCTGGGTTCAATCCCCAGTGCCTCCATTAAAAAAAAATTTTTTTTTTTAAATAGGCACAGCAGTGCATGACAATTTATTAGAGAAATATATGGGGTGATTTTGAAAACCGTGTATTACAGAAGAAAACATTTATGATAGCATTAGGTGAAAAAAGGTAGGTTTTAGCACTATACATACACTGATTCCAACTATAAAAAAATAAGGAAAAGGGACAAAACTATGCTGGCAGGAAACCAAGTGACTGGCTGGCTGATGACGGTGAAATTATGGGCAATTTCTGTTCTTTGTTTTCCAAATTGTCTGTAAGAGGAATGCATCATTTTCAAAATGAAAAAATTGATGTGCATATAAAAAGAAGTGGCCTCTTCCAGTACAGCTGGAGACTGGTATTAGCAGGGAGACTGGGTGGGAGGCTGGCTTCAGGACACTGAAGATTCCAGAGTCCTAAGAGCCATGTCTGTCTTGCTGGCCAATACAAAATCAGACTTACTGCTCAGGCCTGGAGACGTCTGAAGTTGGATTGTAACTGAGGGCCCCTCAGAGGGTCTGAGCTTGTCTTAGGGCGTGGAGCACTCAGCCTGGCACCCGAGCAGGCCAGTGGGCAGCTCGTGCCCTCGTATAAAAAAGCAAAGCCCTGGTCCAGGCCGGCAGGACCCTCCCTGCACTCACGGTGCACACGGCCGTCTGCAAGATGGCATCGAAACCTCCTTCGGGGGCGTCCAGGTTGCCCGAGATCCGCTCTTCCTTCAGCTTACTTCGGAACTCCTCCACATCCTCTGTCAGGCTGATGACATTCTTGAAGGAGAAGGGGGGGTCACTGTTGGGCCAGGGCTCCTTCAGCCTGGGCAGAGATGGGAAGGAGAGAGTCAGGGGAGCAGACGCACGCACCCCTGTGCCCACCCTCTCTGGGAACCGCCTCCTCAGCCCATTTCAACCCAAAGACTTAAGTGCCCAAGTAGAGAGGAGGTGGGTGACGTGGACAAACCCCTGCCCGCTTGGTCACTCACTTCTCAGGCCTCATGTCCGTCTGAGGGACGCTGACTTTGTCCACAAACTTGCCAAATCCAATAGTGTAGTCACTGGTGAGCTGCCTCAGGACCTGGGCTGGGCATCAACAGGAAAGAGGGGGCAGCTGAGACCCACATCGACACAGGGGGCGGGGGGTGGGCTCGGGAAGGAGGAAGAATCACCTATTGTCAACACTTTGCATGTTGGACATCAGTTCACGTGCACAATAGCTCTTGTCCCTAATTACAGATGAGGGAACGAGGGCTTGGGGGACCCAGAGCCATGCACAGGGCAAGCTAGAGCGGGGTGGCCGGGAACTGGACCAGCTGTCTGCGGAGCTGGGGCTTAAGCTCAGCCTCACGGCAGCTGGTGCCCTCATGTTAGGACCAGGGACTCTCAGATGTCCTGTCCTTCCTTAAGGAGTGGGTTCAGCTATCCTGAACCCTGGCCTCCTGAGCAGGTGCCCCGTCAGCTGGGTGAGGCTACTCTCTCCTGCCCTGCCCCTCTGTCTTCCACACCGTACCCAGATCCTGCCCCATCTTCTTGAGGTTGTCCAGATCGTCAGACATGGAGTTGGAGAAGTCCATGAGAATATACAGGTCCATGGGGCTCTCCAGGGGCTCGAACACCTGCAGCTCAAAGTGTTGCTCCTCGCCGGGCCGCAGCCGCACCCGCAGCCCCTGGGGGGACACCTGGCTGCGTCGTAGGGTGGTGTCGATCAGGGTTTCCTGCATCCGGGGGAGGGGAACAGCCAGCTGGAGATTCTCTCCAGACCTAATGGGGAACTCTTAGTCCAACCAGGGGACAATGTGGACCCTCATAAATGGCCAGTTTTGAGCTTGGAGGGCCCAACCTCCCTGGACACCGCCCCCGACTCCAGGCACCTCTGTGATCTCAAAGCTGCTCTCCATGACCACCACGCTCTCCTGCCGGCAGCCCGCAGCCAGCAGCTCTGCGTGGGTGTTACAGCGCCGTTCCTTGAACATCTGGCCGGAAGGAGATGGGGTCAGGGGGACAGTGCCTATCCCTCAGCTGACCCTGACCCTGACCCTGGATTTATTCGCCCTGATTCTCCTGACCATTGCCTGTTCTCCCACGCCCACCTGGCTTGAGGCTGGGCTGAGGGTGTGGCAAGTGTGGACTTGGCCAGAACCAAGGGGTGGGGCGTGCGGGTTAGGGAGGTGGTGGCAGCAGCTCACCTCGTCGGCGCAGTAGGCACAGTCCTTGTCCACGCGGATGCACTCGGTGCAGCTCTTCACCTGGGCTTTCTTGCAGCGGTTTGCTGGGGAGCAGAGATGGGCAGACCCACTGAGGTGGACCTCACCCGTGGCCAAGCCCTTCCCATGTGCATCCTGATTTGAAGGAGGTGGGGATTCTCTCCCGATTTACAGAGGACGAAATGGAGGCCAGAGGGTATATGGTCAGCGCAGTAGCACAGCCAAAAACCAGCAGAGCCAGGTCTCACACCTGGACTGTCCACTCAAGTCTGGAGGGAAGGATGGTGGGGGCTGAGACGAACGCGCTGGCCCATTTGCTGGCAGGGATGCCCTAACCGTCCCCCTCACCCACTCCTCCAAGGTAAAAGGGATTCTGTCTGTCTGGTGTATCACTGTGTCCCCAGTGTCTAGCCCAAGCCCTGTACACAGTAAGTCATTAGTAAATGAATGAGGTAAAACTCCAGTTTCCCCAAAGGCTGGGATTCCCTTTGGTTTTGTTCAGTCAAAAATCACAGTAAGGACCTGTTACGTGCACTTGTAGGTGCTCTCCTGGCAACGGTGTGCTGCAATATTTAGCAATGGCTTCATGAGGTAGGGGAAGCCTTGACTTGCAGCATTTGCCAAGTTCCATGGTGTAAATGTTCCCACCCTGGTCTGTTTCAAGCTATCAGCATGGCCTCCAGTGACAGGCAAAATTTCATCAGTAGAAGCCAGGTTCAGCCCTTTGCCAACTGCAGACACTCAGAGAGCAGGTGATGATCACCTTTCTTTCTCTCTTCCAAATTCCTATATAACTTTTCAGCTCGACTTTTGAAGCCTCAGCACATCTTGCAAGTGCCTCCGTTCTCTGAGTGGACCAAGTCTCCTCCCCTGGGTGTTCTTGGGCCACGTGGCTCAGGCTCATTGCTCCCCAGCCCTTGAGGGCGGTTTGTTGAATAGCCAAGTGAGTGTCTGGGCACGACACCTGGTTAGAGGTCCTCCAGGTGAGTGCAGTGCCTTGAAAGTTGAGTCCTCACCAAGAGGGGTGCTGCAGGGACGTGCTCGACTCACCCATGGCCCCGGGGACACTGAGGCTCAGCAGGGCTGCCAGCAGCAGCCTGGTCCACGGGCTGGAATGCAGCCCTGCCATCCTCTTCCTCCTGTATAACAGCAACAATTGACATATGACATCCGACAGCCCTGCTCAGAGCATCAGCTCATTGGGTCCCTGTCAGAGCTCCACCACTCCCATTGCACAGGTGTGGAAACTGAGGCTCTGAGAATTTCAGTGATGTTCCAAGGCCACTCAGCCTGTGAGTGGCAGGGCCCAGGGCTCCTGACTCCTCTTTTCCACTCCCCCTTCCCTGGAATTCCCTGGAGTGGCCAGATGCCCTGCAGGCAGGCACCCTGCCCAGGGAGGCCGCCATCCTCTCCTACTGAAGACTCTGGGCTCTGAGTTCATTCCAGTGCCAGGTCTCTGTGCTGACCTCCCTGAGGGCAGAACAGGGCTTATTCTGCCTTTGCCTTTCAGACCCTGGTGGTCTGGGTCGGGCTCGGCAGGCATAGGACCACCCTAGGAGGCCCCAACTCTACCTTCCCCTTCTTGCCCTACTGTGTCCTGGCCCACTTGCCCCTTGGTTAGGGGGTGCAGCCAGGAGGAGGGGGCCCCTCCCAATCTCTGGAGCCTGGGGAGGGGGTAGGCTGCTTGCTGCACTCAGCTAAGTTCTGCGATGGCTGCCTGGCCCATCAGAGGAGGGGTCCCTGGCCTTACCCTACACCTCTTCCTGCCCCAGAGTTTTCAGGGCCCCTGAGCAGACCACCCTTCCTAAAGTTAGCCCTGAGCTAGATTACAGGCCCCTCCTGCCACACACACACACACACACACTCTGTGCCAGTCACCTCAGGAGACCCATCTGCCTTTGGTTCACTATTAAACCATCTCAGCTCAACTCATTAGTAACCTTTGGGTCAGGCACCGGCATCCCTGAGGCCCTGTAAAAGATGGGCAGCCTGCTGAAGAGACGGGGCTGGCCAGAGCAGCAGGCCTGTCAGGGAAAGGGTTAGGACCCTGGCTTCTTTCTCTACAGCCAGTCCCCCAGTGGCCCAAAACTACACTGTGCCTACTGGCCCTCCGTCCTTGGATCCTTGCTCAGTCCTTGGCTTGTGGGGCATGGACAGCCCCAGGGTCTGGGAGGCTGAGGCCCCCATACTGCTGGGGATACCCACGGGGGCTGCATGAAGGCATTACCTCCCTCCCTCCAAGGCAGGCGGCCCCCAGGAGCCACGAGCAGCTTCAACACATCCAGAGGCACAGCCAGCTGGGGAGGGGCCAGCCTCTAAGAGGGGCCTGGGGTAAGGGAGCCCTGAGCCAGCCGAGGAGGGACTTCTTGGGGAAAATGACTTTCCTGCAGCCTTGGGGCATAGGCACCACACCCACACACTACACAATACAGACTGCAATCTCAGGCTTCCCTGGGGCACCATTACACACGCAGGTACAGGCACTGCAGGGCCGAGCCCAGCTCTTACTCACCCTCCATGCCCACAGGCTGGGCACACAGTGGGCACAGGCCCAGCACTCCATGTACACAATTGCCTTTTAATCTGGACAGGAAGCCAAGAGGAGGATGACGGATTTACCCCCACTTTCCAGATGAGACCCAGGCAGTCCAGAAACCTCCCCCCACATTTAACCTTTGCATTATACTCAGAGGCTGTAAAATGGCAGTGATGGGGCTAGTCAGTTATGAATTTGGGGGTGTTTTCTTTAACGCAACTTGTGCTTTAAAAGTTTTACAAGTAGTTGTTGATGTTAAAAACAAGAAGATCTCACATGACAGGACTGTGGGCTTATTGGAAGATGTGGCCAGGATAGGCTGGGCAGAGCCCTGGAGACACGTTCTCTCTAGGCCACTCTGGGTACCCCCAGGCTGCGGGGCCTTTTTAGGTACCAGCTTGGTCCCGAAAGTATGTGACTGCCACTGAATGTTGTCACATAGCAGCACACCCAGGCCTTCCAGGCACAGCGGACACATGTTGTGACCCACATGAATTTAGGCTCAGAGGTCTCCCCATACCCACCCTCCCTCCCACCCCATGGGACCCCAGCTTAGCACATCCTCTCCTGCCCTCCACAGCTCTCTCCCCTCCTGTTTTCCCATCTCCTGGCTCCTCTGCTGCCATATCACCCAAAGAAATCAAAGCCAATAAGACAGGCACCCCTTCCCCGCTGTCTCTACTGCCCTCCTCTCCCTCCTCTGCCCCCAGCATATACATTCTCATACTTCACTTCCAGCTCTGTCCGAGGGGGCAATAACCGTGTCCATCCTCGGGCTCAGGGTGTGGCAAGGCCATAAGGAAGGGGTGGAGTCCAGCCGCTGCCCTCCGGAGCAATCTAGAGCCCTCTCCCTCCCTCCCCCCACCCCACTTTGGGAGAAGTGGAGAGTCAGGGACTCCCCAGACCCCAGATGAGCTGTGTCACCATAGTTAAACAGGGAGGGCCTCTGCCTCTAGGTGGCTGCTCCCCCCACTTTCTTTGTGAATCCCAGAGTGGCCCGCCCAGTAGGCCTGCCAGCCACCCCCAGGCCTCTGCCCACTTCTCCCACACTCACCCAACGCCCAGGCCTCTTTCCCGGCTGCCCTCCTCCAGCCCAGAGGTCTGAAAGCCAAGAGCCTTCTCCAGCTCTGCCTGTCCCTTTGCCTCCAGCGGTCCCCTGGACACACCCTGGCAGGCTGGGCACCTGCCCTGGGCAGCAGGGTTAGCGGGGCCGGGCAGTCAGCCTTCAGGGAGGGAAGAGGGAGGGGAGGAAACAAAAGCCAACCGGCCCATCAATCAGCTCACCTGCGCAGCTACCCAGGCTGGGATGCGCACTTTCTTCTTCCCTCGGAGGTCCCAGAATGGGCGCCAAGCTCTGGCGGCCCGGGGCACTGGAGGGACGGCGGGGTGCGGTCGGCGACCCCACGACTGCCCTCCCGCGTCCTGCCAGCCGCGCTCCGAGGCTGGACCTACCCTGGCGCGGACTCGCGCCCTCCCCGCGCTGGGCTCCGCTCGGCGGCTCGGGCTGTAGCGCGCGGGCGAGCCGGGACCGTCCGGAGGACGGGCTGCAGGGAGGGCGGGCGGCGGCGGGGAGGGGACCGCTTTATGGGGCGGGCGGCAGGTAGGAAGGAGGCGCTGGTGAGTCAGGCCCGCCGCATTCCTGCGCGCGGCGCGCACCTGTCGGGGCAGGAGTTTAGTGCCGCGGCCGCCAGGCCCGCCCCCCGGAAAAGGCTCCGGCTCCCGCGGCGCCCGGCCCCGCGCCCCGACACACGGCGGCCGGGCCAGGGGAGGAGCCACCCCCCTCGCTCGCGTCCAGCCCCGGGAGCGGCGCCTCCCCCGCCACTTCCCTCAGGCTCCAGACTCACTCGGGTGCCGGGGTGGCCTTTTAGGTCCCATCTTGGACCTCCGCCCTCTCTCCCCCAGTCCCTGGGCCGTGAGCCATTGCCACTGCCTTCGGGAGCCATCTAGGGCCCCTGACCGACCACCGGACGGCAATGAGTGAGCGTACCGCCTCCCTCCTTCCTGCGCCTGCGTGAGCCCAGTGCTTGCCCCCAGCCAGGTCGGCCTTCACTGGGTCTTCCCGGCCTCTCCCACCGCCCAACGCACGCACGTGTGTCCAGAGGGAGATCTAAGCAAGGACTGGTTCCTTGAGAAGGTTTTCAGGCAAGCTACTTAAACCTCATTAAAGTGTAAATAATACCCATCAAGAGGCAGCACCCACCTGATTGGAGGAGGCACTTGAGTTGTTACAGCTGTTCTTGACAAGCTGGTTCACAGATCTGACCCCTTCAATCCTTAAGTGCTACTGGTTAAGTGCGTTCAAGCCGGACCCTCTCAATTTGCCCCATGACCTCATCTTGGTCTGTTTCTTGGGCCCCATCTGCCTACGATGCTGGGCAAAACCCGAATGCTGGCAACTTCCTCGCCCAAACCAAGCAGCTTCAAGACAGCATGCTTTTGCACCTGGTTGTTTTGCACCAGGCTGTTCCCTCTGCTTGGGATCCTCCCACCCCCACTCCAGCCTGGTTTATCCTCCTTATCCTTGAAGGCATTGTGCTGATGTGGCATGCTCCAGGGAGTCTCCTTGACCTCCCTGCACCCTGGACTGGGTTATGTATTCCCCTGGGGCATGGTTTTCTCATGTCATTTGCCACACTGGTTTGAAATAATCTGTTTAGGCGTCTCTCTTCCCCAGTGGACTGTGAACCCAGAGGACAGACATGCTGTAGCTCATCTTTTTATCCCTAGTACAGTGCCTGGCACATAGCAGGTGCTCAGTAAATGTGTGGTGGACCCAAATGGGATTGTCACATCGCCTCCCTGAGCCTCAGCGCTCTCACCTGTAAATAGACTTGTGCATTAACAGCTCTCAGAGTGACTGTGAGAGCAGCTGTAAATAGACTTGTGCATTAACAGCTCTCACAGTGACTGTGAGGATGTGGAAGAGCTGTGACACCCAGTACTCACTGCAACTGTGTGAGCCCCAGTCACCACTTGGCCACCTTGCCCAGTTATCTGAAATCTCTGCACAGGCCAGGGGCTCAGAGAGGCTGTCTGCTGGATTTGGAAGCTCTGTGGCAGGAGCCCCAGTTTGGCTGAGGCACCCAAGGCAGAGTGTGCCTGGCCAGGACAAGTGCCGTGTGGACCTGAGCTACACCAGCAGATGCCCAGTCCACCCCAGGAAATGGGAGTTCAGGGAGCAGCCCACTGCACCATCCATTAGAGGAGGAGATGATATGCACCCCCCTGGAGGTGGGGGGCTCACACACCCTTCTAGAGAAGGAGACCCCACCTCACACCAGTCAGAATGGCCATCATTAAGTTCACAAATGATAAATGCTGGAGAGGGTGTGGAGAAAAGGGAGCCTTCCTACACTGCTGGTGGGAATCTAGTTTGGAATAGCCATTATGGAAAACAATATGAAGATTCTGCAAAAAAACTAAAAATAGACTTACCCTATGATCCAGCAATCCCACTCCTAGGTAAATATCCCTGGAGAACTCTAATACAAAAAGATACATGCACCCCAATGTTCATAGCAACACTATTTACAATAGTCAAGACATGGAAGCAACCTAAATGTTCATCGACAAATGATTGCATAAAGAATATGTGGTATGTATAGATACATATACACACAATGGAATACTACTGAGTCATAAATAAAGAATGAAATAATGCCATTTACAGCAACATGGATGAACCTAGAGATTATCATACTAAGTGAAGTAAATCAGACAGAGAAAGACAGATTCATATAATATCACTTATATGTGGAGTCCAAAAAAAAAGGTTCAAATCTTATTTACAAACCAAAAATAGGCTCACGAACATAGATAGAAAACAAACTATAGTTACCAAAGGGGAAATGTTGGGGGAGAGATAAATTAGGAGTTTGGGATTAACAGATACACACTATAAAATAGATAAACAACAAGGACCTACTGTATAACACAGGGAACTATATTCAATTTCTTACAATAATATATAATGAAAGAAAAGCTGAAAAAAATATATATGTATAATTGAATTGCTTTGCTGTACACCTGAAACTAACATTGTAAATCAACTACACTTCAATAAAAATAAAAATTTAAAGAAGAATAGGTTATGTAACACTCAGCTAATGAAATGCTTTCATACTTTCTTAAAAAAAAGTTGGCGGTGGGGTGTAGGTATTGCTCAGTGGTAGAGCTCATGCTTAGCATGCAGGAGGTCCTGGGTTCAATCCCCAGTCCCTCTATTAAAAAAACAATAATAAATTGAAAGAAGAGTACAAAGATCACCTGCATTTTTTACTGCCTAGACCCAAGTTAACTTTTTGCTGTATTTGCTTTATTTATGTATTTGTTATGTATTTACATATTTTTAAAATTCCAGTTGAAGATATCATGACATTTCAACCTGTAACATCTCCCAAGAACAGTCCCCCACGTAACCACAATGACTTCATCACACCTAAGAAAATGAATGAGAATGCCCTAGTATCCACCATTCTGTCCATATTAAAATTTTAGTTGTCCCAAAATGTCTGTTATAATTATTCCCTTTTGAATTTGGGTTTAATCCACGTCTAATCCGCTACATGGATTGTTTTATCTTTCTTACCCCCAAAACATTCTCCCCTGCAAAAAAAAAACATTGACCTTTTAAAGAGACAGGCCAGTTGACCTGCAGGATATATCCCACTGTCTGGATTTGTCTGATTACTTTCTCATGGTATCATGAGACTTGACTTTTTAGCCTCCTATAAACTGGAAGTTGGGTCTGAAAGTCTGATTAGATTCAGTTTAGACGTTTTTGGCAAGGATGGTCACAGGTGGTGCTGCGTGTTTCATTGGGTGAACGTGATGTCAGCTGCCCCACTAATAGTGATAATTGAGGAGTGACCACCATCTCTCTCCATTGTAAAAATAGGTTTTCACTTTATGATTAAGAAGTAATCTAGAGAGGGTGATGGTGTTTTGTCACCCTGCCTGTTTCCCAACAAACTTTCACAGGTCGGTTTTAGCATCCATTGTTGAACCTTGTTTGAATCAATTATTCTTTGGGGATTGAAGAATAGTGATTTTCCATTTTTATATTTAACAGACGATATCCTTCTGATTAAAAAAAAAAGTTCCCTTCATCAACTAGGGATGAAATACGTGCCTCCAAAATACAGAGTAAATGCTTTTTTTCTTTTTGAGTTACAGAACTTTAAAAAATTACTTCTATTATTACAAAGCAACCCAAAAGAATTTTTTTAATTCTTACTTTTTATTGAAGTGTAGTCGATTTATAATGTTTGTTTCAGGTGTACAGCAAAGCGATTCAGTTATATATATACATGGATGCATATGTATTTTCTCAGTTTCTTTTCCATTACAGCTCATTATAAGAAATTGAATATAGTTCCCTGTGCTATACAGTAGGTCCTTGTTGTTTATCTAGGAAAGACTCTTTTTAGAATTGTGGTAAAAACTAAAAATTACCATCTAAATCATTTTAAAGTGTATAGTTCATTAGTGTGAAGTATATTCACATGGTTGGGCAACACATTTCCAGAACTTTTTCATCTTGCAAACTGAAACTCTAGACCCATTAAATAGCTCCTCATTTCCCCCTTCCCCAGCCCCTGGTTAGCTGCCATTCTATTTTCTGTCTCAACGAATTTAACTACTTAACATACCTCATATACAGCAGGGTCATACAATATGTCTTTTTGTGATTGGCTTATTTCACTTAGCTCAATGCCCCTTAAGGTTTGTCTACATTGTACACATGGCAGGATTTCTTTTCTTTTTAAGGCTGAATAAAGTTTCATTGTACATATAGACCACATTTTGGTTATCCATTCATCTTTCGATGGGCATTGGGTAGCTTCCTCCTCTTGGTTATTGTAAGTAATGCTGCTATGAACTCGGGTGTTCGACAGTATCTTCAACACCCTGATTTCAATTTTATTGGATATAAATGCAAAATGGGATTGATGGATCACGTGGTAGTCTTATTTTTAATTTTTTTGAGACCCACCATACTGTTTTCCATAGCAATTACATCATTTTATAATCCCATCAACAGTGTACAGGAGTTAATTCTTTTAACTATGAATTTCAGAGTAAAGAGTTGATATATTCAGCTCTTACGGTGGCAAATACATTTTTTCCTTCCTTTTTTCAAATACTATGCATGATAGATTTTCACTTATTCAAAGATAATAATTGTGATGTTGTGATATAATAAGAAATATATATATACATATATAAAAGAAATACATATTTGGCCTTTGTCCATGGTTCTTCAAACAGCTCCAGAGCAGTAAAGGTGAAAGGAGAGTCTTTGTTATTCATAACAAGCCCCTTTCAACCACACCAGTTTATGTTAATGAAAAGACTTTTTGGAAGGCCACTGAGGTTGGGGGCACTGGTTGTCAGGGGAACCAGTCACGTGATTGGAGAGCTGGAACTTTCAGCCTCAACACTCCTCCACCCCCACATCACCCCCGCCAACCTCCAGAGAAGGGGGATGGGCTAGAGATTGTGTTCCAGCACCAATGGCCAGTGATTTAAGAATCATGCCTGGTAACGAAGCCGACATGAAAATCTTAACCAAAGTGGGTTCAGATTCCTTCCGGATTGCTGAATGCATGGAGTGCTGGGAGGGTGCGTGCCCAGAGAGAGCTCGGGAGCCCCGCACCCCTTATCCCATCCTGTACCCTGTGCAGCTCTTCCTTCTGGCTGTTCCTGAGTTGTATCCTTTTATAATAAACCAGTAATCTTGTAAGCAAACTGTTTTCCTGAGTTCTGTGGACCGTGCTAGCCAATTATCGAGCCCAAGGAGGGGGTCATTGGAACCCCAATTTATGGCCAGTTGATTAGAAGTAGGGAAGGCCCGGACTCGCAGCTGGCCTCTGAGTAGGGGGCAGTCTTGTGGGACTAAGCCCTTCACCTGTGGGGTCTGTGCTAACTGCCAACGTAGGCAGTTGGTGTCAGAAGTTCTTCGTGTGGGAAGCACGCACATTCGCTGTCAGAAACGTTTTATGAGTGTCGTGAGTCGCAGTGACCAGGAAGCAGTATTTTCCTTTTTCACAGTAATTGGCCAGCGGGAGATCCCTTCAGACTGGCTCCTTTGACCTTTGCAACACTCGTGGTAGGTGGTAGTCCTCAATGCTTTCTGGAACAAACTGGCCCAGTCCCGCTTCGATTTCTGGATCAGCTGTGTCTCTCCGGAGAACCCTGGTTCCTTTTACCGGGAATGGTATTGGGGATGGAGATCTGGGCGCTACGTGTGCTCATTGCTACTGGGAGCCATTGCTTCCGGGTCCTTCCAAAGCATATAGCTAGGACTTTTTTTTTTAATCGTGAGTTCATATTGATATTTCCAATTCAAATTTAACATGAAAGATCTTTCTTAATTTTATTTTATGCTCGTATATCTTTCCTTTATTATTTTTTGTTTTGTTTCCTCCCTTTTTTATAGAAAAGCATAGTCTATGCAACTTGCCGTTTTCATTTTATCTCCCCTGAAGATCACTCCAAATCTGTCCACAGAGGTCTTCCTCATTCCTTTTTATGACTCAACGGCCCTTTACATTTTTGTGACAAGAGATTTTAAACATATATAAAATTAGAGTACCCATCACTGAGCCTTCACGGCTGCCAGCACGTGTACATCAGCATACGGTGGGATGCCGTGAGGTTGGCACAGGGGTTGGGAGTCTCCAGTCTGATGACCAGGAGGGCGGGGACCACGTCCCTTCCATCCCTCCAATCACCTGGGCACTCATCTCATGCCAGGCACTTGGGACGCAGTGTTGTTGGTGCCCTCTCCTCTCACAAGAACCGGGAGACAAGCATAGTCTCACTCAGCCCGCCTACACGTGGACAGAGGTTGCAAGGCAGTAGTGTTATCAGAGATGCAAGAGAGTGGGAGCACTGAGAAAGGAGCAGCTAATGCCCAGGGGAGTTGGGAAGGGATGAAGAAAATCTGAGCTGCATCTTGAAGGTATGGGTGTGCCTGGAGGTGGGGAGTGATAAAAGAGCAAAGGTGAGAAAATGGATGGGAGTGAAGCAGCATAGGGGGCGTGGGCGGGGACAGCGGCGGGAGTGGGAGGCTGAGAGGTGATGAAGATGCTGGCAGCCTTGCATGGCAGGCTGAGGTCGACTCTCCTGTGGACAGCGGGATACCACATAATGTGGCAAGAGCTGGGTGTAGGAAGATGCCAGCCCGATTGGAGCTTGGATGGGAGTGGGAGACTGAGAAAGCCAGCAGATGAGGCCACAGCCATCTGTGAAATGAGTAGTAATAACAGCGACAGGGGAGGGGTTTCTGAAGTGACCTGTCAGATGTGGGGGAGAGCACAGGGTTCCAGGTACGCAGCTGTGGGCCCCGGACAATCACGATGTCATCATTCAAGACTAGGACCATGGGAAGGGGTAAGTAGTGTGTGGGTGGGTGGGAGTAGAGTTCAGCTTGGACAGCCTGTTTGTGAGCAGGGACAAAGCATTTTGGGTCCAAGTGCCTGGGACATCCAGTCTCCACAGAGAAAAGCGGATAACCCGCCCCTGTGGCACCCTCAGTGGGACTAAGGTGGGCAGGCACTAGTCCCATTTTACAGTAGGACAGTAAACTAAAATTCAAGGGGATTAAAGCCCTTCACCCCCCTCATAAGGAGTGGAACAGCTCGGCCCACTGGAGGCTGCCCAAGTCACAGGTCGTGTTCATTCCCCAGGGCCCTGCAGCTGCGGCCCCGCAGGGGGAGGAGCCATTCCGATAGCTGCCCAACTGGACAGCTCAACGGCGGGGCTGGAGGCTGCCTGCAGGACAGTAAAAGGCCATGACCCTGGCCAGTTTTATCATCCCCAGAGTTTGCTTCTATCTTGGTCTAAAACAGGAAGGAATTGGATTGGGCAACAAGCACCGGTAGAGTACTTTATGGTTTATAAAACTTTCACATACATCGTCTCATTGATTCCTCACAAACACCTTAAGAAGCTTTATTACCATGATTTGACAGGAGGCTTACAGAGGTGAGGGCCCAAGACACACACACACACACACACAAAACTAAAACACAACTTGTTTTAAACGGGGACCCAGGGCAGAGGCGCTGACTCCGTCCCCACTGCCCCCCCGTGGGCTCCACGGCGCCCTAATGGAAGGAGAGGGGCCCCTGTTGGAGGCTGCAGGGCAGGAAGCCCCTTCAGAGATCATCTCGGGACTGAGGGGGCAGCGGCTCCTCTCCCCCAGGGGGCAGTCTCCTCAGAGGAGGGGAGGGGGGAACTGACCGCCTCTGGTGCCAAGTGTGTTTGGGGGGGAGGGGGAAGTGCAACTCGCTTGTTATTTTGGGGGCTGCAGGGTCTTCGCGCCCCTCTGGTCACACAACAGTATCAGGCGCCATCTCAGGACACCTTTCTAACCCCCGCCACCCCAGGGAAGCAAGACAGCTCTTCACAGCCCGGCTTCCTTCTGTGACACGCAGCCCTTCCGCTGGACGGGAGAGCTGCCAGATTGCAGGAAAGGCAAACCAGTTCCCTCCGGACTCGGACTAGAGGGCTGGCAGGGGCTGGGAAATCTGTTTTGGCCCCAGAGAGGAGCCCGGAGGCCAGTGGCGATGCCCAGGGGCTGCTGCGGGGCAGAGATAACAGGCACAGGAAGGGCGGGGCAGGATCCTCCCAGGAGCCGGGTTTCACGTAAACAATGAGTGGCTGCCCGCCGGGCAGGAGGTGATTCAGCTCCCCTGACCCCCGGGGAGCCCACTGGCCACGCTCACCAGGCACCAATACCGCGACCCCTCCCTGCGAGGGTCGGGGACCAACCCTGGCCCTTCTGGTAACTGGTGGACTTCGAAAGTCAGGGTGTGTCCAAGAAGTGGTCTGAGGAGGGCTCAGCTGCCCCGAAGAAGGTAGAGGCCTCAGCTCCTGCCTGAGAACTGGCTGGCTTTCAGGCCCTTGGTAGCAGACAGTGGGAACATCGGGTCTCCCCCACTCGGGCCACCCTCTCTGAGCAGTGCCACAGGCTTTGGTCACCCTGCTGTCAACCCTGAGGTGATAATCCCAACTGAGAAGATGGGGAGGACACTTGAGCTTTCACATTTGCCTGAAAACGGACAGTAGAAGAGGTCAGTGCATCTGAGATGCCGAGATGTGAGGACACGGTGCTTTTAATACGGAGGCAGAGACTATGGGGCGTGGGTCGCGGCCCACAGTGCCCCACTCCTCCGCAGCAATGTCTCTTCCGGCTGGAATGCCACATGGGGACTCCTCATGGGGTGGCATCGAGGGAGCAGGTCCCAGTCCTGAAATATACAAAGCGGCACCTCCCAGTGGGCACTGGTCACCGGGCTGCACAGTCCTGTCAAGTCCCAGAGTGGCTCCTCCCGACAGAAGGGAAAATGTCCGAGCCACCCCAAGCTGGTCCCTCAGGTCACTGCTTGGCCTTCTTCACAATGGTGCCCACGGCAGAGATAACGGTGGTCTTGGAGCCACTGGCACTGGTGGTCACTGTGACCACAGCTGGCAGCGTCGCCGTGGTGGTGAGGATGGTGGGCTGGGCTATCGTGGTCACCGGGATAGCTGAGTCCCACTTGCTCTTTCTCTTCTGGGCATCTGGGCACAAAGCAAGAGAGAAGTCAGGACCAACACCAGCCAAAAAGCAACACTCCCTTTCCAGTGGTCAGAGCTGAGGGGACAGAAACTGCTGGGGCCTTTGCCCCAGAAAGCCAAGGGGCAGCCAGTGAACTGGGGACCCCACCCCAGCCCCAAAGCAGGCTCAAAACCTCTGGGCTCAGAGAAAAGCACAGCAAGGCTGGGTCCAGGCCCAGATTCTCATGGTGTCTGTTCCCCAAAATGAGGCAGGGAAACCCTTGCTGCATCTGCAGTGTGGCTGGGAGGCAGAGCCTCTACCTGCAACAGCTGTGCTGGCTGTGGTGGTGGTGGTGGCCGTGGCGTTGGTCGTGGTGCCCTTCTTGGTGCCTGTCACAAACTCAATCTGGAAGGTGAGAGAGATGAGCGTTAAGACCTGAGCAAAACTGTTCATCCACATCCTCTGCCAGCCGTCTGCTCCTGGGGGGTGGGAGTCTGGTACCACACAGAGAAGGCACTGAGAACCAGCTCTGCTGAGACCGTCTAGCAGGAGAGGTGACAGAGCGGCGCCGCAAGGGGATTTTTACTCCTCTGAAGAGAGCTTCCCAAACAGACGTTGGACCCCTCCCGGCATCACCATGTCTCTGCATGTGCTTGGGCACCCCTGCCCGCTGTCCCACCATGTGCCCAGCCCCCTCGCCCTCATACGCTGAGGGAAGGACGGCTCTGGTCTCAGGTGCTGCAGACACATCCCTGCAATGAGCCTGAGGTTTGGAAGGAAGAAGGAAAGAGACAGAAGGGAAATTCAACCAAGGGTCATGACTGTGGAAACCTGATCACCCCTGGAACCAGGTCCCCAAGGGCTGCCCCACAGCCCCTCTGCCCGGGGGATGGAGGGAACATCCCAGAGGCCACAACTGCTGTGGAAGGGTCAGGCCAAACCACAGGTGGGAAGAGCTGGTGTTCTGAGGTCCACTTTCTCTCTCAGAGACTCTGGTTGGAAAGGGCACAGTTCTCAGGACAATGTCTCACAGCCAAATTTCTGTTCCCCGAAGGACCCAGACCACACTGCTTGGGAAGAATCGTGCTCAGGGTCCTAAAATGAGGGGTCACCTGGCCATCAGGCGTGGGACTTACAGGGAAGCGCTGAGTCGGGCTGCTGAGATCAGCTCTGGAGCCCAAGAAAGGCACAGACCAGAGTGCTCTGGGAAGGAAGTACTTGCCTCCATTCAGGCCAAGGAGGGCACTGATGACCCCAGAGAGAAAGCCCCTGAGGCTCTGTGGCTGCAAGGGGGAGGGGAGAGGACATAATGAAGCAAGTACAAGACCCCAAGGAACCAAACGGGGGTAACTGGGAAGCACCTTCAAGCTGATTTAAGGAGGCTTAAATCCAGCACAGGGCACACCTAAGGCTGCCCAGAGCATCCTCAGGCAGCATACTGGCGGGGGGGGGAGAGCAGCCTGGAAGGCCCCTGGGCTCAGCCAGCAGGACCCCTGCACTCCAAACACCTGCCTTTTCATCAGGACGTTCGTCCATCACTTACTTTGGTTCGCTCCTTTTTGGCCTTTTCCAATTTGTCCATTTCAATCTTCTGGGCTTTGGCTAGGAAGACAAGAGAAGCATTACACAAACAGCCCGGGAGCAGCCCCACACGAGGAGATGGTTTAAGCCGAGGGACCCTAGTCCAGCACTTTCCACTTGCCCCGCGTTCTCATTTGATGCACTTGAGTAGCCGGCAGGCCCGTGTGGGCTCAGTGTCCTTCTGTGATGGGCAAAACCCTGTGCCAGCTCTTGGCCAGCATGAAGCAGGGCCTCAAGCGCAAAGGCCCCAGGCTGGGGCTGCGCACCCCTTCAGAGGGGCCAGCTGCTCCCGAGCCTCAGCCAGCTGCTGCCACGTGGGAACGCCGGCCCAGCGAGAATACCTTCCCAGCGACCCAGAGCAGCCGGAATCAGCGATTTTTAAATAAAACGTTGGCAAGGAATTCAAATTAAAGCAAGACAAAGCTTGTGTGGGCCAAACAAAACACACCTACAGGCCGGATCTGAGATCTGGCATCTGAGGGCTTGGGCACTTTGAAATTGCTCCCAGTTTTCCCAGATGGGCCCCTTCAGAAAGTACTACAGTCTCGCTGGCCGCCAGCCGCCTGGCCACCGTATACGCCTGTGTGGCCAGCCCCTCGCGCCTTCAAAGCTCGGCGTGGACAGTTTCCTCGGGGAGGCTGCCCCACCCCCTCAGCCCTGCAACGCCATCGCCCCAGCGCTTGTCACCGTTGGAATCACTCCTGTCATCCTGTCTTCTCTGCGGCTGTTATAAGCCTCCTAAGTCAGGGATGGGGTCTGGATTGCTCAAGGCTGTAAACCCAGCTCCTCAGATGTGGCCAGACACGGAGAAGACCCTGAAATATGTGTTGCCTGATGACTGACTGAGTGACTGGATGGGCAGACAGACAGATGGACAGATGGGTAGGTAAGTAGATGGATGGCTACCCACCTAATGCCTCATAGTAGGAGTCCTCAGACCAGCCGTGGGGGTCAAACATATCCTGAAAAAGAAAGGGTTAAAGCTGCAGTAAGGGCCATCAGATGACAAATGACTTAGAAACCCAAGTGCCTCCCCGCGTCTATCTATGGGTCCTCCTGCCTTCAAAGGCAGAGGAGCTCAGCTGTTACCCCTGATCTCCAGCCAATCCTTCTTAGGATTGAGGGCAGTGATGCATTTGCCCAAGGGCTAGTCCATGGGCATAGTGAGTTCACACTCAGACTCTAACCAAGCAGAGGCCCCGGGGCTCGAACAAGAGCGAAGGGGACTGTCCTCTCCAGCCAACAGTGCTGCCACCTTGTCCCTTCAGTGGCTCCGGGCTGAATCCAGCAGGGTGAGCTCAAGGCCTTGGGTATCCTCCCTCACCCTCATCCCCTGCAGGAGGGAATACCTTTGGGTAGTTGGTGCCGAGCTCATCAATTGCACAAAACTGGATCAGCTTCTCATAGATGCTGAAAGAAGAAAACCACAAAGTGCTGAGCAGGCCCGAGTCACCAGATTTCAAGAGATCAGAACCATTCAGCACCTGGGCTCAGGTGAAGCCTTTAAACCCAGCTGAATCATTCTAAGCTTCCCAACGGGAGGGGAAATGTCCACTGGCCTGACATTAGAAGTCACTTCTCGCACTCCACCCTCCACCCTCACAGGGAGATGGGCTGTTAGCAAGGGGCCAGGACAAGGATCGTGTTGAGAGGAGGGCTGCATTTTTTTGGTCTTATCAGGACACCTGACCTTCAGTCTGTGTGGCTGGATCAAGGCCACCATACCCAGGCCCACAAGGGCCAGGACAGGTCATCCCATCAACACACTGGGCTCTTTCCTGAGTGTGTCACTTACTTGAGCACTGGACAGAGGGAGGCCAAGACAGAGCTGTTTCTAAACCCTCTCCCCTGCATGCAGAATCAATGACTTTTTAGAGGGAGAGGAAGAACCTGGGGTGATGGTCTAGTCCAACCCCCTCATGGTGCGGCTGAGGAGATGGAGGCCTCGAGAGGTAGCGTCTTTAGGAGCAGCGTAGAAATGAGACCCCGGCCGGGCGCCCTACTCCAGACCAGGTCTCTGTTTCTGCTCTACGTACTGCTTAATGTGTTCAGTCTGGATTTTCAACAGTAAACCTCAGCGAGGTTAATGTGGTCTGGGTGATGGCCCCTGTGGGCTCAGGTGGGATCTGAGCTGAGCCTCTCCCTGCCACCTCCATGGGGGCATACCGGTCCCCAGCCGACCCTGCAGGCTCATGGGAAATTCACCTGGGGTTCCGAAATTCCTTCTTCCTTTGGATAATATAGTTCATATCCATTCCCTCCTTTATCTTCCGCTCATAAAGCTTCTGGATCTTGTCCTATGGAAGATTAACAGAAGGATGCTTATGACAGAACCCCACTCCCTCATGATCCCAGTCTGTGGTCACACATGCGGTGTGGATACGTGGACAGAGGAGAGCCACAGAGCCACGAGAAGCCCTGCTCCGGCCACGTGGTCTTCCTCTGCCAGCCTCTGACCAGCCCTGAGCACGGGTAAGACAGATGGAGACCAGTCTGCTTTTCTTTGGCTTTCTCCTGATCCGCTCTGGGTGGTCAGTAGAGGGAGTGATAAGGTCAAGGCAGTGAACCCATGGAGAAGACATGGAACAAGTCCCCACTGGGCTAATCAGTTCCTGAATCATCTGAAGAGAAGTTTCAGGTATTAGTGTTGATGGGCAGAGTCTGCATGCTGGCTTTATTTTTAATTTTTATTGAAGTATAGTTGATTTACAGTGTTCTGTTAGTTTCTGGTGTACAAGTAGTGATTAAGTTATATACATTCCTTTTCATTACAGGTTATTACAAGATCCTGAAAGTAGTTCCCTGTGCTATAGAAGGACCTTATTATTTTGAACGCTGGTTTTAAATTTTAACACAGGGTTAATTTCTAGCAGGAGACCTGGGAAGGTGATGTCCTTTCAGAGGAAGGCAGGAATAGAGGTTTTGGAACCTGGTTTCACAAGTCTTCCAGGGTGTCCTCTGCTGGGAGGCTCACAGGTGGCTGGTCCTCACCACTTTATCAAGAGGCACCACCAGGGGACAAGGGCTCATTTCTCATCAAAACTCCTCTCCAGGCCCCTGCCCTGGCTTTCAATGGGAAACAGGAGAAGCACCCAGCAGGGATCCAGGCCAGTGCCACAGGTGTGCCCAGGCCCAAAGAGATGATGTCTGCAACAAATGGCATCAGGGTGGCCTGGTGCGTGAAGGGGCCCGGAAACCCAAGTCTCAGGGCAGAGCCACCTCTAAGAAGGAGCAGTCTTACCCAGGAAGGCACACGCTGGCCCAGGGCAAGGTATCCCGGCCGCCACCCCCACTAGTGGCAGCTAAACACAGACACTCCAGAAGGAAAACATTTCAGGCTTCACTTGCAGGAGGAGGTGGGCAGGGTGGGAGGTCCTGAGTGAGGGAGGACCTTTGGGAACATCCGGAGAGATGACCCATCCCCTCTACCAGAAGGCAAGACTGGCCAGAGGAAGCACAAATTGCAGAGAGAGGTCAGTAACACATTTACAGGGAAGAGAGAAGCCGGGAGCAACACGCCTCAATGTTAACCTCTTCATAGGTAACGAGGGGAGGCCTGCACAGAAGGCTCGGCAGACAGAAACAGGTCTGCATTTTATAGACGACTTTTCTGTGTCTCCCGGACCATCAGACAGGTTCTCCTATCTCAGGTGAACTAACATGTTTGCTCAATGTCATGGTTTCTACCATTAGGAGGATCTAAAAAGTAGAGATTCGGAACTTGAAGGCTGGGCCAGCTGGATGTCTCTGCCTGGAGGATTGCTGGACTGTCCTTACAGCCTGTGGCTTGTTGCCTGGTGTAAAGCTGATGGAGGTGATGCTATGCTGGGAGGCAGGGGGTAGGTGGTGGTGGTGGGGGGGACAACTCAGCAAAGAGAAGAGACTTCCAGGAAGAGAGGAACCTCCGGCCCCGCCCAGATCGCCCCGTTCCACAGCCCTAGGACCCATTAGTCATCCATCCGTTAGGGTGGTGCCAGGGGCCTGCGGTGTAGCCAGAGGCACTGGTAGAACCTACAGGATCAAAGGCAGAGCAGGTGGACGGGGGCCACTATGGGGCAGCCTTGGGGGTCTGTCCTGTAGTCACAAGGTCTCATTCACAGAGGAAGGCACAGAGGGACGAGGAGACGAGATCACAGGGGCTTCACAAAAGGAGGTGTAAATCCTGCTCCCTAGGGAGTGGCGGCACTAAATGTTCCATCTCCTCGGGGCAGGTCTGTATGAGGTTTTGTCAGACAAGCTGGAGACCTGGCACTTTAGGAATTCGAGGATAAGAGGAGGATAGGAGTTTTATGAGCATAAATGCTTGTGTGTTTGCATTTCTGTAATCTGTTTATTTTACGTTCTGAAGAAAGATCCCTTAGTTTCTTAGCAAAGTTCCACTGAGACTGTCCCACTGGCTCAAGGTTGCCCAGAAAAGGTCTGCTGTTTTATCTGCCGAGGTTCAGGACCTTACAGAGGGCAAGCTAGGGGCCCCAGCGCAAGTGGCAGTGGTGGTGGGTCCAGAGCAGACGCGAGAGCGGGCTCAGGGAGGTCACCAGGACTGCAGGCTCCTTTCCACCTGGGTTGTTTCATTTACAGAAGCCTCTTAAAGTCAGACCAAACCAGACCCCTGCCCCTGGATTCCTGTCTACATGGGCCTCAGCAGCCGTGCCCTGCGCTTACTTGTAAGTGATTTGAACACCTGCCAGGGGGCTCCGGCGGGATCTTGATTTCATCGGGTGACATGTTCCGGACTCTTTCAGAAAAGGAGGCTGTTGAGAGAACAGAGAAGAATTCTGTAGGTAGGAGGGACAGTGAGGGTGAAGGACAGGCATGGACAGTACAGAAACCAAAAACCACACACAAAGTGTTTTCAGAAAGGGACACACGCTCTGCAACAGTACAACAGGGTGTGTGGAGTAGCTCTCTGAGAGGATGCATCTGAGCTGAGATCAAATGACCAGAAGGAGCCGGCAGGTGTCAACTCAGGGGAAGAGAAATTCAGGCAGAGGGCACAGTTTGGCCACACAGCAGCAGTTCACTGAGGAGACGCTGTGTCCTGGGGTGTGCTGGGAAATGTTTACCAACCAGCGGGGAGGTGGGGAGCGGTCTGCCCGTTTCTGGGCTGTAAATCCTCCCGCCAATTTCAAGCTATCAATCTGCAGTCACTGAACTGGCTCATCACGTGAGCCAGCTCCAGCCCCCGACGGGCTCTGCCCCTGAAACACCCTCCCAGGATTCTGGAAACTCAGAGTCTGGCACCATCCTTCTTACCTCAGGCTGTCCTACTCAGGCTACAGGAGAAGCTCAGGGTTCCCTAGGCTTTGAGACTCAAAGCTTTCAAACTGCCTTGTGTATAAATGACATTTGCAAAACTACCTGTTGATTATTGGCTTAGGGCCCTTTAAAAATAAGCCAATCAACCACTTCATTCCTGGGAACAAAAGGTCTGATTCCGATGTGCAGAACCACAACTCCCAGGGGACAACTCACTCAGAGGTTTGCCCCTGCCCACCCAAGCTTCTGGCTCTCTCTCCCCTCCCCTCCCTGCTGCCTCTGGCCACCCCGGGGACTGTAGAGTTGTGCTCTGGATCACCCAGACAATGCACTGTTTGTTGTAAGATTCTGTCTGTGCTTTTAAAAACATTCTCTCATGAAAAGGGCCATACAATGAGCAAATAGAAGGCGGAGTGGGGTGGGGCAGGATGAAGGCAAAGAATGAATAATCCGGCACCCACGACACCCTGCAAGTACTTACTGGGTGCCAGGCCCCAGGCGAGGAGACCCGTTCTCAGTTGCAAGTGGCTGCCTTGACTGTCGGGGACGGCCCAGCACAGCCTTGCCCTTCTCTCCCGAGGCTAGGTTAATGTTTTTTTGGCAGACAAGGTGCTCTGATTTCTGCTTAGAGCTTTGCTAGTCTCAGCTGCTACCAAACAAGCCAGCACACACTGCAAAATACTGCAAATACTGAGGCTGGGGCCCAGGCCCAGGGCCCAGTCTCCTCACACAGCTACCTGTGCTGACCCTCACCGTCGGAAGATTCTCACCGGATGTGCCCCAGGAACAGAGCACTAGACCTGCCCTTTTAGGTGAGGGCAAGAGGACAGAAACTGGGTGACATATCCTGTTGTGGATCCTAAACACCAGTGCAAGCATGGCACTACATGTTGCTCTTTGCCAGCACCTTCCTTCTGTCTCCTGCCTCCTGAAGCAAGGGTGACACCCAGGTCTGGCTGGAGTTCAAGCTCATGCTGACTTCCTCCTTCCTCACAGACCTGGGAGAGGCAGGAGTTCTAAGTCCAAGGCTCAAGCAGGCGGCAGAGGCCAGCTGAGAGTGGAATTAGCTGGGGTATGCTGGTCCTCGTATTTCGTAACAATCAGCAACAAAAGCAAGGGGGGCTCAGGCAGGCTTTGGGCACGAAGCGAGGGCTGAGGCTTCCCTGGGGTGGAGAAGGCATGTGTGCACGTGACAGAGAGACAAAGAATGCCCTTTGGCATTTGCCAGGAAAGCCTTTTGGAAAAACAGGGTGTGACACTGTTGCCACAGCAACTCAACCACATTCAGGCTCAAATGGTATATAGTATGACAGAGAGGGCGAGCCCTCCCCCCTCCAGCTCGCGGGCTAGGAACTGGAGAGTTCCTTGGGAGTCACTGGCAAATGAAGGGACAGTCAGGAAACTAGACTCAAGTTCATCTCACAGATTTCAGGAGAATCTTTCAGTGATTCTCTCTCCTAAGTCTCAGCATGGACGTGAGTACAAGACAGTAGACCCACATACATGGCTATTCAAAACCACTTTCTGGAAACACGCTGAGAAACGCACCCAGGCACGTGGGAGCAGCCCGTGTCTGTGACTGCCCCGGGTCTGCCGGGGCTGTTCTAGGAGGGCATCCGTACTCAGAATCTGAGAATCCTGTGTTGGCGTGATTCACCCCGGGTGCGTGCCCAAGTCACAAAGCAGCGACGGTAACCGTGGCTGCCAGGTGTGAATCGGCACAGAAGCAGCTCCGACGGCTGGGCCTGTGTAACGGCGGGGAGGGAAGGGATGCCCGGCGGGTGCTGTGGGGCCGCAAGCAGGAGGCAGTGGAGCATCTCCAGCTCACCAGAGACACGGAGAACCCAACTAGAATGCCACCCTGGGGCCGTGGTCCCAGGCCTGCCTGCGGGCACCCAGAAGGTTTGTACAGGGCGTGCACTCAGCTCAGCCGAGCAACTACAGAGCTGGAGAGGCCTGAGCCAGCTTCTCCGCCTTCGTGTGCTCCATTAAACGTATGAAAACGCTTCCCACACCAGTGGACCGCTCGGTCCCTACAACCAGAGGCCTGAACGGAAGGGAGCAGAGTTCAGGCAGAGGGGCTGATAACCATGGCGCCCTGAGCGGGGGCCACACTGCACGGGCCAACCGTTACCTCCTCCGTGAGCAGCGGGAAGAGTAATCAAAACCATGAGGCTTAAAGTTCCACCTGTGTCCTTTGTGGGTAAGTGGATTGAGAAACTGCAGTGTAACCCTACAATGAAATAGTATTTGACAATAATAAAAAGCAACTATGGATATGTTCAAGAACATGGATGGATCTCAAAAACATTATGGTAAGTTAAAGGAGACAAAACAAAAAAAAGACTGATTTCATTTGTATCAATGGTTCTCCAACGGGGGCAATTTTGCCCCCTCAGAAAACATTGGGTGATAACTAGATATATTTCTTATTGTCACATCTGGCAGGGGGAGGGGAGTGTTGCTGGCATCGAAGGGGCAGAAACCAAGAATGCTACTAAAACATTTTACAATGCATGGGCCAGGCCCCTACAACAAAGAATTATCCAGCCTAAAATTTCAATAGTGCCAAGGCTGAGAAATTCTGATTTATAAGAAATTCTAAAACAGGCCAAACTCTAGTGAAGAAAGGACATCACTGCTCGCCTGCGGCTGAGGGAGGAACTGCCTGCAAGGGGAGGGGTCCAAGGGCACACTTTAGAGTGATGGAAAAGTTCTACGTAGCAACTGTGGTGGGGATTAACACGACTACGTATCTGTCCACACCCATCAAATGGCACACTTAAAACTGGCAAATCTTACTCTATGTAAGTTATACCTCAATAGAGCTGTTTTCAAAAAGTGACAGAGAAAAAGTGAGAGCTGGTTGTGGAAGAAGTTGGGCTGAGCCGGCCGAAGCCCACACACATTCCACCGCCTGACGAGCGGAGGGCACGGCCTCGCTGGGCTCCGGGGAGGCGGCTCTCTGACCCCAGCTCCTTGGTAGTAAACAGCCGGGACAGCGGGGCAGAGGATCCAGGCCACAGCCGCCCCCATGGGTCACCCACTCGGGGAAGCCCACTGGCTTCCTGGCAAGGCTGTGCTCTGTTCCCTCTGCCTGCAAAGCCAACTGGTCCACCCCTTCACTGCCATTTTCTACAGAGCAAACTTAAGGTTTTGAGAAAACTCAAACTCCATTCATCAGAAAACTCAGGGGTAAATCCTGCTCAGGGTCTGGGCCGCTCAGTGTGGTCACGCTCCTACCCAAGCCTTCCTCAGGAGACAAGCAGAATGAGTAACTTTCAGTTTCTTTAGTCAGGAAAACCAGAACAGGTTCCCGCCTCCCGTCCTCAGTGAAGGGACCAGTCCAGAAAAAGGACAAGTCAGAGGGACTGCAGGGAACAGTGTTTCCAGGCTAAGTCCTGGGCTTCCCAGGGGTGGGGGAAGTGAGCCTCAAAGGCTCTGTTTGGAAGCACAGGAGTGGGCTCTGCAGGGCACCTGCAAAGCAGAGCCACGGGGAGCGGGAGCCCTGCTGTGTGAGGACTGATGGAGTGGGCAGGGAGGCGGCCACAGTCGCCACAGAGAGGGAGGGTCAACCCCTCCGTCAGGTTTGGCCAGGCCTGGGGAGAGCTGTTACAAAGTCCAGGGCCAAACTGAAGGAGCTGAGACACTTTCTAAAAGGATCAAGAAGCTGGGGTTAACACACGACCGGGATGACATGTGTGCTATTTTCCAGAAATGTGACTGCCCTGGCCAGTTACATAAAGGGTCCCAGACTCCAGGGCTGTGAGCATGTCCCCTTCTGGAGACAGAGCAAAGCGCCAGCAGAGGCCACATGTCTGCTCCTTGAGCACATAAATGTGCCAGTGGAGCAGGCAGAGCGGGGACAAGGACAGAGGATGGCCGCAGAGCACGAGGGAACAAGCTCCCAGCTGGACGGGGCCCTGAATCCCTCTTGACAACACTGGCAACTGACCAAAGCCCAGCGAAATGCACTATGAATGTGATTTTCAAAGAAGAATTGTTCCCTGGGTGTCTCACTCAGACATCTTATGAGATGCCAAAGGCCCGGAGAGAGAGGATAAAGAGACAGGCTCGCAGTGGAGCAGCTGCCTTGGCCAAAGCAGAGAGAAGCCACCTGCATGGCCGGAAGCCAGCTGGCTCCGGGCAGGGCTCAGAGACACGCCCCGAGGCCCCCAGGGGTACTCACCAACCAATTCCTGGGGATCTCGCTTTTCTATTTCTGGGTTATCCTGCAAAAGAAAAATAGAAACACAAGGAGGTGAGCCTGGGGTTCCTGACCATAGTTACTCTCCTCACTGACACCACTCCGGGTTTTTAAGGAAGGAAAAGGTGAGAGGACCGCAAAGAACTCTAAGAGTGAGCCAATACCTGGGGCCTTCCGGGACCCCTGGAAATCTGAGTCCCCCTTCTTCCTTCATCAGAGCAGCCGGGATGTTCCAGATGCCTATTTCAGTCTCTCCTCCACGGCCTCCAGCAGTGACCAGCACCCACTAGCGCTGAGGAGAGCAAGCACCAACCAGCCGGCACCTGTACACCCGGAGCCTGCCCATCGCTCTCCAGGGGGCCTGGCCGGCGCCTTTGCCCGGTGCCAAGGAAGCAGGAGGCGGCCACCGTATAACATGAGAACCCCAAGACCAAAACACAAGAGACCGTCTGCTCCCAAGAGATTTTTCTTACTTTCAGTTTAAGCCAAAAAGGGAGACTCTCTCCCAAGGAGGTAGCTCATGGAACCTGGGAGCAGGCAGGTAGCGGGCCTTTAACAAGAGATGGAACCACCCCCAGGAAGGCCCAGCTCAGAGGCAGGGTCTCTCTGGCTCTCACTGGCTCACTTGTCAGATCTCCCTACGTTGGCTTCTAGTCTTTCCACAGGAAAGCTTTCTCTGATCCTCAGTGTAAACCACCGCCCCCAACACCCACTTCCACGCGTCATTCGGTTCCAGCAGAATGCAGAAACCTAGGAGCAGGTGTCTTATCAGATGGCTTTCTGGACTTGCTCTGTATTTCACTGCTCAGAGTAAAGAGTTCATCTCAATCAAATCAACTGGGAGAAGGCAGGTTCTCAGCCCCGTTCTTGCGCCCGGGCACTGCTTCCACTGTTGCCAGTGCCCAACGGCAAGAACATATCTGTTTTCCCCATTTCTGGGGAAACCGAGTCCCTCAAACACAGATCAGGAGCCTCCAGTGCCCTAACGCGCTAATGATCAAAATACCAGAAGCTGTGCTGGTGAAGTCTGGTCTCATTTCCTTTTCTTGGTCGGTGAGGGAGGAGATAAGGCAATAGCAACTCTGGGCGAGACAGGAGCACGGAAACAGCCGTGCAGCTCTGGGTGCTCCACTTACACGAAGCGAGGCTACATCAAGGTAACGTCTCAGGAAGGAGGACCACTGGCCTCCCTCCAACTACGGCTCCAGGCTAAGACCAGAGCAGCAGTCCTTAGTCCTCTTCCCCCAAAAATCCCTCTGGATTCTGGGACAGGCCAAAACCCCCTCATTCTTTGGAACACTGCGCCTATTCATTGGACCTGGATGGGCATAACTTCAGGCCAGGCTGCTTAGCAACTGTCTCCTCCAGCCACCAGCCCCCTGCCAATCAGGTGGGCAAAGAGGAGGGCCTGGAGGGCTGCCGAGCCAAATGCAGGTTGGTCATCAATCAGCTGCCCCACAGAAAGCACCAGTCTCCTGGGGCCACACAACCCTCCCTTTGTAGCAGCGGCTCTGGAGGAACCAATGTTAAAGAGTGTGGCAGTGACAAAACATTGGACTGTAAAAGGCTCTTAAATTTTCCCTCCAGGGGACAGCTTTCTGGGCGCTAATTGTGGGAAAACATCAGTTGGGTCCACCCTGCCTCCCCTCCAGGCCATCTGGCTGGTCGTAAGGGACTGACCCATTAACTCTTCAAAGGCCCCCCAGGGCTCTTTCTCAAAGCGCTGCCCCAGCCGCTTTCTGGCCCAAAACAGCAGAGCAGAGGATGAGGATGCAGGCAAATCTACTTGGGAATTCCACTTCCACGCATCTACCACAGAGGCACAGGAAGTTAGTCACCAAACAGACCAGTGTCTCTTCAAAGGGGAAAGTACTTGTTTACTTCCGGGGCTTCTTGGGGAAGATAAAAAGGTGTGAGGTTCCCTGGGGCTTCTCTCAGCTTTTGTGCCCCCAGCCGTGGGAAGGGGAGGGATGGGAGAGGTGGGGATTCCTGCATTTCACAAGGTCCTGGCCTGGCTTAGCTGAGGTTTGTTTAGCCAAGTCTCGGGGAGAAAGATGACGGGGCAGAATCACAAAGTTTTCCCCACTTCTTTCAGACTTTCCTTTTTTGGCATGGCTCCTCATTTCCCCCTCAATTTATCTCTCTACACATACAAAAACAAAAATAAAAAAATAAACTTGGTAGTTGGTTTCAATTTGCTAACTAGTCCAGTCTTTGCTTTTCTACATTCACAACGTGTGTGTGCACTCATGCGTGTGCGCGCACACACATGCATATGCGTGCGCACACACATGGGGAGTGCTCAGAGTGTACCCCGAGTCCCATGGAGCTATGGCCTCTTATTCAGTCCCAAACCCAGCATTCCCAGGCACAAGCCCCACCCCACCTTCCCAGCAGTGGAATCCAGCTCCATGCTGTCTCCAAGCAAAGTGCCAAGCAATGGACAGTGGACCCCACTCCAAGTGAGAGAAGACTCTCCTGCCTTGAGAGAATTCTATAAGCCACATGTATGAATGAGCCTCCAAAGACTGGAAGCCATACAATTCTGCATAAAAGTCTCCTGGAAAGACTTTGGAATCTGTGGTTGCTCAGATGCCCTATTTGTGTCACAGGCACCCATGGGAATTCTCAGGCCCTGGAAAAGCAAACAATGGGAACCTGGGCCTCCGGGTGGCCACACCTCATTGTGCTTTAGAACGTAATTCTTCGGCCTCTGATGTGAACATGCTGGTTGTGAGCCTGCTAAGCTCCTGGGCATGTGGCGAGATACCCAGGTGCCCCCGAAGAAGAAAGCCAACAACCCAAGTTTTTCTGGATCCTAAAGCAGCTTAACCCCACACTCTGCCCTGAACATCAGGAGGAGAAGGGGTTGACTGTGCTCCACAACAAAGGGCCTGGAGCCACAGAGCTGCATGCAGGACTTCAAGCAATGCTGTAGACAGCCCGACAAGGAAGGAGAGTTGGGGTATCTGGCAAGACCACTGAGGATGGGTGTCAAACCCCAAAGATGTTTTTTAGAACCATTTATGCTCAACTGCCCACTGAGGCAACTTTCATCCAATGAAAGCAGTCTTGGCGGGAGGACAGGGGGTCCACATTCAAGACGAAGACCCACCGAAACAGCCAGGCCTCAGACACCTGGAATTCAGCACAGAAATGAACAAAGCACCCATGACAGTTATCTTGGAAGCCAGCCATGTATCAGAAAAAACATCTGACGAAGTATTTACAAAGACAAAGCTAAGGAGACAGAAGGAAGGCTGACACCACTAAACTGCCAGCAGTTCAAAAAACCGGTTTTACAAAACCTGCTATAGGGAGAGAGTCTATGTCCTTAAAGAGGCAGAAGGTAGCAGCGAAGAGGATACAAGTAAAAAGCAACAAGAAACCACTGTTGCTTTTCTTCCCCTAAAGCAGTGTTTCAGAGTGCACACGGGACACCTGTCTTGACTTGTATGGATCCATCTCCCTGGCCTGCGGGTGGATATTCAGTTGGTCAAAGAAATGAACTCAGCCTGGAGATCTACTTACCAGACAGCTGTCTGTGTCAGCGGGGAGGCACGAAGCCCACAGACCTGGACAGCCCTGGACGTGACAGCACACGCCCTGCCGACGCAGCAGGCTGAGCGCTTTGCGCCCAGATCATGAGGATGGTGGAAACAAAGCATCTTGCCTAGGACAGCGGCTCACAGAGCAGTTCCTAGGAGGAAAGACCAGGGAAACTGCTTCTGCTCTCTGGTTCAAGTCCAATGAAGACATAAGGAAAAATAAGACAAAACAGAAGTCACATCTTGCTAAGAAGCCACGTAAGAATACGGGAATGGGAGGAAAGAGCTCAGAGGCCTTCTCTTCAGTCTGCACCCCTCCAACTTTCCCAGGCTTCCCTCAGGCCCCACCAACCAGGGCACGAGGCGGCAGCTACAGGCCAGGGGACGTCCCTGGAGAACTGTGATGGGGACCTAACAACTTTGGTTTCTTGGCCAATTGTGTCTGAGACTTGTAAGAACGCAACAGCCATGGCAGGGGCCTCGTTCTCAGGAATTCCAGAATCTGAAACATGGTTCCCCCTACAGAGAATACAAAAGTCCAGCCACCAGCAAAGCTACGACTGCAGCAGAGGAAGGAAGTAAAAACAATATCGTTACACGGAGCAGGACAAGCTGCCATTTGAACTGGGAGGATTTACTCAGCAGAGGAGGACCAGGTCCTGCAAGGAGAATGGAGGTTTATCTACAGCCAACAATGCTTCATCAATCCTTCCTGGAACCAGCCCCACAAAGCACACTCAAGGGTCCAGCGTCCAACTTGAGACAAAGCAACGCAGCCTCTGGCAGCTAGGTTCTGCCAAATCTAAAGGTCGCTTTTTCTCCCCAGTTTTGGGAGCATTAGGCCCAGAGAAAGCACTCTGAACAGAGGGCAAAGGGTAGCCTTTCCTCCCTCCAGGGGAAAGAATGCTACGGACTGTATGTTTTCTGTTGGATGATGTGATCCTGCATCTTAAAAGTAGGAGGGCAGCTGAGGAGGCAGATTAGCAAAACACAGCCTTCCAAATCTTCTGTTCTCTCGGACCTGGGACTGACTGCCCCAGTACTTATCAAGTCCTAATGGTGCTTCACTTCCATGAGATGAGAGCAGAGTACCTACTTAAAAATGAATTCTCACTGTGGCCGGAGGCCCAGGGGACTCCCAGCCGATCATTTCAGCCTCCACCCCGCACCCTGCACTAGGGTCCTGGCAAAGCCGCTCCCTGGATTGCCCCCTCCCCACTCTTGCCTAGTGAGCCCCATTCAGACTTCAGACCTCAGTTCAAGGAAGCCTTCCTCCATCCCACCCCCACTCGGCCAAAGAGGACATTGGCCCTATTCTGTGCTCTCACTGTCTTAGTGACCACTGTTCCCCAGCACCTGCACCAGTCAGTGCCCTGCCCACAACAGGTGCTCACTGATGAAACACACACAGAAACACACACACACACACACACAGTCTCTCCTTTCTAACCGGCTAGCAGCCAGTTCTTCAGTTCCGTTCAGGGTTTCATAGCCACTGTCACCTGCAGTGCTTTAACCCCTAAACCTGTTCATGTCCACAATTAGTTTCAATGTGTGGATTCGAGGTCAGAAAGGGAGGCAGCAGGGGAGCTAAAGGGGCTGGCCTTGCAGTAAAGGTTGATATGGGACAGGCAGGAAGGTGTTGGGGGGGGGGGCACCAACACCAAACTAAAAAAAAAATAAATCTAGCTCGTTGCTCCTAATCTCAAAACAAAAAGAATTACTATATAGTTAATTCATTTATTTATCCCACAAATAACTTATCAAGCATTTATTATGTACCAGGCAATGGGCCAAACACTTGGGGTATGAGATGAACAAACTCAACCTATGGGAATAATTTTAGGTACCACGCCAAGCACTTCAGTGAAAGAGCTCTTTTAATTCTCACAACAGACTAATGAAGTCGAGGGCAGAACCGCTGCTTCAGAAGCCCCTGGCTGCCTCGGGGGCCATTCGGAAGGCAGCAAGCTAACGGTCAAATGAGGTTTTCTGAGACACAGGTGAGCCACTTGGGTGGCCAAGAAAGCAGCAATTATGGAACTTTCGTCTAAATACTACCAAGCTCTAGAATAAAGTGATCGTGGTTTGACAGATATGGTTGGGAGCCTGGATGGAGAGCTGTCAGTAACCCCAAGGCTCAGCTGTCACTTAACCGAGTGCCGCCTGGGGATGGCTCCCCCCAGCTCTGTGGCACAGATGCCCGGCGCCGGCTGTTTTACCCAAAGACACAGGAGAGCCCTGGAGAAAGCCCGTCACAGCACGTTTCCTTCAGCTGTATCCTGTTGGTCAGGATTGGGCCACTGCCACTGCAGGCAGAGGATGGAAACACTCATCAGAAAAATGGGCGGAAGTTGGTGGGGCCACTTTAAACGCAACGGACTCGCCTTCACTCCCAGTTTACTGCCAGGAAGGCTCAGCTCCCCAAGCAGAGGTTTCTACAGGAAAGGGTTAAACAGGTGTTTGCCAAGACAAACTAACCAAAGGCAGGAACAGTCTCTTTCTCTGAAAATTCTGTCTACAGTAATGCTGATGCTGTTCAGCGTGGCGCCAATGCCGTCACGTGGAACCAACCAGAGTTCACGTGAAGGCAAAGCTCTGGCCAGAGCACTTCTGAAGGGGAGACTTTGTTATCTGACTATTCCAAGTGAAAACTCAGATTTGATTCAAGACACCTGAAGATTTTGAGTTTCTTGAAAATTGTGGAAGATGTTCCAAAATTGTGGAAGACCATTCTACTTCTCTCTTTCCCCCCCGAGTACCAGGGTGGGCTGTATCTGGGCAGAGAGGTCACCTCATATCAAGGATTTGAGTCAAGCCCTCAGTGGTGGGGCCAAGTTGTGCTTTTTTCTTACAGGGTTTTCACAAAAACAGTGTCTCTATGCTTTTGAGTTGTGATGGGGTGGGGCTTGGAGCCAGACAAGGACAAAGGAGACAGTTTTGTGAGGTTGAGGATAGCAAAGTGAAGTCTTTGAGACACAGCTCAACATGGCCACCAAATTATAAATGCATTATCCTGCCTGAGAGGTCAGCTGCCAAGCTACGGTGTTAGATTAACATTCGGGGCAAATATAAGTGAAGTACCAGAAAGCCAGGTGCGTGGAAACGCAAAGTGGTCCTCGTGTACATACTGGTAGGAAGAGGATCAACCATCTACAGGGCCAGAGGGAATGACAGTATCTTTAAGGTACTGCTGAGGGAAAATGTACCTAACTCCAAAGCAAAGAATGAAAATGAGTAAAATCTGCACAGCAGCATTTCAAAGGACATGGATCAAAACACAGAAGGAAGGTGAGAAGTGCTGGATTCCTAAGGACAGGCAGCCCACTGCTGCATTGTAAATTTCAAAAAGATAAATCCTAACTGGGGAAGGAGTCACCCAGCCACACCTCGGTTAGTAATCTGTGGCATCTGGACCCGAAGGGAAGGAAGTGTGTTGGGGCTTGCACAGCTGATAGGTGGGCGGACTGGGCATGTAGCGGCTCCTTCTCGGATGCAGAACCACGCAGGAGCTGAGTGGGGCTTCTGGGAGACTCGGAGCGAGTGCAGTCAAAGAAGGCCCTCCTGGCACTTGCGGTGGAGCCAAGGTAGGGCGGGAGTGGGGGGTTAGAGGGAGCATAATGGTGGTTCTTCCCCTTTGCAGGAGATCACAACTTCCAGCAATTACGTTTCTCACCACCATGTTTAGCTATAGATGAGGCCAGGCCTTCTCTGGAAGGCGGCAAGACAAAGGATCTACCTTGGGTTTCTTTCAATCTGGACAACAATAGAGCTACTTTCCCAGCCTGCCCTGTCTGTCCTCTGTCTGCTGCTCAGATCAGATCACCCCCGAGACAGATCATAGGCCCCAGCCTGGGATGGGTGGGTTCTCCTCAACATGGAAATTCTATGTCACCTACTCTGCAAGGGCAATCCCAACCTTGTTAAAGACCAGGCCTAAGGAAGGCCATTTGGCCTTTCATCGTGGTGAGAGTGAGGAAATGCCAATGTTAAATTGGCCTGGGCATTTTCAGCAGTTCAAAGGCCAAATTACAACAGTGAGAAGTTAAGATCGGCTGGTTCACAAGCCAGTAATGGTCAAGGGCCATTTCCTTCTCTGGTCCCAGGTGAGTCATGCTGTTATTTTTTCCCCCAGTTCATCAGCACTCAAAGGATCATGGGGTATGGGAGGCAGAATGTGGGGGCAGGTAGGATAATAAAACCAAGATGGAGTGACCAAGCATATACTCTCCCTCTCACACCCTAAACAGACTCACTAAGAGCTAATATACATTATTCAAGTCTCACAATAACACCACGAGGCAGACAATATTATTTCCATTTTACAGATGAGTAAACTGAGGTAAAAATACAACAAAGCAGTTTCTTTCTTTTTTGGGGGTGGGGGTGGGGAGGTAATTAGGTTTATTTATTTACGTATTCATCTTTCATGGAGGTGCTGGGAATCCAACCCAGGACCCTGTGCATGTACTGAGCTATACCTTCCTCCCTAACGAAGCAGTTTCTTGCTGAGTAAATGGTAATGCTGGAATTCACTCCAGCCTGACTCCAAAGCCTAGTATTCCCAACTTCTCACTTCCTCTATCTAGACCAGGAGGCTGCAAAGAGTAACAATTTCTATGAAGCCCTTGGTCCAACCATTAAGGAGCCAACATCGAAGACCAAGGAGGAAAAATTCCTCTCCAGGAATGACTCCACAGCAGGTCACAGGCAAAGTAGGCGTTAAACCCTCGACTTGAGGGAAAGACGACCAGATCTATTACTTTTTAACTATAATTCAGGGGAAACAGCCCAAGAATCCATGGTGCCCCAGTGAGTAATGTCTGAGTTGATTTGAACGGAAGGGTTGGTCCTGAAGACTTAATCATGTAAACAGTGGGTGATGCCGCCTTGTTCTTAGCCTAGAGACTTCCTGGGGGCTTACAGAAGAAATGCTACCAAATTCTGATCCCTCCTCCCTTACTGGGTGAACAATCCTGTGGACTTCCAATGAGAACTCAAATTTTAAAGAATGAGCTATTTCTTTTGACTCATGTGAAGTGCATGGCACATTTCCTGTCCATCAGAGAATCTCTCTGGAAAGAAACTGCCTCTAGCATTTTACTCAGTAACAACTATATAAATACACTCATATTTTGCTACTATGACATACTAATTCTAGATTTTATTCTGGCTATCTGAAAATATGAGAAGGACTAAGGGAAACAATAATGAAAAGGTGTGTTGCTACTGACCGGTATTACTGCTAGAAGAAAATCTAGAATCTCACTCACCCTTTTCTTTATCATTCCCCATCTGGAGGTGTTTAGAAAATAACAAAAAATTTTTCTTACAGCAGTTTTATTGAGCTATGACACATGGTATCATTCTTAAATGTTGATTTTTCATTTGTGTCATGCTATTATAATTACCCAGACTACAGCAAGTGTTGAAGATGTTTATAATATAAACGAGAACAAAACTGAATACAAAACCTCTCTGATATTATGCAGGAAAACCTAGAGATGGGAGAATGAAAATGTGTGTGCTGCTGGGATCATGAAATTAGTTGATTTTTTCTTTTATGAAAATGTACAGTCTTGCTATTGTAATAACCTGACAGTAAGATATGCACAATATAAAAACAAAACAAAATCCTGACAAGATAACCACCAGACAAACAGTTCCATGTGACCCTTTCTATGTCAAAGACACTTGAGAAGGAGCCCAAGTTTAAGCTTTAACAAGGGAATCATTGCTGCTCCATCCTGAAAAATAATTCTCAATAGAACATTCCGTAAGTGAGCGTTCTTCAGAAGCTCACCCGGCACACCACGACTCATTTCCATTGGCTGGAAAGGGACTCCCAGCATCCTTCAGGATGAACCGAACCCTGTGCCGCTTGTTTGTGAAAACCGTAGCACCTCCTTCTCCCATTTCAGAGTCCTGGAGGTACAGCAAACACACCCAAAGCCCAAACAGGGAAATGTTTTGCTCTGCAGTGATCTCGCAGAGGCTGGTGTGTGTTCTGAGTCTCTCTCACGTGGTCAGTAAGGGAACTGCTGGCAGGCCCCTGAGAGTTCTTTCTAAAGTCAGGAGTCAACAGCAAATTCCTGGGAAACAAGCTCCTTGGGCCGTTTCCAGTCTCCAGATCTTTGCTTCTGATACTTTAAAAGATGAGTAATAATGTGGGGTTGGGGCAACGGGCTGGAGAGGAGGGAAGTGTGAGAATTACTGAGTCTAAGCTCTGAGTCAATAACACGTGGTGCCCGAGACCCTTGGCCTTCTGGAGGGAATTCAGGTGTGAATGCAGAGCCACCGAAGGCAGAGGCTGAGTGAGGACTTCACCCAGCCCCACCACTCTGAACTCTAAGCCAGTCTACCAATGCAGCTCCCAAACTGTCCGTGTCCCAAACACCCCACAAAGGTGCCCGTGACATTTAAAACTTTCAAGAGAAACAGGATTACTCAACATCTGTCAGATACCACACAAATTTAGGTATTATTTTTTCAAGTGGCTACTAAATTGTCAGGACAGCAGTGCTGACTGGAGCAAGTTACTTAATAAAGAGACTCGTTAGGTATTTCTTGGCCTAGAAGTCCTGTGACAAGTTCCTGGGACACCAAGGAATTGAAAATATGGGGCAATTTCTGACCGGCAGGATGAGGGTATAATCAGACTCTGTTTCGCTGAAAGGGCCCAGCACAGATCACAACTGCATGTTAGATGGTCAAAGGCCTGTCCGCACTCGTCTCCCACAACTGCCGCGGTCACCGGCGGAAGCGGCTGTCACAGCCCCGACTTCAGATGGGCTGAGTGCACGTTCAGTTACGTGCCTGTTGACCCACAGCTGGAGGGAAGCTGAGCCAGCGCTCCCCCCGTCTTCTGCCTCCAAGTCCACAAGACTGGCTCCAAGTCGTGAGCGCATTTCTGCACTGCTTTTGGGCTCGAAGAATTTTTTTCAGTGTTTTCTTTGAACTGGGGTTGTACACGCCTTTAGAAAAATGCCGGAACAATATTCCTCCCCCACCCAATGCCACTGCCCTCACCAGAGACACTATTTTGTTTTGACAGATGTTCACTCCTTGGGCCGGGAGGATTCCTTCTCCAGGTCAAAGCCTGGACCACGACACCTCGGTGGGCCGGCCCTCCCAGTTAGCTGGCAACAGGCTGCTCCAGCTCCCTCGCGCCAGGTCATCAGTGCCCGTGTTTGTTTGCAGAGGAAGAGTGGGTCAGGGACAGGGAGTGAGTGGAAATACCTCTCCCCACAGGAACTGTGGGAGTGGGGAAAAAATAAACAAAGGGAAAAGTTCCAGGGCAACCGAGGTAAAACAAGGACAAAGGAGAGCGGAGAGGGGAAGCTCATGTGCCAAGGGCAAACAGATGGAGGAAACACTTGAGCCTACAGGCCCCCTGTCCCCGCAGTGAGAAGCTGGACAGACGACTGCCATTCCTAGTCTGTTTCTAGGGCAGCAGTGCCACCGTCTGTTGAGCAACTGGAACATCTGAGTCGGTTTACTGGAGGTCAGACCAGAAAACTTACGTTAGAGGACAAATACGACGCGATGGAAGTGCCAAAGCATTCTGTTCCCTGAGGGATGCTCAGCCACCTCCTCCAAGCTCCTTTTCTCTAGGTGAGGCAAGCTCAGCGACCCCAGAGCCTGATCCCCGCCACCCCGGCTGACGGATCAGGACCAGAAGCCGATGGTGGGTCTGGAGTTCTCACTTCTTACTCAGACTCCCAAACATGGGAATTTGCACTCACTGTAACCCCAAGCATCGGAGTGATAAAAATAGGGCAACTTATAATAAAAATAATAAGGTTAAAAAATAAGGGTAATTTCCACACTTTTGGTACTCTACACTTGTATTTTCTAAAGTCACAGATAATAAAGTTGGAGAACACTCAACTTGGCTTATCCATAAAGCCAAGTCCTTTCCTAAGAAATCTCTTGGGCATTTAGTTCAACTCCCACCCACAAATCTCTTTTAGGACATTTGTGACAAATAGTTTCTTAAAATTTGTCTGAAAAAGGCCCAGAAACAGGGCACTCACTACCTCCTGAAGCAGCTCGACCCACTTTTGGCCAGAGAAGACGGGCAGTTCTTTGTTATGCGAAGGCCAACATCATCCCTGTAATCCTGAGCGCTGCTTCAAATTCTGCATGGGGCCGCCACCTCCCCTCCGTCACCAGACCTTCCAACAGCAGGTGGAACTGCCAGCTCCGCCCAGTCTTCTCTCTTCCAGCCCTTAATTTTTTTCCTACATGACATGCTTTTAAGTCCCCTCACCTTTGCTCTCCTCTGGGCTCACTCCGGACTTAAATGTGAAATTCAGGATCCCCAACACAGGCCCAACGACAGGTGTGGCCAGTCTGGGAAGGCAGCAGAGGGGACACTGGTTGTCATAACTAATGCTACTGAACACAGACATGCCAGATGCTATCAAGCTAAGTGCTTGTTTCATTTCCTTACCTATTTCTCATAAAACGAATGAGGCAGATTTTATTAGGATGCCTGTTTTCCGATGAGCAACACTGAGGTTGAGGGACATCCCCAAGGAGAGCTGGAATTCAAACTCAGGTCTCCGACTCCAGAGCTGTGATTTCTCCCACTGCCGGGGCTGACCGGTCGGATTCTAGATGCTCTCCTGCCCCCAACCCAGCTCAAGGCCCCATGACACTAAAAGCGTTAACGGACACGAACAGAGCAATGAAAGCAATTATCAAACAGCTGTTTAATGTTACGGACACAAGATTTTTGAAGAATAGTGGTTCTTGAAGTTGATCTGTGGACCCCTGGGGGTCTGCAAGATCAAAAACTATTTTCGTTAATACTAAGACATTATATGCCCTTTTGACTGTGTTGACATTTACAGGAGCAAGAGTGGGTAAACTTGTTGGCCCTCAATCAAGGCACCAGCACCAAGTTTTAGCAGCAGACATACTCTTGAGTTTAAAAAAGAAAGCCAACTTTATTTAACAATATCCTTGGTGAGGCAGTAAGAATGATTGATTTTGATCCCTGAGTACGTATTTTTTTTTTTTTTAGCATTTTGTGTGATTGAGTTACAAGCTGAACTAGCTGCTTTCATAGAACACCATTTTTACTTAAAGAATCACTGATAAACTATGTTTATTCAAACTTATGTTGTTGGCAGGCATATTCTTAAAAATGAAGCCCATCACTTCAAGGAAAATTCTCTCACAGCATTTATCAGCAATGAGAAAATTCAAGTTCATAAGTAAAAATCAGGATCTGGGAAAATGTATACTTCCCACTGTAAGCGTGACAGTGAATATTATCACTAACAAATAGGATTTTTTTTGGATACTGTGGAACAAAGTGAGTCAACATTTAGGAGATCTGCATAACTCAGTGAGCTAACATCGTCCAAAACACTGGTGCCTGATGATGTAACATCATGTATGGGCAAAAGAGCCATTTAAAGTGCAAGAGAGACCCACGGATTTTCATGAAGCAGAGTAGGGTAAGTTCCCCGATCAGGCAGGATTCACGGTCTTGTTGCCACTAACCTCTGGGAAGCTACCACTTGTTGAGTTCTGATGAAGTGTCAAAGAAGAACCACCACAAACGCTTGAAGGGCTAGCAGAATACTCTCTTCTTTCCAATGACCTGTCTGCATGAAGCCAGAGTTTCTTCAAATACTTCAACCAAAACAACATATGCCAACCGACTGAATGCAGAAGCAATTATGATAACTGAGCTGCCCATTCAGCTAGACGTTAGACATTAAGGAGATTTGTAAAATGATACAATAATGCCATTATTTGTTCTCATCTTTTTTGTTTGTTTCAGAAACAGTAAATCTTATAAAAACCTTATTTATGTTATTATGTAACAGATTTGTTATTTTAAAATAAACAAATACTCAAGATATCAAGAGGAAAGACCAAAATGGACAAAAGGTCTTTGGGATCCTACTTTTTAATTGTGTAAAGAAACTAAAATGTTTTGAGAACTGCTACAGTAAAAAATTAAAAGCAGAACTTAAAGAGCCAAAGTAGGAGTGCCATCTAGTGGAAAACAGAGTTATGACATCAATCCATTTGCTAACAAATAATGACACCTCCAGTATCCTATTGATAGAAATTTCAAATACTTAAGGCAGAAATATGCAAAATTAAGGGTTTAGAATACAAAAATATTGTCAAATATCAATTGAAATAAAACTTAACATGTCAGAAGAGTTCAGAATAGAGGGAGGGTTGAGAGGGGTTTGAGGTGGAGGCTGAGGCTTGGAAGACAGCGGGATGCCAGCTCAGGCAGGAGACGAAGTCAGGGCCACAACTGAGCACGTGGAACACACAAAACTCATGCTGGGGACTGTTTCTAGTCCTTGGAGATGCCATGAGGACTCACTGTCTTCCTGTTCCCCAGTGGGCCTCTGATAACCACTGGGGACTGGAGGCCATCTGAGCTGGCAAGCTCTGTCTGACCCCCTCCAAGCTCACCCTCCAAAAGAACTACATCAAGTTGCTAGAAAGGCTGGATTTTGTGTTCTGCTTTCTGAGAGCTCCCTAACAGGAACAGAAGTTGTTCCATGAGGACTTTTCATTCCACAGACCGGATATTCAAGTGATTGGATGAAATACAGTAAAGCATGTCAGTCAGTCTCCTTGGGGGACTGCGGAAGGGGAGGCTGAGCACAAAAGACACGACAAACTTCCCAATTCTGCCTCTTTTTTTGGTTGGCTGTTCTTCCTCTCTCAAACAGGCAAGTTATCCCCAGGCGGTTTGCTGTTTGCATCACTGTATTCCAGAAGGGGTGACAGTTAAGGACGCCCACCCTGCTCACCAGCCAACTTCTCCAGGAGGCTCCAGTGGCAGGCAAAGGCTGGCAACTAGACACATAAAGACTCCAGGCCCCAAATATCCTCCTTTCCTTCCACAACTGAAGCCCTGACAATCAGCGGCCCCACAGGCTTGTTTTATGCCCAGGCTCTAAGGCCCACACACCCCAAACACTAAGACAGAAGATGGAGAGCAACACTACTGACCATTTTCTTTCTGCAAGCCCGAGCAGAGCTGTGGCCATCCAGGGCCTACCCTCCTGCTAGCAATGCTTGGATGGGTTCTTAAGTCTGGGTTCCTCACAAGGCACAGGAAGGAGCATGCATTTCAGTCCCCAGGACCCTTTTTTTTTTTCCCTCTTGCAAGCTGGTACCTAAACTTTCTTTCTTGGTAAAATGTTCTCTTATCTGCATTATCTACAGCCCTCATAGGTTTATTTCTATGCCTGCACACAGTTGCACCCAACCATAGAATCAGTTCAAATTTAGAACAGCTCATGCTAGGTTTGAGGATATATCACTGTTTCAGATTATGACTGGGGATAGTTTTCCTAAATTCCACCTGGTCACCTTAAAGGCCTTAGCTGACTTTAAAGCAGTTTTTAGTCACAAAATCTGGTCCCTATACCCCAGGCCCAGAGTGATGGAATTATTCTCTCTTTGCAAAAAATAAGTTCGTCCCCTAAAGAATGCTGCCTCAACAGGTACACTTATACTAATGCCCAGCGCACAGTATGGCAAGCCTACCCACCACGGAGGAAGGGCGTGTGTCTTACCCTTTACCACAATAGGGTCAAGGATACCTGAATTACTCTCAGCTGCTACCGGGATGAACCTATAAGAAGAGATGGCTGCGTTGTTTCAAAGCAAATCATTCTGTATGATTTACCCAAGAGTGGAAGGGCGCAAGCCTGGAAAGACAAGGATTAGGCTCAGCATCCCCAATAGCTGGGAGAGGTCTCATTTTCTCTGGCCATTTAGGGCCCCTCTTCACGTCTAGATGACTAAGAGGACCCACAGCACATGAGGCAGCCCGTGTGGCTTCCTGATTCTACAAACATTCCCACTTCTACTCTACCTGCAGGGGCAGTGACCCCACAAAGCCCACCTGGATTCAGAGCATAGGCGGGTCGCTGCACTCAGCCAAGCCTCTCGCCTTTCTAGTCTGGGGATGTGGCACGACCTGCAAGGCTGGAAATCAAGCTGCCTCAAGACATACCAGAGGGGTCTCCAGGTTTCTTTTAAAACTAGTTTACCCCAGAAAAATTACACATGGTTACATTATGTTAGTGGGACAGATCTTGACCAGACATATGAACTGAGCCATAACGTTAAAATGCCTTGTTCGTATCCAGCCACCCCACCACAGCCAACACCAAATACCTTTGGGTCATCAGCCTCAGGTTTTTCAGTCTCTGAATCGTCATCTTCCTACAAGACAAAGAATTTAGAGGATTAAGCTTAAAGGAGTGGGCCTGCGGTTCTCACATGCATAACTAGGGGTCAGAGCAAATTTACCCAGCCTGGGTCATCCCACCAAGAACCCCTCCCCGACTATATGACCCAGGCTCCAGAGAAAGAGAAGGGGGGAAAGAGATGTTCTGAGAGGAAAAAGAACATCAGCAGCTCAAAGTCGTTACTCCAGCAGTGCCACAGTCTATGTTAATGAAAATGCCTGAGATTAAAAACCACACGCATAAAAATGGAGAAAGATTGTAATATGCTTGAGAAAAGAATAAGACTAGGCCCCCCCGGATAAAACAGACACAGCGTTTCCAACGAAGTAGCAATTATTTCGAACCAGGAATTGCCTTTCAGGTGCACAAATACATCAGACTCAGACCTCCTGTGACACTGTTCACTGCCAGAGCGCCATGACCCCCACACACTCTACCCCAGCACTTCAATCCAGCGGCATCTGCACCAACATGAACAGCAGGAAACTGGGGGTCAAACAACCAGGGCAAGTGACCTGGGAAAGGCAGGACTCAAGGGCAATGCCCAGCCTGTCCTAGGTCCCAGCTGAGTGTGTTCTGCCTCCATCCAAGCTTTCACAGAACTGCCATTGCCCCGTTCTATCCAGCCTCGTTCCTTATCCAAATGGCCTGCTTGACACAAAGCACCATGGAGGCAAGGCCTCTTCCAAAGCATGCCCTGGCCTCACAGGAGCTAGCCCACCACTCCACTGAATGCTAGTGAAGACTGAAAGACAGCTACCCTGTTAGGTAGCTGTATCCATGTCGGTTCCACCACCCAGCACACCCTAATGCACGGGAGCTGTAATTTTACATCCAGGAAAAATTAAGATTTCTCTGAAACTGCTTTTTTTCAGTTGAGCTATACTTTACTGCCCCCCCCCAATTAAACAGCACGCCAGGTCTTAATATAAACATCACCTGAGAGACTTGAACTATACTGATGACTCTGAGACTTAATTGTCTTGCCAGATGTCAGTGAGCCACAGGTTTTAAATGCAATCTCCTTAAAATGAAACCCATCGTGCTAAATAATCAGAGATGTAGCTCAGCCAAACACAACCACATTTTAGAATGTCTACATTGGGATTGGATGAGAGGCTTTTACTAAAATATGAAATAAAGTTTAAATATAATGAAAATTCTAAGCAAAGTAAATGTGGGAAAACACTTCAAAAACACACATCAGGCAGATTTGCTGAAGAAAATAGTTATGGACGTTGAGCCAGTATGTGCACTTAGAAGTCAGGAAAAGAAAACAACTTACAAAGCTTTTCTAGACAATTTCAGTCAATTCTGAATTATCAGCAGTAATGGGGGATGGGGGTCTAAGGGGATAAAAATATTTTCCAAAAGAATAGAAAATACAGAATGCATTTTTGTTTAATTTGTAAAGCATTTTAATGCCAATGTTTAAGTATCAATGGGTAAAAAAAAAATTCAAACAAATAAAGTACATTGTTACTAAAGAGCCAGATTTTATACTGAGATTCAACTTTGTATGTCTTTGTGCTAAGCACCAGCCTGAATCCCTGTTTATCTCCAAACTTTTAAATTCTGGATCATGATGCTCCGGTGACAGTGTATCTAAAGTCTTTCTGGTTACTTAAGACACAAGTTCTCTGTTCTGTCGATCAGCAGGTACTAAACTTTAGGCAAGATTTATAATCAAGAATTCTGATAAAAAGTGCCAAGTAAAAAGTCAAGAAAGGAGTTAAGAAGGATATCCAAAAAAAAAAAAAAAAAAAAAAGTCCTTCCTAGTCTTTTTAATAAACTGAGAGATTTGAATGAGCCCCAACCAAAATTAAAAATAATACAGATCTGATCGCAGATATAAATGATAAACCAATTAGGATGAATGCACTGTTACAAATGGAATAAATGATCTAAACAGGGAAAACCAACACAAAATACCCATTGATGTGTGGATTAAATAAAACTGTCCACTATCTTTCCCCACAAATTCAAATCAAAGGTTAATACAAAATGGTCCAGGTGAAAACAAATTTGATTTTCAAACAGAACTACTGATGTCCATCCCAGTTTCCTCAACTGATACTAAACAAAAAGGTTGGCGGGGGGATGAAATTAGGCATGAAATGTAACACTGTTGGTACAATTTAGAAAGTTTCTGACAAACGAAATGGTGCTTTGAACAGCTCTGGATTTGGGAACAGATTTACTCACCGACTGTTTGCTATTCTCATCTTCTTCTTCTTCATAACCATCCTCATCACCCCCGAGGCGAGAAAAATCATCCTCTCCATAGGCTTCAGATACCAATCCGCCTTTCTCTTCTTAAACATAAAAAATAAAATAAAATAAATGAAATGAGTAACTGGGGAAAAGAATGCAAGAAAAACCTTTGGGTGATTTGAGTGGCCAGGACTATCTCTGAAGATAAAAGGAAAATGTGAATCTCATGTGAGTGACCTTAGGTCCAGATTCTGCTTTTGGGAGTCACAAAATTTAGTGTATGAATTCATTAAAAGAACAGGGAAGAAAAGCAAACAATATTGAATTCTGTTTCTAATGCTTCCAATCCACTTATTAGGCAAACTAAAGCCTTTCTTTCTCCTAGCTATTATACTAAGTTGTTTAAGCACTTCTTTCGTTCTGCATGTCTCACTTGTATCATAGGCACGAATGAACTTCTCATGTAAGACAAGGACTCTGTGTCCTCATTTTTGTGTGTCCTCCCCTAAGAACAGAGGGCACTCTGACAGGTTCTCAATCATACCTACTTAAGAAACAAATCTTTTTCCACGTTTAAAACAAAACAAGAAAGCCCCAAAACAATACAAATTACTGGGAAACCATCAGAGAACCTCCCGACTGATGGAGATCACACAAAACTAAGAGTAGCTAACCTAGTCCAATCCCCCCTTACTTTTCAGATGAGGAAACCAAGGCCCAGATATGTTGGGTCACTTGCCGCCTCCCTATACTCCCATATAAATCTGCTCCCACTTCCTAATGTGATTCTCAACCTCAGTAGGGCAACAAAGTCACTGACGGGCTTTAACAACTGACAAAGTAGTGGAATTACCAAGGAGTCTTGGAGCTCACGAATGCCCAGATCCTTCCCTGGATCTCCAGAATTACTCTCTAGCAGTCGAGATTAGATACATGTATTTTTAAAAGCTCCAAGATAACGTCTAGGGCACATTATTATTTAAAAGTTTCCCTCTCCCCTACCAAACAACAAGCCTAGAGAAAACAGGTAGTGGTTCAGAAGCCTTGTATCCTCTCCACCCTTCGTCCATCCTTCTCCCCAGCACGGAGACTTTCAGTAAGTTTCGGCCAGAATAATCGACTCAACGGAAGAAGACGGTCCATTCTTACTACAAAGCATCTAACGGTGGGTCTAGCCCAAGGCCCTGAGCGCCCTTCGGGGCTTCGGGGCCCGATACTTGGAGCAATGACCATCTCTTTCCCTCCCGCCCTGGTAGGGAAGCAGCATTCTGAGCAGACACCCGATTCTCCCCTTCCAGCTCCCTGCTCGGGCCTCACCAGCCGAGTTGCCTGCCGCTTCGACTCCAGCCTCGCCGTCAGACTCGGGCTCTGAATCTTCCGCGTAAACTGCCAGAGACGACAGAACATTCTTCTTCCCCGCCATCTTATTCCCACAGCCCCGGCGCGGCTCACTCCTATGACTCCAAAAAAGCCGACTTCCGTGCGGAAAGGCGAGTTCTTCCGGATCCCAGGAGACCCCGCACCCGTTCCAGACCGGGAACCAATCAAAGAGGCCGTTTCTGCGCCTGGCTACGCCCCCTCCTGCCAGGGCTAGCGTAACGTCATCACTGTGCGACGGATACAAGCTTGTGTGGGTTTTACCTGACATTGCATTCCCAGGCGTCTGCTTCTCACAGTTGCCTGTGGCAAATGGGGGTCTTCGAGTAGTTCCCGAGCCAGCGGGCAGAAGCGGCCCAACAAGAGCCCTTCTTTCCTGGTGGCCCACAGCCGGCTGTGATATCTTGGGGGTGAAGACGGGGAGGCTTCCGCTGGGAAAGGGAGAAAAGAGCAGGTCGGGGGCTCAGGAGGAAAAGGGAAGAGTTCTCCTCTGGGGGATGGGAAAGGGGGTCGGGGTCCTGGGGGGAAGCATGGTCGTCATGGCTATGCTTAGAGCAGAGGGTGGAGCTTAGAAAAACAATTCCACCTTCTCCAAACTATTCCGAAGACATTTGTGTTTCTTCTCGTGATCTGATTTCTGGCTCTGTGCTATATTAGCTGGGATAGTTCGATGTTTTTATTTTCAATGAGCGTAAAAATGGAGCTGTTAGTTACCCAGGAATGTATTGCTGGAGGCTGTTCACCTGGAGCTATATGACTTGAAAATAATACATTGTTTGAGTGTCATAAAGCAAATTTATACCCAGAAAAATAAGCAGTATTTTAGAAGCAGAACAGAGGGTTCTCGCTGAAACTGTATGATCATCACCTTTGCCTTAACCTTTAGCCACTGTCTGTCGGTAAGATGAGCACCCACCCTTCCTCTCCTTTTGACCCTGAGCGCCGAGTTCGGAGCACGCTGAAGAAGGTCTTTGGGTTTGACTCTTTTAAGACACCTTTACAGGAGAGTGCGACCATGGCTGTAGTGAAAGGTAACATGACCAAACTACCTGTGTTTACATTTGTGCTGGGTATACCAGCCTTCTGACCCTTCCTGCCTCCCCACCCTTGGGCCATATTTGGTTTTAGAGATCTTGTAGATGTGTTACTAAAAACTTGCAGTTTTATTGTCAGGATCACCCAGCTGTTCTGGTTCTTATATTTCATAGCCGGAGCTAAGGTTGTCTTTGAAAACAGTTAATAAATTTCCATTTTTGTTTGTGTTTAGGCAGTAGTGGGGCGTGGCAGGATTAGCCTAAGCCAGTCACTAACCTTCTAGATAATTCCTTCGTTGAAGATTGAGTGGCCTGGGTCCCAAATAGGGAAGGAAGGAGTAATAGTTTTATAAATCTGAGATATGTTGACAAATGGAGGTTGTCAAGAGGGGAGCAGCAGTGTAATGTTAATTACATTATAACAAAACATAACATTATAAACAATTTATAACATTATAACAATTTATAATATTATAAGCAAAAGAACTCTAAGTGATGGTGCCTCCATGTCTACACAGATATGCCCACTCATCTAGAAGTATTCAGCTTTCATGGTTGTGCTGTTCAATCATCTATGTTCCAGCAGACTCAGACTTCTTACCTTCATAGTTGTTATTGCCATTATTGGAAGTGACCTATGTGCGTTGCCAAATCTCCCTGGATCATTACTTTTTTCATAGAAGGGATGGGAAGGGAATTGAGATTATATTAAGACCCTTCCATGTGCCAGACATTCTGCTAGGGGTTTTTCCTACAATCTCATTTAATTTTCAACAGTTTTTTTTTTTAAGCTGTAGTACAGTCAATTACAGTGTGTCAGGTTTTGGTGTACAGCACAATATCCCAGTCATGAATATTTATAAATATATTCATTTTCATTTTTTTTTCATTAAAGGTTATTACAAAATATTGAACATAGTTCCCTGTGCTATGCAGGGGTGACTATTTTTAAAGTTATTTTTACAAATAGTGGCTAGCATTTGTAAATCTCAAACTCCCAAATTTATCCCTTCCCACCCCCCTTCCCTGTAACCGTAAGATTGTTTACTAAGTCTGCAAGTCTTCAACAAGTCTTTTTGGGGGGATAATTAGGTTTATTTATTTATTTTAATGGAAGTCTTGGAGATTGAACCTAGGACCTTGTGCATGCCAAACACCTGCTCTACCACTGAACAATACCCTCCCCCCCAACAGCCTTGATGAAGGAAAGAGATAAAAGGCAGGAAGCTTTAAGACGTTGTCCTCTTGTATTTTTGCAGGTGACAAGGACGTCTTTGTGTGCATGCCCACAGGGGCAGGAAAATCCCTCTGCTATCAGCTTCCTGCTCTGTTGGCCAAAGGCATCACCATTGTAATCTCTCCTCTCATTGCTTTGATTCAGGTGAGGCTCAGGGGAATGAAGATGGCAGCCCAAAAAGTCTAGGGGAAGGTTTTTTTTACAGCTTGAGGTTTTACTTCTCCTTTCTTTGGTCTTTTGCCTCTTTTTGTTCTTTGACTTGCCTGTATCCCTCTCTGTATCGGGTCCCTGAATTGCCCAAATGTGGGTTTCTCCACTAGCGCTTATCACTCTGCTGCGTTATGAATGAGTCTTCTGTGTTTTGATGGCCTGAGGTTGCTCACCCTCCTTTGTAACTTTTTGTCCAGAGAAATACGGAACTAGGTGTATATACACGTACGTACACACTCATATGTACACATGTGCACTCTCAACATTATAGGAGATGCTGTTGGATAGATAGGACATTGATATGTGGGCATCCCTGGTATTCTGCTTTATTCCGGCAAGGGCACAGCTGTGAGACTGAAAAAAAAGATGAGAAACTTGTTAGGATGTTGTTCACATCTGCTCCGTACTTCTGACTATATTTAAGGCCTGCAGATGGGCTGATAGAGTCAGAAAGGAGGAAGTGTGGCCATGTGGTTAAGAGCCATCCACCATGAAGAAAAGGAGAACAAGGGAGAGACAGAGACAGAGAACAGTGATGCTTAGTGAGTGTGCACTAGTCTCAGCCTTTGTGCTAAGTACTCTATGTGCATTAACTTACTCTGAGATGTAAAATATCATTTAGTTCTCACAACAATCCTATTCGGTAGTTTTCTTTTTTTTTTTTTAAGAATAAAGACGGAGAGTGAGAAAATTGAAAGGTTAAGGTTAAGAACCAGCCAAAGAGCATGTGGTGGTTAAGGGAGTGGGGATTAAATCCAGGTCTGTCTGTCCCCACGGCCTGTCCTCTCAACCACTTCACCTTCTGTACTTCTTTTATGCCAAGAGAAGACACATTGGAGGGTGGGAAGGGGACTTTTATGACTGGGAAATACCCCAGGGAGTCATGGTGATGTCTACCACTGAGTCCTGAGGGTCACATATACTCCCCTCTATGTCTTCTCCCCCTTCTGCCATCAGGACCAAGTGGACCACTTGCTGGCCCTGAAGGTACAAGTGAGTTCCTTGAACTCAAAGCTCTCAGCCCAGGAGAAGAAGGAGCTGCTCTCTGACCTGGAGCAAGAAAAGCCCCGGACCAAACTTCTATACATCACGCCGGAGATGGCGGCTTCCGCCTCCTTCCAGCCCACCCTGAACTCCCTGATGTCCCGCCACCTGCTCTCCTACCTGGTGGTGGATGAAGCTCATTGTGTTTCCCAGTGGGGGCACGACTTCCGGCCTGACTACTTGCGTCTGGGTGCCCTGCGCTCCCGCCTGGCACATGCCCCATGTGTGGCTCTGACTGCCACAGCCACCCTGCAGGTCCAAGAGGATGTGTTTGCTGCTCTGCACCTGAAGCAACCAGTTGCTGTCTTCAAGACTCCCTGCTTCCGGGCCAACCTCTTCTATGACGTGCAGTTCAAGGAACTGCTCTCTGATCCCTACGGGAACCTGCGAGACTTCTGCCATAAGGCTCTTGGGCAGAAGGCTGATAAAGGGGTGAGAGCATTGAGGCTTGACGGGGAGCTGAGATGTGTTGGGAGCACTGGGGTGCTATCTGCAGCACAGAAATGGATACTGGTTTTCTAAGACCTTTGTTTCTTCTAGTTTCCTTGGCCTTGAAACTTGTGCCCAGAGTTGTGCCTTTGGTTTCCTGGCATTGTTCCCCTTCATGGGGTTCCCATGTCCTGGAATCCTCCTGTGGGAGGCCTTTGCAGACCTAGCCAAGGTTTATGGGTTGAGGGGAGGCAGAGGAGTTAGAAAGGTTGGGTTTGGAGCTGCTTTGGTCCTGCTTTGCTAGAAAGTGTCAGAGCTGTACTAGGTGGCTTGCATCAGAGGAGACTTTGAGGCTGACGAGAGAGAGTCAGAGTTGCTTTTAAAGCAGGCTGCAGGCTGATGGGCTGACTGTTCTGTTCTTCCCAGTGCTTATTTTCTTCCTGTGTCTCCCCATTCAGCTGTTATCTGGCTGTGGCATTGTCTACTGCAGGACCAGAGAGGCCTGTGAACAGCTGGCAATAGAGCTCAGTTATAGAGGTGTGAACGCCAAGGCGTACCATGCAGGTAAGGGGCACCTGGCTATGTGGCCCTCCTCCCTCTCAGAAGCCTCTTAGTCCATCTCTTGTTCCTTATGGATCCTGGATAATCAAGTAGTCCATCATCTTTTTCCAGATACCCAAGCAGAGCTTAAGTGATTCACTTAAATCCACAAAAAGGAATCTAGACAGAAATGAGATCTAAAATAAGAATTGTTGGGGGAGAGGGTGTAGCTCAGTGGTAGAGCGTGTGCTTAGCATGCACGAGGTCTTGGGTTCAATCCCCAGTACCTCCATTAAAAAAAAGAGAGAGAGTGAATTGTGACTCCTGAATTCTTTTTCTCACTCTGAGCCCACCCAGCAGCGGGTGATGAGTTTTTATAAGCCCAGGTACTGGTGTTGTGGAAAAACCACAGGCTCTGGAGGACAGTGGACTTGGGTTTGAATCGTGACTCTAACATTTATTGAGTGCTCTGTGCCACACACAGGCTAGGGTCTTTGTGTTTATTGGCTCAGGCTCAGTGAGGTTAAGTGCCTGGCCCAAGGTCATACAGCCAGTAAGTGATGGATTTGGGGTATGTGTATAGTGCCCAGCATAGCATCAGACCCAAGGTAGACTCTAAGGGAAAGCCAAGGAAATATGAGCTTCCTTCCCCACCCTTCCCTCCTGTCTAGGGTTGAAGGCTTCTGAAAGAACGCTGGTGCAGAATGAGTGGATGGAGGAGAAGGTCCCTGTAATTGTTGCTACCATTAGTTTTGGGATGGGTGTGGACAAAGCCAATGTCAGGTGAGCCCTGGTTCTTGTCTTACCATCCCACTTGGGGCCTGGGAGCGGGTGGGCTGCCTAGTCCTCTGCCTGGAGGACTGGGTCCATATGCTGCTTCTAGGGCTGGAGGAAAAGGCAGCCCCAGGAGAGAGTCCCTAGTATGTAGTCCAAATGCTGACAGTTCCCATGCAGTCTGCTCCCTTGTGCCCATCCCCAGCACGTTTCTGCTATCCCCCAGGAGAGGGGGCAGCACCACATGCTCAGGCTCATCCATTAACACAGCCCCACTCACTCATGTCTTAGCAGCTAGATCCTGTGAAGGATGGAAGGAACTGTCTCACATTGCACCCTGTGGGAAGCAGAGGCAAAGATCTCATTCTTGTCACACCTTGTTACTGCTTACTGATGGTCCAGAAGGGTCGGATGTGTCCCAGCCTCACACTGGCGACTGTTGGGAAGTCTTTTACCTCCAGCCACACTTGACTTTCCAGAGACATCTTGGGCTATAGCCTGAAGCCCTTTGCTCTGAGTAACACCAGCAGTAATGCCTTGTATGATTTACAGAGCATTTTTGTATGCATGGTCTTGTTAAGCCTCACAGTGACCCTGAGTTGGTCAGGGTAGGAATTAAACTGTGAACCACATTTGAGAGAACATGGCCTTTGGAATCAGGGTTTGAACCTTGGGTCAGCTGTGTCTTGTTAGGGGCCAGTTTTGAAGTCAGATACCCCCAGGCTCAAACCCTAGCTCTGCTGTCCCCTTGCTATGTCACGTTGTACAAATCGACCTCTTTGAATTTCAAGTTCATTGTTTATAAAATGGGGCCACTTCACATGACAGTGACTGTAACAATAAAATGAGACAAATATATACACTGGCTCGTAGTAGGTACCTAGTAAATGTTATCCCTTCTTCGAAGATGTTCTAAAGGACCTATTCAGCTCATTAGGTTCCTAATCTTGTTTCTTTAAGCCCACAATTTTTCACACTGTGCTGTTCCACAGCAGGGAGGCCTGCTGACAGAGTGCAGGAGCTGTAGCCATGCTTAATCTGGGTTCCTGTCTCTGCCTCTCTGCCTGCTGGCCTCCCCATTCCTGGTCTCTGTGGAGACACCTGCTCTGCTGACTCAGCTTTGCCATCACACTTTATGCTGCTTGTCCCTTTGGACCTACAGGTTTGTTGCCCACTGGAACATTGCCAAGTCTATGGCTGGGTACTACCAAGAGTCTGGCCGGGCGGGCAGAGACGGAAAGCCTTCCTGGTGCCGTCTGTATTACTCCAGGAATGACCGGGACCAAGTCAGCTTCCTGATCAAGAAGGAAGTAGCAAAACTTCAGGTAAGCCCCGGGCTGTAGGAGCCCTGTCTGTCCAGAGTCACCACTCTCCAATCTCATGAGGCTTATTTCCAAACCCAGATGGGGCTTCTGTAATCTGGAGAGGTGCTCCTGAGGCTAGAAGGTAGAGCAGGGGGATGGGGAGTGATGTGCTGCTGGATAGGCAGCTTGTAACAAGCTAGGTTAGGCTTTTTTCTTTATGCTTAAGTGATCTTAGTACAATCTGCTGTGTACTTGTTATTTTATGTAGTCAAGATCAGTCCTTTCTTGTTTTAAATTAGCGTTGTTACATTTTACCATATTGTTAGAAGTTCTTTGTTTTTAGTCTTTTTAAAATTTCTTACTGGTCACACATTCTTTGTAGAGAACCTAGAAACAGACTCAAGTATATAAGGGAACTTGGTGTGTGGTAGGTAGCATTATAAATCAACAGGAAAAGGATGAACTGTTGAATAATTGGCGCTGGAAAAAGAGAAAATTAGATCCCTACCTCTCATACTATATACGTGTGAATTACCGATGGATTAAAGACCTCAAAAAACTGTAAAATTGGGGAGAAAATATTTTATGGTCTTGAGGAAGGGAAGAATAGGTCAAGATTTTAAAACCAGAAACCATCAAGGAAGACTCGATCTGTTATTGGACTAAATTCAAGCTAAAAATTTCTGTTGATGAGAGACAGCATAAACAAAAATGGAAAAATGAGCCATTGTTGCGGAAGACATTTGCAACAGACATGATTGCCTGGTTATATATAGAGAACTCCTGCAGGTAAAAGGGTGAAATCAAAGACAAACAGCTACATTGCAGAAAGGATGGACTTCACAGATGAGGAAACCAGGATATCTAATAAGCTTCCGTAGAGATGCTCAGCCTCACTTAGGAATCAGAGAAATGCAAATCAGGCCCCAAGCTATCATTTTACGCTCATCAGACTGGCCAAAGTGTAAAACATCTTTATAGTCACCGTCGGCAGGGCTGTGGGGAAAGGGCAGCTCACAGCGTCGTCAGGAATGTAAGCTGGAGTGACCGCTTTGCAGAGGTACGTGGAGGGTAGACAGGTTGTCAGCGTACAGGGTGGACTGTACGAGAATGGACATGGATGTTCGCTGCAATATAATAGTGAGATCAGACTCCTCCTTTGTAAGATGTTGGGTAAGTAAACAGCGGGCTAGTCACACAGTAGAAGGGTCTAGAGCAGTTACGAATGAAGCAGTAAATCTACATGAATCAAGAAGCATAAATCGTCCCCCTCAAGCATAACGTGTGAAATTGCAAAAGGGTACATGTCAACTTTTCCTCACAAGAAAAATTGAAGACAAGGTCTTATTCGTGATCCCCACCAGAAGGGCAATAAAAAGCCAAAAAGTATATGAACTCAGGGACAAGGCGAACAGGAGAGAAGACACCAGCAGGTAGAAATGGCAACAAATGTCTGCCTAGAAAACCCCAAAGACACCACTGGAAATCTACTAGAATTCATAAGGAAGCCTGGCAAGATGGCTGTCCGTAAGAGAAATAACGTTTCTCCATATTACCATAAATACCTAGGAATGGAAATGAAAAAAAAATTTAATCTGCAAGACTAAAACTTGTAAAATACCTAGAAGTAAATGCTATGGGCTCTTACCAAGAGACTTTAAAAAAAAAATCTCCCCAGTTGCTTTTAATATGCAGCCAGGGATGAGAACCGCCGATATAGATGACGAAAACTAGAATCTTATTGAAAGAAAACAAGCTGTGAACAGGCACACAAAGTGGGAAGAAACGGTTTTTTCTCCTCAAAGTTAAATATTTCACAAAGTTCCTATTGAAGTCCCAGAAGCCTTTTACTGGAAAGTGGAACCTTAGAATTTATACACAAGAATAAATGTGGGGAAAGGGGTGAAAAAAAGATGAAGGGGGCATGCTTAACTCCGTGTCAATCTGCTGTGTGGCCACTTTAGTCAAATCCATGTCATATAGAAACAGGTGAGAGCATTAGAAATAGGTCCCAGGATATGTGATAATTTAACATCTGATGAAGCTGATGGTTCAGTTTAGCGAGAAAAGAATGGATTTTCTAATACATGGTGCTGATATGGTAGGCTATCCTTCTGGAATAAAATTAAAGTGCCCCTTTTGACACTTTATATAAAAGACAGATTAAGGACCTGTATGTAGAAACTAAACAATATTTTGCAAGAAAATTTAGTCCACTGTACCATCCAGGGCTGGAGATACTTTGGTAATGAAAATGAAAAATCCAGAAAGCTATCTTAAAAAAAACAAATAATTTGAGTATATATAAAAAAATCCTAAGTTTCTAAAAATTCTTAGCCTATGGAAGAATTTATATGGTAAAAGGTACCATTAAAAATGTCAATAGATAAACAGTAATCTGGAAAAATACATAATGTAAGAGGCAAACAAAAGGTTGAAGTTGAAAGTAAATAGAGAGCTTTCACCAACTGACAAGAAAAAATACGGGATATGAAAAGAAAGTTCCCAGACAAGCTCATCCAAATGGCATATCCAAAGATGTTCAGATTCAGTAGTAATCAGGTAAATGCAAATTAAAGGAAAATGATTTGACACCCAAGTAAAGGAGCTCTAATTCCTGTTGCTAGTGGCCATGTATAGAAAAGTATGCCTACACTTTGCCAAGAGAAAAATGCAATCTTACAGTCTTTTGAGGGGGAAGCAATCTAGCAATATCTATTAAACTTTAAAACACAGATACACTTTGACCTAGATATCCTATTTCTGGGACCAGAGCACCTGAAATAAAAGTGCCAGGGGATAAGCTCACATGCTCAAGGGCCTGAATGATAGAATGGCTCATGAGGACAGAAAATGGGAAACAAACTAAATATCTAGCAAAGATGAGTAAAGAAATTATAGTACAAGAGAATGTGACAACGTATGTATGTATGTTCATGTAGAACTGAAAAATTGTGCTCTTCACTGGAATTTGACACAGCATTGTAAAATGACTATAACTCAATAAAAAATGTTTATATTAAAAAAAAAGAAATTATAGTATATACAGGTAATAGGGGCCCAGGAAGTCTCCCATCTTGCTTTAAAAAAGTTATATTTATTATAGCTTGACATTATAGATTTGCTTGTTCTGTATCTGCTCTATTGAAGTGTAAGTTCCACCAGAGGAGAGCAGGCGCCTTTTGTTTCCTGTGTAGCTGTAATTAATGCCTGGATTAGTGCTGGGGACATAGTAGGTGCTTAATAAATGTTTACTGAATAAATGAGTGAATGAATGACTAGGGAGAGAAGGTGAATGCAGGTAGGGATTGGGAACCTTTCAAAGGGGCCTTGTGAGGACCAAGAATGGTAATCTGTCATGACCTAAGAGGGCATGATTAACTTGTCTGAAATTCAAATTAGGCAAGGAAAAGATGTTGGTAAGGTGATTGGGTAGAAGATAATTTATTTGAAACCTACTAACACAGTGAATTACAAGAACTCACACTGGGCTCTTCGTTGGGACATTTGAGATCAAGAGATGATCCAGAAAGCTTCCAGAGAGAGGTGACTTACAGAAGACTGGAAGTCAGAAGAGCATCCGTTTTCTGCACTGTAACACCATAAGCAAGAAACATCACCTTCAAACTCGAAATCAGCCATTTCCAAGTTGAATTTCTGACCCAGCCAACCAGTTAGTGTGAAAGTAGGATAAAGACATTTTCAGACAGAAGATTTTAAGAACTTTTCTCCTATGGAGAAGCTATTAGAGGATGTTCTCCACTGCAGAGACAGTGGCCTAGGAAAGGCAGATGGTGATCTGACCCAGCAGCAAGGCAAAAGGAATGTCCTAGGACCAGATCAAAGGGTAGTCTTGGAAAGACAGCTGTGCACCAGGCCCAGAGAGCAGAAGTACAAGTCAAACACAGGGACAGAAGGCACCAGGAAGGATGTTTCCAAAAATAAAAGTGGATCCTGCCACCTTTGGTCCCTGTTGAGATGAATTTTTCAATATGTCAGAACATTTGGGGGTAAATTAGTGATACACTGAAATCTAAGGAAATGAAAAAACTAGGCACCTATTAATTTCAGGAGAAACGAAGTTGTAGAAGAAAGGACATGTGGTCACAGAGAATGCAAAAATGTCATCACGTGATGAGCTCCGAAGAATGTTGACATAGTCATATTAAGGAAAATTGTGATTTAATAAGAAATTATGATTTAAATGTATTGGGAGAATGGAGGTAGAGGAAGCGTGTGTATTTGCGTGCATCTGGGAAATGGGGATGATTCAACTTCCAAAAATGGAGAGGCAATAGATAATGTCTCAGATAGTGTCTGTTATATTTTCCTGGCTTTTCTGTATATTAAAAAATTTCACATTTTTTTGAAAGGAAAATCTGACAAACAGACATGTACAAAAAGGCAATTAAGGCATAATCCCAACACTCAGAGCTAATCACTGTCAACATTTTAGTGTGTGTCCTTCCACACACACAGGTTAATATGTTCCTTCATATCTAAGTACACACACTTGTGCGTATATTTAACTCTTATTAAATTAGGTTATATTGTACAGTGATTTCCAAATGCCAGTCCCTGGGCCCTTTACATGAAACTCATCTGAGTAGCTTTTTGAAAATATAAACTCCCAAAAGCTCCAGAAGTCTTGGGGTGGGCCCCAGGTCACTCTTTTCAAGTTACCCAGCTGATTCTGATGCATGATCAGGTTTGGGAAATCTGTTTTGTAAATGGCTTTATTAGTGTATTTGATATTTTTCTCTGTTATCATTTGTTGGACTACAGGGTAGTCCGGACTTTTGCTAAACGGTCGTTTCTTCTCTCCAGGAAAAGAGAGGGAACAAAGCATCTGATAAAGCTGCTGTCTTGGCCTTTGATTCCCTGGTGGCCTTCTGTGAAGAATCAGGGTGAGTGACTTGTATTGTGTGTGGATCAAAGTGTTAGTGAGGTCTTTTCTCTTCCCTCAACAGCACCACTCGTTAACCAGCTAATGTAGGGCAGCTCTTGGGCCACCAAGGGACCTCTGCCTGCTGAAGGCCATTGTGTGGGATGTTTCCTATCAGGGAGCATGGAAGTTGGTACCCCTCTACTTTTCTGTGGAAGGCCCCAGGAACTCTGGCAGTGTGCGAATTTGTTGAGTATTTTGGGTGGGCATCCACCCACCCTACTCTACTCACTTCTGGAATGGCTGGCCCTGTGAGTGACTCAATCCCAGGTCACGTCACCGGTTCTGAGTCATTGGCATTGTGGTCATCAAGTGTCCCTGACAGACCATTGGCTTCACTTGTGTAGTGGTCACTCTTATCCCAGACCCATACAAGGCATGTGGCCCAGCTCATCTCTTGGCAGGTGGGGGCGGTAACGTGCTTGGAGAAAAGTCAGCTTTTCTAACGTAACACCACCTGCCCCCTTGGAACTCACTTGTTTATTTGATCTGCATCTCCCAGTGATGGGGGCCATGAAAGAACCTGATTGCTGCTCAGTGACAGACAGGCTGTGGCAGGGCAGGTCCTGGGCACGAGCAGCTGTGAGCACAGTGTATGAGGGACATCCACTAGCATTCTGGACAAGCTGGGCCCACTTGCATCTGTGTAGCCCTTTGGTCTAAAAAGTTCTTTGATTCTCTGCTCTCATTGGTCAGATCTCGTTGGACAACCCTGTAAGGTAGACGAGGCAGAATTGATTGCTTCAGACTTAGACATGAACAGACCACAGTCCAGAGAGGTCATGGTCACAGAATTCACAGTAGGACAGATGCCACTAATCCCCCATCTCCCAATTTTCAGTGACATGCACATTTTCATACACTCGTGCCATCTTGGTTTATGCAAGAAAAGATTCTTGAAGCATGGAGCTGATAAAGTGCCTGGTACAGGCGTCCAGCAGATGTTTGGGGGTTTTCCTCTGGAAACCAGAGAGGCACTTATTTGGACCACATATTTCTGATTACCGCCCCCTATTCACCGAGGAGCTGGTGGCTCCTGGGCTGAAGCTGTTCACTTCTCCAAACTCTCCCCTTTGGCCCCTGTAGCAAGACCGCACCCAGCAGAGGTGGTTGGCACCCTTGCCTACAGCCATTGACACCAGAGCCCTTTTCAGACACTAATATAGTGAGTTGTTAAATTAGGCCTTCTTAGGTTCCTTGAGTGAAGTGCTCGTAATGAAAAGGGTAAGTGTCCTTGTAGGTTTCAGTCCCCTTTGTGGAAAATCACCCTGGCTGGATTCTTATGTGGGATGAGTCTGAGGTTCTGTGGGGCTGTCTGGAGGGTTGGTTGTGCCAGGCAAGAGGACGGGTCCTCCCAAGGGCCTCTGCCTTCATTCCTCCTGTCTTATACCAGGGAGCTGGTGCCTCTCAGTGTGGCAGGGGTCTGGGCATCCTGTTATCCCTTGTGCGGCCTCATCTCTCCTATCTCACTTGCTACCTGTGAGGATATCAGATCCCAGGACTTCTAGGCCCTGGGATGGAGTGAACACACAGGTGTGGCTGGATTTGAAATTGCTCTTTGAGTAAAAGGAAATGTTCCTTCATTGCATAAATAGCATACAGTGTGACGGCAAAGTCCCCTCCCCACCAGATATGTGCCCCTTTTCTAAGAATAGCCTAGTTTGAGGCTGACGTTGAAGCAGCTGCTTGCGAAGGGAGGACACCTGGCAGCAAGGGACAGGCCAGTGTCGTGGCTTTGGCAGAGATGGGTACATTTCTACAAAGGCAGCTTTGTAGGGTCTGGGGTGCGTGGGGGCTGTGGGACCCTGTGAGGGATACCTGGACATCATTGGGACCAACAGAAAAGACACTCGGGTCACATGAATGAGGCCAGGGTGGGGCATCCGGTGGATTTCCTCTCCTGTCTGCATACATCTACTTTGTCAGAGCGTGGCTGTGAACAGCATTTGATTATTCATGACAGGACTCTTTATCTCTTTGTGTAAAAAGGAACAGTAATTAGGTTCAAAGCAACCTCCAGCCTAGAGGCCTCTCTGCACCTTGTCTGAGACGGAACAGCCTTGGTTTAGGCCTAGATTGTACTGGGCTCTGTCGTCACCAGGCTGGGGAGCCAACAGCCTAGCATCTCTCCATTTATCCATTCATTTGCTCATTTGTTCATTCATTCATTTATTCAACCAGCAAATAGTGATTGATACTGACTCTGTGTGAGGCCCATCAGATATGGGGGTGCATGGTGAACAGAAAGACCATCCCCTCCTTTTTGGTGCTTGGTCCAGTGGGGAAGACAGGCACTTATCAGATAATCACATAAAAATGTATAATTCCAGACTTAAAAGGGCTTTGAAGAAAAGGTACGAGGCGTTTTGAGAATGTATAACAGTGACCCCCTTCTTGGCCCACAGGAAGTCAGGTCACAGCCCTTCACAATGGTTGTCCCTGTCAGGCGGACATAGTAAACCAAATATAACAGCGAAAGAGATGAGGAACAGGACCATGGTAATAAATAAGATGATCACTACCAGGCCCCCCTGGTCCCAGGGGTTCAGCCAGAAACCATTCCAGGTGTGCTTTGTTAGCAGTTTGTCCATGTGAACCTGGAAAAGTCAGGATAGAGGCCCTGAGTACAGGGGCTGCTCCAAGGCCCCACCCCAGGCCCTGCTTCCCACTTCCCCAACTTCACCCCTGGCGCAATCTCAGAGAACATCCAGCCCACCTCTGCATCTAGTGAACACTGAAGGGTTGTTGGGCTGGATGCCTCCTGAAAGCAAAAATGGGCTTTCCTCCTCCACGGAAGCAGAAGCAGGGACTGGCACCAAGTGGCGGAGGGGTGGGGTCCCCATCCCTGAGACCTGCTCAGCCAGAATCTAAAAAGCACCACTATAGGTCCTTCCTGGTTTTCCTGTCTCAGTTGCCAGACATTTGGGAAGCATTTTGAGAGATCAGCATAGGAGCCAGCGAGGAGTGGACTGACTCAAGCTGAGATCGCAGCAGACGGCCTGAGAGGCAGCTGAAAGCAGAAGGACTAATCTTGAAATAGCTGAGATCGACAGTCTGCGAGCCTGTAGCCTGTTGAAGGGAGTAAAGGTGGAGAAGGAAGGAGTAGTTACCGGGTTCTGCTCTTAACAGTCCTCTGTCCTAAGAGAGGGCGGATCAAGGTAATCCTTCAGGCCCCACGCTTTGGGGGGCCCGAGCTGAGGCCACCAGGTGAAAAGAGTCACACCCCAGGGAAGTAACTCTTAGGAGGAAAAGGTGGTCACATTGCTGACTGGCCCTGACCAGACCTCCTTGCTGTCACCAGAGTAAACAAAGGTGGGCTAGCCGTTGCCTAGCAACCGCATTCCCTTTCAGCCTTTCACACTTACCCCCTTGGCTGTGCTCGGCTCTCCTGTGATGCCGTTTGTGGGGACTGCTCAGAGTGCTTGTGTTGCGGTGTCCTGGATGGGAAGTCAGACTTGGGGTGGGTGGGGGAAGAGACTGGAGCCCGGGCCCTTGCCCCCAGCCACCTGGTCACCTCACCTGTGGCTGGGTCCTGCCCCTCCTCTCAGTCCAGATGACCTGTCCACCGAAGAGCTTGGGAAGTCAGGCCTGGGGCTGTCGCACATGGCTGCTCCCTTCCCGTGGTGCTGGGTGAATGATTAACTCCAGCTGCAGCTGGTACCACCTGGAACTGGCCTCTGGGTGTTTATCACCATTGAGGCCCCAGGTTCCTGTGGAGGCCTAACTTCTCCCTTCGTGTCTTTGCCTCTCAGGCCCGGCCTCAGCAGCTTCATGTGGGTTCCTCCCCGCCCCCCGTGTGATAGGGTGGCTTGGAGTGGGAGTGGGGCCTGTGCCCTGCTGTGTGAAACCCAGTGGCCGCCATTCATTCTTTGAAAGATAGAATTTGAGTGCCCGTGGCAGCCAGGAACTGGGCTTGTCACTGCGTTTCTAGTTGTGAGCAAGAGAGGCAGGCCCTGCCCGCCCAGGGGTTACATTCCAGGGAGCCAGTCCTCAACCCTGCCTGTTAGAATCATCTGGGAGCTTTCCTGAACGCCTGTGCCCAGGCCCCACCTGGTAGCCCAGGATGTGTCAGAGCCCCGTGCTTGGTACAACGCTCTGGGCGATTCTGATGTGCAGCCCAGGCTGGAGGAGACGGGAGCAAGCCCTTCTTACCGTCCTGGCTTAACTGACCCCTGACTTACCTGCCGCTTCGCATTTCCTCGTGTAAAACACACTGACTAATGCCCTTGGCCCGCTGAACCCTCCCAGCCTGCGGGCTGGTCTCTAGTGCACCCTTGTACTTCCTCTCTGTCAGTTTAATTGGATGCTTGTCAAGAGTCAGCTGTTTGTTCCCAAACCTGTTCTGTGGCGGCTGTGCTTGTTATTCTGATTACATAATTGCACTTAATATTACACAGAAACGGAGCAACAGTAAGAGCCAAAACCCCAGTTTTATAGCTGGGAAACAGGCACAGAGAGGTTAAGTAACTTACCCAAGGTCATATAGCTAAGAAGTTACTGCACTGAGGTTTGGGCCCAGCTGTTCAACTCGGCTGTGCAGGCTGAGCTCTGAGGCTCTGTGCTGTACCTCAGAGTGAGTAGAGAGGGCAGATCTCTTCCTATATCTATTTGACCACCTTGGAATCATTTTGGAATCACTCAAATAATATTCCTGTCAAAAATAGTTGTGGACAAGACAACCGCGGACATTTTCTAAAAATCCAGGAGGATTTCACACTCAGGTTTCTTTGCAGATGTCTTTAAGTTCTTGTTCTGCTTGAAAGAAATCAAAGTTAGCAAGGAGACAGTTCAGGAACTCGGGTCAGCAAACGCACACGCAGGGAAAAGACGTTAGCCCTACGTCAGAAAGATTGGCCAAGGCATGTGCGTGTGTATCTCCATTTAAAATGAGAGGCGTGGAGAATATATGTCTCGTGTACACAAACATTGCTTTTATTGACTTTTTCAATTAACTGCTGGCCCTGATTAGAAGATTCTTCTGAAATGATCAAGGAAATGATATGATGGGAAGGGGTGGAGAATGCTGTTGGTGACCCTAACATAGCCTGGCCCAGGGGCTGAGGGGACTCCCCTGAAAGGAGTGATGTTTAAGTTGAGATGTGAGGATGATGTAAGAGTTAGAATTAAGGGACAGGCAACTGGTCCTAAGGACAGTCCCAAGGAAACTTTTTCTAAGGAAAGAATTAATTTGTCCTCAGTTTTCTCTGGTCTGGAATTTGTTATTACCCACAGGCAAATATATCGTGAAGATTTTTATTGTAGATTGCTTTTAAATCTTGATATTTGGGAAAACAGATTTAGGAGAAAACTGTTTTGAATGCTCTCTGCCAAATTGGCTAATGAGATTCTTGCACCAGGTGGCTTCACTGCGGTTTCTGGTAAGCTGTAAGGTATAGACAGTACAGTGCACGGATCTGAAGTGTGGAGTGAAACCCTTGTGAGGAACCAGGAGACCACAGTCGTCAGTGGTGGAGCAGAGGTCACAGTCAGGGGAGGCACGGGGGAGCGGGGGAGATCAATGCTGAGACTAGCTAGGATGCTGCAGCAGTGACCACAGGCAGACTGCTGGTGACTTGGTCCATGGCAGCAGGGTGGCGGAAACGAGAGGTGTGGCAGCCAAGGTCAGCCAGACATTCTCTGGGGCTCAGACAGCCTAGTGGCTGCCCCTTCCATGGCCACCACTTGCCTGTACCTCTCGGTTTATTCTTTCCCACCCTGGGGGAATTGCTGCCTCCCCTCCATGCCTGTCTTCCTGGAGGACCCGGTCAGCATGTGTCAGACTGCTGTCGTGCTGCAGCAGACCTGTTTGGTTAAACTGAGCGTGACTGGAGCCTGGCCTGACAACTATGGGGAAGCCGTCAGTGGCGGGGCTCGGGGTGTACCAGTAAGCCCTCTGAGGGCAGGGACAGAGTCTTATTTGGACTCAGCAGTTAGGAACTGACTGGCCCAGAGGAGGAAAACAGGAATGAACTACCAGTCAGCCTGTCAGTGCCCAGGGCTGCCCATGGTCCCCACATCTTGACAGCTGGATCAGGGAGCCAGCTTCGTTTCTAATAAAAAGGCTCAGCCGTAGCCACCCTCAGGGAGGGTGTTCTTGATGCTGATGAAACTTGCTCAAGGAAGAGTCACACAGGAATCAGGAGCATCTCCTAAACGGAGGACCCTCCAGCCAAGTTGGTGCTGGGACTGGAAAAGGCAGGGCTTCTCTTTCGGTTCCTCCCACCTTCCCTGTGTTTTTCTTCTGGGAGGAAGACCTAGCTGGGCCCCACTCCAGCTCTTAACTCTTAGGCCACACCCACTTATAGGGAGATATTTTGAGATGGAGTTTGGGGTGTGGCTGTTTGGGATTTAGGGTTGGTTGACTGGATGGTGAAATGAGAGCCTTATCAGTACTGCAGCTGGAGGCCTGGGGCCCAGGGTGTGGTGAGCGAGGGCTCTGGAGCCAGACAGGCGGGGCCCAGAGGCTGGCTCTGCCACTTTTTAGCTGATTGAATTTAGACAAGTTTCCTAGCATTGCTAAGGCTCAATTTCCTCATCTTTAAAATGGAGATAATAGTGGGGGTGGGTATAGCTCAGTGGTAGAGTATATATACTGAGCATGCACGAGGTTCTGTGTTCCAGCCCCAGTCCCTCCATTTAAAAAAAAAATGAGTAAATAAATCTAAAAAAAATAATAAAGGGGGGATAATAATGGTACCTATGGCAGTGAGGTTGTTGTGATGATTTAATGAATTTATCTGCATCAAAACGTGTAAGTCAGTGCCAGAGTAAGTCCTCAGGGACCTTTAACTAGCTTTACCATCGCCTTGTTGTCATCATCATCTTTATGCTGAATCCCATTCTTTGGTGGTGGTCAGGTAGAATGGGTAGAACGTATAGACAGATTCTTGAATTTCTTTTGTTTTGTATGGAGGCATTTCCCCTCTGGGTCTTAAACCCAAACCAAACCTGTCAGACAAGACCCTGGATTCCAGGAAGTGAAACCAGCCAGAGAGAGCGCTTCTCCTGCCTGTCGGAGATGGCCGGGAGGCAGGGGCTGGCATCCCTTCCCGAAGACGCGCTGTTTTCTGAGTAGACGGGGCTTTGCCCCCAGGCAGCCAGAACAAAGGCCATGCAGGCCTAGACAGCAGAGGTGTGCGAAACACAGCTGGCTTTGTGGCTCTGGGGGACCGGTACAGTGGGGGGGGACCGGTACGGTGGGGAGGTACCGCGCCAGCCTCTGCCTTCCCCACCCTCATCCCTGGGTTGTAGCTCTACCTGGCGAGTTCTCTGGAAGAGGAAGCAAACTGAAGGGATGGAGGCAGGGCAGTGTTGCACATCAGTGGGCTCGGTCCTTAAAATGCATCCATGTTGCTCTGGATCGGCCTTCTGTTTACAGAGGCGGGTAATGACGGCAGGTCTGCGGAGCTCTTAGGATATGCCCAGCACTGAGTCCAGTGCACGACGTAGGTCATCTCGGTTTATCCTCGCAAGCTTACCCCCGGAGGTGGGTACCAGGATTAGCCCCATTTCACAGGAAAGGAAACATGGCATGGGGAGGTCAAGTCACTACCCTGCGTTCACATAGCTGGTGAGAAGCAGGGTGAGGAGTCGAACCCAGACAGCTCAGCACACACTGGGGAAAGGGCAGAGGGGCCAGGGTACAGGTTATGGATAGTAGTGGGGCCTAACCTCTCTGACTGGAAGTTTGGGAAGACCCAGTGGCCTGAGCCTGCTAGGACGGGGTGTGCTGGCCAGTTAATGGCAGTGGTGACTGCTGAGTGGCATTCCTGAGCCCAGCACCTGCCTGGGGCAGATGCAGCCTCCGTCATGGCAGAGTGGGTGGCTGGAGGCAGAGCTTGTCGGCAGCTAGTGCTTGGCAGGAATTTCCCTTCACCCCTCCCCTGGTTCCGTGGCATTCCTGCCTGCCTGTTTTCTCAGCTTTCGTGGGCACAGGGAGAGCAGAGGCCTGGAAGGGACAGTCCCTGGCCATGCCTCCGGAATTCTGGCACGTCGCCCTCCCGATGCTGAGCCCAGCCCAGGGAGTCTGACACCACAGAAACACATAACCAAAAAGCTTTTATTGGGAAAGAAATGGGCAAATCCTGGAACAGAACACGGACATGTCCCCACTGTGGGGGAAGCTGGGGATCCAGGAGCTCTTGCACGAAGTCCTTCTGGTGGGCCTGCTCCTCTTTGGTGTGGGAGCCCCAAGGCCAGCTCCCCACACGTGCGGGCTGTTCTCCACCCAGGAATGGGGACCCTGCTGCTGTGTTTTGTTAGAAAGTACAGGAAGGCAAAGAATCCTCAGTGGTTTCCTCAGTCTCTGAAATAGTCGACTCCTCCTCGGCACCCAGTGTTCACCGGCAGATGAGGGTTTTGTGGCCGGAACGGTCCTGCTTTCCTTGATGAGGCTCCAGGTATCAGTCAGTGTCCGGGTTCCTGGGCCAGGCCAGAGCTGGGGCCTTGGATCTTTGTCTTGAGGGGTGAGGGCTGTAGGGCCAGGCTGACACCCTGGGTCGTGGCTTTGGCGGTCTCCTCAGTTGTCGCCCGGTCCCTCACCGTGGGGTCATGGGGCCCACCTGGACCTTCCTGCCTCTCCGCGCAGGGCAGCAGCACTGAGTGCAGCAGTAGCTGCCGGCTATCAGCAGCAAGAGCACAACGGTGGCTGGAAAGTTGGGAGAGAGCAGAGCACAGGAAGCACAGAGGTGGGGGAGAAAAAGCGAATGCCCACCCTGCTCCCGAAGAAGCCCCTCTTGGGGTGTGGAGGACCTTTGCCCAAAGGTCTGGCTTAGTGGTCAGAAATACCCGAGGATCTGAGAGGTGCTGACTGTCCCCATGCCGGCCCCCAGGCCCTGACTCCCTGTCCTGCCTCCTCCGCTGCCCAGAGCTCTGCTCCCTTCATCCCCGGGTGGGGGAGCCGGGGGCGCCTCTGGGCCCTGGTTCCCAGCACCACCCCATCCCTAGAGCATCATGTCAGAGGATTAGGGGCAACCCCATGGCTTCCCCCAAGGACGTCTGCTTCTCCTCCTCTGCTCCAGGGGACCACCCAGCCACCTCCCCCAGCCCTCTGGCTAGCACCGTGGTCTCTGCTGGATGCCAGGAAGAGCCATGGGCGCTGAGGAGACCCTGGGAGCCCCAGCTTACCTGTGAAAATGACAATGACCGAGAAGGCCACAATCTCCACGGGCTCGGCCTGGGGCAGCCTCTGCAGCCTGAGCAGCAGCCTCTCCCCGATGGCATGCATCTCCTGCACGAAGTTGGCAGCGGCCATGCTGCGCCAGGCTCCTGCTGGGGTTCCTCCTGAGCTGTGCGAGCAGAGAGAGGACTGAGTCCCCACAGAGCTGGCCCCAGAGAATCCGCCCTCTCATGCACCCCAGCCCGCAAAACAAGTTTGTCAGGTCTCACCCATCACACTCCTGGTGGCTCATGAGGGAGGAAGGAAGCTGGTGGGCCCCCCCCTGCTCGGTGGTGGCCCTCAGCCCCAACCTGGCTGGCGCTGCCCAGGGCGAGGGACGCCTGAGGCCCCGCCACAGGGCTGCTTGGCAGAGCTGGGCACAGGAGGAATCTGTTGGTCAGCCAAGTTTGGCCACGGTTTCTGACCTCACTGATCCTTCCTTTGTCTTAGACACCACTCCTAGGTGTTGCCAGGGTGTCTCGAACAGGCATGGCTCCTCTGGTGGCCCTGGGTCATTCAGGACTTTGGGTGCCTCCCCAGGTTCCCAGGCAAGGAGATGGGGCTCCAGGATCCCAGCCTGGTGTCCTTGCTTTTCCTCACATGTGGGGACAGGAAGGTCAGGTGCTCCTGAGAGCAACCTCATGGGGGCACCTGGCCGGGGGCACCTGGCCAGGGTCAGCTGTAGGTGAGAACTGACTGGGGAGGCATCTTAGGTCCCCAACCTCTCCCACCAGCTCAGTTGCTTTACTTATACGGTGTCCTCCTGTGAGAAGGTGGAGATGACACTGTGTGTTTCTTCAGTTTTTGCTGAGGGGCCCTATGTCAGGACGGGGTCAGGTGTCTCAGGGCGGGTTTAGCTTGGTCCCCACCCCTACCCCTTGCTGGCTCAGACCTGCCCCTCTGGCCTGTCCAAGAGAGTCCCCTCCACCCCACCAACTCCATCCCAGTGGCAACTCAGCTTGCCAGGCCCCACGACCAGGAGCCTCCTTCTGTCATGCCCGAGGGGCCGAAGGTGAAGGTCCGGCTGAGTCAGTGAGTTGGAACATGTTATTCAGACTTTCTTTCTCCTCCTGCCTCCCTGGTGAGCACGAGGGAGCCGGTGCCTCTTCAGAGAGGGACCAGGGACGGCCTCATGCCAACCCCTCCTGAACCTGTTCACCGAGGCAGCTCTAATCCAAGGGCGCGTCGCAGGCGGCCAGAGGCCTGTGCCGGACCTTAGGCTCTAATTACTGCTGCCTCTTCCCTGGTCTCAGCCAGGCAGGTTCTCCCCGAGATGGCTGTGGTCTGTGGAGCTGGTCACCATGGTGCTGCCGCCACGGCATAGCTGCCTTAGAACTGCCTTGAAGGTCATTTGCGGAGTCTTCTACCCCACACTTGGCTCCCTGCCCTCCCTCTTGTGTGCGGCCTTTGCTTGAGGTGGGGAGCCCCACCCCATCCCTTCTCAGGTAGCTCTGATCTCTAGAAGGTGGGACTGCCTAGTGACCTCATAAGTCCCACCCGTGTCACTAAGGACGCTTCCGCCCCCTCCTGCCTCCCAGTCCTCTGGGACCCCTGGCAGCTGGCGTGTGAGCCTCCCGCATCTCCTTCTCCATGAGACAACTGCTCTCGCTTGGCCAGCTGTCCCCCACAGGACAGCGTTTGAATCATCCTGGATTTGAATGCTGCTTGCCTCCTCCTGCATTTGAGACATGGACGAGCCCCTTCGTCTCTCTGAGTCTGTTTCTTCTCCTCATTTTATGTGAAGATGAGATGCCTGTCTTTCAAGGCAGTTGGGAGGGCCGAGCACCTGGCAGCGGAGAGCAGCAGTGGGCACAGGGCCTGGCTCCGGGAGTGCCCAACACATGTGGCTCCCTCCAGGTGGGGTCTGGCCAGCACGGGAGAGTTGAGGTGGCCTTTGGGGACAGTCGCGTCCCATGTACACTGTCGGTGCCATCCCCCAAACACCTTTGGGGAGTTGCGTCTGCATCCTTCGTTCCCAGGCTGTGTGTGGTGTGTGAGGTGAAGGAAGGTGCTGGGTGAAAGCTGGAGATGAGGAGCTGTGATTTTAGGTGGTGTTTAAGGGGTCATAGGCAGATGAGGGCTCCTTGGAATATTAGATGGTTTCCTGTCAAAGGGGGAGTTAGAGCTTCCTGGCTTCTCTCACATCCCACCCTTGGGTTATGGTCTTCCTGCAAAGGAGATCAGGATTCCAGTTTTCAAATGTACTAGGAGGCACAGGATTCTAGAACACCACAGGTCATCCACTCCTGCCTCCTTTCTTTTGCTTATGGGGAAACTGAGACCCGAGAGAGGAAGGGACTTCTCTGAGGTCACACTGCAGGACAGGAGCCTGGCCAGTGCTGCCCTTGCTGTTAGCTGGGCAAGAGAAGTCAGCCCAGGAGCAGCCCGCCGAGGGCCCCGCCTGTGTGGTGGGCTCAGCACAGGGACCAGGGCTTTGTGTGATCAGCCCTGCCCCACACTCCTAAGTCTGGAGCACAGCTTTCATCACTCACCAGACCACACCTGCTCTTCAAGAACCACCTGTGACTTGTCACCAAAGGAACAGTCTTGTGTGTGTCTTGGGTTCATGAACTACTTCTCCAGCACAGGACCCCTCTCCACTAGTCACACCAAACAGACTTACCCCTCCGCCGACCAGGAGAGCAGGCTCGTACAGGGGAGTGGACCCCTCCTTGTTCTGGGGCCTCCGGGCATCCCACTTCCCGGGTTTCCAGCAGGACCAGAGCCCGCCTGCTGCTCTCATTCATGGAGTGGGGGCCAGTGGGCTGACCCAAGCCCTGGGCTGCTTTTGCCCTTCCTTCTTCGGCTACACTTGGTTTGGTTTTTCAACCTGGTTGGCCCGGTGCCTGTGTTGCCTAATGTAGCCATCAGAGACACTCCTTGAAAGAGGAAGCAGTGGAGGGCGGGTGGGCAGAGGGCTTTTACACCTATGTCCATCACTCCCAAAGGCCCAGGAGGGGTTGCAGAGGGGGCGCCTCCACTTGTGAGTGAGAGGTGGCGTGGATGCAGGTCAGTCCGAGGGGCGTGATTTCTGGAGCAGGGAGGAGGAAGGTGGGGCCGAGGCTGAACCGCTGTGCAGGGGAGGTGGGGCTTGTTGATCAGAAGCTTCGCCTCTGAAGTCAGCCATTCTCCAGGGGTTATGAAATCAGAAAGCTGCAGACTCAGGCCTGGGGGACCCGGGCCTCACTGTGGGAAGTGTGTCGGTCCATGAACATGGACGCCATGGGCCTCTGGGGACCTGAATTGGCCAGCTGTGCCCAGCCCTGGGGACTGACCCAGGGCTGCTCACTGGATCCTCTCTGCACCAGGAACAGGAGTGGGGCTGCTGGACATGGCTGTTCGCCCTCAAAGATTGAAGCCGCCTTTGCTTTTCCGTTGCTGTTTTGTCATCGCCAGCTTGGCCTTGAGGAGAGCCTTTGTGGGGACTGTGGTGGGGCTGGAGGGGAGGGCGGAGGCACATTCCAGCAGGTCCCAGGAGGGCTTCCCAGCGGGCTATTTAAAGCGAGGCCAAGGGGTGCTTGATGCCTGGTGCCCGATATAACCGGCAGTCATCAGGTGACCGTGTGGCCTGTGCCCCAGCTGTTGCTCTGTAGGGAGCCCTAAGTGTTCCCAGCTGTGGCCTGGGGAGCATGGGTGCTCTGGGGCCAGCTGCCTCTTGTCCCCTTTACCTTCCCAGGTTTGGAGGGAGGAGGGCAGGGAAGCCTAGTGGGGGTACTGATAATTCTCTATATGTTTCCAGTCTATCTCAGGTCCACCACATTCCTCTCAAACTGTACTTCCTACCTGCGAACCAGGGAAACCAGAGTCCTCCCAACCCCATGCTCAGTAGTGCCTGGGTTAGAAGCAGCCAGAGCAACTGGTGGCTTCTCCTGGCCCGGCTGCCTGCATGGCCCTTCCCGGAGACTTTGGAGGGTGCTCCTCCGCTGGAGTGGCAGCCAGCGGAGGGGGAACATGAGCCGGGCCGAGGGGAAGGCTGGCAGAGCTGGAGGGACTAGAAAACATGCCTTTGCGTGGCATCTCCTGGCACAGAGAACCTTGAGACAGAGCAGGCAGGCATCCGCAGGCTGGACAGCTGCCACTCTGAAGCGTCCCTGTTTCCTCCTTGCAAAGCTGATACTCCAACTGCAGCTGCCTATGGAAGGATGTGTTGTGACTGATAAGAAGCTGTTGATGGCTGAGGGCCCAAGGGCTTCTTGCCCTGCCCCTATCTTGGTGGGTTTTAGCCACCCCAGCCCTCAGGGCAATGTCTTGTTTGAGAAACAAAGAGAATGAGGCATAACTCAAAGTAGTGGGAGATTTGCGGGGTCCGGAGGCCTGACCAGCAAGGCAGAGACGCTCGCTGTGCACTGTGCCGAGCCTTCAGCTGCCCCTTCCTGCCTCGGCCCCCACTTGCAGTGGGAGGTAGACACTTGAACGCTCAGCGGTTCCGCTCCCGCAGCCTCGTAGCTTTCCAGGACAGGAGGAGGCACGTCCTGCTGCTGCTGATTATTCGTGCAGCCCCAGAAGCTGGGCATTACCCTTCTGTCCCCACATGGGCTGTTTGGGGGACCCCGTCCACCTGTGTTCTGTGAGTGCAGGGACTCTGATCCCTGCCTGCCTGCCTGCCTGGGCCATCTTACAGATAAGGGTAGCCATCAGGCCTGACCTCCAACACAGCCCGGCATCTGTCCCCTCTCTTTGCCATCACTGCCCATGGCCACAGGACCTTTAGTCTCCCCAGCCACCAACCCAGGCCAAATCCCACAACTTCTGCTGAACCAAGAGCCAAGAACCAAGAGCCAAGCTTCGGCTGATCCTTGGTTTCTACTTTAACCTGGGGGGTTTTGTTTCTAAGTAGCTACTAGCTTATTTGCTTTGGGGAAAACATCTGGGGGCCGGGGAGGGAGACTTTGACCCTGGCGTGAGGACAGGGAGGCAGGAGGAGTAGGCACCAGCGTTGGTTCCCGGGACCCTGCCCCAGAGGGCCGATCTCATTGCTGCCCGAGGAACCATCTTGGGGTCAGCAGTCCGGTGGTGAGGCAGAGGGCAAGTACTGGGGTGGGGCAGTCCCTCCCCCAGCCTCAGTTCCACTGCTGTTGCCTTCTCCCCGACTCTGGGTTTAGAGTCAGGCCCTCATACTTCTGGTGCAGCATTCAGAGAGATTTGGGGGCTCTCAGGGATCCAAATGGGCCCAGGGAGGAGCACCTGGGCCTAGCCCTGAGCGGAGAACACCTGGCAGTGAATGGGCCCAAGGCCCCCACCGGAGGTAGCAGTCACTGCTCTTGTCCAGGACATAGGTAGGCAGAGCTGCCGCGGGTTCTGCCACATCCTAGGGGGTGTGAACTGGTCGGGCAGACCCTGCCCTGAGCCTCCTCGACTGGGAGAAAGCAGGGACTCAATCAGGGAGAAAGGGAGGCTCAGTGGGCAGGCGACAGCTCTCCCAGGCCAGGCCAGCCAAATCCCTTGTTTAAGCCCCCTGAATAGAAAAAGCTTAAACTGACTTGCAGAGTAAGCAGGCACTCTGAGCCCCTCTGCCATGCCTGCTCAGCAAGCAGGGAGGAACCACCCTGAGCAGAGGGCTGTAGCCTCAGCCTGCGGCCATGCTGGGTCCCAGCAAAAGAAGAGGGAGCCTGGGTTTGAAAAGGAGGCTGTCCAGAGACCAACCAAGTGTGGCCCCCTGGACCCTCCTCTCTGTTCACAGTAGACTGTGGCCCTCTGCCCCCTCCTCACCTGTGGCCCGCACCACTCACCTGGGAGCTCAGGTGCTCGGAGCCCGGCAGCCTCTGAGCGCTTCTCCTCCGCGCCTCTCCACCGCTCACACCGCTTCCTTCCTTTGCTGACGCCTCTTTCCTGACCCACGGCCGCTCCCTGGGTGCCTCTGCCCAGCTCAGCGGAGCTCCTGGCTGCTGACAGCCAGCTGCTGTTACGGCCTGGGTTTTTTTGTTGTTGGTCGTCCGGGAGATTCAAGTGTCAAATTACAAGGGGCGGCCACTGAAGTGGGGAGCCAGTGCCACCGCTGCCCAGCGCAGGCAGGCGAGGGAATCCCTGCTGGGAACTGGTCCTGTGGCTTCAGCTCCCTGCCCTGGGAGGTCTGCACGTTCCTCCTCTTCCTCTCCTCCCTCCTGGCGGGTGTGTGCTAACCCGCCCGCCCGTGGGCTGGGCCTGGGCTGTGAGCTGATGAAAGAGGAGGTCGGCTCTCATGTTCCCTGGCAAAGATGACCCCTGGGAGGTTCCACCTGAGCACGGAGTCAGGAGGGAGGGGGCCCACAGCTCTTCCAGCTCTCTGCCCTCTGCCTGGCCCTCAGGAGGGCCTTTGGGCTCAAGTCCCTTGACCACCCCAACCTGTCCCTCAGGCGACTCCCTGGCAGGTCCCTCCCTCTGCTTCTCCTAGGAAAGAAAGTAAATAGTGGGGAAGCTGCTGGACCACCCAAGCAGTCAGCCCTCTGGGGAGGCATCTTGGGGAAGAACTTGGGAGTCCCGAGTGACTTGGGAGTGGCCTGGGCTTAGCCTGCTAGGGGAGGTGCCTCATGTTCCTTGGCTCAGGAGGAGAGGACACTGCTGATCTTCTTCTTGCCAGAGTGTCTGCTGGGGCTGTCTCCACACTCCTGGCCCAACTGTTGGGGACGGGCTCCAGAGCCCAGTGGCTGGCGGGGCTGTTTGACATTTGGCTGGTCGTGCCACCCCAGCAAACCAGGCTGTGCCCGGAGCAGGACAGGAGGCGACCCCAGCCCGCAGCTGTCAATGGAGCCCTTTGAGTGTGAGCACAAAACCCTAGTGAGTCAGGGCTTGGGGGAGGGTGGGGGGAAGGAAGCCAACCTTGTGGCCACACCACTTGGATGCCAGAGGCTGGACAGGCGGCTACTGTGCCGTTGCACAGACTTGGGCAATGGAATGAGTTACACATCAATTTTAGGTGTGGCAGGAATAGCGCCCTCTGGTGGCCACTGGCCTCCTCCAACTGTTCTCCACTCAGCTGAACAAGGCAGCCAGCCCGCACTCCCTGTGGGCTGTGTCACCATCGGTTCTGGTTCCTGGAGCCTGTCCCTCGGGGTCTCAGCTCCTCAAAGTGTTTCCTGCAGCCCTGGGCAGTGCTCACATTGAGAGGTCTGTCTGGTTAGAGCAGTGACACCAGCTCTTGTCTTTGGGATGTGGTGCCTTTACAGCCCTGCCTCTGCTCCAGCATCTCCCTTGGGCTCTCCCACCCCAGGACACATTTCTGTTGCAGGAATGACTATTTGTAATGGCCGATAGAGATGTGGGCCCCCACCCTGGCCTCTGCAAATGCCTCTGAGCCTTGGGGGGGGGTGGGTGATCACAGGAGGGACAGCTGCAGGCTGGCAACCCAAGGGGGCTGTGGCCGGGTCTCCTTGCTGCCCCCACCAGTGCCTAGCATACAGTGCCAGCCCTGAGCTGCCTGGTTCCTGCTCTCACGCAGGCCCTGGGACCTGGGCTGTGTACACTGGGCTGGGCAGAGGCTTGTTGGGGACAACAAGGAGGAGGTCACCAAGAGACAGAAGCAGAGCCACGTTCCTCCCCTCCCAACCCCTCAGAAAAGAGTGAAGAGTAATAACATCCCTTTTTCTGTGCCAGACTCTGCAAAGCGCTTCAGAGCCTCATCTCAGCCCTCACGCAGCCTTGTACCGTGCTGTAGGCGGGCTCCATAGGCTTCAGGAGGTCAGATAGCTTTCCCCAAAGACACAGCCTCAGCAGCAGTCAGGGTCTGCACCCGGATCCGTGCTCTTCACCCCACTGCCAGAGGACAGAGAGGGAGCTGGGCCCAGAGGAGTACCCCATGGAGAAGCAGGACAGAATGGGGTTCGTGCCCTGGCTCCTCTGGACACGTGTTACATGACTGAGAAATCTCTTTCACCTCACTGTCCTCACCTGTAAAATGGGCACCCCAGTGATGCCTGGTGAGGCTCGCGAGAGATGCCTGCCACGGGGCCGGCCCCGTAGCAGTGCTCAGCCTGTGTTTAGGGACCGGGTGACTGGACGCTGGCCTGCCTGGGCCCCTCACCCTCACCTGTGCTGTGCTGCCTGCTGCAGGTGCCGCCACGCTGCCATTGCCAAGTACTTCGGGGATGCGCCCCCCGCCTGCACCAAAGGATGTGACTACTGCCAGAACCCTGCGGCGGTGCGGAAGCAGCTGGACGCTTTGGAGCAAAAAAGCAGCTGGAGCAAGACCTGCATCGGGCCCTCCCAGGGGAATGGCTTTGACCCTGAGCTGTATGAGGGAGGCCGCAGGGGTTACGGGGGCTTTAGCAGGTGAGGGGCCATGAAGCCAGGGGCCCCCAACCCACTGAAAATAGTCTGGCCTTCTCTCCTTGGTGCCAAGGCCAGACCAGAGGTGACACAATGCCATAGTTCACCCCCCAACTCCACGGGCCACACTGGGGCTAGGACTTTAATGTTGCCCTGAGCTGCCGGGGCCTTAGAGATATCACTGTGCAACGGGAAGGCAAAGCCGAGACCCAGGACTGCTCACACCCAGCCTGTCCACTAGGTACGATGAAGGTTCTGGAGGCAGTGGGGACGAGGGCAGAGATGAGGCCCACAAGCGGGAATGGAATCTCTTCTATCAGAAGCAGATGAGCCTGCGCAAGGTGAAGGGGGCAGGGGCTCAGGGGGTCCCAGGTGGCCCCCCTCTTACCCCCTCTTAGCCCTGTCCCTGGTGCTGGACTGGGAGCTGTCTATCCAAGGGGCAGGATCCCTGACCAGCCCTTCATGTCATCTTCCAGGGCAAAGACCCCAAGGTAGAAGAATTTGTACCCCCAGGTCAGTAAGAAATGTCCCCAGGAGCCTGTGGGCTGTCCCCAGGGTGTGGAAGGAGGATGCCTTATTGGGGGGCAGGGGTTGGGGGGCGCCAGAGAACAGAAAGTGAAGTGGACGGACCTCTCCCCCCAGATGAGGACTGTCCCCTGAAAGAGGCGTCTAGCAGGAGGATCCCCAGGCTCACCGTGAAGGTAAGAGATGGGCAGCTCCTCACACCTGCCCCCCTCACACCTCCGCCAACGTGAGACTCATGTGACCAGTTCCCTCCCCTGTGCAGGCCCGTGAGCACTGCCTGGGGCTTCTGGAGGAGGCTCTGAGCAGCAACTGCCAGGCCGTAGGTTCCACTGATGGGTGAGTGTCATAGGGGCTGAGGAGGGCTCCCCAAGCTCCTGTTCCTTTAGAGACCACAGGAACCCCAGCTCCCTGGCTTATCTGGGTGCCTCTCCCCAAACTGTGACCCATCCTGCTCCCAGGGGGTGCGGGAGGCTTGGCTACAACTGAGGGGCTACCAGGAGCTGCCGAGGGACAGTAAGCCGCAGAGCGCCCAGACAGTCCAGGGTGGGATCCCTGTGCACAAGGCCATTCCCACCAGACCCTGAAGCCACCCCCAGGGTCCCCAAGGAGAATCTGACAGGGAGGGGCCTCAGGCCCACCTGATGCCTTGATCTCATTCCTACCCTCAGACTTGACTTCCAGGCTAAGGCTGTGGAGCTGGAACACGAGATATTTCAAAATGCCAAGGTGGCCAACCTGTACAAGGCCAGCGTGCTGAAGAAGGTGGGCCCTGGGCAGGGGTGGGTGGGACATGCTCCAGGTGGGAGAGGCAGCCCCCCCAACTCATGGGGCCACTTATGTTGGGGGAGCCCAACTTCCCACCTTTGCCTGCTGGAAGTATTTCTAGCCGACCTCATGAGGACTAGAACTTGTCCCGTGTCCAGTTGCCTGTAGCCATGGGCCACAGAGCCCACTTGTGGAAAGCCTGGGCTAGGGGCTAGCAGATGCCACAGCGTTCCCTCCCGTCTCTGCCCAGGTGGCTGAGATCCACAGAGCCTCCAAGGCTGGGCAGCTCTACGTCGTGGGAGGTGGTACCAACAGCCATAGCGCCCAGGCTGAGCCCCCAGAGCCCACCGAGTACGACATCCGGCCGGCCTCCCAGGTGTACTCGGTAAGTAGCGTCCCGGTGTCCACCGCAAGCCTGGGTCCGGGAGAGGCCGCAGCCCCTTGCTGCCTTCCGGCATCACAGCCCCAGCCTTGAGTGCTCTGGGGCGGGCAGGCCCTCGAGCATCACTGCTCTGCTGGCTGTACCTCTGCAGCGCCCACAGCTCTTCTCTCATCAGCCTGACCCCCAAGTGTTGTCCTGCCCAGCTTCTCCCTCCCCCACTCCTGAGAGCCCCACCGGCATGGCCACACCCAGACCCACCAGCAAGTGCCCTTGAGGGGCCTGTGGTCAGAAGCCTCTCTCCTCTTCACAGCTCAAACACAAGCGGGTGGGAGCCGGTTTCCCCAAAGGCTCCTGCCCATTCCAGACGGCCACTGAGCTGATGGAGAAGACGCAGGCCAAGGAGCAAGACCCCCAGCCTGCGCAGGGAGGCAAGCAGGAGCCACCCAGCCGACCCTGTGGCCTCCAGGATGAGGACCGCAGTGAGCCCCTTCCTGGGCCCAGAGGAGAGGTCCCCGGGAGCAGTGCTCATTGTGGGGGGCCCTACCCTGAAAAGAAGGCGAAAGGCCCTTCTCAGGGCAGTCCCTCTGCCAAGGCCCGCGTCACCAAGAAGCAGCAGCTCCTGGCTGCAGCGGCCCTCAAGGACTCTCAGAACATCGCCCGCTTCTTCTGCCAAAGGGCTGAGGGCCAACCTCCAGTCACTTCAGCCCCAGGGGCAGAAGGTGCCAGTCCCTCCTGTGGGGAGGTGCGGGGACCCCTAACAGCCCCAGAGGAGTGCACAGGGGAGGAGGATGGAGCCATGGGACATTTGGCTGCCCACCCCCAGACGAAGGAGTGCACCAGGGAGGAGCCAAGGTAAGGGCATGGGCAGTCCTGGAATCCTCCGGAACCACCTTTGCTAACTGGGCCTCTTAAGCTCAGGGCCTCTTCCTGTGATGGCCTTTGTTGGGCGGCCTGGGCTGAGGGCACAGCTGGTACCTGGAGCTCTGATGCCTGCTTTCCCCTCCGGCCAGTGTCTGCCCACTCAGAGACCAGAGGCCCCCTGAAGGCCAGCCCACCCCAACAAAGGAGACCCAGAGAGGCAAGCGGCTCAGACCCCAGCAGGTACAAGAGGGACGAGGCCATGGGGGAAGAAGATTCCTGCCTACAGGCTGCATCTGCTCCGCTCTGGGTTAGGGGTTTGGGAAAATCATCTTTTCTTCCCACATCCCAGGGGCAGATGGGCTGGGCCAGAGGGAGCCAGTGGGTGCTGAGGCTTAGTCTTCCAGGAGGGGGTGCCAGTAACAGGGAGCCCAAGAGTGACCCTCCACTGTGGCCCTGCCCAGGGGAGCCCAGAGAGCCAGGCTCAGAAGAGGCCACGCTCCGCTGCCAAAGCCTCCATCTTAGCTGAGACTAAGGGCAGCATCTCAGCCAGCGATCAGGGCACCATGAACTCCGCGGCCCAAGGCTCCTGTCAGCTCTCAGCTCCTGGCATCTCCCTGAAGGAGGCTGCGAATGTTGTGGTCAAGTGTCTGACCCCTTTCTACAAGGAGGGCAAGTTTGCATCTAAGGTAGGGAAGGTGGGTGGGCTCCGCTCCCTCCTGGGCTGGGGACACGTGGGTGCGGTGAGGGATAGGGAGGGGGGTGTGAACACCAGGACAAAACAGGGTGTAAGCAGGCCAGCCCTGAGGCCCACAGCCCCTCCCTGGGCTTGCCTTTCTCTTGGATCACGGCTGTGGGTCGCTCGGAGGGCAGGGCAGGGGTCTGTGCTTCCTGCTCCTCTTCACCCTCTGCCTCCAGGAATTGTTTAAAGCCTTTGCCCGCCACCTCTCACACTCACTGACTCAGAATCCCTCTCCAGGAAGGAGCGGTGAGTGCCAGCATCACTGGGTTGGGCGATGCTTGGGGAGGCCCCGCAGGGAGGAAACTGGCTCTCACGCTCCCTTACCCTGAATCTGTAGTGAAGGAAGAGGCCCAGAACGTTATCAAGCTATTGTTCCACGGCCGGGCCCGGTGTGAGAGTGAAGCTGACTGGCACGGCCTGTGTGGCCCACAGAGATGACCGACGGCTGCCCGACAGGGCTGGTGTCCTCCCCGGACTCCACCACGGCCCAGCCTAGCCTCACTCAGGAACGGGGAAGGTGGGCGGCCTGCTGCCACCAGGGGCGTCGTCTGTTCTCAGGCTCCTAAGCCCCTTCCAACCACACCTTGCTTTGGAAATGGGCCTGGACACCTCCCAAATCAAGGTCAGAGGCCAGAGTTCAGCCCACCTTTATTTTTGCTTGCAAAGCCTGAGGTCCTCTTTCTCCCAGCCTCCCTGCCTCTTCTGGCCCTCGTGGCAGGGTTTTCTGGGCCAGATCCCCAGGTTAGAAAGTGGCCGGCGGTGTGGCTGCTGCCAGGGGAACAGAGGGAAAGAAGGTCTCTCCACCTCTTGTACTTAACAGATTTTAAGCTGGGGGCCAGACCCACTGGCCCAAAGCCTTGGGGCCTACTCAGGAAGAGCCCCTGCTGGCCTCAGGTCTCCCTTAGGCCTCCAGTCCTGCCCAGGCGCAGAGCTCATGAGAGGGGCCACAGCCAGGCCCCGCCCAGCTTCTGGTCAGGAAGGCCAGGCCGGACTTAGGCGTTTACCTGAGGAATAAAGCCCTGGCTGTCATGACACACACTCACGCACACACAGCCCGGTTCTCTTGCGGTTTTATTTCCTCAGCAGCTGCTTCTCCCCAGTCTGGGCTTGTGCTGATATTGGGCCAGAGGCCAGGTGGGCATGTCCCCCGGAATGGGCAACATTGACACCTGGGCCAAGTTCCTGCAGCCCCACCCCAGGCCAGGTCCACCCCAGAGGGAGGCTTGCGACTCTTCCCCAGCTGAAGTCACTCTAGCAGCCCCAGCTTCGTGGCCGCCATGTGTGTGGGCCAGCTGGGCGGTGCTGCGGCAGGTTCCAGAACAGCCAAGTGGCAAAGTCCAACCCCAAATGGCCTGAGAGCACCCAAGGGAGACCGTCCGGGTGAGACTTGGGCCAGAGAGGGTTCCCGTCCCCATCTCCGCCCCTCCCCCAGTCCTCTTGGGTAAAGCTGGGCCACTAAACCGAAGGCGGGTCGCCGGCCAGCAGGAAGGTGATGGTGTGCTTCAGCTCCTGGGCCTGCAGGGGCACAGGCAGGTGCGGACAGGGCTACCAGCCAGGCGCCAAGCTCTGCCCCCTCCCCGCCTCCCTGGAGCCGTGGGCATCGGCCTGGCCCCGGGCACACCAGGCCCGGGTGAGGCACTCACCGCCGCCTCAGGGCGTGCACTCACCTGCGGCAGCTCAAACCAGATGGTCTGGGGGCTGTCAGCCGAGCCGTAGTTGAGTTCCAGGCCGGGGGACCCTTCAGCCTCCGCTGGGCTCAGCAGGTGGAGCTGCTGCAGGTCCCTCAGGGCGATGGAGCAGCGCAGCTCCTGGGGGCACAGGGACAGCAGCGCTCGGCCCCCCTGGGGGAGGTGGGGAGGGGCGAGGGGCGGGGCGGCCCTGGGGTGCCCAGGCCCACCTGGGAGCGGGGCTCCATGAGGATGAGGTGCTGGCGGCTCAGCCCCAGGAGGCCGGGTCCGGGCAGGCCCAGCTCGCTCACCCGCAGCACCACGAAGACCGTGTAGCCGAAGAGGGGCAGCACGCTTGCGGCCTCTGGGGACAGAGGGCTAGGGCAGGAGTTCTGACCGCCGGGGTCCTGGGACCTGCCCTCCTTCTCCCCCGGTTAGAGGAGAGGGCAGGGCAGATGGAGAAGCTTCCTCAGCACCCCCAACCCTCACCCCTTCCTTCCTGGGCCTCCCGCCTCAGACCCAGCTGCCCCCTTGCCCCAGACCCACCGATGAAGCTGATTTGTGCTTCCCGGGAGCTACATCCTTGCAGCTGCCTCAGTTCCTGGCCCGTCAGGCTCTTCATGGTGGCCATGTTCACCTGCCATTGCAGCTGCTTTGGCAAGTAAGCCAGTAGGTCTTGCCTAGGACACAACATGGTCAGTCAAGGCTGGGCATACAGCAGGTGCCAAATAAGTGAACAAGTGGCTATTTTGAGACTGGGGATCCAAACACATGAATGAGGCGTGGGCCCTGCCCTTGAGGAGCATGAGGTGGGATGGGGGGCAGGTGTACACAGCCCTCCTTTGAAGGGCCATGAAGGATGCAGGTGGCCATGACCTTGGAGGAGGGAGTCGGGGGTGACAGAAGGTGTGGCCACGTTCACACTCACTCTGAGGGGGGCTCCGAGAGCGCCCTGCTGAGGTGCTGCAAGGCAGCCAGCCTGGCCAGCTGGGTGTCTGCCTGGGCGCTGACCAACAGCCTGCCCTGCAGGTAGTCCTGCAGCACCTGTTGGGGGGCAGTGAGAGTGCAGCTGTGCCCCAAAGCCCCTTCCTGCCGCCGGCCCTTCTCCTGAGGGGAGGGACTCTTCCTCAAGCCACAGCCCAGGCCTGACCGGCCAACGACACAGCAGCGTGGGGCCAGGTGGGCTGACCTGGCCGTAGTGGGTGCTGATGTATGTGGGGTCATCGAAGTGCAGCCGGGTCTCCCAGCTGAGCCGCCAGCTGTGCAGGCTCACGTCTCGATCCACCACCACGTTGCTGAGGTACTCCTGGGGCCACAGGGGCCGCACCAGCTCGCCTGCACCGGGAGCCCAGGTCCACAGCCCGCCCTGCCGCCCAGCGCCAGCCCCGCCCACCCCCGCGTGGGAACTGCCTCACCCACAACCACAGGAGGGGACCTGGCAAGGAAAGTTCCCTCCCTGAGTCCAGCTGGCCTTGCTTCCTCCCCGGGGCAGGTGGCTCACCTTCCCCTTTGATGAGGAAGAGGGCAAATTCCTGCACTTCCTGGGGGTCCCTGATGCCCATCTTCCCGCACAGCTCCTCCAGCACTTCTGCCGCCACCTGGGCATAAGGACAGGGCCGTGATGGGGGGCTGAGGAAGGAAGAAGACTGGGGGGGGTCCCCAGAACTGATGCCCATGGCTTTTCCCTGTCTCTCCCCAGCCCCTCCTCTGTGGCCCCGAGCTCACCGTGAAAGTGTGGCTGTTGGTCTTGTAATCCACACCCCCAGGCAGGTGAATTAGAAGCAGGTGGACTACTTGTCCTTTCTGCCAAGGCAGGTACAGGGTCAGTCCACCAGTGGACAGTGGCCCCAGCTCCCCCCACCCAAAGGGAGTCCCAGAATGCCCAGCCGCCTGCACGCCCAGTACCAGGAAAGCCTTCATTTCACTTGGAGAGGGCAGCTGCCGGCGCCCCCCATATTTGACTGTGCGCTGGAGATGTTCCTGGCTGCTTTGGGCCAGCTCTGCAGAGAGGAGCCAGGCTGGGGTCAGGAGCATCTCCAAACCCCTCCCCAAGCAGCCGAGACCCCAGCCAGGAAGCCGCTCCTACACTCACCTTGGTTCAGGCTGGAATCCTGCAGAAACTTGGTCACATAGGGCATCAGCGTGGTCGACGGGGGAAAGTAACCTGTGAGGAGGCTGAGGAAGCGCCAGCCTCGAGCACAGGGTTTCCTGCAGGGCACAAAGCTGGGGCTTCAGGCCGGCGGGACCACAGCACCGTGTGGCCCCAGAGGGGCCCTCCCTCCACCGCCCCCTGCCCATCCCCCACACTCACGGCCGCGGGTGGCCTGTGACCTGCTTGATGACCTGGCAGTAAATCTCATCCCTGAGGTCCTCCTTCTCCCGGCACAGCTGTGGGGACAGGAAGGGCAGGGGGAAGTATACCGTGTGGTGGAGCGAGGGATGGCATCCAAGAGAATGACTTCTCTGAAGTCAGAAATCCTGCTAGTGGCTCTGGGCTGAGGGCCAAGTCCAGGTGACAGCCCCCGGTCATCTCTCGGTCTTCATCACATTCAGCTTAACAGCATCTGCACAGCTGGTCACTCTCTTAAGTCCCCATCTTGACCGGATTCCAGGCGGCACTTGGCCCTGTCCTTCCTCTGGTCCCTCCGACTTCGTTATCCCTGCTGGCTCCCCTCGTCTCCTTGACCTCTAAGGGCTGTGGGCCCAGGGCCTCTGCGCTTGCGCCCTGGTGATCTGTGTCAGCTGCTCCTGTCTGCTGAGGCCTCCAGCCCAGACTTCTCCCTTGAATCCCAGACCCTCTACTTGGAAGTCTGGCACTTCAGACTTCACATGTCCCAAACAGATTCCTCCACCAAGCCAGGCCAGACCCACTCCTCACTCAGGCTTCCTTTTGGGGGCCCACTGTTGGCCTGGCCAACGCCTCGGTGTCATCCTTGGCCGCGCTCTTGCACAGCCCAAGCGCACATCATAGCAACCCTGCTGCTGGGAGTCTTTCCTCTCCCCTCTGCTGCTACCTCCAGGCCCGGGCCGGCACCGAGTCTCACCTGGGATCATTGCCATAACCCCCTCCTTGTCCCTGAACCCCCAGGATCACAAACAACAGCCAGAGCGACCCCACACCATGTAAGCCACATCTCTTCAAAACCCTCCAGTGGTTTCCCATCTCGAAAAATCAAGGTCCCAACAGTGGCCTACAAGGCCTGCCGCGACTAAGCCCCACTGTCCCCTCCAGTCCTCACCTGCTACTCTCCCCTTTGCTCGCTGGGCTCCAGCCACACAGGCCCTGCTGGTACTGAGGCTCACCCTCTCATCAGGACTGTCGCCCCTGTCCCTTCCTCTGCTCACGTGCCCTGCCTCTGATGCACACGTGTCTCACTTCCTTCAGATTTCCACTCCAGTGTCATCTTGTGACCAAGCCTCCTGCACTGTGGCAGCCCCTCCCCTGCTTTATCACTCTCCACAGCACTCTGCCCCGGACATGTTGCATCTTGGTTTACTGTCTCCTTTCACTGGATTGTAATCTTGGTGGGGATTTCGCCTGCTTGGTTCACCACGATGCCCCCAGCATGTAATAGGTGCTTGATAAATATTTTTGGATGATTTGAATGCCTGGTGACCAAGGGACAGGGGATCCCATTCAGGCCCAAGCAGGAGGGCAGGAAAAGGGCCCTCAGAGCTCACAGTCTGTCTCCCCCCAGCTTCCAGCACACATAGCTCTTACCTTCAGCAGCTCATAGAGGAGATCCAGCTCATCCTTGCCTCGGGGCTTGGACTGGTCCCCCATAAACTGCATCAGAGCTGCGGGCAGGATGAGAGGCAGAGTGAGCTGGGTGGGGGCCTGGCCGTGGCTCCTGCTGACACCATGCAGGGCCCTCCCATGCCATCTTGCGCCTGGCTCTCAAAATGCACGAGGGTTAAGCAGAGCAGCAGTCTCAGCTTTACCAGTGAGGAAATGGGGTTCTGTGGGCTACACAGAGCACATAGCCAGCTGGACCCACCGCTGCCTTCCAGCCTGGACTCCACACAACCCACAACCCCTTGAGCCTGAGTAGAAGTGGGTAAGGGCCATGGGGTTACAGGGACCACCAGGGAACTTCCCTGAGTTGGCAAACTCAAGGAGAAAAGCGACCAGGCCCCTGGGTCCAAGGCGCTGCAGACGGGGAGCTAGGATGCTGTGGCCACTCACCTTGGAAGCTTCCCACAGCCTGCCTGTTCATGTCCTCGTCACTGAAGTTGATGAGTGATGTCTGGATGGGAGCCTGTGGCCGGAGAGGCTGGGCTGCGGGTCTGGGGTCTCGGGGGGGCCAGAGGACAGGTCTACTGGCCTGACTCCCCCCTATCTGTCCCCCTTACCTTGGTGTACTGCACCAGGGTAGCCGTGGCCTTCCTCTCAGTGCCTCTACCTGTCTGGTCCAGCCTGAGGGACAGAGGGGAGGACAGCCCTACTTGCTCCTCCATCCCAGGCTGGGTAGGGAGGGTGCGAAGAGCCTCAGCCTGGTGGCTCTGAGCAGGGAGGCCCACTTCAGGGAGACTGAGGATGGACGGGCATGGGCCCAGGGCACTTACAAGGTTTGGGGCTTCCGGAAGTAGCGCAAGGCAAATTCCTGCATGGTGTAGTCATGGGAGTCCACAGAGGGGGACAGGCTGGTGGCCAAGTTGTCACTGTGTGCCTGGCTCCAGGGGTGAGTGGGGCTCTTAGGAGCACAGGAGACCTGGTGCCACCCGAGTGCCCACTGGCCTGTCCAGAGGCCCTGCCCCAGCCCCCCAACCCCAGCCCAACCCAAGAGGAGCAGGCAGAGCAGCAGCAGTGAGCACACCACCAGAAGCTGGGAAAATCAAGAGCTGTTTATTGAGCATCTTCTAGGTGCTGAACTAAGTACCACGAGGGACACAGGAGAGGTATACAAGGAGCCCACAGTCTTGCTGGGGAGACAGGGCAGGAAATCGGGAGAGGGCAGAGAGGCAGCATCATCAGACCAAGCGCTGCCCACCAGGCGGGGGGTGGTCCTCGGCCGCTCTGCGGCGATGGAGCACTTTGCTTCCTCGACTCCTAGTTAGGCCTCGCCTTGGCCTCTCCCGTCTCCCTCACCTCCGACGCCCTACCCCACTCTCCGTGCTGCAGCTGGCTCTTGTGCTGGCCGCTCCTCTGCTCGGTTGAGAAGGAAATGTCTGGAGCAGCAGCCGGCTGCACTATGTCAGCAGGGAAGAGTCCGGAACGGCCCCCGGTGGAGCCAAACTGCCAGCCTGGGAGACATCCACAGACAGCGCCTCACCCACCTGGCCCTCTGCCCTGGAGGCTCCACTGCATGCTGCCTGCCCTGTGCCCGCCACCCTGCTTGCCCCTGGGGGTACCTGGCTCCAGAGTGGCCCCTGGCAACAGCCTGATGAAGTCTCCCCGTTGGAAACTGAGGAGGCTGTGGTCATCAGTGATGTAACTTCGCAGGGCAATGACGTAGCTGGAGTCCTGTCGGCCGGCAGGCGAGTGATCAACCTGCTTATGATCCCGTCCCGCCCATCCCACCTGCTCCCCTGTTGGCCTCACTCTCCACCGAGCTCCCCAGAGTTCCAGCTCCACCCCAGGCAGCTTGAAGGAGCTTGGCTGAAGCCCCGAGACCAGCCAAACCAGGCAGGCCACCTGCCCACCACTACCACCCCACACACCCCCATCCCCACCGCCCGCACTTGCCTTCTTGAGCTCGCTCAGGAACAGCTCCACCATAGCCCTGATGGTTCTTGCCTGGACCGTGTGCAGCACCAGCTGCTCACTCTTCAGCGACAGCTCCAGGGTGGAGCCAGCTGGGCACTCCACGCCCAGCACCTCAGCAAAGCTGCACAGAGGGAGGGGGCATGAGCTGGGGGCTGTTCCGCCAGCCCACCCTGCACCCCAGCCCAGGCTCACCTGTAGGAGCAGAGAGTCTTCAGCTGGTTGGGGTGGAAGCTGGGGCCCTGGATCACCTTGAGCAGTCTCAGTCCCCGGTGGGACACACCCAGCAGCTGCACATCGCTGCCACTCTCGCCCTGCCCGGAAGGTGGGCGCATCACAGACAGGCTCCAGGCTCCCCACCACTGTCCAAGATGCTCAGGCCAGCGCTGTTCATCCATCCTTCCACTGGGGCTCTGCCCGCCCCCGGCTCATCCCTCTGCAGCAGGCCCAGGCTGGGATGCAGACTGGGGTGCTGCCATACCCAACCTTACTGACCCGGACAGGGAAGATGCGGGAGAAGTAAGTGGCCCAGTTGTCCCTGGCGGCCACCACGATGCGCTTCTTGACACTGTCCTCGGCTGTGTCCAGTGAGCCCAGGCCCACCTCCAGGTCTCCTGCGGGCAGGAGCAGCCCCAGGCTGTCCTCAGGCTCCATCACAGGGGAGACCCAGAGTTTGCTCCCTTCCTCTGGGCAGGCCCAACCCCCAGCACTTCAGCGCCCTGATTCCAGGGTCCCGGGCCCTACCCAGCAGGTCTTTCATTTTGCGCCGCTCATCCTGGGAGATCCGGATGCAGGACTCAGCAAAAGTGTCCCTCAGGATCTGGGGGCAAAGCCAGGCAGTCACCACCAGGTCCCAAGGCCAGAGCGCACTCCAGAAGCATCCACGCATGGAGGAAAAGCCGGAGAGCCCCGTGGGCATAGGTTGAGCAGGGAGGGGTGTAGGGGCTCCCAAGCCCGGGGCCACGACCGCGCGGAGCTCCCACCTGCCTCCCCCAGCTGCCTGCACTAGTCGGGCTGTTGCTCCTCGGTCAGCTGAGATAAGCTTCCCGGAAGGAGCAGAACTTGGGGAAGGAACAGGAGGGGCGGCTACTGCAGAATTTGGGGGAACAGTCATGAGCATCTGGGAGCATCTAGTGGTGGCAAAGGGACAAGCACCAGTGAGCACTGGCTGTGTGCCGGGCCCACGTTGGGTACCGTATACACTTTATTTTTAATCCTTGTTATAAATCAGAAATGGTCCTAATTCTGAGGAGTGTTGTGAGCATTAAATAAACGAAGGAAGGGCTTGAAATCCAGCCGTGAGTGCCTGTGAGTGCCCCACGTGCAGGCGGCAACCTGGCCCAGGTGTGGGGCGGTGTGTCTGCACGCGTCGCAGGTGGGCTGGGCTCTCACCTGCTCACAGAGGAGCCGGAGGCAGTAGGGGTGGCTGAAGTTCTCCCGGGGGTAGAACACCTGGATGAGGGCAGGGAAAGCCAGATGGGTGGGAATGGTCCCCTGCCAGCCCCCTCCTGCCCCACCTCTGCCTCCCAGGCCCAGAGAAAACCAGGCCTGAAGAGGTGGGAGCAGGGAGGCAGCCCCCACTGTTCGTGTGTGGGGAGGAGATGCTGGAGTCCCAGGCTGGCTCCCTGTGCCCCACCCCCCACCCAGAGAGGCCAGGCTGCGGCCCCACCCTGGTGCCCACCTCCTTGCGCAGAAACAACCTCCAGGGCACACTGGTGTAGGAGAAGCACACGCTGCCCGAGGGCGCGAGCAGCTGGGTGGAGATGCCCTGGTCCCCCATGGGCTCCCTCAAGCCTGGCAGATGGGTGCGGGGAGAGCATCAGGTGGGAAGCTGCCTGAGCTGGAATGACGGGGGCAGGGGGAGAAGGCCCTCCCTAGGGCCCGGGTAGCCGGCTCGCTCCACTTCTGCTGCCTCCTTCCTGCCCAGGGTCCCATCTCCTGCCTCCATCTCCTGCCTCCAGTGTTCCCTGCTGTCCCCGATGTGTGTGGGCCCTCCCTGACCACGTCAGCAGGGCCACTAAATTCCCGTCAGAGCTGCCGAGCCTGCGTTGAGGACAACTTCCTGTGTGTGACAGTCCCTCCACGTCAGGCAGGCGCCAGAGGTGCCCCGGCCCGGCCCCGGGCGGGAACGCGGAAGCCGGGGCTCCTTACCCGCGGCTCCAAAGTCCGGAAGCCTGAGCAGCTCACCTAGGCCGTGAGCACTGAGAGGCTGGTGGAAATCCTGCTCCCACCCCCACAAAGCCCATCAGACCGGGACGCAGGGTGCCTTACCGCGGAGCTCAGCTGGAGGGGTCCCTGGGTCCCCAAGCGGAGGCAGCGGGGGCGCTGGTGGAGGTGGGGGTTTCTGGGCAGTGGGTGGGGTCTGGGCAAACAGCTCATGAAGGGGCCCCTGCTTCTCCTTGATGGAGTTGGACGGCACAAGCTGTGGTCGGGCCTTGGGTCGAGGGGCCACAGCTGGTGGGGGACCCTTCCCCGGGCTGAGGGACTGTGTCTGGGGAGGCACAGAGAACACACACTGGCTGTGTCTAGCGGCCAGGTTCACCCCTGAGAGCTTCAGGAGGCCTCCCGAGCGGAGAAGCCATGCCCTGGACCGGACCAGGCCTCACCGAAGGGGGTGAGCAGGCACCGTTGATCCCCAGCTTAGCCAGAGCCTCGTCCTTAGGGTTGCTTTTCTTCAGGAAATTTTTGGGGGGCTTCCTGAGAAAGGGAAGAGGTCATGAGTCCACAGGGTGAGTCTCTGGGCAGCGGGCGGCCCAGCCACCCCCTGGGGTGCACCTGGATGGCTGCACAGGCATAGGCACGGGGCCTGGGCGGCTCTGGTACATGCGGATGATGTTGCGGATCTCCCTGCTCGGCTCCCCCCGCCGGGGCGAGGGGTCTGCGCTGCGCACCACGGCTCTGTCCTGGGCCGGCTCACAGCCACGGTCAGGCCCTGCCTCCATGGCTGGCTCAGCCTCCGCCTCCTGTGCAGCTTTGGCCTCATCTTGTGTCAGTGGCTTCTTCACTACTGGTGGGGGAGGAGGCGACGGCACTGCCCGGACGAAAGCAGAGTGAGACCTTGTGCGGAACCACAGGCCCCAGCCCTCCCCCATCTCCCCACCACCTGCTCTTGTTTCCTCCTCTTCCAGCTCCTCCTGCTCCTCCCCCTGGGGTATCTTCACCTTGGCTGGAGGCTTTATCATCTTCACCTTGATCTGCTGCTGCCCTGTAAATGCCCCCAATGGCCTTGTCTGTTACCTTCCACCTGGCCTGCCCATCTGGGCTCCTAGACAGGCCACACTGACTCAGAGGAGGGCGCCCTGCTGTCCCCCTGGCCAGCCTGGGGCAGTGGCTGAATTTCTGCATGGGATTGCCAACCCAAGTGCCCTCACCCAACTTCTGGAAATACTCTCGTTTCTGCTGGAAGCTCCTGGGCCTCCGGGGCCTATCTTCAACCTCTTGTGAGGTCTCCTGCTGGCAGGAAGGGGAAATGAAGGAACAGCCCTTCCAGCTAAGTTGCCCCTCTCACAGCAAACCCACTCAGATCTGTGGAGCTGGGGCCTGGAAGCATCTTTTCTACATCTTCCTGCACCCCTCATCCTGTCTCATGTCTCCCATCCCTGCAGCCTTGGAACCTGCTGCTCCCACCCCAGGACCTGCCATCTGCCTGGCTTTGGCTCCTCACCCTCAAGTAGGCACCCATCAATTCCGGCTCACGCTCTGGCTCCTTCTGAGGGGTGGGGGGGTTCTCAGGCTTGGGGGTGATGGCTGGGGGTGAAGGTGGGGAGGCAGCTCTAGGGGCCTGGGTCTGACACTGGCGTTGGCGCTGTGTCTGCTGCTCCAGGGACAAGTTCAAGGCCTGGGTAGTCATCTGCTGGGCCTGAAGGAGGAGAGGTGGAGAGCCAGATTAGAGCTGTCCTGGCCTTGCCCACAGACCTGCACCCCCTAGGCGATCCATGGGCCCTGCCCATCCTCACCAGGATCAGCGCCTGCTGGTTGATGAAGTTCTGCTGCTGGGCTGCCAGCTGCCTCACATCCACACTGGGAAGCAGGGGCTGGGGCTGGGGCTGGGGCTGCGGTGGCACCACCACAGCTGGAAATACGGCAGGCAGTCAGGGCTGGGGAGCATCATGGCCAAGTTCACAGCCCCTGCCCACTGTGCCCTCTAGGCCCCTGGCAGGACCCTCCCTCCTACAGTCCCCACCTGAGAAGGGACCTGGTGGCCCCAGCCCAGCCTTACCTGGCATGGCGGGGACAGCCCCCATGGCTGGCATCATAGGCATGGGAGCAGGCATCATGGCTGGCTGGTACCCGGGCATCTGCATCATCCCTGGGTACACTGAGGGAACAGGGCCCTCCCAGGTCGGTTCCTACCTGGGCCCACAGCCAGCCTCCCTCCAGCCCAAGGCAAAGAAAAGAGTATGGGCCACCGGGCTGCCAGCTGGAGCTCTGACTGCAGCCAGGTGTGTGCCCGTGTGGCTGGGCAGGGAGACTCTGGATGGGTGCTCAGCCCCATACTCACCCACGGGGTAGCTGCCTTGCTGCATGGGCCCTACTGAGCCCCCTCCCTTCATGCGGCCACTCAGAGCCCTGCCTTGCTCCAGATCCTGAAGGGACAAAGGTCACAGTTTCCAGGGTCAGGGCTAGAGCCCTGGGAAGGATGGGAGAGGCAGCAGAGGCCCCAGTGAGGTAGGTGCAGGGGTAGGGTGTGTGTGCAGGACACTTACAACATTGTAAAATGATTATAAATCAATAAAAAATGTTAAAAAAAAAAAAAAAAAAAAAGGACACTTACGCTGAGGCCTGGGGAGAGGACTGGCTTGAAGAGGTGGTCCAGGAAGCCATCCAGGCTCCCTGAGTTCCGGGACTCACCTGTGGAGGCTTAGCGTCACCTGCCTGGGGCACGGGCCTTCCTGTACCCCTATTCCCTGTACTCTGTCAACCTCAGTGTGCCCACTCCCAGCCTTACCTGGGCAACCCCTGCTGGGCAGTGCTGGGGCTGGACCTGGAGGAGGACTTGAGGGCAGTGAGGGGGCCTGGATGCTAGGGGCTGGGGGGATGTCCTCGGCTCTGCAAGAGAGAGTGGGCCCAGCTAGGGAGGTGCCTTGGCTAGGGTGGTGCCCAGGCTGAAATGAGGCGTGGAAGCTGCTGTGGAGGGGGAGGAGGCCTGGTGGGGCGACCTAAGCCTGTGGCAGCACTTGTGAACCCCGGGTACTATAGGGTGGCTGAGGGGGTCACCTATGACAGGATAGGGACAGGAGCAGACCAGGGACAGGGGCACTGGGGGTGGCACCTACAAGCCACCGAGAGTGATGGGGTAGCTATGGGGACTGGCCGGGTCCCCCGGGTCCTCAGTCTGGCCGATCAGGTCCAGCACGAAGTCGCAGCCAGCCAAGTCCTGCCAGGAGTCCCTGGAGTACAGTGACACAGACCAGCCACGCGGAGGCGTTTCCAGGCCTCTGGGTGAGACAGGGGTGGGAGGTAGAGGGTGGTCAGCCAGGCAGATGACCATCCCGAAGGGGCAAGGACCTGAGGTCAGGCTGGGGTTGGGGGTTGGTTGTGGAAGGGGCCAGGAAGCAGGGTGAGGCCATGGTTTCCCTCAGACAGCGCTCCTTTATTTGCAGCGCACAGCCCTCTGCCTCTGCATCGGCTCTGGTGCATTTATTTATTCACCTATTTGATCAGAATCTGGACCAGATCTAGAAGACATAATCTCCACTTGCTTTCCATCTTGAATCTGCCGTCTGGACCCTGCCCACCTACCCCCACGCTGCCCCTAGGGGAGCAGGGCTTTGGCCTCAGGCCTGCAGGAGCAGCTGCAGGAGGTGCCCTGCAGGAGAGCCGGCTGAGGGGATGAGGAGGCCATGGAGGAGAAGACAACAGTCAGGGTTGGCCACACTCCCCCATCCCAGGCCCCCCATACCTGCTCTGCAGAATCCACCCAGCAAATTGCTCCCCTGTGGTCCAGGACTCCACCTCGGCCGAGTAGCACTCCTCTGCAGGGATGAGGGGTGGGGGCAAAAGTGAGGGACAGCAGGATCCACCATTGTGGGAAGGGGCTAGGGTCCCCACGGGGGTTCCAAAAGCAGGACAGAAGGGAGGTCAGGGTCACATGGCAGGTGCAGTGGAGAGCTGAGGCAGGAGGGGGTCTAGGGAGGGCGAGAGTGCAGGGCAGGCTACACTGTGGGCCTGAGGAGGCGGGCATCACCATTGAAGGTGAAGACGTCCAGTGCCATGCGGCCCCTCCTCCATCCGGCCGTCCATTCGAGCTGGGTGGGTGGGTGGGCCCGTGCAGACCCAGGGGCCAGCTGTGTCTGCTCCAGGGCACCCAACAGCTTGTGCTGGCACAGTGCAGCCATGCCTCTGGGGGCCTGGTCAGACACAAATCTGCGGGCACAGCACAGGGCTTCTGTAGGGGTGGGGTGGCCCACTGACCCCACCCATGGGGCCCCCACCTGCCAGGCCCCTTACTTGAGCAGTGGCTTCTGCAGCATGGGCATTGGAGGGAAGGCGCTGAGCAGGATGGCCATGAGGGCCCAGCCGCGCTGGCTCTGCTGTTCATCCGGGTTGTGCCAGAGCTGGGCCACGAGCTGGCCGAAGAGCTCGTCACGCAGCCCGGGCCGGCGCTGCCCCTGCCGCACCAGGTACTGGCTCATGGTCTGCTCCTGCCAGGATGGCAGGGACCCGTCCCCCAGGAGCCGCAGCATCTGCAGACACAAAGCAAGGTTTGGCAGGACATGCAGGGCTCCCTGTGCCCGGCCAGCACTCTGTGCCCCAGCCCACCTTGTCTCCTCCCCGATGTGTCACTCACCACCTTGTTGATATCCAGGGCGTGCTGAGGGTCCTCACCGTCCAGCCAGGTCAGTGGCTTGGCCAGCAGCTGCCCGGGATGGGGCAGGGATGGCTCCTGCAAGGAAAGAGGGTGACATGGTGCCAGAGCAGGGGCTGGTCTGTGCTGACCTGCCAGACACAGCCCCAGGGGAGCCCCATGGGAGCATGCACCCTGGGAGAGGAAAAGGGGCTGGTGAGGAAAACCATCTTAAAAATACATCTCAGTTGCTCTTTCTGATTAGAAAATTAAAGCCCATGCATGCAGAAAACGTGGAAAAGATGAAAACTAAAAACCACCATTAACTTTCCTCTGCCAGATACAACCACAGTTAACGTTTTAGCCTCCCTCTTTCTAGTCTTTCTACGCGCAGATACACACATCATCCCCGCCCCACCCCATTGTTGTTGATTTTAACAAAACTGGGATCATACTCTGTGCAGTTTTGAATCCTGCTTTTGTTCCTAACACTGCAGACTGGATGGCCTGCCTTGTCATCACATGTGCTTTAACAACACGGCTTCCACGGCCAGGCAATGCCACAGGGGTGACAAAGGTTGGGGGCACAGGTAAGTAACAATAGCAAGTGCAACATTTAGGTTCAACAGATATTTTCCGAGCAACACAGATGCATCCACAGCCCCTAGGACAGGAGAGTAAGTGGGGGTTGGAGGAAGAAGGATGGACACAGCTTCTGCCTGACAGGGGCTAACATCTGGGGAAAAGTGGGGTCAGCCAGGAAAAGCGGAGGCCTCGGGGCCCACCTGGAAGCTGGTGGAGATGAAGCTGGAGAAGGGAAACCGGTCGATGTCGGGCGGGAGGGTCACGCTGGGCCGCGCCGGAATTTCTGGGGGCATGGACTCGGTAATGTTCTCGGCCAGGGCGTGCTCATGGCCTGTGGTGACACAGGAGGCAGCCCGGAGGCACTCAGGTCGGGCGCCTGGCTCTGGCGCCACCTCCGCCTCTCACCATCAGCCCCCAGCCCTGGTGCAGAGGGAGCTGGGCAGTGGGGTGAGGGGGCACCCAGAGTATCAGAGGCAGGGACCACAGGGACACACAGGAGGGGAGATCACAGAGAGGGCCACACCCATCCAGACTCACCTTCTGCTCTCTTCAGCATGACAGCCAGCTCAGCTGGGATCTCCAAGCGCCCCAGCTCCTAGCAGAGAGGAGCAATTGACTAGGAACTAAAGGAGGGGGCACAGGGACCCAATGTCTCTCCTCACCCCCAGGGCTATAAGTGTCCCCTCTAAAGACCAGGGGTTCTAGTCCTGGACACTCAAACAGGACCCCTGGAGCCCTCATAGGGAAACCCCAGGCCTCTTTTCAGGGGGCACAATGGATGCACCCCAGGGACAGGACCCATAGCGGCACCCCTGGGACCTCACACTCCCCCTTAAGCCATGCTGAGTCCAGTAGACTCACAACCCAGCAGACACCCTCTAGCTTCCAGGCCACCTACCATGCTTGACACCTTCTCAGGAACCCCACTGCTGTGCCAGACACGCCAATGCCCAAGCTGTTGGGAGAGATGCAGAAAGAGCTGATGCCCCCGTGAGGCATCACCACGAGCTCCCTAGAGGCTCCCCCCAACCAGCTTGGCAGTTCAGCTGCCCCCTTCTGCCCCCAGGAGGCCCTGACATCAGCAGAGGAACAGGAGCAGCCCCAGTGGGGCCAGCTGTGTGCCCCTAGCCCTCCAGAGTCCTCACCAGCCTTAGCACTGTGGATGTCGCTGCCTGTCTGCCAGGGCACTGGGAAGAGGGCAGGAAGAAGGGAAGGAATGGTCCCAGGGGACAAAGTCCATCCAGGGAGGGGCCGGAGATGGGCATTATATGAGCAGTGAACTTTGAGCTGCTTTATGGCCCCCAGTTGGAGTCATCAGGCAAAAGAGGGGAGCAACCCAAGGGTGGGCTGGAGGGGACGGGAAGGCACCCTAGGCAGGCAGGAAGAGTCAGGCCCTGGGGGTGGGCAGGCATGAAGGAAGACAGTCACCTCCCAGAGGCCCCAGGCTATCCTGGCCAGGCAGAGAGAAGCGGGAAGTACTCGACCAGCAATGGTTTCTGAGGCCTCGGTCCTTGTGAGGTTGGGCTTGGAGGGTGGATGCTTCAGGAATCGGCCAACTTGGCCAGCAAGGCTGCCTGCCTCTCCCCTGAGCTGCCCCGGGCAGCAGCCCCATCCACACGCTTCACCTGTAATCTCTTTCGTCTCCAGAGCAGGGGCCGGGCCACCAGCAGGATGGTGCTCAGCTGCCCCAGAGCTGCCCGCCGCCGAAGGTACCGCTTCCTGGAAGCCGGGAAGGGGGTGGGGAGGAGTCCAAACTTACACTCAGTACCTGAATCCTCCAAGCCAAGACATGAACATAAAAACTGACCTGGGACCAGTGAAGCCCCCAGCCGCTTCAGAGAAGCAACAGGGAAAGGACAGGATACTTTTCATTTTCATCATCTCTAAAATGAGAATTATTGTAATACCTGCCCCACGATAAGATTAAATGAATTAATGGTGTAACTAGTTAGAATAGAGTCTGGCATGTTATGATTTAAGAAGCAGAATTTCTAGGGGGAGAATATAGCTTAGTGGTAGAGTACCTGCCTAGCATGCACAAAGTCCTGGGTTCAATCCCCAGCACCTCCGTTAAAGATAAATAAATTACAAAACCTAATTACCTGCCCCCTGTCCAAATTTTCTTTTAAATGAATAAACAATAAATAAATAAACACCATTAAAAAAATAAGCAGTATTTCTGAAAACGAAAAAAATAACATTACTGGAAATCTAATAGGAGATCCTGGAAGAGACAGTATCTTTGAGAATTTTCCAGATGTAAAAAGGGACCAGACTCCTCAGTGAAGGAGCCCTGAGCAGATAAACATTTAAAAATTAATCTACAGCTTTTGTACATCACAGGACACTATCAAGAGAGTGAAAAGAGAATTCACAGAATGGGAGACCACTTGCAAATCATATAGTTGATAAGGGTTTAATATCTAGAATATATAGAGAACTCCTACAACTCAATGAGAAAAAAAAGGAAAGAAAAAGCAGGCAGAGGACTTGAAGAGACATTTCTCCAAAGAAGATACACAAATGGCCAAGAAGCACATGAAAAGATGTGCAACATCATTATTCACTGGGGAAATGCAAATCAGCCCTTCACACCCCCTAGGAATCATGGCTTTAACTCAAAAAGCGGAAAATAACAAATATTGACCAGGATGTAGAGAAACCAGAACCTTCACACCTTGCTGGCAGGAATACAAAATGGTGTAACCACTGAGGAAAATAGTTTGGCAATTCCTCAAAAAGGTAAACACAGAATTCCCATATGATCCAGGAATTCCACTCATAAGTAAAAACGCAAATGAATTGAAAGCAGAAACTTGAAGGGGGAAGGGTATAGCTCAGTGGTAGTTTGCCTGCTTAGCATACACAAGGTCCTGGGTTCAATCCCCAGTACCTCCATTAAAAATAAATAAACCTAATTACCCCCTTAAAAAAAAAACAAAAAAAAAGCACTGTACCAGAAATGGACACATTGGAAAAGGAGAGTGGGGGATCCTTGCTGAATGGGTCCAGAGTTCCTGTTGGCGATGAAAATGTTTTGGAAACAGATAGTGGTGATGGGTGCCCCCTCACCAGAGGCTTCCCTGGTGTCCAAGGCACTGCCCTCATTTTGTTCTTGGTCCTTTCACAACCTGCTTTGGGGCGACTGGAGGCTGCTTTACTGTCTGCTCTGAGTCCCCGGCTAGCCTAGGAGGCACCATCGCTGCCTTGGTCCCTGTGTTGCCAGCACCTGGCCCAGGGTAGATGGAGAAGATGGTCAACCAACAGCTGTTGGGTGAATGAGTGAAGATGGGCTGGGAAGGGTGACTGGGGGGAGTTAATGGGTGAGAAGCGTGAGGGCAGCATCGTAGGACCAAGAAGTCCAAAGAGTCTGGAGTGTAAAAGTCTGGCCTAAATTGAGGCTGGAGAGGTAGGCAGGGCCTCACACAACACGATTCACTTGTTTAAAAGAGTATGCTTGCTGCAGAGTGAAGAACAGATGAGAAAAAAGAACAGCCAAGGAGTCAAGACCGCAGGTCTGAGTGGCCTCAGCTGGTAACAAGCTTCTTGTGACTGGAGGTATTCAAGCAGAGACCGCATGGGTATAGGTGGGGTGGAGTCTGTCAAGGAAGAGTCCAGTGCTGATAGGATGCAGGCAGACTTGCCGCGAGGCCCTATGTCTTCCTGAACCTGCCCCACCACCACCGTGAGGAGGCCTGCAGTCTCACCCCACCCTGCAGACCTGGCCTGGAGTCCTCGCACGCGGGCCTGCATCCGTGGCAGGAGGCGGAGGCGCTGGCGGGAGATGCAGACGCGGAGGCCTCGGTGCAGAGTGAGCAGGGCCTGGGAGCGCTGCTGGGCCCTGTGCTGCTCCAGCTGCTGCCATCCTGGCTCCTGCAGCAGGACCTGGGGGCGGAGGTTGGGGCTGGAGGCAAGACAGCTGTGGGTGCCAGAGGGCCGGGGCCCACCCTGCCCTTCTCCCGAGGCCTCCACCTCTTCCCTGCCAGCCAGTCGATTCTTCTGGGGTTCCCCAGGACACCCAGCCCCACCCCATCTCCCCACCATCCAGAGGGACACCAAATCCTGAGTTAGTCCCAGAATGCTCCTCCCCATTTCCAGCCATGCCTGCATCTCTGGGCATACATACCACCCACCTGGGTGGCTCCCAGGTGACAGAGTGGTGACTCAGCCCCAAGCACCTGGTTCAGGATGACGCTACACCTTTCCCGGTCAGAGAGCTCTCCCTGCCCCTCTGTCCCCAGGGCCTGGAACCTGCCCCAAGGATGGAGAAACAAGGTAGGAACAAGCACAGTGAGGACCTCCCTCCATTCATGTGACACCCTGAGCCCCTCGGGGTCTATTTGGTCAATAAGTCATTCAACAATGATTTGGAAAGCGCCTATTTTCCAAAGTAGGAAAGCCAGGCACCCAGGAGAGTTTTGCTGAAAGGAGGAGGGCAGTGAATGCATGAAGGCCTGGAGGGGATGGAGGGTGCAGGGTAGTGAATAGTGGAAGAAGGCAGGGATGGAGGGAGAGGAGAGAGAGAAATGGAAGGAGAGAGGGTTGGACATCAGGCCCAGGGTCCCTTGGATAATGGGTCCATCTCCACTCTGAAGGAACCCCAGATCTGCCAGTCACTCTAGGGGGCCTTCCTAGTGATCTGGCCCAGAGGTGCCTGGGCCCTTGGCTGCCCCCATCCTGGGGCCCTACCTGGCCAGGAAGGCCTGGAAGGGCACGCGAACAGGGAAGTTGGTGCTGCGGGTACATATGGCCTCCAGGATGCCTGCCTGGCGCAGCTGGCCTGCCACGTGACCCACGTCGAAGAGGCCCGGCTTCTGTGGCCGTGGGACAGAGCCAATGAGAGCTAGAGTTGAGGCACTTAAAGCCGTGGGGAATGCGGGGACCGGGCATGAGGAGGAGTGAGGAGGCTGAGAAGGGCCGGGTAGGGGTGAGAGGGCTCTGGGGCCAGGTGCTGGGAGAGCTCACCTTTCCCGGGTTGGGGCTGAGGCACTGGATGAAACAGACATGGCTCCTGGTGGGTGAGAGGGTCACTTGAGCACAGACTGGCCTCCCGATTCAGACTCCCTGGGCTTGGGTGTTAGGGGCACTATTCTCACCTGCCCAGCTGGGCTACGAGGTCCCCCAGGGAACACTGGAAGCGAGAGGCCAGCGTGGGTTTGCCTCGTCCTCTCCTGGACTCGGGCTCTGCTTCCTGGAACAGGCTGCCCACCAGCTGGAGGGCAGGAGGGGGCCGAGCCGGCTCACCTGGGCCTGTCCAGAGCCCAGCCTGCTCTCACCCCCAGGGAGCCAGGGTGGGCCAGCCAAAGGTTCAAGGTGCCAGGGGCATAAGGGCAAGCTCCTTGGGCAAGACTGCAGGTGAGGAGGGCAGAGCTGGGGGACAGAGTGTGGGGCTGGCAGGGGCACCTGGAGCTGGCTCTGGGCAAGCATGTCCACCACGGCAGGGTCAAGATGATCCCGGTTTCTGTTTAGAAACTTGTGAACCTGCAAGAGAGTATGTGGGGGGGGGGGGGGCTGGGAAGCCAAAGAGAGAAGGCTGGGGGGGGGGGTGCAGTCCCTTCGGCAAATAAGCCAGCCTCTCCCCTGAGTTAAAAGGCCACCTTTGAAGTTGGACTCTTGTCTCACAACATATACCAAAATTAAGTCAAAATGAATGGACCAAAGACCTAAACGTAAGACCTGAAACTATAAAACTTAGAAGAAAACAAGGGAGAAAGCTTCATGACATTGGACTTGACAATGATTTTCTGAACATGACACTAAAAGCACAGGCAACAAAAGAAAAGATAAACTGGGTTTCATCAAAATGAAAAACTTCTGTGCATCCAAATACAGTATTAAGAGAGTGAAAAGACAACCCACCAAATGGGAGATAATATCACATATCAGATAAGGGATTAATATCCAGACCATGCAAACAACTCCTATAATTCAATAAGAAAAAACCAAAACAACTCAACTCAAATGGACAAAGGACTTGAATAGACAGTTCTCCAAAGATACACACATGGCCAAGAAGCACATGAAAAGATGCTCAGTATCATTAGTCATTAGAGAAATGCAAATCAAAACCACAATGAGACACCACTTCACGCCCACTAGGATGACTGCAACTTTTTAAAAAAGGAAAATAACAAGTTTTGGCAAGAATGCAGAAAAACCTTAACTCCCATACATAGTGGGAGTTAAGTGGTGGGAATGTAAAGTGGTGCAGGAAAATAGTTTGGTGGCTCCTCAGAAAAGTAGACATGGAATTACCATGTCACCCAGCAAACCTACTCCCAGGTAGATCCATAAAAGAACTGAAAGCAGAGACTCAGTTACTTGTATACCCATGTTTGCAGCAGCATTATCCACAATAGCCAAAACATGGAACAACTCAAGCGTCCATCAACAGATTGATGGATAAACAAAATGTGATCTATCCATATAATGGAATATTAATCAGCCATAAAAAGGAAGGAAATTCTGGAGAAAACTATAATTCGAACAGATACATGCACCCCAGTGTTCATAGCAGCACTATTTATAATAGCCAAGACATGGAAGCAACCTAAATGTCCACTGACAGATGACTGGATAAAGATGTGGTATATATATACAATGGAATACTACTCAGCCATAAAAAACAAATGAAATAATGCCATTTGCAGCAACATGGATGGACCTAGAGATAATCATACTAAGTGAAGTAAACCATAAAGAGAAAGACAAACATCATGTGATGTCACTTACATATGGAATCTAAAATATGACACAAATTGGGGGGTGAGGGAATAGCTCAGTTGTAGAGCCTGTGCTTAGGGTTAGCATGCCCGAGGTCCTGGGTTCAATCCCCAGTACCTCCATTAAAAAAAAAATTAAGGGGTGGGGAGGATATAGCTCAGTGGTAGAGCACATGCTTAGCAAGCACAAGGTCATGGGTTTGATCCCTAGTACCTTCGTTAAGGAAAAAAGTAATGATAATAAATAAATATTATCTCCCCCCCCAAATAAAACTCAAGAATAAAAAATTTAAAAATAAATTTAAAAAATGTTAAAAAGCCAAATGAACTAAAAAAAAGCCCAATTATCTCCCCCACCCCCACAATAAATCATGCCCTGAGCAAGGCCGAGGGCCCAGGTAGGGGACAGATGGCCAAGGCTCAGAAGGGGCCTCCCCACACTTACTCCTATCACCTGTCAGGTGACTCACCAGGGCCACAGTGCCCTCACTGACTCACCCAGGAGTCTGCCCTGATTCACCCTGATACCTGGTAGGTGACAGTCCCGGCATAGTGCCGCACGGTGAAGATGGGGAGGGGCAGCTGGGGCTTGGCGTAGCATGAGTGGTCACCATGGTGGTAGTGGCACTTCTGCAGGAAGGTGTGGTCCGTGGCCTGGCAAGAGGAAGAGCTTCTCAGGCCTTTGCACACACATGCTGTTCCCCTGCCGGGACTGTGCGTCCTCCCCTGGCCCCAGGGACCACAGACAGAAAGTGAGCTTTGGTTTTGTTCCCCAAACTTCTTTTTCAGGAAGAGTCGCTCCGTATCTGGGTCCTTATAAAGGGCGCGGTCTCTCTCCCAGTGACTGTTTTGAACAATCGAGTGCTATCTGAGAAAGACACAGTAGCCTCATGCACAGAAACCTCAGTCAATAGAGATTTGGTGGCTTGGGGGATGCTTGATAAAATCATTTAAAGGAAACGTGGCTTGGGGACTTTAAGGCAGATTTAGCCATCACTCCTGGGAGTCTGGTCTCACAGTGACAGGTGTATCTAAACAAGTCTTTCAAAGTACTTCTAAAAAGTCACCCAGTGAGAGGTTATTGCATGGAGCTGAGGAATTCATAACAACAAATACTTGGGGAAGCCTGCCTTATATATAAACAGGACATGAAGCCGGGCGTAACAATTCCAGGGTCAACACCCAACACCAGCTTGAAAGGTTATTTGAAGCAAATAATGGAGACCTAGGTGGTGTTGCTGAACCAAGCCGGAGGATTCCAGACAAAAGATGCCTGTGACCAGTTTCAATAAAACTTGATGAAAGGTGAACTGGGAAAAGCGATCATTAATGAATTAACACAGTATTTATCGAGTGATAGATTTCAAATACATACGACTGTTAAGAAATATTATATATTAATAGAACATATTTTTACATGCTCATATCCATTATATGTTATATACTTTCATATTCATATTTTATCGATCAATGAACTATTATAATCACATTTGACTATTTTACCGTTATTTTGCCGCTTTCATTTTGAACCTATAATTGGGCAGAGAGGTCATCTCATTTTAGGGGTCATGGTGTATTTCGCTTCTATGGCCTCAGACCCCAGGGAAGGCACAAGCCCCCGCCGAGCTCTCCTGGCCCTCACACCCGCCCGCAGCACCACACAGCTGTGGTTTTGTGTTTGATTCTGTGCATGTGTGTTTTTAATTAACATCTCTCTCCGGTTACATTGCAGGCTCTCAGAGGGGAGGGGTGGTTCTATTTTGCCCGTTTTTTACCCCTAGCACAGCTCCTGGCACATATATACACACACTCATGTATTCAATATTTAAGGAACCCTTAACGTGTGTCAGGCTCTGTGAGTAGAGCTTGAACTCTTTAGACGAAGACCCAGCCCTTACAGAGCTCAGTCTAGCACAGGGCAGAGTCAATGAATAAATAAACCATAATTGCTTGTGGACATGAGTGTCGGAAAACAAAGTAGGGGAGAGGCTGGAGAGGAACAAGGGAGCCATCAGGTAGGAGTGGGTGGAAGGCAGTCAGTATTTATTGGAAGTGTGCACCAGGGCCCTGAGGTTTGCCCCCTACTGGCTTGAGGCCCCCTCACAAGCTCCTCATGAGCCCTGTATAGTCCCCACCACTCTGCCCCTCAGGCACTATTGTCCCCTTCTGTAGCCAGGACTCAAGGAACCTCAGAGATGTGGGCAGCTCACTCAAGATCACCCAGAGATGGGATCTGAACCCAGTTTGGCCCCTGCCTTCCAGGCTGTGCTGAGGGCCTGTGGGCAGGGTCACAGGACTTCATCACCAGATTGCTGCCCTGGGAGGTCCCAGTGGCTCCAGTGTGGCCACCAGGGCTCCCACTCCTTGTACCCTACACTGGGGGCTCACCTGAGACAGCCATGTCTGGGCATCCAGGATACTGAGGAGGCTGTGGGGCTGGTCTACCAGGAGATCCAGGCAGGACTCCTGCGAAGGCTGGGGGATGGGCACCCAGGGCAGCAACTCTCGCTGACACTCCTCCTGGGAATAGCCAGCACTGGTTTATAGAGACCACCTGTGTTTGTGGGGAACCTCATTTGAGCCAGAGCAGGGGTGGCCTTCCCATTTTATAGATGAGTAAACTGAGGCTCAGAAGGACTGAGGTGGCCCATAGCAAGGGGGTTTTGGGGCAGAACTCTCAGTGCCGTGCCCTCTCTTTACCAGGGATGTCCTCTGTCCTGGGAAATAGCTGGGTGTCCCCCTGCCACCTCCATTCCCAGCTCCCCCTACCTCCTCCTGGGCCCGTAGCTTCTGGCTGGAGAAGAGCTGTAGGCGCTCGCTGGCGAGGTTGTTGCACAGCTGTTCCAGCCCATTGACTCGCAACGCCTGGGGGCACGTGGGCAATGAGGGGGCACCCACACGAGGGAGGGTGCACAGGGTAGCTATAAGGGCCAGTGCCCAGGCCAGTATCCTTCATCCCCTCCCACAGCTGCCCACATTCTCCCTGGCTCTAGGCAGGAGTGCTGCCCCAGGGCTGATGCTTCAGCCTCCAGGGTCAACCCCAAAGACCCTCACAGTGTGCTGGCCACCTCGGCCCTGCCCCAGCCACAGTCAGGCCTCCCCCCAGAACCCACACTTCTGCCCTCTGCCTCAGCATGACTGTGAGGCCTCAGGCCTCTGGTCATAGCCATCCTGTGGCCTGGAAGGCAGCTTCTCCTATGACCTAGCTCCCTGACTACCAGAATCCCACATCTGCATAAGCAAGGCTCCAGGATGCTGCCTCCAAGAAGCCTTCCAACATTCCTCCTGTAGGAATGCAGGCTCCTTCCTCTGTCCCCCCCGCCACTAGCACTTTACTAATAAGCCCAGCAGAGACCCCACTTCATGTATCTTTGTACAGACTCCTGACACACTCTAAAACACACATGAAAGTACATACTTGTGTGCATGCACACACACACGCCACGGTCATCACCCTCCTCAGAGAGGGGATGGTCACCAAGGACACACTGGAGAGGAGATAGCAGGGGAGAGTGAACAGTGCCCATCCAGGGGCTGAGGTCGGGGCCACCTCCTCTTGCTCTTGTCCCCTCCTCCCTGCCCTGAGGAGGCAGATCTTCTGGAAAGGGATGAAGGGCTTATGAAAACTCAGGGTGGTCTGGGGAATTCTCTCTCTCCCCTCTCTTGGTACATGGGAGTAAGGCTGTGGGCTGACCCATCCTAGGGTCTTTTGCTGCCTTAGAGGCTCCTGTGAGACTCTGCAAGGCCAAGCAGGATAGAACTTTCCAGAGGTTATGTCAGAACTGGACAGGACAGCTGTCTCACGGACCATCTGATGGTCAGACAGGCCAGCAGTGCACCAGGGTCCCCACAGGAGAGCTGCTGGGGTCCCCAGAAGTAACCAGCATGAAGTGGGCATGCCTTCCTGGGCCCCACCCCAAGGAGGACCTCAAAGCCATAGACGTCCACGACAGTGACAGTGTCCGCGCTGCCTCCCTCCGCGGTGGGTGCCAGCCAGCGTGTTGCTCCTCCTCAGAAGCCAGGTGAAGAGCCGCGAGTACAGGGCCTTGGCCAGGGCGTCCCTGTGGGTGTGCTGGGTGAGCCACGAGCAGCAGGGCTCCAGGCCCACTTACAGCTCTCTCCTGCCCCCAGGACCACCTGGCATCGATGGCACTTTCCACAGGCAGGGATCTCAAGACCTGGCCGTAGGGCGTCTCCTGAGGGCAGAGGAGGTGCAGGTGGTATGTCAGGCCCAAGGCCCACACTGGTGCCCCCCAAGACTTCAGGCAGGCCCGTCAGGTCCCTGCCTCCCCAGGGCCCTCGAGCTCACCACGACCCTCCTGGTGACAGCCCCCTCCAGGCGCTCAGGTGGCACCCGCAGCAGCCGGGCTGCTGTGTGGATCTCGGCCCAGCTGGACACGGCAGCCACCTCCCTGGGACTCCCTCTGGACAGAGGAGGGAGGGAGCAGGGAAAGCCCTGCATGTGGAACAGCCACATCCCACAGGGCAGGGCCAGGGCTATGCTTTGCCTGGCAAGGTGCCCTATTATCCGAAGGTAGATCTGGGAAGGTAGGAGCCAGCTCTGGAGTCTAAGGACCCTGGGTGTGAATCCTGCCTTTACCTCTCACTAGCTGGCCGGCCCTGACAAGTCTCTTTCCCTCTCTGAGCCCCCACTGTCTTACTGGTAAAAGGGGAAACTGTAACCTTCATGTTATGGTGTTGTGTTGTCAGGAGAACTGAATGAGAAAATACATGTGGGGGGCAGGAATAGATTGGGAGTTGGGATTAACAGATACAAACTACTCTATATAAAACAGATCAACAACAGGGTCCTGCTGTACAGCACAGGGAACTACATTCAAGAGCTTGTAATAACCTATAACGGAGAGGAAAATGAAAAAGAATATATCTGTGTGTGATTGAATCACTATGCTGTGCACCAGAAAACTACACATCATCGTAAATCAACTACACTTCAATTAAAAAAAAAGATTTTCTAACAAATCCCACATTCATCACATTTCTTTTGCTTTGAGCTTGTCCAAAAAGGCTATCATTTCTAAAGTATGTCAACTTAACAAGTGTATAATACAATGAAGATTAGTGAGAAACATACAAAAATTGAGACGCAACTCCTTAAAAAAATGTAAAGTGATTTACATGAGTGTCAGGTACATAATATCTGCTCAATTAATGCTAACTAGCCTTCTTAGGATAATTAATGCCAAGTATCCTTGGCAGCTTAGTGGGACAGAACTGGTATAGATGCAGAGGACCCACGTCTCAGTTTTCTCATCTATACAATGGGAGTTCATGTGCTTTCCAGGGCAGTGGTGAGGGCTTTGCTGTCTCTGACACACAAGTGTTTGGTGTCATTATTGCTGCCCTGATTATGCAAATAAGCCACCACCAATCCAGTGCTTCAGAGGAAGCTCACCTCTGAAGAGGAGAAGCAGATGTTGCCCAGTTGCAGGACGGTGGCCAGCACAGCCCAGACTGCAGTCAACTCCTCAGCGCACAAGCCCAGTGCCTGCAGGGCCTTCAACAGTCCTGGGAAGTCCTGGGCATCCTCCTTGCCCTGGAGCCGGCAGGCCCTGCCCTGCAGAGCACAGCAAGGGTGAGAGGTGCGGGGGCAGGGCCTGGCCACCCACAGCCTCCCTCTTCTCAAACGCCTGCCCCAAGACCCATCCTTGGGCAGGTCCTGCCACCCAGCACTACCTGGTTGAGATAGTAGTAGGTCTCCGGCCCCTGTAGGGAGAGCTGCTCCCGTTCCATGGGGTCCAGCCCCGCCAGAAGCTCGTAAAAAACGTGGAAGCTCCGCTCAGCCTGGGCCTAGTGGGGAAGGACTGGCTTAGGGGAAGCAGTGGCTTCCATGTGTCCCAGGGGACCAAGGACAAGTCCTAGGGAAGGCAAGCCCGGGGGCGGAGGGACCACAGTCCTTTACAGTGGCCCCTCCCCTTTTCCCACTCTGGAAGCAGCAGGGAGGGTCTTACCTGAAACACCACTCTTGAGGTCTCAAGCAGGTAATGTGACACAGATGCCCCCAGGACGACCCCGCTGTGGGCACAGGACACTTGGTGAGGGGACCCAAGGTACATGCAACCCGGCGGCCCCACTCAGAATGGGACCTACCGTGGGCTGGACCGAGGGGCAGCAGCCATCAGGTTCCCAATAAAGGGAACAGCTCATGGATGCCCCTGCCCACCTGGACCCCCATCACTCACTGCTGCAGGCGGAGGCAGAAGACCTGGCCAAAGCGACTGGCATTGGCATTGAGGACTGTCTTGGCATGGCCAAAGCTGCTGAGCATGCGCAGCACATCATCCAGCTGGATGGGGAAGGGGCATTCAGGTATCCCCTGTGGCAGCAGAGGTGCCCACTGACCAGGCATCCCAGCTGAGGACACTGTACCCAGGAGTTCTGTTGGTCCATGGCGATGGGGGTGTCAGTCCCCCCAGCCCACCCTGCTCCCACAGGAGACAATGCCTGGGACTGCCCCGAAGAAGCCAGAGGCCTGAAGACCATCTTCCTGGCCCAAAGGAGTAGGATGGTCCCTCTTGGATCCCTGGTAAATGGCCAGCTGCCCCTCACCTGACACCCTCTGTCCCTCGTCTGCTCCTGCTCCAGGCTACTTAGGAACTGCACAATCTTTTTCGCAGCTTCTGTCTTCCCAGAGCCACTGGGCCCACTGCAGGGGGGAGGGGCTGGCAGTGTCTCCAGGAAGGGGCACATAGGATGACCTGAGCCCCAAAGTGGGGCTATGCCCACCTGGAAGTGACACCTACCCTAAATGAGACTCCCAGAAATGCAGAAACAGAGCCAGGACATAGAGACTAAACAGAAAAAAAAAAAAGCCCCCAAGATGCCACATTCAAGGTAGACACGTGGTGACTTCAGCCAGGAGCGCAATCTTAGGAAGTCCAGAGCTGCCACCCAACAGTGTATCAGACTGGCAGTTTCAAATGCAGCCCTCACATCCCCCCTACTCCAGCCCTCAGTGTGGCCTGAGGGTTCAACCGTGCAGGGCGGACACCACTTACCCCAGGAGGATGCATGTGCCCTGCCCAGTGCTCTGAGACAGGATATAGGCTGATGCCGCGATGGCAAAGATGTGTCTGGGGGAGGAGGATGGGCGCAGATGAGAAGGTTACTGGAGGTGGGCATCTGGGGCCCTCTTGGGTGCAGGCAGGTCACGCCCACTGTCCCCAGGTCCTCAATCAGTGGGACATGCTGGGGCTTAGCCACCTGGGGGCTGTTGTGACAAATTCACTTACGGGGTGGTGTTGGGGGCCTTCCTGGGAAGGTAGCTAGCCATGACCTCAGGTGAGAAGAGAGGCAGGGGCCGGTGGGGGTTCAGAGCGAGCAGGAGGGCCCCCCCAAAGGTCTGGGAAGAAAGCAGAAGCTCTCACCAGAACATGGAGGGAGCAGGTGATGCAAATGGAGTGGCCCTTTGATGCCCCCGGCCCCTGCCCTGCCCTGCAGGACCCCAGAGAGGACCTCCTCCAGCCCAGGGAGAAGGAAGGAGGGAGAGGCTCCAGGGGGGCTGGAGGGAAGCCCTCTGATCCCAGGGGAAAGAGAATCCCAGCCTCATACATAGATTCGGCCCAGGTGAAACCTCTTCTTGAGGCAGAGCAGAATGGAGTTGTCACACACCAGCCTGTGGGGAAGCAGGGTAAAGGAGCAGGGTGTTGGGGACAGAAGCACTGGCTGCACAGTTAGGGTCATGTACCATCTGGAAGCTCCTCCCATGACACAGGGGCCTCTGTGGGGGCTACAAGCAGGACCAGGCCACCAACCCAGAGGGAAGCCTTGTGCCAGTTAGGGAAGGAAAGGGCACCTGATTTTCTCCTCTCACCTACCCCTTCCAGCCAAGCGAACTTTTGTGAGGCAAAATCCCTTCTAAGGACACAATTCATAAAAATGGGAGTAGAATGGGATACGGGCAAGTGTGACCCAGGGCACGGTAGATTTGGCACCGCGCCCACTCACCGCAGCCGGGCCAGGTCCTCGGTGTCTTCTAGGCCTTCACCGAGGCCGGAAAATGGTAGCACCTCCAGGCCCGGCCCGATGCTCAGCTCCAGGTCTCTCTCCAGCGCCTCCTCGGCATCATCCTCCGGCTCCCACCAATCCCTCAGGGACCCGCGGGGGCCTGGGCTCCTCTCCCGCCGCTGGCGGGTCTCCAAGGTGAGTCGGGGCAGCAGTGCTTCGGTGCCAAGCCCAGGGTCCTCATGGGCGTCCGAGCTCTGCGCCCAGTGCACTGGAGCCTCGGCTCCCAAGGTCTCCGGCTCCGCCTCGCTGCTGGAGCCGCTATCGTCGAGTGGGGGCTCGTCGGAGAAAGTTGGGCCGAGGAGAGAGCTGTGGAGGGGCTCGGCCACCCCTTCTCCACTCGCCCTGTGCCCCTCACTGTCTCCTGAAGCCCCTGCACAAGGCCAAACGCGCACCTCCCCGGCGGGGGGGTCCGCGGACCCTTCCTCTGAACTACGGCTGCGTGAGGCCCTCCCTGCCGTGTGGATCCTGGGGAAGACGACCGCGAACTTGGGATCTGGAGTCCGGTCCTGGTTCTCGGAAGGGTTGTCAGGGACTGCGCTTTTTGCAACCTGCGGGGAGCTCAGGCCGCCGCCAGGGGGAGCCCATGGTCGCCCCCTGAGCCCCACTACACACGCCAGGCTCAGCACTAGACGGCGTCGCAGCCCAGGCCCGCGGCCCCGCCCCTCACCCACCTGAGCCTCCGCCCCCCGCGCCCCGCCCACCCCGGGCGCCCCGGCTGCCTGTTGCCGGAGCCGCAGCCTAAGCCACCGCAGAAGGCCTAGAACCCGTGCCACGCAGCGGAGCCGCTCCTTGAGGCCGGAGGGGCGAGGGCCCGCCGCCTGGGGACCTGGGCCTGGCGGAGGCCTCGCGGGGAGCTTGCGGAGCGCCACTAGGGCGGCCAGCGGCGCTAGGTCCCTGAACCCGTCTCCTCCTCCAGTTCCCGCTACGCTCTCTCCCGCCGTACCTTGCACCTTCCCCACCACCTTTCCAACCTGGCGGCGTTGACCCCGGGCAGTCGAGGCCTCGGCTCTTACGGGCTCGGCGCCCCGCGGCTCTGCCTCCAGCTGCAGGCCATTGTCCCTTGCGTCTCGGGCCGGCTTTGGGTCTCGAGAAGCCCGCAAGCTCCGGGGGACGCGTGCGCGGCTGCCCTCGAGGGGACTAGAAGCCGTGGCTTTTCCGTCCGGCTCAGCCTTTTCGGCCTCAGTGGCCCGGCTCGCCGTTCCTGGGGCTGCCCATGGGCTCCGTCCAGGCCCGGCCCCCTCCAGATTCGAGTCCGTGTCTGTCCCAGAATCCTCATTCTCTCCCTGGGGCCTCGCCCCCGACGACCCTTCCGGGCTCTGGGGCTCGGTAGAGGGCTGGTAGCTGCCCCTGCCGTCGCTGCTGATGCCATCGCTGCTCGGGCGCTCTCCTGGCGTCTCCAGCGCTGGCTCCAGACCGGTTTGGGTGCCTCCAGAGCCCGTGTCCGTTTGTTCCGAGTTGGGCCGCAGCTCCGGCACCCCGCCGCCCTGGCTGCCGCTCTCCCAGGCCTCTCGGGCTTCGCTGTCCCGGCAGGAACTGCCCCCATCTGCACCCGACGTGTCCCCATCGAGGCCCCGGGTCTCTCGGCGGCCCGGTCGAACCGAGCGGCTGTGCCCTTTTCCTCTCCGCCTGCGGCGGTCGCGCTCGCGTGTCCTCCCTCCTCCTCGGGGGAGACTCTTCTCCTCCAGGCACCCTCCGCAGCCGTCCTCGGGCTTGTGGCTCTCCTTAGGCCCGCATCCCCGACGCCGCTCGCTGCCTTGGCTCCTCTTGGCCTCTGGCTGCGGCCCAGCCTCTGGCAGGCCCCAGTCGCCCTTCTCCTCTACGGTGGACTTCCTGCGCCCACCAGGGTTCTCCTGGCCTCCCGCGGTGGCGGGCTCCAAGACCAGTCTCGCCCCGCGGGCCTTACTGCGGCCCTTGCGGCGGCCCTTTCGGCCCTTTCGGCGTTCCTGGCTGGGCGCGCCGTCTGTGCTGACTGACCCTGATTCCTGCTGCCCCGAGGCTAGCTTTTCGGTTCCCTCCTGGCGCTGGGGCGCTTTGCCCTTCCTCCCACCCATGGCTTCCTGGCGTCTCCCTCCTCTCCTCTTCCCTAGGATCTGACGGCCCCGAGGGCGCCCTCAGCGGCAGGCCACAGGGTTCAGCTCCGGAGGGGGCTAAGGTCTTAATCTACGCCCCGCCCCTGAGTGTCCCGCCTTACGCATGAGCATCAATAATGCACGTGGCTGCGGGGCCTGACCCTTTCAGCCAACAATAGAGTGGAGGCCTCCCAGGAAAGAGGAGAAGCTGCAGCTGTGGACAAAGGCCGTGGACAGGGCAACCTGCTGCCTGGAGTGGCTGCCAGCTAGGCCAGCCTGGCACCGAGCCAAACTGAAGGGGCCCACGCTCTGCTCCCACCTCACTTGCTTCTTCAGCAGGGAAGAACCTGTTTGGGTTGTCCTCCTCGTCCTGGGGGCTCCATGGGCACAGACTCTCCTCCTTGGCCCCCTGGATTGCTCCAGGAGTCTGGGACCCAGCTAACTTTGGCACATAGCCGGTACCCCCTGAGTTTCCTTAGGTTTGCTGTTGTACTTCTTCTAGATTGTGAAATACAATTTAAAGAAAACTGCATAAAACATAAGTGAATCTTGAACTGGTGTAACACAAATGCCTGTTAGTCATGAAACATAACCAGACCCCATATGTTTCTGATTGCCCCAATGTGTGTGTTGTTAGTATATTTAATTTTCTGAACAGGTAATAAATACATTCACATAGTTCAAAATCCACAAGATGAAGTTTTCCATTCCTGACCCTCCACTACCTACCCTGTCCATACAGAGACAGCAAGTATGCTCTTTCCCTTTGAGCACAGGTGGAAGCTTACCTAGCTCATAGTTCTTCGCTTAGCTTTTCCCAATCATACAGATTAACTTGGGGATTTCCTAACAGTACATAAAGATCTTTTTCTTTTCTTTTTACATATGTATATTATTCTAGCAAATGAATATGCCTTGTTAAACCAATTCTTTATTGATAGTGTGAAAATTAATAAAGGAAAACCTCACTGAAATGGAGCCCAGAGGCCAGAAGGGGGAGGGCTCACACATATACCATTTCACCTCATTACAGATCCCAAGAGAAAGAAAATGTACTTTGGATCTTAGGCAGGATATGACTCTGCCACGGACAGCAGGAGAAAGACTTTCTCTTTGCCTGGCAACAACTCAGTCAATGAGAAACTGCCTAACTAAGCCAATGAAAAGCTACTATAATTCAAACTCTCAGTTTCTTCCAATGGACTTTTTGTTTGTAACAGCCCCTCCCAACTTCCCTTTCTCTATACAATTTTCCTCTCCTTTGCTTTACCAGAGTTGTATGTGGTTAGCCATAATTGCTGTCCCAAATTGTAATTCTTTTCTGCTCCCGAGTAAACCTATTTTGCTAGTACAAATAACCGGCTTTCTTTATTGTTTTAGGTTAACAGAGTTTTACATCTGAAATGGATGCTGCTTTCATTTCTTTCGCTTCAATGACAAACTATTGATTTCACTGTATCCAAGCAGAATCAGTTCCTAAAAGTAGAATTGCTGGACTATAGGGTATGTGCATTTTTAATTGGGAGCGTTCCAAATTTTCCATGGAGGTTGTACCAATTTACACTTCCACCAACAAGATAGGAGACCACCCATTTTTCACATAGCACCAAGGCATGGTGTTACCTAACATTTTTGCCACTCTGAAATGTGACAAAATCTCAATGCCTTTTAAATTCATTTCTCTGTGAAAATAATTAGCTCTTCCCCCTCATTCAGCTTTTTTTTTTTTTTTTTTTTCTTTTCTTAGGAGGCCTATCTTTTCCCATCCTTTACCCAACTTTCTGTTGGGTATGGGTCTGTTTCTTGGTGGTCATACAGTAGTTAAACCCAGGCAGGATTCATGAGCCCATTTGGATGGCCCCAGGGCCAGGAAGCTGCTGCAGGGCAGGTTCTGGGGCATCCAAGATGGAGCCAGATGAGATATCCAGCCAGGGCCTGTGACCTGCCCCATAGGACTCCTGTCCCCCTGCTGACCACTCACTCTGGCCTCTCCTCTCCAGCTGCCCCAGCCAGAATCAGAGCCAGAGGAGGGAGTAACATTCCAGGTTGTGGCACTTTCCTTGGAATGCTCTCCAGTTGGCTGGTACCTGCCTTACACCCACCTCTCTGCACATCTCCTGGAGCCAGCCTTGGACCTGGGTGAAGCTGCTGCAAGCAGTCACATTACCCAGGAGGTACACTCACAGCCCAGAGTCCTGGTTTGAGCAAGGAGTTGAAAGTGACTCGGCCTTTGTAGTCTGCATTCCCAAGGAAGCAGCCTTCTAGGGAAGGAAGCAGCTGTCCCAAAGGAGCACAAGCTCTTGGGTAACATCAGTTAGCAAGTAACTCATAAAACCAGAATCTTTGACTGTGAAAGTCCACCACCAATACTGACCAAGACAAAGGGCAATGATATTCAGAGGGCTCATTTCACTTGCAAAAAAGCAGAATGTGGGGTGATGTGTTCACACAGTGGGTGACCACACAGCGTTGATAAGGGCCTACAAGCACCAGCAACATGCATGGGCTGTCTCACAAACGTAATGGTGAGTGAAAGAAGCCAGGCATGGAAGAGTTACTGAATCACTCTGTGATTCTATTTATATAAAGTTCAAAAAGAGGAAATTGAGCTAGTTACAGGATGCTGCTTGGGGTGAGGGTGGCGGGTTGGTAGTGACCAGAATGGTCACAGGGTGATACTATTTGTTCAGTTCGTGGAGATTTCCTGGGTTGTACTCCCATGACTTATGCTATTCTGTATGCATTTTATAGTTTAAAAGATAGAGAAAGAGCTCACTGTTTTACCCTGGACTAATAATAATGACAAGGATGATAATAAAAATAATAATAGCTGACACTTCAGGGCTTATTATGTGCCAGGTACTGTTCTGAGCACTTTACTATGAATTCACTTAATTTTTGGAAGCACTCTACGTGGTGGGTGCCATAAGGATTCCCATTTGATGGATGATAGGACTGAGGCACACAGCTGAGTGTCAGAGCTGGGATGCCCACTCAGGCTGTCTGGCTCCCAAGGCCTGGCAGGAGAACAGGTGTGAGGAGTCACCACCAGCTACAAATGGGATTTCGGTTTCTCCAGCCCATTACAGTGTGTCCTGTGAGCGCTGGGGGCAGAGAGCTCTGTGCCCCCTCTCCAGTCTCTTGTCTTCTGTGCCCTCCTATGCCTCCTGTTGATCCAGGCCAGGGCTTGTATCTCACTCAGCTGGGTGGGCGTGGCAAAGCTTGCCTTATCCCCTGAGCTGCAGGTCCCTTCCCAGGCTTCATTTCATTCAAACCTCCCCAAACCTGAGGAGGGGGATGTGATCTCATTTCTCAGATGGTGAAACAGCTCAGGGAGGATGAGTGGCTTAAGGACCCACGGCCAGTAAATGAGGAATTGGGGACCAAATTCAAGGGTCCCGCTCTTCTGCTCCATGGCACTTCTGTTGGGAATTGGCTTTGGGACCAGACAGGCTCAGTACCCACTACACCCCACTTCTTGGCTGTGTGATTTCCAACAACCTGCTGCTGTCCCCCTGTCCTCTGTGCAGAACAGTCAACCCAGCCAACTCCTGGTCACCTCCCCAGGCACATTTCTCACAGGCCCTGGATTTTCCTCATCCTAACACTTCTTGCAAGCTCTTGTAAGGACCATGGGCCCCACAGCGGCAGGGACCACATTGCCTTGGCCACCTCTGAACCCCAAGTGCCTGGCCTATAGTAGGTGCTCAATAGAGACAGGCAGATAAAGATGTAGCCCAAGTAATCAAGTCTCCAGCTTACAAGAACCTTCACAGCAGTTTAATCCAGCCCCTCACCTGGGGCTGAGATCTTTCACCTCCAGGCACCGCCACCCCACCCCACCCCACCCCCCGCCAGCAGCACCCCACAGTCTTTCCCCGAAGCCCGGAAGAAGCCATCAGGGCTGAGATACTGTGGGCATCTTCCCCTTCTGATGGCAAGGAAAGGCCAGCCAGGGCAGCTCGGGGCCTCCCTCTGCCTCCAGACCCAGGGATGCAGTCAGACAGACTCAAGACGGTTAGCTCATCATTTATTCCCAAAAAGAGAAGGCATATAGTGTTCAGACACAACCAGTTTGATCTGATTCAAGTGGCTTAAAAAACATTCTCCTGAGCACCCTGCCTGGTCCAGGGGACACATCCCAGGGGCAAAGGTAAGGAACCGGCTAACAATCATTTCCATTTATATGGGAAAAATCTCTGCACAATTAAAAATTAAAGCCATTGGGCCAGTCCAGAGAAGAGGTAATAAGGTGTTTATTAAAAACTCATTTTCACCTGGAGGCAGTTAACATTTATAATTTAAAATCCAGCCCACTACAAAAAGGGGAAGAGGAGGTTAAAAACTGTGCAACATTGACAAAAGAACCGAGAGAGTCAAGGCCCGGGGAGGGCCAGCCCCAGGGGCCTGGGGTCCCTCTCCTCCTGAGGCCAGGAGCAGCAGCAGAGTGGAAACTGGGGATGCCCCCAGGCCCTCCACGGCCCAGTGCGCGGGCCTCTCCAGGCAGGGCAGTGCCCCGAGGAAGAGCCCTCAGTAGTGTGTGTTCATCGTGCAGCCTGGACGTGCATCCTGCTCATTCCGCTGCAGGAGGAGATAGAGTGACAGCAGCTTAGGGGCATCCTGGGCAGGACACAGGCCTCAGTCACCCACCTGAGCCCAGACGTGGAGGTTTTCAAGACAAGCAGAGGCATGTGTCAGGGCTGAGATGGACCCAAAGATCCTGAGGGAACAGGACAGGGGCTCATCCCTCCCCAGAAGCGTGCCCTCCTGGCCGCCCCCCACCCACCCCACGGCAGTGCCCAGAGCCCTTACCTCCCCCGTTGCCGAGGCTGTACCCCACAGCCACTCGCTGAGAACGCCAATCACCACAGCTCCTGTGTGGGCAAAGACAGGGCAGTCACCCTCCATGGGGACTCCAGTCAAGGACCCTTATTCCCAGAGCTCTCCTGGCACCTCGAGGTCCATTCCTGCAAGCCCGAGCAGTAACTCACCCTCGGTCTGCCTCTAGCGTGCTCTGGATCTCCTTCAGGACCTCTGCAGGGCAGGGGTGGGGAACAGAGGCCTGGTGAGGCCAGCAGGGGCCGGGCCAAGTCTTTCTCCCCTTTCTACTGATGGGGTGCTGGACAGGTCTGCCCCACTTCAGAGAAATGGCCCTCAGTTTCCCCTGGCCTTCCAGGCACTCCCCCACCCCAAATGTCCCTCCTGCCAGCCCACTGACTCCTGCCCTGACTCACTCTCGTCATTGAGCAGAGCGTGCTCCATCACAGGGCCCGATCTCCTCTCTGGAAGGCAGAGGCCAGGTCAGGTGAGCCTTGGGCCCTTCTCTGCCCCAGCTCCCTCCTTATGGGGGTTGGGGTGCTGGAGCCTAGAGCTCAGGACTGGAAGGGAAGCTGTTTCTACTCCCAGCCCGAACACCAGCTGCTCACCTGGGGTCCCCTTCCCTCCCCTTTCCATCCCCAGGTCTGGGCCCAGATGTGCTCACAACACCTTTGCCCTAGATGGAGGCCTGTCTTACCCTCTCCATCACTCTGGCTCCCTGAGTTCCTGTGGGGGAAGAGACAGTAAGGATTGGGGGCCACTAGGCTCCCCACTCTGGCTTGGAAAGCCTGGCTCCACAAAGAATGAGGTCGACTGACCAGCTTGCACGGGGGAGTGGGGCATACGAAGGGGGACAAAGAGCCTGAGCTGGGAGGGTGGGCGGAGCTCACAGGCGAAGGCGACTCTAGCAAGCCTCCCATGGGTACCCCGGGGAGGAGGAGGAGGCGCTGTAGCAAAGACCACCCGCCCTTTTACCTACCTGGCTTGGCCCGAGGCCTTCTCAGGGCTCGACCTGTTGCAGGGGCGGCTGTAGTTCTTTGTTTCTGCTGAATTCACCAGACACCGGGGCTCAACCAGCCACTTGGTGGAGAGAGAGAAGCGCTCAAACTCGGAGGGTGAGATCAGGTAGAAACCTGGGGGGTGGAGAAGTCTGGTAAGTGAGGCCAGCCTGAGTCTCCTGGGCCTTGTGGCTGCCAACACAGCTTCCCTCCCAGCGGGTATCAGGGGCCAGAGCCTCTCCCAAAGTTGTCTGCCTAAGGAGCCTGGCCTTGGCCACAACACCTGTGGCTGCCCTTCCCAGCAGCCCCCGCAGTGCAGTGGGAGCCCCAAACCCAGCCCTGCTGGCAGAGGTCCCCGAGGCGCCCGCCACCTGCACACCTTGGCCGTATTTGGTGAAGACACAGGAGGCGATGCCGCTGACGTCCTCCCGGCGGATGCAGCTGTAACGCACCTGGGGCTTGAGCAAGGGCAGTGAGACCACCTGGATGTCACCCAGGTTGGTGAGGACGGCCAGGTGATGCTCCCCGTAGTCCTCAGCTCGACAGCTGCCAAAGCGGGCCGCGCTGACCCGCCGCACCCGCGAGCCTTCCAGGGCGGTCAGCTTCAGCTTCAGCCTGGCACTGACCTTAGGCAGCGTGAACACCTGGGGCACAGGGCAGCCGGTCACACCTGAGGCCAGACCAGTTTGCAGCACTTCATCCAGCCAGGCAAGCACTTCTCGCTTTCCTGCCCAATGCTGCCGCCGGGCTCTGCCCTCCGCCGGATGCCACCCACCCAGCTTCCCAGCAAAGCCGGCTGTCTCAGGCTCCCTCCCTCAATGCTCAGACATGGAGTCACTGCAGTTGGACTGCAGGATGTCAGGGCCTCTTATTTCCCCATCTGCATTTTCTGTGTCTTCCATAGACACGGGTCTATGTCTGCCATGTGTCCCCACTGGGGCCCAGGGAATCCACCAAGACCCCTTTCTTTTCCTGTGCCTCTGCAACCCTCACACACTAGCTACAAAGTGTGTGAGTCCTAGCCATTGTCATTTGTGCCCAAGGTCTGGGTGCCCCCAAATGTCCTGGGGGATTCCCGGGGGACCCAGCCTCCTCCAACAAGGCACCTTGAACTGTTCCTCTGACACGACAAGTAGCTGGTGGCTTCCTTGCATGTCTGGGCTCTTTGACAGGTCGTGGGCCACTTCCAAGGGCTCAGGAAGGGGTACGCTGTGTCCGTCCAGCACCAGGATGCCCACCACGGGTGCTCGGTGCATCAGCTGGATCTCCTTGGCTACAGGGACAGATGTAGGTGGTGGGGCTGGTGGTCAGGTGGAGGCAAGGCTGGAGACACCAGCTGGCTCCCAGCCCAGGCAGACCAGGCCCTCTGCTCTCCCCCACTCAGTACTCACCTTGCTCTGCCCGCACTGGCTCATCCATTCTCCGCTCGGCAGGGGGCACACGCAGGGCAAAGGCGTAGACGGTACCACCATTGGTGCCAGCCCACAGCGAGGGGCAGTGGCGGGAGCCTGACAGGAGGCAAAGGTTTACATCTAACCCCTGGCTCTGAGGGTCAGAGGGAGCCAGGGACCTGGGCTTACTTCCTGGCCTTGCCACTCACTACCTGTGTGACTCCAGCATCAAGTCAGCAAATTTCATAAGGCTCAATTTCTTCCTCTGTAAAATGGAGTTGCTGTGGGCCCTGCCTACCTCCTGGGTGTAGACAACCAAGGGTCCCATGTACAGATGATCCCAAACTCAGACAGCTCAGCCCTTGAGATCCAGCAGTGGACAGCCCTCACCCCACCCTTGCCCTGGCAGCAGGGCAGCATGGGGCAAACAGCCAGGGAAGCTTCTATAGGGCCTACTGGGTACCAGCAGGCATACAGCATGTCCCAACCCTCACAGCCACTCTAGGAGGAAGCTATTACCCCATTGCACAGGGGGAGAAGCTGAGACCCAGAAAAGCTAAGTGACATGTCCAAGGTCACATTTCTAGAGAGTGGTGGAGCCTGGATTTGAAGCCAGGGTGACCTGACTCAGAGACCCAGGAGGGGGAGGGAAAGAGGCAGGTGGGGGCTCTGGTCTCCCCTGCTCACAGAGGGAAGCCCCTTTTAGGGTGGCACCAGCCAGCAGGCAGTAGCCTCCAACACACCCTCATGGCAGCGGGCGCCCACCCAGGCCCCCATCTCAGGCTGGCCACTCACTGTCCTTCAGATAGGTGTCAGCAAAGTAGAGGGTCCGGACAAAGCCTGTGAAGGAGTCTTCTGCTGAGCGGGCCTCGATCTTGCGCTGCACGGGCGCCAGCTCCATGTTCTGCAGGCCGGCCCGCTCTGCCCTGGTGCTCCCCTCAGGCACCTGCAGTGGGTTGGGCCGGGCCTGAGGGTGGGCTCTGTCCTTCCCTCCTGGGGGGTGGAGGGCAGTATCACATTGCTCAACAGTGATCTTTCCAGGGGAAGACTGGCCACAGCCCTCACCGCCACTTGCCTGGTGATATTGACCAAGGACTTGACCCTGAGGTGTTACAATGACTGCCTTTTACACCTGGGGAAGCCGAGGCATGGAGCAGCATTGTGACAGATCTGAGGTCACCCAGTTGGTGGGCAGTGGGGCAGGGCATGAACCTGTGCAGTGCAGCTCAGGGCCTATGCTTGTGACCAAGGCAAGTGGGGGAGGGAGGGGCAGTTTGGACCTGCTGCCAGCCTTGGCCTCACCTCTCCTGGAGGGCCCGCAGGACGCCGCTTCCTGCTGGACACTCGGCTGCGACGTATCCGGCGAAAAGACTGGCGCAGAGACTTCTTTAGGGACTTCACACGGGACAGTGGGCCCTCCAAGGCCAGCTGGTCGCTGGGGTGCAGCGTGCACCTGGGGTGACATTGGCCTGTCAGCGATGCTGGGGCCCAAGGGACCTTGCCAATCACAGAGCTGGGCCCCAGCCACCCTGGGCAAGCTGCTCACTTGACAAAGACCTGCCGCCGCTGCTGGTGGTCAAAGAGGCCAAAGCCATGGCTGGTGCCGAAGGCCACGAGCCGCCATTCGGAGTGCAGGGCCAAGGAGGTGACCACGGCCGGGGGCTGGCACTGCACCAACACGAAGGGCTGGAAGCCAGGCTCAAAGCACACAGGGCCCGGACGGGCACACAGGCGCTCATGCCCCTTCCAACGGTAGCCCTCCTGGTCCTGCAGCAGGTCAGCCTCCACCTGCTCCACGGCGTGCTCTGCCTCCTCGTCATTCAGCTCTAGCACCAGCACCTGGGCGGGGCAGCAGACAGGCTGAGCAACCCCCAGCACCAAGGGACCATGGGACCTCAGGGACCTGATGGCCGGGACAGCAAAGGACCTGGGACCCGTGCCAAGGCCCAGGGCCCAATCAGGATCAGAAGTGTCCCACCCTTCGCCCTTAATTCTGGTTTCTAGAGGGGAAACAACCATCCTAAGGCCTCCCTCTAATGGGATCAGGGAACCTCTATTCGCTGGGCAAAGCCAGAGCCACAGGGTGGGTGATGATCCTGGTGACGCCACCAGTGGGCGCTCAGGAGGCTGGCTCCTGTCCCTTCTGCCCCCCCCCCCCAGTCCTGAGACAGAAGCTTATGGGCCTGGATGCCGCCCAAAGTCACCTGATCATTCCTCACCCTTGCTCCCCACACCCAGCCCAGCCTGCTACCTGCCCTGCTGTGCCAGCCACGGTCAGGTAGCCGCTGTACTTGCAGAGGAAAATCTTCTGAATGCCCAGCCGAGGATCGTCACTGTAGGGGTCAAAGGAGCCCACCTGACAAGGGAGAGGAGGCCCGTGAGTGGCCATGAGCACCAGACCCGGCCCATCCCTGCCCTCCCTGGTTCCCAGGTTCCGGGCCTCACTTTGCGGAGGGGTGGCCACTCGTCCTCGCCCTGGGCATTGAGGCTCTCGCTGGGGTCTGTGTCGGTGAGGAACACCCGTACCGTGCTGAGTTTGTAGAGCAGCCGCAAGCAGACGCCCGAGGCATCCCAGAACCGCACCGTGCCATCCTCGTGCCTGTGGGCAGAGCCCGCCTGCCACCCGTGAGAGGCATGCCGGGCCAGGCACGCACTCCTCTGGGCTCCACTCCCACTTTGCTTATCCCACTAGGCAGGAAGAGAGTACCATCAACATCACCTACCCTGTGAGCAGCAGGTCCCTCTGGGGCGGGGCTGGGGCCAGGCTGGTGCCACCATCGATGGGCCAGTCCTGGAGGAAAAGACAGAGAAGTTCATGGTGGGGCCTGGCCCTGGGGTGGGGCTGGGGAAGGGCCTGGACCCACCATGGTGGAGAAGTGTGTGTTCTGCTGGCTGCCGGCAGCGATGATCCGCTCCCACAGCTTCAGAGGGATGTTGGAGATGTGATGGGAGCAGGTGATGGCGGAGCAGTGCAGGGAAGCCAGGTAGGGAGGCTGGACTGGAGGCCAACCAGCTGTCTTCAGGTCAATCACCACCAGCTCCTCCTCGGCCAGCACCACCAGAGCATAGGGGTCATCAAAGGCTGCAGGGACAGGCCAAGGTCAGGGGCTGTGGGAGCCACTAGGAGCAGTTTTCCCAGCCTGGCCCTGTGGAATCTGAAGCTCTGGGGCTGGAGCCAGGGAAAAAGCCTGTATTTAATATCAAGCTCTGAATCCAACAATGCATAAAAAGAATTATATGCCACGACTAAGTGAGATTTATTCCAGATATGCAAGGCCATGTAAACATTTGAAACTCAATGAACGCAATCCATTACATCAATAGGCTGAAAAAAGGAAAATCTCATGATCATATCAATAGATGCAGAAAAAGTATTTGACATTCCCAACACTCATTTATGATAAAACCTCTCAGTGAACTAGGAATCAGGGCAACTTCCTTAACTTGATAAAGAATACCTAGGAAACCCCTACCGCTAACGTAATACGTAACAGTGAGAAACTTGAAGCTTTCCCGCTGAGACCAGGAACAGGGCAAGGTTGCTTCCTCTTGCCACTCCCTTTCAAGTACTAACCAAGGTAGCAAGACAAGAAAAGGAAATAAAAGGTATACAGATTGGAAGGAAGAAATAAAACTATCTTTGTTCACAGATGACACAATCATCAATGTAGAAAATCTGAAAGAACAGACCAAAAATCTGGACCCTGCTCCCAGCATGCTGTCAGCTGTGAAGAGCAAAGAGGCTCAGAAAGGAGGAAGAGCAAGTTCAGAGTCTCCCTCCAAACGGCCACTGGTGAGGCTGGGAGCACACAGCCCAGGGCGTCCCGAGCAGGTCCGCCCCGACCTGGCCTGTCGGTTCAGAGTCATTTGGGGAGTAGGCCCGCCCTCCTGGAGATCTCCCGCTATGCCACCTCTCTGGGTTTCAACACAGGCCCTTTCCGGCCTTGCCTGTCACCCAATTTAGGAAGCTGACTCAGGGCTTTGCTGGCCCGGCTGAGCACCAGGAGGTCGGCTCAGCTGGCCCCACACTGTTCCTGCCCCACCCCATAAGGGGGGCTTCACCATGTCCAAGCCAGGAGCCCCATGCCTCAGCTTGGGTGGGTGTTAAACCCAAGAGTGCAGATCTGCCCGCTTTGGACTAAGTCCCATCTGAGCCAGGGAAGGGCAAAGAGAGCCCGGGGTGGGTGGGAGGTGTGGCCAGGAAGGAGGGAGGGAAGGGGAGAAGCCTCGGGGGCACTAAGAAGAGGTGTGGTGGGGCTAAGGGACTCAGGGAGGAACAGGTCTGGGGACACCTGCAGGCCCTTCCCCTTTGTTTTCCAATGGGGGATGGGCCTGCATCCCCACACCTCCCTAGCCCTCTGAACCCACTCCTGCCTACCAGCCCCAGGGCCCGCCTCGACGAGGACAGTAAAGTCGATGACCCGAGAGGTGAAGTCGAAGGCTGTCTGCTCGCCATTGTGGACCACCGAGATGCAGTGGCGGTCCCCGTAGCTGGCCCGTGGCATGCCACCCTGGAAGATGGTGAAGGGCAACCTGGTAGGGAACAGAAGAGCAGGAGCTCAGGTGGGCTGGGGCTTCCGACACCACTGCTGACAGCCACATCACCCCAGAGAGCCACACCACCCCGTGAGCCAGCCACATGGACTGTTCTGTGACTGGCCTCTGCGGCAGGGCCCGGGAGGCCAGCCAGTCTCAGAGTGAGTTGAGTGTTCACTCAAGGTCCCCAGGAGGGGCTGGGGCAAAGCCTCATCTCTGCTCAACTGCAAGAGCCCAGGAGAGCTTGGGGGCGAGCGGAAGGGCAGGCCGCAGGTTCTGAGACTACCGCCACTCCTGCTCCAGCCAGAGTACCCCCACCACCCTTGGCTGCTTATCCATCAGGTCTCCCTGTATCATTCTGCTTGGTGAAACAGGCCTGCTGCTAAAACAGAGTTGGAAACCTGCTGACCTGAATCACCTCTCCAGGATGACAGAAAGGAAAGAACGGGAATTTTTTTTTCAGGAATTAGCCAGTGAGAGGTACGAATGGCCCCTCTCCCTTCCCTGGAGACCCAGATGTGGGGCCCAAAGGCATTCACGAGGCACCTTCTCCCCTAGGCAGAGGTCTGCAGACTTTCCAGCCCCCCAAGAAGGTTCTGGAAAGGGAAAAGGAAAAGGACAGAGCACTGATACCTACCCCTGCTTAGTGGTCAGCCAGAAGATTTTGGTAATAGCTTTGCAAGGAAAGGGACCTAAAAGAAAAGGAGTCAGCTTGAACAAGTCCTCCCACTCTCAGAGGCACACGGGTTTGTCCCCGTGGAGCAGACCTATGCTTGGGTGTCTTGCTTGGAGCAGTTCCCTGAGCCATCTTGGGTATCAGAAAACCCGCTGCACGGCTTTGGACAAAGCTTTCACCCCTCTGGGCCCCAGGTTTTGCTTCTGTGAGTTGGATGCCTACACCTGACAGCAGGAGAGACCACCTGGAAACAGAGAGGGTGTTGTCCCGCTCACTGGAAGGTGGCCCCAGGTGGTGGGCGGAGCACTGACCGTAAGGCACACAGCTGCGAAGCGGTTCTGGTTGCTGGGTGTCTCGGGACACGGGCCACTGGCAGTAGCTGCCGTCAGAATGGCAGCTGACAATCAGGTGGCCATCCCGCTGCCAGCAGATGTTCTCCAGTTGCTTCACGGTGGGAGAGGAGAGAGCGGACATGTGGGCTGGGATCAGGGTGGCAGTCCCATCGCCCGCACCCCCACACCTCAGCATACAGGGCTTGGGAGAACCACGCGGCACCCACCAGTGTCCCAGGCACCCCCTACCTGGCTGCTGAGGAAATGACAGAGCACGCGGCTGCCCTGCAGGTCCCAGATGACAATGAGGCCCCGGCTGTAGCCAATGAGGATCTGGTTGGGGTCCCGAGGATGCTCCTGCAGAGCCTCCACCATCTCAAACACCCGCCGGTGGCGGGCCTCCTCTGGTAACCTGGGCAAGGGGAGAGCCGTGAGCCCACACTGCCATCCACCAACGGAGTCTGGCCGAGAGTGTGGCACAGCCACACACACACATTCCACAAAGCAGTGGGCACTGAATGTGCCAGCACAGGAAGGCCACTAGGACACACTGCCAAGGGGAGAGAGAAGCAACACAGGACAGGACAGTGATACAGAAAACCCCCAAGGATGCAAACACACGTGGCACAACTATAAAGAAAGGCAAGGAAGTGATTTCCAGAAAAGTGGATGTGGAGGTTACTGCTGGGGGAAGGAGGTGGGGAGCCGTGACTGGGAAGGGAGGTAGGGGGATCCTGGGGATCTGGCAAAGTTCTGTCTTTCCCCAGAGTTGGTGCATGGATGCTTACTTAACAAGAATCCATTATACCATACATTCAAACTTGGTGCATTTCTGTAAGGTGGTGGTATTTCATTAAAAAAAAGTTTTTAAGACCCACAGAACAAAACTCTCTACATCAGTTGGCCTGGCCTTGAGCCTTGACCTCCTCTTCCTTTTCTGGGCCTGGAATGCTGATGTGAAGTCTGGAAGTGCTGCAGCTAACACGAGACTGTGAGGTGGCAGGTACAGAACCAAGAGCCAACACTGAGGATGGCAAGTAGGAAACTGCAACAGCCAGGACCCTGAGGGTATCTCTATGCTCAAACCCAAACCAAATTCTCTATATTTAGAATAAAGATTTAGATCCATTGGAGGTGTTTCCAAGGCACTCAGGCCGGAAAAGCCCAGGCGAAGGGCTCCTCCCAGACTAGACTCCCACCAGCGCAGGTGAAGCAGGTGCCGGCACAGCCACATGCTGAGGAGCAGGTCCTTCTGCTGTCCTGTCCACAGAGCAGGCGCCCCGGCTGAACACCAGCCCTGCCTGTTGTCCTGCAAACAGTCCTGCCCTGACGGTGATCACACTGCCCTGACTCTACCCCATCCAGAGTGGGAAAGACAGAGGTTTGTGCTCAGGGGGACCCATTCCTAAGTGAGAATCTTCCCAACCCAACAACGTCCTGCCCTAGACAGCTGGGCCCTGCTTCACCTTCATCCGGAGACTTGACGGCTGAGTGCCACAAGCCTAGTCCAAAGCCGTCAGGAAGCTTGAGTCTGAAGCAGCTTCACATCCCAGCTGCCTGGCTGCCTCCTTGCCCCTCTTCGCTGCAGAATGTTCCCCTGCCACCATCCCAGCCCCCCCAAGCTCCTGCTGGACTCCTTCATCTCCTCCCCTTTTGGGCCCTGGCCCCCTCTCTCCACACCCAGACCAGATCTGACTCCCTCTCTACCGCAGACACCACCATTAAGGAGCAAAGATACCGAAACGATCTCAAGACACCTACTAGGGCTATGGCTGCCAGGTGTCTGGGGCCAGGGGGCCTGCGTGCAAAGGGAAACGTAGCAGTGACTCCAAAGCACCAGCATCAGCAGAAGCCACCCCAGCTGACAAGGGAGGTTTGGGCCCGGCCCGCCCCTTCGTGGAGCCCCTGGGGCTTTGAAAGAGGCGGTATCAGTGCCAAGAATGCCAGACTGAGAGTTGGTAACATTACACAGTCATTTTGACTCTCATTTTCCTCACCTTTAAATGAGGTGACAAATTACTCCCAAGACTCATTTTTTTGCTAGGATGCTAACACATCTCAGGGTGAGATTCTCAATTTGGGGGACAGGTAGGAAGCTGAGAGTCTGTCCTTCCAACCCCACAGATCTTCCAGGAGAGAAATTATAAGCTCCTGAGACATAACTGGGACTGAAAGGAGAAAGCCATGCCCAACTCAAGGGGACAGGTTCCTAAGGGCAGCAGGGTCTCTGGGCTCAGGGCTCACCGTTGCAGCACGGCAGTCCGAGCTGATGGTCCGGTCCTCCAGGGTGCAGAAGGCCGGCAGCTGCACCGCGAACACGTTGCCGCTCTCAGTGCCCAGGTAGAGCAGCTCTTGGGAGGAATGTGGCAGGACTACGGTGATCTGCGTGGCACTGGGGGCAGCCCTGCAGACAGGAATGATGGCTTGTGAACTGGCTGCTGCCTGGGCAGGCATGACAGGATCCCCTGAACCCCTCACCCTTCCCAGGGAAGGCCACGCCTCGGGGAAGCAGGCATGTGAGATCCTTTAATGGGGTCCACAGCAACTCGGGCCAGGACAAACATGGGTTCTTTTCTGCCAAAACTGATGGCAGAGAGCTTGGGCTAGGAGGCAGAGAAAAATCCCTTGGAGCCTCCTATGTAGGCACTGTGTGGGATGGAGGGAGGCAGGTGGCAGCCTGCCTGCTCCTCCCAGGGCACCCAGAGTTGGGTGCAGGGGTCAAGCCAGCCGGGAAAGCAAGACCAGGTCCTTACCCTGGGGGGCCACGTAGTGTGAAACTCTCATCTTCCTGTAGCTCTGACACCCCACCTTTGACCTTCAGGCTCCACAGGTGCAAGCTGTTGTCATCCAGCAGGGTGACCAGCTGGCACTAGGGAAGAAATGGGACAGGGGCAAGGGCATGTTGTCTCTTTAACTAGGGAGGGACAGTATTCACTGAGACCGCCTAGCCCATGCTGGTCGTTTCAAAGAGACCCCCAGCTACTGTTAGGGTGACTGTGGACCGCGGCTGGGGAAAGGCAGGTGGCCCAAGGCCCTCCCACCAGCACCAAACCCAGGGCACCAAATGCCTGCCTCTTCATACATGCCTTCTGGAAGACATGAGAGCAAGGAGGACAAGGAGAGGGCTCCTCACCTGTCCAGGCAGGAAGTGGATCTGTACAACCGCATTGTTCTCCCGGTGCAGACCCATGAACTCCACCCCTGGGGCACCATAGCTAGGAGGAGCAGGCTCAGGAAAAGCTCCAGAAGGCAGGACACTGCCCCCAGGCCAGGACCTCTGGGCTAGGAGTATAAATACCCAGCAGCAGAGAAGGGCTTGCCCTCGCCCCAGGCAGCAGGACCCCTGCTTGAGTGATTAGGGTGGGAAGGATAGCCGTGGGCCTGGCCAAAGGGCACACAGCCAGTAACCTGACCCCTGAGGGTGAGGCCAGCCAACCAGGGAGAGCTGTCCCAGCAGGCAGGTGGGGGGTGACTCGGTAGAAGGGTGAAGTCTTATCTTGGCAACAGTGAGGCCGCCCTTGCCCCCCACCCCACCCCATAACCTGCTGAACAGACCTATCAGCTACCACATGGGGGCACCTGTGAGAAAACAGAGTGCTGCTGTAGGCCTACCCACAGCAGCCATGGCCACAAGTCTTGGCACCGGGAATCGGTAACCAGGGTATGGCTGTGGCCTGGCAATGATTAACCAGCTAAGGGAGGGCTGAGCTGGTGTGGGACCTGGGCCCCTGCCCTCATGTGTATACACCATCCTCCAGCCTAGCCCAGGACCCCCAGCCTCCCCGCCCATCCTGCAGCAGAGAGAGGGAGGGAATTACAGCTTTGCAGGAGGTGCCGGCTGGGCTGTCCACACCACCCACCTCCCAATTCTCCTAGGTCCCACCCTAGCCCACCCTAGGGGCTCAGGTCAGATTCAGGGGTCCCAGACACAGGCCAGGGGAACCGAGTAGTGATCTCCCATCCGGGAACCGAGTAGTGATCTCCCATCCTGGAACCTGTGGGCTTGCCTCTGAAATGGACTCACTGGACCATGTCCAGCCTCAGGCCAGGGAAGGTCTGTTCCTGCCGACTGGGAGTCCACTCTACTCCTTGGTGTGTATGTGTGCGTGTACATGGCGGGTGTGTATGTATATGGGGGGTGTGCATGGTCGGCAGTAGAATCTGGAAGAGTAGTTGCCCGAACACTGCTCTTCTAATTTGAGGCCACCCTGTCTGCGGTTTGGACAGAGCCCTGGGATCAGACCATTGCCTCTTATGTGCACAGGCGAAGGAAAAACAACACTTCTTGGCCCTTCACCAGCTTCCACTCACTGCATTCAGAGCTGACCCTTAAGAGGGTATTTAGAATATCCCAGAACAAAAGGGGTCATGTGTGACTTGCTTTTCCATGGAGGGTGGGGGTCCTTCCTGAATCTCATCAACAGCAAGGCCCCCGCCCCTTCCAGGGCATCCTTGGGTGAGAGCTCGGAGAACGTAAGGATACAGTTTGATGGCTCCAGAGCGGGTGCCAATGGCCAGAATGCGCAGAGACAGGCTGTAGCCGAGGGCGCTGGGCTGGTGCGGGAATCCATGCTCCACCGTCTGCAAAGAGAAGCAGACAGGCATAGGTTTACAGACACATACCCTCCGCCCCTCCACAGCTGAGAGGGGTCAGTGCTGGACGGAGGAGCCACAACAGAGCCACCCCTAGCAGGAAGGAGGAATTCAGTCATGTTCAGGTCTCTACCCGGACCCATCTGGGCCCCCTGCCTCAGTCCATTTCTGACCCAGTCCTTGGCCACATGGCTCTCCCACAGACATCATGCTGGCCCCTTGTTCTCCGAGAACTCTGACTGAGTTCCTCCACCATCCGTAATGTGGGTGACCCACCCAGCCCTCCCACAGGGGTGCAGGGAAGCTCTGGCAGGGGGGCTGGCACAGTGGAGGCACCAGGTCACTCAGGAAGCCTGGTGGCACCACAGATCCAGGTGGTCCCCTGGGGTCCGACGGAACCCACAGCCGTCCCTCAGCAAGGCTCCTCCAGTGCTGAAGACCTGCTCTGTCTCAGGGGCCTTTGCTGTCACTGTGAGTTCTCCTCCACCATCTTCCCAGAGAGGAAGCTGCTGGAGTGCTGTTGCAGACACAGGCTTCTGTTCATCTCTTATTATAGAAGTAATACACATTGTAGAAAACTTGGAACATATAATGGAGTTTGAAAAAGAAAAATCACCCGTGGTCCCCCAACCGGAGTAACCCTTGCTAACAAGGGTGTGTGTCTGACTGTAGGCGTGTGTGGGTCTTTACTTAAAACCAGAGACCTCAGAGAAACACAAATACTGTACAGTATCACTTATATGTGGAATCTAAAAAATACAACAATCTAGTGACTATAACAAAAAAGCAGACTCGCAGATACAGAGGACAAATTGGTGGTTACCAGTGGGGAGAGGTGAGAAGGGGTAATACATAGGGCTGGGGGAGTGGGAGGTACAAACTACTGGGAATAAGAGAGGCTCAAGACATATTGTATAATGCGGGGAATATAGCCAATATTTGTAATAACTGTAAATGGAAAGTAACCTTTGAAAGTTGCAAAAAAAGTTTAAAATACAAAAAAGTTTTGTTGGGGGGAGGTGATTAGGTTTATTTATTTATAATTTTTTTTTTAATGGAGGTACCGGGGATTGAACCTAGGACTTTGTGCCTGCTAAGCACACACTCTACCACTGAGCTATACCCTCCAGCTAATTAGGTCCCAGAGACCTAATTAGGACCAGGCCACATGGATAAATATGTACATGTATAGCTCTGTAGTCTGTTTTTCCACCTACAGCCAGCCCAGGTTGTTAGAAGCACTAAAAGCACTTTTAAATGCCTGAAGACTATTCCTTAGGTGCAGGTGCCCTAACTTGCCAGGCCTCCATTATTGAACATTTACTTTGTTTTTAGAGGTTTTGCAGTCGCCCGGGGCACTGATGACCATTCTTGGGCTCCTATCTTGGCCTACAACTCAGTATTTCCTTAGGCAGATGTCCCAGGGGTGGAATTACAGGTTAAAAAGGGCCAGGTGTAAAGCACTAGAGATTTAGATCAACAAACCATCTTCGGGAAGGTTCCTGGTAGTTTCTTAATCAGCTAACCCTATCCCCTTAACTCCCACTGCAGGGGATCCTAAACCTGCAGAGCTAGATTAGATCTAGACAAAGGATGCCAGCCGGCTACTTTAAAGATCCCCCCCACCTCAAACCATGAAGACTCTGGCCTGCACCAGAAGGTTGCCCCAGTGAGGCAGCTCTCCTCAGGCCCAAGGCTCTGTGCTCCAGTCTTCACTTGGCCTCAAAGGAGCAGAAGGATATAAGTCCTGGTGACAGCTGGCGTGATAGGTCACAGCAAACTCAAATGCTGCCTGCGTGCTAGTCCAGCCTGGTGGTTCACAGAAGGAGGCCCTGTGCTGGGGTCGGCCCAGGGAGGAGGGCTCCCAAGAGTGCCTATTCTGGGGAGGCAGAGGTGTGGGGGCCCCACAGGCCTGGTTCTTTGCCAGGAACACAGTCTGCCCTGCAAATGGCTATACCTGGGAGGGCAGAAGTGTGCCAGCAGGACCTCCCCCTCCAATCTCCAGTCAGCCCAGGTTCCTGTTCAGCTATGTGAAAAATGCAGAGCCTGGAAAAGCCTTGGGGAGATAGCAGAGTGTCTGGAATGTAAACATTTCCCAGGAAAAGGAGGGCAGGGCATGTGATGGCCTGTGGGACAAGCTTCCCCAGGACCCCCGCTAGGCCTCGGCCAGGTTCCTGGGATGAGAGCATTTTCCCATCACCAAAGCCTCTGGGATTTGGAGGGCCCTGGGGGAAACCACCAGCAGGAGCCTGGTGGCTAGTAGAGGGTCCAGGCCTTGATGCCCAGTACAACAGCCACGAGCTGTGTGGGACACTGAGAACTTGCAGTGTGGCTAGTGCCACCAAGGAACTGAATTTTTAATTTTATTTAATTTTAATTAACCTAAATTTAAGAATGGGTGCTCAATTCAATTACTGGAAAACTTCTCAGGTATGTTCTTGGGTTCCAAAGGAACAAAGGCTAGAGTTAGGCAGACCAAGCTTCTAATCTTTTCCAACTGCCACATATTTCCAAAGAAAATTTAATGTCCAAATTGAGATGTGCCGTAAGTGTAAAATACACGTTTGTATTTAAAACAAACACAAAACCACTAAGCAAAAAAAAAAAAATCTAGTATCTACTGACTGTATATTGAAACAAGAATATTTCAGATATATTGGGTTAAACAGAATATGTTATCAAAATTAATGACATTTGTTTAAAAATTTTTGTAATGAAGCTTTGACAACATTTTAATTGACACATGTGGCTCATTATATTCCTACTGAATCGAGGAGCTGCCCTAGACACTTCTACCTCAGTGCATCAGCAGGAAAGTCAAGCCAAAGAGAAAACAGCCTGCGGTTTTGTCAAGGGTTCAAGCCACACATTATCCTCTCAACTCATCAGCAGGAAGTTCTGCTAACATCTCACCTGAGTCACTGTCAAGTAGCTGTCCTCCCAAGCTCGGGTGCCCCTCCCATTCCCTGGGCGTCCCTCCCTCCAACTCCTAACAGCCTTTGAAGATTTGGTCCACATGGGCAGGAACCCGGTCTTGCCCCCACCCCAGCTTGTTTAGGGTTTAGGCACAGTCCCAGGACCCTGGAGCAAGGAGGGTATGACCTTCCTTAAAGAAAGCAACCCCAGGGCACCAGGGGTGCCCTGCTGTGCGACTGCCACGGCACACAGTAACCCCAATCATCCCTCCACCCAGGACAGTGGGTGGGGTGTGGGCTCTGCCTGGAACAGTAGGTGGGGATTCCAGGGCCGGCCCTCACAGCTGGAGACCCCAGCCATCTCCAGCTCAGGCTCAGGCTAGGAGGTTGACCAAATCATGGCAGCCACTTGGGCCATCCTCCCATATCTCCTGAGCTCAGCATCCAGCTACCTGGCTCAGGTGACCTCTGCCAAGGGAGGAGAGAACAATGAACTCTTTTGACAGGGAGCTGGGAAAGGGAGATTGGTAGGAGCCGCCAAACTGCAACATTAGTCTGGTGTGAGAGAGAAAGCCCGTCTGTCTCAGTCTGGCTCCAGGACCCCATTTCAGGTTCCCGGAAGGGGGAGAGCAAAAGTGGTTTGTCACGGAGCCCGAGGCCCCTTACCCTGCCTCCAGCAAGGGGGCACCCCGCCCAAGACTGAGGGCCAAGGAGTACCTAGCGCTGGTCCCAGGGTGGGAAGGAGGGCTGCCCAGGACCACAGGGGGTGCACAGCAGTGGGGTGGGGGACAGAGAGGCACTGCCCCATACTGGGTGTGGTCAGCCCAGATTCCTGACAGTGGCAGCAACCCAGCCTTCCCTATGTGGCTGTCACCTGACACCGAGGCCCAGCCACGCAAAAGCCAACACAAAACAGCCTGGCCCTGGACAGGGGCAGCTGGTCAGGAACACACTGTTCAGCGCTGGGGGTGGGGGAGGGTGGGCCTGGGTGCCCTTATCAGCCAGCTGGCGGGTTTCACCGGAGGGAGGGCCTCGAGGGATTTAAGGAAGGGGTTTTACTTTAACATGAACTTACATCCCCTGGAGTCATCCCCCCCTCCCCTGCTGTCCCCTCATTTGGTCTTCAGTGGCCCTGCTAGCACTGCCAGCCGACTTCTCTGTCTTCCCAACAGGCCTGAGGAGCCACCACCCAGCACAGGAGAAGAACATTAAGTTGCCAGCCTGTGACCACAGAGCTGGCGGCAGATGGGAGTCCTCATTCCCAGCCAGGGCCCTCCTCGATCTGTTTCCTTGCCTACAGAATAGGACCGCCACCCACCTATGAGTTGTCAAGAGGACGAGGCGAAGACGAGGCCTGACCTTGGCTCAGGACTAGCCATATGTGGGCACCACTCAAAGCAAATTTAACTCACTTAGCACACCAGTCTGGATGTAGGGGTTATTATAATGCCCATTTTACAGAAGAGGAAACTGAGGAGCAGAGAGGTTAAGTCACATGTCTGCAGTCACTCAATGAGGAAGCAGCACAGCTGGCATCTAGACCCAGGCCACCTGGCTCCAGGTCCCCACCCCAAACAATGCACAACCTGGCCCTGGTCCCTCTGCTACTTAGCACAGAAGCCTTGGTGAACTACAGTTGCTCCTTGGACAATCAGTCCTCAGCAGAAGGTTCAGAGAATCTGTCCACAGATACAGTTCCTTCCCAGGTACCAAAGCTGAAACAGGACATCTCTTGGTGTGGGTGCAAGGAGTTTGGCCAGAAAGTGCTGGCGGGAGAGGCCCAGCACTGGTTTAGAAGCCAGGGTCCGTATGTCACTTGTGACTGGTTGATGATGGGGCCACTGTCCCATATCCCCTGCACAGTGCTCTGCAGTCCAGCGCTTCTGGGATGGAGCTCTTGGAACAGTGACCAGACGCTTCCTGCTTCCCCAGATACAAGGCTCAGAGCTCCAGTTCTATATATCCCACTGTCTGCTGGGACCTGCTCTCACCTGAGGGTGCCAAGACTCTCCAAACTCAACCTCAAGCCAGATAACATTCACAGAGATGCGCTGATACTGTAATCAGGGCCCGACTTATATATTAACTCATTTAATACGCACACCAACACTGTGGAGTAGCTTCTATTATCCTCTCCCTTTTAGAGATGAGTAACTTGTCCAAAGTCACCCAGCTGGGTGAACCCTGGTAGCCAGATGCCAGGGTCAGCACCACTAACCGCTGGGCAAAATTGCCTCTCGATAAATCGATGATCATCATTTTTGCTGTTCTGTTCAAACCAAACATATCACTTTCCTCAACCCTGCTCCTCGCCCCTCCTGGGCTCCCATCCCAGGGCGTGGCCCCACCACCCAGCCAGGATGGAGGCCCCCCTCCTGTAGGACATCCACCTCCCTTCCCTTTTATATTCCTTCTATCACCAGATCTCATCAATCTCATGTCCTGAATAGCTCTCAACCAGGGCCATTTTACCTGCCAGGGTACACTGGGCAATGTCCTGAGACATTGCTGGTTGTTAAGTCTTGGAGAGGTGGGGCCAGGGTGCTGCTAAACAGCCTCACAACACAGCAGGCCCCACACGCCCCACATGTCAATAGTGCTGAGGTTGGAAACACGGCTCTACTCCTGCCCTGGGCCCCACCCCCACTATGGGGCCCTCCAGTCATTGCAAAGATCACTTGAGTGCTCTGAGTTTACCTGTTTCTAATTGAAAGATTGAAAAAAAGGAAAACAAAAAGTCCCATGTTAGCATTTCTGAATCATAAATGAGATCCGCTCACGGAAGAGGAGGGGACTGGGGTGGGGCTGGCGTGGGTGGGACCACCCAGGTTCCCAAATCTTCCAGAATCTGGCATCCCAACCCTTCTGACTCCACCATTCACCCAGAGCCTAGATGAAACTAATCTCTTCCCCTCCCCAGTGCCCCCTAAGACTCTCCCCTTCCCCCTTTCTACTCTCAGGAAGTGGAATTTTAGACCATCAGCCCTCTTCCTTCCACCAGACTATAAAAGTCCTGGAGGGCAAGGGTCTTATCATCTAAGATTCTCACAGCCGCAGCCCTGGGCTGTGTATACAGTAGGTACTCAATGCATGTTTCTTGCAAATGAAAGGAAGGAAGGAAGGAAGGAAGGAATTTCAGGAGCCTCCAGACCCCCTCCCCAGCGAGGTCTGGGGGTGGGGCAGCCAGGTTTGAGGAATACGTGTGGGGGAAGTGGGGGGATGATTCCTCAGCCTCAGCCCCGCCCCAGCCCCACCCTGCTGCTGCACAGTTGGAACTTGGGGCGGGGGTTTATCCCTCTTTGCCGAGCCTGTTTATCCGGTTTCCACTAGAATTGGCCACCTTTTTGGGGTGTGAGATCCCAGCGTCATCAGGGGCAATGGAAGGCGACAGGGGTCACCCAGGCCCCGTGGCAGATGCTCAGGGTCTGAGACCCGCACCCAGCACTCATGGGCTGCTCCCTTGGGAGTGAGAATGGCAGGCCCCCAGGGGCCCCAAGATCCCCCAGTCATAACACATGCACCCCCATATCACAAGGCCCAAAAGCCCTGCTCACAGCTTCCTTCTGCCAATGGGAAGAGGCATTCATTTCGGGAAGCCCTGATCCCAGAGGCCAGTGGCCTCACAGTCATAGGTCAAGAAAATCAGAGGAAAACAGCAGAGCACATTGGGACCCTGATTCACCAAAAACAAGCGCCTGGGAGCTCTCTATCGCTGGGAGGCAGGCAGCCCCTGCAAACAGCACCCAATGTTCCTGGACCACTTTGCCTAGCACTTAAATGATCTAATTCCACGTAATCCTCATAACAAGCCTATGCTGTGGGTGATGGGCATGGGGTCACCTAGCTCCTAAGTGGCTAAGCTAGACTTGAACCCTACCCATCAGCATGTCCTGGAGGGGTCCCGGGACCTCTGAGGGGAAGAGCATCTTGATGCTCCCCTTCCTGCAGTCTGCCTTTATGGTGCAGGGAAGCTCAGGCATGGGCCAAAGGCCTAGATCAAAGCAGAGGTGAGGTGCTAATTACCCCCTAACAGCTGCAGATTGCTAGGTGGGCTCTGACCTAATAAACCAAGCTGTGCTCCTTTTCCCTTTATAGGTCACCTTCTCAGGCCCGGCCCCCAAGGGAAAGCCCTGCGAGGCTTCTGGGACCCTCCCTGTGATCTCAAGTGACAGGACACTTTTTTCGGGGGCCTTAGGAGGTGTGTAAGGTTGGGGTGGTCAAATGCCAACCCCGGCACCTTCTTGCAGGCGCCTTTCCACACTCACCCAGGCCTGGAGCCTGTCAGAAGGAATCATGCATCCCACCTGCAGAGAAAGCTGCATTTTCCTTTGGGGGCAATTTGGGGAGGGAGGGAACAGTCATGGCCTGTGGCCCCAGGGCACCAAGGAAACTGGCGTCACAGGAACATTATTACATTTTGCAGGGTTCAACATACTTTCATCTTTCCCAGCCCTGAGCCTCCTCAATAACCTCGTGAGAAGGTAAGCAGGGCAGGTTGTTTTATCCCCATTTTACACATGGGGAAACTGAGGCTGGAAGAGGCAGAGTTGACTTGCAGAGGTCACAGAATCAGTGAGAAACTTGGGACAAGAAGTGCCGACTCCTGGGCATCCTACTGCCCTTCCCCAGGAAAGCCTCTCTAACCAGACCCCATTTCCAAAGTCAGATTCCCACGAGGCATTGCAGGCAGTGGCAAGTAAGTACCTTAATCCAGGTAAGGGCGACTCAAGTGCCCCCAGCCCAGCCTTTGGTGAGAGGGACACCTTCAAACCTGACATAAACACCCTGTTGGTCCCCCGCTTCCCCTTACCTTGTTAAACTGGAAGAGGTCCCGCTTGAGCCTCTCTCTCGCAGGGTCATGTCCCGGCCTCAGGAACCGCCTCATCTTGCTCCTGTGCAGCCCCCTGGGGAAAGGGGAGGAGCTGCTGAGGACCAGGGCAAGGGAGGCACTGGCCTCTCTCCCCTAGCACCGAAGGTAGCCACCCTCTGGGCCAGGAGGGCCAGACCCCTGGAGTGTGGTTCTGGTTCCCGGTTTCAGGAGAGGAAACCAGACAGAGCTCTGTACCTGGAGGCCGGGGCTGCCTAATGCTCTGATGCTTGCTCCTGGACACCTGTGGCCTTATAAAGCCAACGGGAGAAGCCGGGGGAGGAAGCCATTTAGCCTGGCTTTATAGGAACCAGGAGGGCCAGAGGCCCTGAGGTTAATTAAGCTTAATTGTTAACCTGTTTTCTGAAAACCCATAAAACTCTGGTTAAACAGAAAGGGAAACTTCACAAGCCTCTCTCCAGAATGGGTTAGGAGGTGGGAATGCAAAGGCTCTCAGGCCAGAACCCAAATGGGGGAGGGGAGAGGCAGGGACATTTCTAATGGGGCCCAGCAGAACTCTCTCGGGAGTCTGCACACCTGGGCAGACTCCTCCTTCTAACTTCAGGGAAGCCTGCCAAGGGACTCTCAGCTTAGGAGCCGGAGCAGGCGAGGTGCAGAGCACACAGTCAGGGGTGCTGGCCCATCCCACTCCACACCTGGGACCCACAGTGGAGCTGGGTCCACCCCCAGGGCTGATGAGGTCTCTGCAGCCGCAGCCCTAGCCCCAGGCTTCCTGGCTGCCCCCTCCCCAGCCCCCATCTCTGGCTCTCCCAGTTCCAGCTCCCCTGGGGTGCTGGGGTGCGCTGAGAAAGGCTCCGTTTCCCACAGGTCCAAGTGGAAGCAAATTGGGAGAAGAAATGTACTCCCAACAAAGAAACCAGCTTAAGGCTCCAAAACCATCTGCCCACCATAGAATGCACTCCCAATCCAAGGGGAACTATTTCTGGATCATCCTTGGGGGAAGGAGGAAGGATCATGTTTGTTCCCGCTTCTGGCTTCCTCCCACTGACCACAGGACACCAGGATCTGTCCTTGGAAACACAGGGGCCAGGCCCACCCCGGAAATGGCTTCATTCATTCAGCACTAGACTCTGAAAGGAAGGAGGCGGAGCCAGTTCCTACCCCGAGGAGCCTACTCTGGAGCACGGGCAGGTAAAGACAGGGTGGTGCAGTGTGCTAGGTGCTCTGACAGGGAGGCACAGGGGGCACTTGGCCCAGGCTGGGGAGAGGGAGGGGATGTCCTAAGAGAGAAGAATGTAGCTGAGCTGAGACCTGAAGGATGCCCTGAAGTTTCCAGCTTTTTGGGAGGTGATAAAAATTAACCATCAGGCTGAGACACTGCATATGAAAGGACCATGGGAGGCACATATGTGGCAGAGCTGGGGGAACTTTCTGGCAGAGACACACATCCTATGGCAATTCAAACCCACCCCAGCTGGGAAAAGGTAGAGACCAGACCTCAGAGCGCCTCACCTTCTGGGGACACTGGAAAGGCCACCACTAGAGGGAGGTGGGGGAAGGGGTGGGTATGAGAGGTTTGTGCCTTTTTGGGGGGAGCCAGAGCAGGAACCCCACTTCTCCAAGGATCAACAGGTAGTGGGGAGACTCCCAGGTGCCCACTTGACCCGAGGCCCTGCAGCAGGTTCAGGGAACAAACACAGGAAAGTCCCGGAGGCTCCAGGGACTGGGAGTGAAAACAGGCCTGCAGTGACCTCAGCCTCCTGGACAAACAGCTGAGCTGGTGGCCTCACATTCCAGCCGTGGGGGAGGGTGGCGCCAACTCATCAATCGGCCTGGGGCTCCTGGGGGTGCCTGTTCTTGCTCTCTCTCCCCCAACCCAGGTCAGTGGGTCAGAAGTCAGAGGAAGCTGGGAGTGATGCCCTGGAGGAGGACAGGGGCTTGCAGACTCCAGGGAGAGGCCAACCTGGCTCTGCTCTAGGGACTGGCGCAGGTCATGGGGTGGGGACAAGAGGGCACAGGGCTATCTGTGTGCAGGACCCACAGAGGCTCAAGGGTAACATCGCAGTCCCGGGGAAAAATGTGCAGGTGGGAGGGAGGGAGATAGGATGTGGAGCAGGGTGGGAGGCAGCCCACTTGGGAGGGTGGGGCGGGCACTCCACCCACCCAACTGCTCCTCAGAGCACCTGCTACGTACCAGGCACTGAACCAAACCTTTGTGTGTTAGAACAAGGTGCATCTAAACCTCATCCTGAATGTTCATTCACCTTCCAGATCCTCCCTGGGAGATGAATGGAATATCCCTACTTGGCAGACAAAGAAACGAAGACCACAGAGGCTGGGCACCTCATCCAGGTCACTGAGGAAGAACCAGCAGAACACGGATTTGACCCCAGGTCTGGCAAATTCCCAAATCTAAGGGCTCTGGGAGGCAGCAAAGGATGGATATGACAAGACAGAGGATGCCTAATTACACCCCTGCAGTTAAAAGGCACAGACGCACGCAGACACACACTCCCACATGACTTCAACTGGGAGCCAACCAAGCAGTTTGGGGCCAGGGGCCTGGCCGCTGGCGAGGTCTGGCTGGGTAGGAATGAGTGGCCTTGCATGGATCTGCCATTCATTCCATGGGGGCTGGGACCCCATTGCCCTGGGGTGATAGAGCCAGGACCAAGGCAGGGAAGCCACAGCATCTGCTCCTCGCTCCAACTTACCTTCAGTGTAGCCCCCGATACGGAAATAGCTGCCCAGGTCAAGGCATAGAAAGCACCATCCCATCTTGAAGGTGGACAGGGCTGGGACTGGCTGGACTCACCTCCAGGCAAACTCCCAGCCCCACTCACCCCAGACAAGCAGGTTCTCTTAGGAGAAGCTTCCGGAACCTGGGCCTGGAGCCTCCTGGTGCGGAACAGATCCTACCTGCTCAGCCCACTCCCGGGGGGTGGGGCAGGGAGACGTAAGGGACCAACAGCCAAGGCTTAAGCACTACAGCTCAGCTCCTCCAAGCCAAGTGTCCCCCAGGACAGCTCCTCGAGGCCCAGAGAGTTCGTATGCTGGGAGCAGCGGGAGCAGCGCCAAACGCCAGTGCCTGACACAGTGCTTGGCACGGAGCAAACACTGCCCTAGGACTGAGCATACACCTGTGACAGACAGACGAGATCCCCCAGTTCACCAAGCTTACATCCTTGCAGGGGAGAGTGTGATGACTCACAGGTATGCAATCAGTCAGCGGGATAGTTTCAGATAGAGATCAGAGCCAGCAAGAAAATAAGGGAAGACACGTGATCGAGTGACCAGGGTTAGGTGGTCGAGGGACTTGGTGAACCTTCCAGAGCCTGACCTGTGGATTTGAATTCCTTCTGCCTGGGACGCTTTTCTTGCAGATACTCACCTGCCTCCCACCCTTCCCTCTATTCAAACATGCCTCCCCTGACATTCCCTCTCCTCTACTTCCTGGCTTGGCTTTGCTCCCCAGGACTGGTCCTGATGGAACAGTTAACTATTACTAACAGTTTACTACCTGTGCAACCCTCCACAAGGGTCTTCTTCCTACTCAGGGACTCCCGCCCTGTTTCACCCCACACACACTGCTGGATGAATGAAAGCAGGTGGTAATACCTCCACCCAGGCCTGAATGATGACAGGAAGTGGTCAACCATGGCAAGATTCAGGACAGGGTGGGTCAGGCAGCCGGAACAGGCTCACGTGTGCCAGGAGGGGCTGAGTACAGACAACAAGGAGAGATGAAGCGGGTCGGAAGAGGGCCTGGTGTGCCCCAGCAAAGAGCCGCAGTTTGACTCCATGGGAACCCACAGACTGCTCTGGGCAGGGACCTGATGGGGCCCGCCCTCCCCTCCCCTCCCCTCCCCCACGTCCCCTCTGCTTGGCCTCGAGTTGGCCCCTCCATCTGCTCAGCCCCTCTTCAGGCTGCATTCACAATGGACTCTGTGCTTCTGTCTCCACAATTCTGTCTGAAACAACCTTCTTGCCCCTCAAGCAGCGTATCAAAAATCACCTTCCAAAAAGCCTCCCCGTCTGAACCCATCCTGACCACTCTCACCCCCTTCCCTCAGCGTTTGACCGCACCTTGGTTAAAATGGTGCCGAAAACCACCGGACACGTGCACCCATCTGGCTCCTTGGATGTCCTCCTCCCCCATGTCGTGCTGGCCACTAGGGAAAATCAGAAGCAACCTAAGCGGCCAATGACAGGGGACAGGTGAAGGGTGCTCAGCCCCATGGTGGAAGGCATATAGTCATTTAAAGGGCAGGAGACCATGGCCAGGTACAGTCTCCAAGAGTCAGGTAGAATCCATTAAAAATATTTACATAAGTCAACAACACACTGGAAGGGTTATGGGATTACTGGTGATTTTTTTTCTTCTTTTGGTTTATCTGCCTCCCAGGCAGGTAGATAAGAGGATCACACAGAGAAGGGATGAAGGCCCAGGTGGTGGTCAGTTGTGAGGGTGGCCCTAAGCTCACAGTAGGCACTCAGTCCCGTTGGGGGAATCATTCCTACTCCCCCTGCTACGGACATTACACGGGTGCAGAGGCAGGGAGCAGACAGGTGGGTTGGACCAGCTGTGTGACCTCAGGCCTCAGGGTCCTGGGGCCGGAGGTAAAGGATGTTACTATTTCACAGGCTGTGACCAGTGGGGTGGCTGTGAGCTTCAACAGGAAGGGCTGGACGGGGGGTTAGCAAACACTTGAGTACTGTACACCATGAGGGATGTGGGAGAAGAGATGAGTCCAGGAGCCCCCCCAAGCTGAGGAGCTCCTCCCAAGTCTGAAACCAAGAAGGATCTAAGGCAAAGTCACTGGGGCTGGAAGGAGCTCCGAGGATCCTGGCTAGACCCCTGGCAGGGGGTCTTCCTGAGAAGAAACACCTTCTCAATCCCCTGAACTTCTTTGTGTTTTTAGACCCACCCACAGAAGGGGGCCTGGGCTGCTCGCGACAAGACTCCTGGGTGCGGGTCCCTGAACTTCTAAAGATTGCCCAACCCGGGCCTCCGTTCCTGTCCACTGCACACTTTGTCCATGACCAGACCTACCTCTGAGCTGCCTGCTCTGCTCCGCCCTGCTCTCTGTTCCCTTGGGGGCCGGAGCTCAGGCTTTAGGGCCAAGACATGTGATGACCAGTGGCTAATTCTTAACTTATTCTCCCCACAGGTCTGTGCTGCCTGCATGGAGCTAGCCTGAGAGTTCCCCGTGGGCAGCCGACCCCGCGATTTCCTTCCCTCTCACTGCTCCAGTCATCCAACGCTGCTGCCGGCTGGCACAACATACCGGGGCCTAGAATCAGTCTCCTCACACCCTGATGCCCACCCCGGAATAAAAGAGGAGGGCTACCTATCTGGCAACAGGCTAGCCACACCTCACCCTGTCTGCCCTTCCCATCCTCTGCCTGGACCCTGCAGCGGGGTCACATATTGACCCTCCCCCAACCCCTGCATCGCAGGCCCTCAGGACAGAGACCAGTAGCGGCAGAGAAAAAAAATAAATGCATGGCGGGGGACTTGTCTTGGTTCTCTGCTCTAAGTAGCAGGTCTGATTGTGTTGCAGGAAGGAAGAAGGGGGTCCCAGACCAGATTGCTAGTCCCACACTAACACTGTTTGGGATGCCTGGGCTAAACTGTCCTCATGAGATCAAGGCTTGACCAAGCTGAGCCAGCCTGTCTTGGAGGTGGGTGATGGGCCAGCCCCTTAGGGGGTCCTTTTAACAGCCTGGGCATTTCCATTGATCTGCAGGGAGAGGCTACATCCAGAAGCATGACTCTGGGTATCTCGGGCCCAAAGGAAAGAAGGCTCCTGGAGCCACACTAGCACCTGCCCGTGTTCACGATCTCTGGAAGCAAACACAGTGTGAAGTTGAGTCCCAAGCTCTCCTCTCCTCTCTTCTCTGCTTATGCTCCTGCCAGTCTACTGCTGCTGAAACTGCCCTCCCTTCCCCAACATCCTGTGTGAGGCCTGTGTGAGGCCCGTGTGTGGCTTTGGCCTCCATCTGCTGGGTGTGAGTGCACCCCAGCACCTCCCACAAAGGGGAGTGGTAAGGCAGGCCTCTAAGCTGCTGGGGCGGCTGCTGACCCCTCCGTGCCGACTCAGATGCCCACGGCTCCTTTGCAAAGTGCCTGAGTTGCCCTGGGAAACCCAATCTCCCAGAGGCGCCAGGCAGGCCCATGGCCAGCAGCTTAGCAACCAAACCTTAGCTGAAAAGGCACCTCCACGGAGGTGGGACTAGGAAAACACAGACAGAGAGGGGGGCGGGAATCACAGAATTGTTGTCTCTGCTGTTGTTAGGTAATACAAGGGAACTGTGGCTAGATGCTACTTGAAGCACTTAACATGCATCACCTCATGTAATTCTTACAATTACTTGTGAAATAGCCGATTCTGAGAGCCCTCAAGCCCGAGCAGTGAGTAAGAGTCCTAGTCCCAATAACCTGACCGCAGACCATCTGCTCAGTTCAAGCCTCTCTCCCAGGGCAAAGGGCCTTGCCCACAGGAGGCTGCATGGGACCACCTAGGGTCAGCAGCCAGAGCCCTCCCTGCCCTCCCTGTCTGGGTTCAGGTGTCACTGTCCATCCTACAGAGCCACAGGCCACTCCCACAACCCTGGGAGGGTCCTCCTGCCACACCCAGCTTCTTCCTACAAGGAGGGTTTCCCGCCCTAGGCCTGTGAGGATGGGGTAGGAAAGTCAAAATGCACACATCCCCACCACATCTCCATTCTGGGGGCCTAGTCCCCTTCTCCAATCTAACACCAGCCTCTCTCTAGGGAAGTGACGGATTCCATGTGGCCAAGTACCTGGAAAAGCAAAGCCCTTCTGGGGAGAAGGTGGATGATTTGCATGGATGACCTGAATAGACGAATAAACAGCTCAGACCGAACTGGGATCAATTAGGCAAAGGTGCTGTTCTCCAGTCGGGAGCCATGGTCCCCAAAGAGCAGTGGGCTGTAGCCCCACATGGTCCCTCAGGGAACCGCCCCCCACCCCAATCTCAGGTCTCCAGCCAAGGCCAAGGCCAAGGCCAAGGCCATGCTGCATGTCATGCCTGACATCCTGCTGGGGATACCCTTATGGGCCCTGCCTCAGCCCAAGGCTCCAGGACACCCAGCTCCTTGGCAAGGAGATCCAATAATAATATTATTTACTAGAATCAAACAGTCCTGTGTCCAGATGTCCCTCTCATCAAACCCTGGGAACACCGAGTTAGGTGTCTCAAGAAAAGTCTCCGGTCTCTGCTGAATTCTTGAAAGGTAGAGTCAGGAACCTAGCAGCTTCCCTGTCCCCACGCCCAGAGAAGCAGCCTCTCCTAGCTCAAGAATTCACTGTGGTTCCTAGGAAGGGGAAGGAGTGGGGTGACTCTTCAAAGGGCCAGTTTCCTCAGAGAGGCAGGGCGGGGAGGAAGAGGAAGGCCACCCCAAGGGAGCTGGGCAAAGCTTCATGGGGACAGGGCACAGGGAAGGGAGAGTCTCCTGGGGAAACCTAGGGAGCCAGGGCTGGAGAAGGGCAGAGTATGCGTGGCACCCATGGCGGACACTCATCTTCTGTCCCATACCCCACTTCTCCCTGCAAACTACTCCTGGGCAGGAAAAAACAAAGTTGCCAAACAGACCTGGCATGCCTGACTCAGGAGGAGCCCTGATAATGATATCGCCTGTGTGAGATAAGAAGGCCTCTCTGGGCTGAGTACTCAGGATAAGTGAGTCCAGGCAGCCAGGGCTGCTCAAAGCAGCCAACCAGGCGCAGGGACCACAGGCCTCTCCGGCCTCCACCCTGGCCCCTGATTCAGGTGTCTCAAAAGCTGCCTCTGACACATTTGGGAGGATCCTTCAGGAAACACCATGTTACTCCTAGAGACTCTTCTCTTGCCAGGGATGCTCAGTGTCTCCAGTGGGGTACACAGTGGGTCACAGATTGATGGCAGAGGATCCAAACTTTCTGGCTTTGCATACCACTTTCTCTATGGGAGGGGGAGTCCTGGGGCTAGGAAGTCCTGGGAGAAGAGGATACCTGTTTCCTAAAGGAGGCACTATGGAGTTTGCAGAAAATCTCCTTAATGACAACAGAGAAGCACAGGAATGTGCTTCCCTCTACCCACCCACCCATCAGGATGCAGAATATATACAGCTAAGCCTTCCCTTGAGCAGAAAGTAGAGCAGATTAGATTGTACACACACACACACACACACACACACACTCCTCCCAGTAAAGGTCCCACAGCGGGGTCTGGCCATTAGGCCTCACTCCTGGCTCTTCCAAGGAGCAGCAGAATTACCAAGGGCTATTGGAACCTGAGGTGAGGTTAGGAGAGGCCACGGACCTCTACCTCTGCCCTCCCAGGAGCAACATCCTCATTTTAAAAGTTCTGATCTCTAGAGGTTTTCAAAAATCATCATTTCTGGACAGAGAAGTCAAATTCCCTCACAACCATCAGGGAGGTCCAAGAGGCCCAGGCGTCTGCCCAAAGGTGGACAAGTGACCACGCTTTTTCTGCTTGGTGGGGATGCTAAGCAGCCCACCTTTACCTGGTGCATGCTGTGTGCCAGGTCACATGTCTTTATGACATTTTGCATCCTCTCGTCAACTTTTGTCAAAACAAGGCTCGCCGAGGCTTGGCATAGTTAAGTGCCAGAGCCAAGATCATGTAGCAAGAAATCAGCAAGGCACAATTCAAAACTACACTTGAATCTGGAAATACACTAAAAAACTTAATGAACATTATCTGAGGAAAGAATGCAAGGGAAGAGAGAGAAGTTTTTTCCCTCTTATTTTACACTTTCTAAAACACTTCATTTTCCCCATTTGGGTCCTATTACCTTTTTTTTAATACCAACAAGGGTCATCTGAGATTAAGGGTCTTTTTCTTTTTCCTTTTAATGTTTGGACATTAAAACATTACTAAGCGCTAAACTAGTAAAGTTATATTAATTGCTGCTAACGGGGATACTCCATTGCCTCCAGAAAGAGTAGGAATGCACAATGATCCCAGACCTGGGAAACACTGTCCAGTGGCCCCATGGCCACAGAGACGGGCTGAGTCTAACTTCAGAGAACAGGAATCAGCACTGGTCAGAGCCCCCAGAGCTGGGTTTGAGTCCCGACTGACATAAGTGAGCTCTGTGGGCCAATGGTTTAGGAAAACCAAATCTGAATTCCCTGTGTATAAAATGAAGAAGTTGGACCATCTCTTCCAGGATCATCCTCATGCTTCAGTTCACAAAGTTCCAGACCTGTCTTCCTCAAAAGCCACTTCTGACCTTGGCTCCCCCTGTGTTGGTCCAGGGCTCTTCTGTACTGCTGCTGTTCCTCCACCTGGGGTTTCCTGTCTCCCAGACACACTCATTCCCTCCCTCCTCCCCTCCCTGCCCAGAATCCCCTCTACAGCCTGATAGGACCTTGAGTTGTAAACTCTGCAGAGGATCCCTAGAGCCCAAGTTAAGACGCCGTGCATCTGGCACATGGATCCCCATGGGAAGGGGGCTGAGTCTACGCCCCGCCCACCTCATCCAAAGCTCACCTGTCTCAGGTGAGAACCTCATGGGGCCACGCCACGGCTCTCCCAGTTACAGTCAGTTCTCCCCACAGCCAAAGCTTTGTGTGTCTGCGAACCGTCCAGCCCGAGCAAACCAAGAGCAAACTTTGCACACTTTCTCTGGCAAGACAGAATTTTTTCACTCCTCGCCAAATCCCAACATACCACAGCGCAACCTCACCCTCCTCGGTAGTGAAAAAGACATTGGGTCTCCATAACGTTCCCTAAAGGTGTCCAAAGCCGCCTGAGGCGGAGAAAGGCCCCGAGACCCAAGTCCCTCCCGCGGGCTTTCTGCGTCCGGGGATTAGGAGGCACAAAGAGCCGGCAGGGAGAGGGCCCAGATGGCAGAAGCAGGGGCTAAGCCGCCGACGTAACGCGCTCCGGCCCCGGCTAGCGGAGAGAGGGCCACCGGAGACGTGCGGCGCCGGCCTCTCAGGCCAGGCGCCTTGCACGTGGAGCTCGAGGCTCGGGGACCCCATCTCCGCCTGCAGTGACCCCCACACCCAGACGGGCGGAGCACCTGTTTCCCTGTTCCTCAAAGCCAACGCTATCGTGCAAACTCGAAACCTGAATTCTGTAATCGCGGGCAGATCAGGCACAGAAAAGTTCCCAGCGGCACTTTCTACAGGTGTCCTTCTCCCAGACGAGCGGAATGACGGGATCCGGGGCGAGGCGAGCGGACCTGGGCGCAGCCCTCCTCGCCCGGTAGGGCCTGGGGAAGCCAGGGGTCCCGGCCCTCCCCCTCCTCCCCGCCCCGAGTGGCGGGCACCCCGAGGGTGCGGGCCTGGCTATGAGGGTCCGGGCCCGCGCCTCACCTGGAACTCCAGGCTGGCCCCCACCCGAGGCCTCCACGTCCCTCGGAGTCCGCCGCCGGCTCCGCTCACTCTGCGGCGGGCCCACAGGCTGCTAGGCGGCCGTCTCCTTCCTGCTCACCTCAGGCGCGGCGAGCAGGGGGCGGAGCCTATATTTACATAAAGGGCGAGAGCCTGGCCCCCAGGGCCCCGCCCCCCACGAACCTCGTCCCGCCCCTGGTCGTCCTGCGCCGTCGAGGTGGGGGCGCAGCCGGGAGCCTCGCGGGGAGGGAGGCACGCTCGGGCCAATCCGTGGCTCCAGGGAGCGAGGGGGCGGGACTCTGCCCTGCTTGAATATGCACGAGGTGCTGCCTGCCCGCCCCCAGCCTCACCTGCGCGCACCTGGCCGCACAGCGTCCCGCCGCGCCCAGTGTCCCGCCGCCTCCCGGAGGAGGAAATAGTTCCCGGAACTCGTGGCGGACCTCGGCCACCTCCCAGGCCCGACTGCATAGGGGAGCGGTTCCTCCCACAACTCTGTCCCGCGCTCCGCAGAGGGAGGGGCAGAGCCAGGCTGGCTCTTCCTGAAAGCGCCCAACCCGATCAGAGAGGGTAACCAGCGGACACAGGGCCAAGTTTCGGGCCCAAGAGCCAGGTGGCTTGGGAAGAAGGGCGTCGCCGAGAGGCACCTCCTCTCGGGGCGGGCCCCAAGCCTAGACCTTCCTCCGAGTCCCTGCCGCCGGAGGCCCCGAGGGACAGCAACAGCGACCGGAGTTTTTAGCACAACTAGGGAGGGGATTGGAACGACGACGCGGGAGCAGACGGGGCGCGGACGCTCGGCCCGAGGCCCTGGGGGCAATGGCGCGCCCCACTGCACAGCTCGAAACAACTAGGGTTCAAGCCACACCGACATGGCGCTTCTCCGCCGCCCTTTTACCCGGACCCGGCTGCATACACGGAAAGACCAAAGGAATGCCAACTTCCTTCCCCGGACTACCCTTTTGAAAGCCAAGCTAACTAGAGGTCTGTTACTTCCCTGAGAAAGGCGCCGGGGTCGCGTTCCTGCCCTGCTGCGGGCGGGCTGCTCTTAGCTCTTGCACAGAGAAGGCGCTCTTTGTGGGTGGGCAAAGCAGGGGTGAGGGCCTGGGGGCTAGTTCCACGGACAGTGGTATGGCGGGGTGTTGTAATCGTCCAGTATACCCAGTTACAGCAGAAAAGGGGTCTAATTTTTAATGGCTTTGGCTTTATCACATTAAGCAGGCACCCTCTCATTTAAAGGCACAGAGTCCTCTCTTCTGCCCCACCTCCCTGGGTCTCTGAAATCTAATCCTGAGTTCCCAGAGGATCACTGCAAGGCAGCAATCTCTTGGAAGCTTGGATGCATTGCAATAGCCAGGTACGAGGGCAAGGCTCCACTCTCCTGCAAGCATCAGATACCCAGGGCCAAGGCCCAGACTAGTCCCTAAAGTGACAGGTCAGAGTCTGGGTGTAGGAGGCAACTGAGGTAGTCCCTGAGAGTAGACAGTCCAGGTCCCCCAGAGCAGACCCCAGGCCCTGCCAGAGCTGCGTGGTCAGTGTTCCAGATCCCTGGGCAGCGTGAAGTCCCTGAAGCTGTAGAAGGAGATGTCTCCGTGATCCACCAGGGCAAAGATCAGAGGAACATCCCCACTCTGGTAGGACAACCGCTTGAGGGTGCAGAGGTCTGGGACTGGCTCATCAAATCTGCAGGGATCAAGGTTAGACCGAGACCTGAATGGAGCCCACCCATAAGCTTTTGAGAACCCAGCCCTCTGAGTCTCCCAGGGAACGGAGAGTGTAAGACAGGAGTTGGGGATGCAAGAAGTCTGGCCCTGGGGCTCTCCTCTGTCTGCAAACTGCATGGCTCTCATAAGTTCTCCAGGTAAGACCCAGAGCCCTGGTTGGGTAAGGGGACTAGAAAAAGTGAGGTTCTCATCATTCTTAGCCTGAAAATCCCTGATTCACATCCCTTTTGCTGGGTGAGCCTGGGACTAAAGTGGCACAGGAGAGAGACTACCTGAAAATACCAGGAACGAGAGCTGAAGATTGGGAAGCTTGGGTTCCCAGAGCACTAACTGGCTATGTGGCCTACCTCGGGACCTCTGGTTTTCTTCAGGGGTTGACAGACTAGTCAGGGCCATGGAGAGGAGGTCCACCTGGTTTACAAGAGAACTGGGAGCAGCCTGGGGGCAGCGCTCACTGTTTTCGTACCCACTAACACACATCCGGACATAAGGCTTGCCAGGGTTATTCTTTCGGAACGTGGCCACAGCGTCAGCCTGGTAAACATCAAAGCTAATCTCCAAGCCCCCAGACTTCTCCAGCAGCCTGAGGACAGAGTAAGAAACCTTAGGAAACAGGGGCTCTCCTCCCCCGCCTTTTCTTTCCAAACCACCCTTTCCCTCCCCTAGTTCCAGGGAGCAGCCTCCAGGGGCACTGAGGTCCTGCTGTGAGGTGTCACTTGAGGGCCAGAGAAGGCTCTGTTATAATAAATCTACTCTTGTCTCTCACTCCTCCCTCTCCCCTAGACACACATGAATATTAGCCAGGGGAGAGGTCCCTGGAATGATCCCCCAGCTCATGCCCAACTTCAGGAGTCAAATCCCAGCTGCCAACTCCTGCTGGCAGCCAAAGTACTGTGGAGACAGGCACTACGAGGAAACTCACCGGGCACCTCCATCAGCAAGGTGTGTTGTCTGCAGCACAGAGATATACTGAAGGACAGTGGCTACAAGGACAGTGAAAATAAGGCGTTAGTGAGGAGGGTCAGCCATCTAGACTCCTCTGACATTTCCAAATCTGCCTTCTAGTTTAGGTTTGCCAGATTTAGCAGATTTTCAGTACAGGTATGTCCCATGCAATATTCAGAACATACTTATACTAAAAAAATTAGCTGTTGTTTATCTGAAATTCACATTTAGCTTCTGTGGCACCTCTACTCTAGTTACTTACAATTTACCATGTTCCTGTAAGGACTGTAAGTAGTTCTGAATCCGTTAATACCGTTCTTGCCTTATTCTCTATTCTCAACATGCAGGGCATACAGTAAGCCTTCTTTTTATTTGTCCAACATATCACATCCTTGTTCCCCTCTAACAAAGGTAGAAGTACAGGGGACCAACAGCCAGTTGATGGCAGAGCCATCTAAATTGCATCTTGTTTATGATTTTAAGGATGTGGCCGTAGTTTTCATTCCTCCTTGCCTCTCCTTGGGGCACTGACTTGCCATCTCCAAACTTTCCCACCTGGGTCTTTCGGCTGCTTCCCAGAATGGACTATCCTTGTGGGTTCCACTCTACCAACAGCTCTCTCCTCCCCCACCAGTCGTGGTCAATCCATTCCCCTTTCAAAGTCTTGTGATTCCTCAGCTACCAGTGGTCTACTGCAGGGTGAGGGGGTACCTGGGGAGTCTGCCTGACCAGGGCTCAGCAAGGGGGTGATAGGCTGGTCCCACAGGTGTGGAGGGCGGCTCTGGGTCTTCTGCAGGTGCCGCTTCTGCAGCAGCTGCTTGTACTCCTGCCAGCTGGAGCAGCGCCGCACCTCGGGGTCCAAGTTTACATCCTCCCGGAAGTGCTGGGCCTCTGCCTGCTGCTCCCGTTCCCGCCGGGAGAGCTTCTCCTTCCGCTGGTTTAGCTTCTGGCACCAGGACTCAGCGTCTGTCTCCCGCCCAATGATGTTGGCGGGGAGCAGCTCTGGGGCTGGGGCAAGGAGGAGGGTGTGGCGGCTGTCTGAAGCCATGTTGGGGAAGGAGATCTGCTCAAAGTTCCAGCGTGGCTTACAAGCCCCCCTGACTCCATTCTCTACTTTGCTACTCTCCTGACTGCACCACACCCCCTCCCTGGCCAGACCAGGGTAGGGCTCCAGGGACCCCAGAAGCTGAAAGGGGCCCCCTGGGCCCTTTAGGGGACTTGACTCCTGGGGTTTCTCCTCTGGGCACTGGCTGTTCTTGTTTCGGGGAGGTGGGCTGGAGGTTGCCAGTCTCTCAGGTGTCCCATCCACCCCCTGCTGGGGGTTCTCCAAGGCCTTGGGCTTCTTATTAATGGACCTGAGGGATGTGGGGAGGAAATGCAGCATATCTGCTCCTGATTGCGCAGGTGCACGTGACCCACACATGCCCTACTGCCTCCCTGAGCCTCCACGGGAGCCACCCAAGCCCAGTGTTAAGCCCAGGCACTCTCCGAGGTCCCGAACACCAGCACTCCCCCAACAGCTCTCCCTTGGGGGGTGGCCAGGTGGGAGCATTACTGAGAGCTGGAGCTCCTCCTCTTCCTCTTGCCATTCCGATCCTTCAAGTGCTGGGCACTGCCATCCAAGTTCAGCCGCCTCTCGTAAGGGGACAGGACAGAGCTGTGGGATGAGAATGGGGAGGGCAACAGATCCACTTCCTCAGTCTGGTGCTCCCAGTGGAGTGTATGAGGGACTGGCCCAGATTAAGTCAGTGGGCCAGCGTTAGAGCCATACCCAAGGGCTAAGGCCCAGGGCAGACCTGCACATGAGGAATATGGGGGCAGCCACAGGGGCCTGCCCATGTATCTTTGTCCAGGTCTCTGGGTCTCACCAATGGCACCTTTGAACAGAGCCTCCCTGCAACCAGGGCTCCTGCAGAGCTGGCAATAAATGATTAATTACTGGTGAGAAAAGATCAAGGGGACTAGAAAACTTGGAAAATACAGAAAAGTGAAACTAAAACCCATGGATACCACTATAACATTCTGTTTCTTATAAATACACTGGCTGTCTCTCTCTCCATTTTTTTTTTTTCTGTCAAAAAGACACTGTACTATCATACTGCTGGGGGGGGGGTCTCATTTTACACAGCTGAAAGGCTGCACTGTCCAATATGGTAGCCCTAGATACAAGTGGATATTTAAGTTAAATTTAAATCTATTAAAATTAAACAAAATTAAAAATTCAGGCCCATAGTTCCACATATATTGGAAAACAGAATATTTTTATCACTACAGAAAGTTCTATTAGCGCTGCTCTAAGGGATAAACTAATCTGTGTGGCCATGCTCTCCCTGTTGGGCTCACAGGATGTTTCCACCATCACTGATTTTGTAAGGTGATGGTGTTTTATGTAAGCTCTCCACTTAATGCAAGTTCTGTAGGGCAGTGGTTTGCTCTCTGCTAGGTAGGCAGTAAATGTTCAACGAATGAATGAATGAATAAACATTCTCACAGGTGAACTTATGCACACATCTGAGACTGTTTCCTTAGGTTATGTTCCACTTTCAGGAATTAAAGGATGTACTTGTTCTAAAGCACTCTTGACATACTGTGAAACTGCAAAGGCTGTACCAGTTTCAAACTTTCAAGAGTCTGAAAGTCTCTGTGGCTTTTTGCTATGCTGGATTACTAAAGTGATGATCTTTGGAGGCCCCAGAAGGAAGAAACATCTAACCTAGCAAAAGGAACATGCAGCCCTACTCAACTGTTAATTCCTCACTTGGTCCTTCATAATTTCACTCAAGAAATCTACTTGCACACCTACTAAGTGCCAGGAATTGTCCCAGTACCACATCTACATGCTCACAGTGAGCTGTAAGTGCTCAATTGTTATCTGTGCAGTGAATGGGTTGAAGATGGGGCTTAATCTGATAACCCAGGATCAGCTGAAATGACCCAGATTTGTCCCAACATGCGTCTCAATACAGCACTTCCAGCAGAGGTCTCCAGCCCACGTCCAGGGAGCTGCAGCTCTGGCCAAGGATTCCAGATGAGGAGAGGCCACTTTCTACCTTGGGGCTAGTCAGCCAGGTCCCAGGACTAGAACAAATGCAAGGGAAATGGGATAGGGATTTACCTTGGTTGAAATCGTCGAACCACATAGCCCAGTCTCTTCAGGTGGCTGAAGACCTCAAAAAAAAAGTAGAGGTCAGATGTCCACTTTTGAAAACAAATAGTTTCTCCAGACAATGGTCATTCCTCACACCCCCTCCTCTGCCTCTCCTACAACCCCCAGATTCCAAACCCTGAAACTGGTTGGACTATAATCCATTATAAACACCCTCCCCAAACTAAGGTCTCAGATGCAGCCCTCTACTCTGGCCACACCCCCATACAGCCCAATGCGGTTTGAAACACCATCCATGCAGCCATGAATGCCCACATTTATGACTCTAGGCTTATACCCCTCCCCCTCTGTCTTTTTCCTAGCTGTGAAGTCAATTGTCCATTCGCTTGCTTGCTTATATATTACCCAAGTGCCACTAGGATTTAAGCACGATAACAGCAGAGACCTCACCTATCTTGTGGCCTCAGCACACCACTTCATGCCTAGTGCCTTGCAGGTACCTATAAATACTCCTTAGCTCAGTGTGTGGGTGGCTCCACTCCCAGGAGAGGGTGGCAGATACCTGGTACTGCAGGAAAGTCCTGGTGTCCTCGGTCAGCAGCAGTTGGTAGGCCTCTTGGATAGACAGCGGCAGGTCTTGATGGAAGAGCTGGATGGAGCCCTGGAATTGGGACCAACAGCTTGGCTTGTGAACCCTCCCTGCAGTGGCACAGCCAATAGGGCAACTTCCCGGCTCTGATTATCTGCGTGCTATATGCCCCTCTCATCATGGCAAGAATATGGCCAACCAGGAAGAAGGTAGGCGTGGTGGAGAGGCAGCACCACTAATTTAAACCAGAATCCCTGCTCCCTGCATTCTTGTCTCCTGCTCTAAAAATCAGTTTACGAGCTCTCTGAATGCTGTTGTACATACTTTTTCTCTAATAAAAACATGTCCTTCCAGCTCCTTGGTCCCAACCCCTTCCCTACCCGCCCAGGGCCCCACTCACACACTCCAGCAGATACAAGGCCTCTTCCGGGTGAAGCCGCTGCCGGCCCTGCTCTGAGAAGCCCATGGTCTGCCAGAATTTACCCTGCGTGGGACCCAGAGCAAATGTCACATAGGAGCCAGGAGAGCAGAGAGGGCGGGCCCCCTGTCTCTGTGCCCCATCGCTCACCGCAGGAGACTTCAACTCCACGAAGCCCTCTTCCGGTCTCCACTCGGCGGCCACCAAACTGCCCCTGGCGAGGAATAGGAAGGGGTCCGTCTCAGACTACATACAGGATTAGTCTACCGGGTCTGGCCGCCTGGCCCGCCAGCCCTGGCTCCGCCCCCGCCCCGGCCCGCCCCCCTCACAGGCGCTCCACGCGCTCCTCCGCCAGCAGTTGCCAAAGCTCCTCGCGGCACAAGCGCAGCCGCTCAGCCTGCTCCGCTGAGCCGTCGGGAAGGAAGTCCTTGGGGCCATGCGAGCGCTGGGGCAGTTTCTGGGACCGCGAGCGGGCGGCGAAGAGCTCCGGGGCACTGAGGAAAGAAGAGACCGGGGTTAGCGCCACGTAGTCGGAGCCGCTCGGCCCAGGCCGGGATTCCCGTCCAGGGTACCTGTCCCCTTCCCCGCGCCCACCCCGCGGTCCAAGCGCCTCCTCCGGGCCGCGCCGCGCCGTACCTGAGCACGCGCCCGGCAGGAACCTCCACATCGGCGGGTTCAGGTTCGGGCTCCATTGGGCTGCCGTCTGCGGCTGCGCGCGCGCCGCCCATGCCCCGCCCACTGCCGGAACTCCGCACGGCCCTAAAGCCTGTGGATCCGACTTCTACGATTGCAGTCTCCGGAACAAACCACCTGTGCTTTCCACCTTCCTGAGTGTCCTGAATCCTAGCGCCTGATAACAAACATGTGCCTCGATTCTGGGGGCGGAGAGCTTGCAGGTTTTTGGATTTGTAGGAGCTCCCCTCCCCTATCCCCAGCCCTCCTCTGGGCTCCTCTCTAGTAAAACTTGAAAAGCCCGGCATTTGAAGTGAAGTATGAAGAGTCAAATGCGTGACCCTGCCTTCCGCAGCCCTGGGCTGCTTAGTGCCTACCACCCAGCTGGACAGGGAGGGAAGAAGAGGGGATTTAGAGAAGGGAGAGCACTGGGCTCCCAAATTCCAGCTTCGCAAACTGAAGGCCACCGAGGGCTATCAGGTGCGGTCTAGGGAGGTTCGGACTTCTTTCAGGGTCTTCCGTTGAGTCCCTTCCTAAGGGCTCGGAAGCTGGGTTTCTAGAGCCGGGGGGGGGGGGGGGCGGGAGGCGCTGTCCGACCCACGATGGTGCTGAAGCGCCACCCCAGCCCGTCATTAGCACCTCCTCGAGGCTGGGGTCCCCACAGCCGCCACCGTGGACTTTTCCAACAAGGTCCGCTAGGTGGCACCATTACTCCGACTAGTGGCTTTTGGTATGCGACTCTGGCCGCGGGCGGAGGTCGCCGCAGGAATCCCGGGAGGGGCGAGGAGCAAAGAGAAAGAGAGGTTTCCCAAGTGGGAGTCCCAGGTCTCGGTTCCCAGATCCCTTCACATCATGTCTTCTCTCCTACACAGTCACAAACAGGGTGTCTTATCCTTCGTTCTGAACTCTAGAGCCCCAGGTCGTGCCGGCTCCACAACCCGGACGCAGTGGCGCCCACTCTCGCTCCCACTCGCGACGCTTCACCTGGGCGCATGCGCAGACTGGGCCAGCGTCCTGGGTCCAGATCGGGGCGATGGGGGCGGGGCCTGGCGCGGATCGGGGCGGGGCCGCAAGCACTGACTGACAGTCCGACTGCGCGGCCGGGACGGTCCCTCCGCTCCCGATCCGGCGGGAGGGAGGGGGGAGGGGCGGGATTTCCTGCGGGAGGCGCCGAGCCGGCCTTGGAAAAGGAGGAGAAGGAGGAGAAAAGGGCTAAGGGGGCAGTGGGAGCCACCGTCCAAGTGCCAGGGACCAAGCAGGACCAGCTGGACCCCCGGAGGGGCGGCTGGGAGAGGTGAGACTGCGGGGCCTGAGCTGGGGGTCAGCACCCTTGAGGGCAGACACAAACTAACTTTTCTTGCGGGTTCGGCGGGCTCCTTCATCTGTCGGCTTCTTCTGTCCTCCTCGCGCCCCTATTCCGTCCTCCCGCATCAATCCCTCCGGCGCTTGGCCCTCCCGGTCCCTCCTGCTGCTTTGTTCCCGGGTCGGCCTGGATTGGGCTGGATTGGGGGGTTGCGCCGCGCTGGACTGGCATTCCACGGGGCGGGGGAGCCAGCCCGACCCCAGGCACTGCCAGGGGCGCCCTCCCCCAGTGTCTGCCTTGGGCCTTGATCTGGAGTGCCATCTGGGTTGGGCTTGGGACGTTTTGGGAGTAAGGGGACCCCAGCCAGGGCCCCAGGCCTGCATGGCTCTCATGCCACAGGACTCGGGCAACAAATTCGCCGCCACTGAGAAACTGCCTGTAAGCTTTCCTAAAGTGAAGCCGGGGCTCTGGGCCTCAGATTCAAGCTTGGGGAGCCAGGCAGCCCCTTTTACCAGTAATGCCCCGGCTCTTGTCTCTCTTCTCTGCCCACCTGCTTCCCCATCTTGCACAAGGGGTGAGGATGGGTCAGCAACAGGTGCTGTAAAGCCTCCCTGTCCTGCCAGCAGAGCTGCCGCCAGAGATGGGGGGCCGTAGCTCCCCACTCCACCCTCTGAATTCATAAAGAGCCCTGGGGCTAGGGCATCCAGATATTAGAGCAAAGCTTAGATAGGGAGGAGCCTGGGGGCAGGCACCTTCCACAGGGAGTGACCCCTGCCCATCTGCCTATGCCTGACCCTCCCAGGCCCCACCTTCTGGCCCACCAGTTGTCGGTGGGTGTCAGAGCCTTGGGCTGTGGAGAACAGGCTGCTGGCCCCGCCTGCCCCAGTGTGTCCTGCTGCCAGGGCCCCTCCTGCCCCAGGTTGAGGTGCTGCCAGGTGCCCCGGGGCCTCAGTGACTCAGCCTCCCCCTCCCGAAACACCACCTCCCCCCCTCCAAATACTCCTCTCATGCATGGTGGTTCCCTCCCCTCTTTGAGCGGCTCAGCGCCTCCCTTGACTCAGAAGGGCAGCTGGGGTGATTTGGGGGCTCCCTGGAGGCCCTGCTCTGTTCGTTCTCTGAGCCCTGCTTCTGGGACCTTTCCAGGCTCTGGCACAGTCTTCAGCATACCTTCAGTGGACCTTTTCCAGACTCCTGAGACCTGTCCACCACTGCTGCCTGAGGCCTGAGGGAATGCTGGCTGCTCTCCAGGTGGGCACTGGTGCTTCAGAGCCACATTGGGAAGATTGGTATACCCAGTCCCGGCCCATCCCAGGACTGTCAGAAGCTGCAAGCTGATATCCGTCCAGATTTCCACACAGCCTCCACCCCCTCAGAGATCAGCTTTCTGGCTTGTGGCGGCAGCTCACGAAGCACCTTGAAGGAGTACTCGTCAGCACCTAAAAAGAAATCCACTGCCTGGGACACCAGACACGCTTCCCCTGGATGCCTGGCCCTCCAAAGGGCCAAGGGATGGCATCCTGACGCCTCAGCTTAGACCAGTTTCCCGCCTCTACCCTGGATTCCTGAGCCCACAGCCCAGCCCAGGGACCAGGATGGGTCGCGAACAGGACCTGATCCTTGCTGTCAAGAATGGAGATGTGACTGGTGTGCAGAAACTGGTTGCCAAAGTCAAGGCTGCAAAGACAAGTGAGTACTTGGTGGGGTGACTGTCCAGCTGAGACTCTCCCCTGATTGCCAGGATATAGAGAGGTCTGGGACAGGGGTCACTCTGATCTGGAGACTTGGGGTGGGAAGACTGCCTTTTTCTGTATAAGGCATGTCTCTGTGTGGGAGAGCCAGAGAAGAAATTGTGTCTCCTTGCTGTGTCTCCTTAGGCAAATCACTTAACTTCTCTGGGCTTCAGTTTCCCCATCTGTAAAGTCAAAGGATTGAAGAACATCCATTCAAATTTTTTTGAGTGTCTATTGTGTGCCAGGCTCGGTTCTAAGCACTGAGCCACAGCAATCAACAAAACAAACCGAAATTCCTGCCCTCATGGAGTTGTCTTTAGCAGGTGGTTTTTCCGGTGTGTTCTTTGGAGCTAGGGGATTTTTGGCAATGGGTGGGGAAAGACTGAATACGTAGAGTTTCATCCCCATCCCCACCTCCCAGTTCAACCAGCACATCTCTGCTCTTTTGTCAGCTTAATGCAGGTATCTGTAAGATTTCTTTTAAAAGAGAATTCTGCTTAAAACAAAGTTCAACATTATCCAGCCACTTAACTAAAAGTCCCCTTTCCCCCTGACTTATCTGCCTTTGTCCCCTGGAGGGGTGTGGCCAAAGTTAACTTTCTGAAGGTTTCTCCACAGCCTCAGGTCACTAGTCTTGACAGAGTTGTGGGGGCTTCGTGCCCAGGTGGCCAAACCTGAGCCCCATCTCTTGAGCACCTCTGCAGTGAGACCTCCCCCCAGGAGAGTGGACCTCTGGGCTTCAGACAAGCTCTCTGGACTGTCCCAAGAGGACAGTGAACTTGTCCCCTTGAGTTCCTAGACCAGCAGGGGCAGATGGCTCCTGCCACCAAACGGGCTGGAGAAGAGCGAGTCCTTCCAGAGTGCTGGGGTTCTAGACCCAAGACAGACCTTGGCCTTGTGCACAGGAAGGAGTCCCCCAGGCTACCTGAAGACATCTAATTATCCCCACTCACACCTGGGAGTATTGGGTGCCAGAAGGAAGAATTTTAAGGGCCTGGGAGTTGTGCCCATGTGTACCCACTTGCACAGCAGGGCAGGACACCCAGGGTATAACGAGATGGAGCTGTGGGGGGTGCTCTCTGTGTCCTGGGGAAATGGGTGCAGGGTGAGCTCGTTTGGGGAAAGGTGCCAAGGGGGGGTCCAGGAGGGCCCTAGAGGCTCAAGAGTAGGAACCACTACCCCTCCTCCCCCCACCTCTGTGTTGTTTTTGGCAACCTGCCAGTGGAGGCTTGGTTGAGCTGCTTCTGGCCTCAAGGCCTTGGGGCCTCAGAGTGAGGCCCTCAGGAGGGCAAGCGATTGGGGTCTGGAGGCTGGTGGCAGGAACCTTGCAGCCAGGCTCCTAGGCTCCAGGAAGGTCCCCTGTGCCCAAGGGGGAAATGTCTGTGGTGAAGAGGACCCTTACCCCAGCCCCCAGGGGATTTGCGCAGAGTAGAGGCACAGGCACAGAGTGATAGGGTCCTGGGACTCCTTGTGGGGTCCCCAGTCCTCTGAGAAGCTGGGAAAGCTGGTGGCAAAAAGGAGATCACAAGGTGACATTTGCAGCCCCTTCAGTTTATGAAATATTGTAATCCCTTCAATTCCCTGTGAGATGGATATTTCTACATACACTTTACAGATAAGGGAACTGACACTCAGAGAGGGTTAGTGTCTTGCCCAAGATCACACAGCCATTGTGGGGCAGATCAAAGACAACCCCATGCCCTCTGCCCTGTGCTTCCATACTGGGCTGCCCATCAGAATTACCTAGGGCTTGTTCTGAAAGTGCAGGCTCCCTGGTCTCCCGTAGAATTATAGAATCATCACAGAAAGTTCTTCTGGTGATTCTAAAGTAGTTCTCAGAATACTCTGGCTCCATACTCAGAAAGGCAAAGGAAACTGCCGGAAGGGAGGTGTCAGGGCTCCCCTATTCCCCTCTGGGTGGTGGCTAGAGCTTTCTGGCTGTCCAAAGAGAGGTGCTCCCTCAACCTACTCCATCTGATATCTGGTCACAGGGGGCCAGCTTTCCCTGCCTACCTAGTTCTTCTTCAGGAAGCAGGTGGCTGGGAGGAGAGGGGTACAGTTGCCCTGGCCTTGCCTCTGCCCTCCCTCCCTCCCTCCCCTACTCCCTTTTCTGAGCCTTCTCCTTCTCTGGCCAGAGGAAATGGAGTGGACTGGGGGTGGCCCGCTGAGCTCATATCCTCTGCCCGAGCCTAAATCAGGAGCGACCCTTCCACCCCCAGAGCCAGGCCTGGAAAGAAGGTCGAGCTGCAAAGGAAGTGCCTGGAGCCACTGCCAGGAACCAGGACCCTCCACCCTCCCAAGGTCCCCAGCTCAGTCACTCGGAGCCTCTCCCCAACCGCCTTTCCGGCCATTGTTCTGGAAAGAACAGAGCCACCCAGCCCCTGTTCCTGTCCCTCCTGTCACGTTGTCCTGCCACTCCTTTGAGGGGCCGCATCTCACCATCAAGCTGCCCCATCCCAGACTGTCCCAGCAGGTGGAAGGACTTTCTGTGTCTCTTCCCTGCTTGACCTTGTTGTCTTCCCTGAGGCTCAGAAAGGTACCATGGCTGGCCAACGTCACACAGCCAATAAGAGGGAGAAGAATTTGAACCACGCACTTCCTGCTTCTAGGGCCCCAGTTCTTTCCACTGCCCTGAATGGTTCTGTGTGACAAGCACTTTCCAAGGGGGGCTCCAGGAAAGCTGGGAGGCCTGTGTTTCTTTCCCGCAGCCCCCACCCTCTCACCTCTTCCATCACTCCTTGGCTCTGTGTTTTCCTTTTTGATGTAGCGTCATTCGGCTCAGCCCTAAATGTAGCTGTCCCCTCTCTCCCCATCCTAGGCTCCTCACTGCAGGGTTGTTCCCTCCCTATTGGAATGAGGCCCTGTCTTGCTGGGGTATTCAGGGGCCCACGAGGGCCTGGGGGGCAGGCCTGGACCAGCATGCTTGGCACCCTGCCCAGCCGGGTTGAGCCAGGCCTCCTCCTTCCCAGCAGGGGTGGGTTCCAGTAGGAGGCAGGGGCCGCCAGTGATAGGCATTCTCCTTCCCCTCCCCAGCACTCATCAAGGGCCGCCCCCTCCCGTTCCCTGGCTCACGCATGGAGCACACCTGCATGAATCCTGTCCCTGCCCCCGAGAGGGGTATGAACCAGCATCCTACCCATGCTCCTGGCTTTTCTTGCCACCACTCAGCAAGAGTCCCCTGCCCCAGGGTGTGGACCTCTCTGCTAGGAGCCTATGGGTGCAGAGTCAGCAGTTACTCCCCTGACAGGGGCCAGTGGGAGGGTCTGTACCAGCTTTTGCTGGAGGCCAGCATCTTGGTGGTAATGGCTGATGTGTAAGCGTGGATAGCTCCCATCTTTTGCATGCTGACAAGGGTCAGGCATTGTGTACACACCCCTGTGAGCAGGTTCTGGGATCAGCCCATTTTACAGATGAGCACGGAACCTAAGAGAGCACGGAACCAAGTTCCTGACTTGCCCAGGAACACACACCTATTACGTGGCAGAGCCCAGGCACGGTGGAGGTCTGTGTGACACCACCTTCCCCACCATTCTCCCACTCAGGGATGCCCCAGGGCCGGGCAGTGTGCCTTTCAGTCCAGCCCTGGCACTTGCCCTCTACTCTAGAGCATCTGGTCCCCCCTCCTTTCTCTCCCAGCCCACTCGTGTCCCAGCCCCCGTGGGACAATGAGACTTGCTCCTTGGCCCTTCAGGCAGGAATGCTAACCATGTGCTCGTGGGCCTGTCCATTGAGGGCATGGCATGCCAGTCCTCCCCCCCCATCTCCGCCCCCTTTGACTCTATAAACAAGCGGGCCTGGGGGCCTGGGGAAGCCAGGCCACTACTGCAGCAGCTCCCTGCACTTGGTACCCTGGAGCAGCTGGGTCAGGGTCGAGAGCCCTGGGGACAGGCCGGCTAAAGGGCCATGGGGCAGGTGCTTTTCTGCACTCCAAGAGGTCAGCTGGAGTTGGGAGGTGGGTGGGGAGGGTGCATTGGGTTAGGTTTGGGTAAGGGTGGATCATTCGAGGGTGCCCTGATGCTTCCCGCTCTGACCCCCAGAGCTCCTTGGCTCCACGAAGAGACTCAACGTCAACTACCAGGATGCTGACGGGTGAGTGGGAGCTCTTGTCCCTCTAGAGAGAGCAGGGGGGTGGGGGCGGGGAGGGGAAAGACCCGGGGCCTAGAGTCTCTTCCCCTCTCAAACGTGGCCCTTGAAGTGTGTTTGTGGATAGCTCTGGGCCCTGCCCACCCACCTGCCCATGGAGCTCTCCCTTCGTAAGGGGAGTGGGCTCTGGTGCCTCTATGAGGGGCCTCTTGGGTCAGATTCCTGCTGGGCCCCCTTTTCTCCCTGGAGGGTAGGAGCCCTCAGGCTCCTGCTCCCACAGCCCCCTCCCCTGGGCCGGCTGTGGGGGAGGCCAGACAAACAGGCCTCTCAGCCCAGACACTGAGCCCTTTCATGCTGCAGCCCGGCTGCTCTGCGCTCCCACGGCAGGGCTGGCAGAGTGGGGGTACAGGGCACAGTGGGCAAGCAGCTCATCCCTGCCAGCCCCCAGGATGGGTCTGCTTTGGAAGACCAAGATCTGGGGGGTGGGGGCCTCACACCAAGACCCCCCACCTTATATCCAGATTCTCTGCTCTCCACCACGCCGCCCTGGGGGGTAGCCTGGAGCTCATAGCCCTGCTGCTGGAGGCTCAGGCCACCGTTGACATCAAGGACAGCAATGGTGAGGCCCCAGGGCACCCCCTACCCAGACCCTGTGGTCAGTTTGCCCCTGTTACATCGTTGCAGTGCTCATAGATGTTGGCGTAGCTTCTCTGAGCTTGCAAATGCTTTACCGCTTCAGTCTTCACAGCCTCTGGGGTAGTGGGTGGTACTGACATCCCATTATCCAGATGAGGAGGTTGAGGTTACATCACCGTCATGATGTCACCAGATCATTTGTGGCAGGCTCAGTGGGATTCTGGCTTCAGCCTCATACAGCCAGACCTCTACCTGACCAAACCCCGGTGAAGCCAGCATTGTTGGGTCTGTCTCCCCTCCAGCTGGGGTGGCTCCAGACTGCTCAGCTCCCTCCCCTGACCCCACGCCATCCTGGGACCTCCCTCAGAACCCCTTCCCCGCTGCAGGCATGCGCCCGCTGCACTACGCGGCCTGGCAGGGCCGGCTGGAACCCGTGAGGCTGCTGCTGCGGGCCTCTGCGGCCGTGAATGCTGCCTCACTGGATGGACAGATCCCTCTGCACCTGGCTGCCCAGTATGGACACTATGAAGTGGTATGTGCACCTGCCTGCCTACAGGGGCACTGAGACGGGGGCAGGGGCTTGTGCAGGGGGCTGGCCAGGCCAGACCCCTCACTCGGCTGCCCCCACCCCAGTCAGAAATGCTCCTCCAGCATCAGTCCAACCCGTGCTTGGTCAACAAGGCCAAGAAGACGCCCTTGGACCTGGCCTGCGAATTTGGACGGCTAAAGGTGAGGCCTGCTGCCCTTGTGATACTGGGATCTGGGCTTTTGTGGGGTCTTAGGAGGATGCCTTGCCTGAGTGCCAGTTGCCACAGGTGGCCCAGCTGTTACTGAACAGCCACTTATGTGTGGCGCTGCTGGAAGGGGAGGCCAAGGACCCATGTGACCCCAACTATACCACACCCCTGCACTTGGCTGCCAAGAATGGCCACAGAGAGGTCATCAGGTACCCACCGGGGCCCCCCCACTTCCTCATCCTCTTCCTGTGGGACTGGTGATGTCCCTTCAGTGCCCTGCCCTTCTGCCCTCTTCACCCTTGCTCTGGATTGCTCTCCCGGCCCCAAGCAATTGGCTTCCTCTCCTGTCCCCACACCCACCCCAACCCATAACTCACCCTGCCCTCCACAGGCAGCTCCTAAGAGCTGGGATTGAGATCAACCGCCAGACCAAGACAGGCACTGCTCTCCACGAGGCTGCACTATACGGCAAGACCGAGGTGGTGCGGCTCCTCCTGGAGGTGGGTGTGGGCACCTGGTCTCCCCACAGGTGTACACGGATCCCCACCAGATGCCAGGTCCACGCCCAGCTGGAGAGGTGCAGGAGGGGGTCTCCACCACCAGTGTGGTGTTTGGTTTAGGTGGGGCCAAGTGGCTGGAGAGCAGACAGACCTGGTTCGAGCCCCAGTCTACCTCTTACTAGCTGAGTGACCTTGAGCTTGTCCTTAACCCCATCTCTGTGCTTCCATTTCCTCATCTGTAAACTCTGAAAATAGTAGCTTCCTCCTGGGTAGTCCTTAGGATTAGGAGACATGACAAAGCAGGTGTCACATGCTCACACCGCACTGTGCACCCAGGGTGGGGTGGATGTGAACATTCGGAACACGTATAACCAGACGGCACTGGACATCGTGAATCAGTTCACCACCTCCCAGGCCAGCCGGGAAATCAAGCAGCTACTTCGGGGTAAGTGTGCTTGGGAGACCTAGCCCAAGGGGTCTGGAGCCACTCCAGAGGGTACTAGAAGTGGACAAGGAGTGGATGCCACACTCCTGGGCCCACGGCTGGTCGGGGGATGCTGCAGGATGATGAGGCAGGGACCTGGGGGAGGGTCATGAGGGGCCTGGAAGAGTGGAAAGATAATCTAAAGACCCCCAGATGACATCTGTCCTCCTCCTTCTCTTAGAGGCCTCTGGGATCCTGAAGGTCCGAGCACTCAAGGATTTCTGGAACATCCACGATCCCACTGCTCTCAATGTCCGGGCAGGTGACGTCATCACGGTGAGGACCCAGTGCAGGCATTCCTTTGTGAGCTCAAATGATTGCTGTCACTTACTTGGGTACCTACTGTGGATCGAGCTCTGTATTAAGGTCTTTATGTGTGCTGTCTCATTGAATTCTTCCCAACCCATGTAAAATAGGCACTCTCACCATTTCCTTTTTAGAGTTGACAAAATTGAGACTTAGAGAATTAAAGAAATTTGTCTAGAGTCTCAAGCTAGCAAGAGGTGGAGCTAGGATTTGAATCCAGGACTCTTACTTGTATGTATGCCCTGGAGGCACACAGGGGACTGAGCGGGATGCTGGCAGCAGCAGCAGAACTGTGGGCCGGCTTGGGCATCAGAGACCGCCTCCTTGGAGGGAGGAGAGGATCTGGACCACAGGTGCAGGAAGTTACCATTGTCATCATTCCCTGCCTCAAACTGCCACAGGTTCTTGAGCAGCATCCTGACGGCCGCTGGAAGGGCCACATCCACGAGAGCCAGAGGGGCACGGACCGCGTGGGCTACTTTCCCCCGGGCATTGTCGAAGTGGTCAGCAAGCGGGTGGGTGTGCTTGCACCCCGCCTTCCTTTGGCGCCCACCCCTCTGCGCCCAGGCTTCTCCCGGACACCACAGCCCCCTGTTGATGACCCCCTGCACCCTGTTACCTATGGCCAGCTGCCTCGGGTGGGCCTCAGCCCAGACAGCCCAGGTACATCCTCCCCAGGGGCAGTGCTGGGCACCAGGGTGGGCATCTGGCTTTGGCAAGCTGCCAGTCAGCTGTTCGGGTAGGGCCAGCTGAGGCTCTGACCCCTTTGCTTCTGCCCCCTGCAGCAGGTGACAGGAACAGTGTGGGCAGTGAGGGCAGTGTGGGCAGCATCCGCAGTGCCGGCAGTGGGCAAAGTTCCGAGGGCACCAATGGCCACAGCACCAGCCTCCTTATTGAGAACGCCCAGGTAGGAGGGAGGGGGCGTTGGGGCCAGGGCCAGTCCCTCCCTGCTTCTGCAGTCCCTCAAACGCTGAGTCAGCTCCTTCCTTGTCTCCAGCCGCTGCCCTCTGCCGGAGAGGACCAGGTGCTGCCAGGACTGCACCCTCCATCCCTGGCAGGTAGGAAGGGTGACTGGGACCTGGGTGGGCTAAGAGAAGTGCAGGTGGGGAGGCTGAAGGCTCAGCAGCCCTTTATTCTGCCACCCTGATTCTATTTCTCTTTCTCCTTGAAGACAGTCTGAACCACCGCCCTCTGGCCAACTATCGCTCTGGGGAGCAGCTCTTCACCCAGGATGTGAGGCCAGAGCAGCTGCTGGAGGGGAAGGTGTGACCTCTACTAGGGAGTGGGCTATAGGCCCATGGTAGGGGGTGGGGTGGTCCTCAGTGTGAACTTAAGTCCCTGCTCAGACCAGGTCCCTGGGGAGGCTGGGGTTGATGTCTGCGCTGTGATCTTGGCCTCCCCAAGCAGACTCAGCTCTGTTAACTTCACCCCCTCCCCCCATGCCACAGGATGCTCAGGCCATTCATAACTGGCTGAGTGAGTTCCAGCTGGAGGGCTACACTGCCCACTTTCTGCAGGCCGGCTACGACGTGCCAACTATCAGCCGCATGACACCCGAGGTAGGAGCCGCGACGGGAGGGCAGTTCGGAAACCAACGGGCAGAGAAGGGGGCCTGATGGCACAACTCTGTGTGGCAGGACCTGACAGCCATCGGGGTGACCAAGCCTGGGCACAGGAAGAAGATCGCCTCAGAGATCGCCCAGCTCAGCATTGCCGAGTGGCTGCCCAACTACATCCCAGTGAGTAGGCGGCCAGCACGGGCTCCTACCCTCACCTGGGGCTTTGCGGTGCCTTCTTGGCTTTGGGGCTGAGGCTGCCCGGGGAGCCAGCTCCGATGGTGCTGCTCTTCCAGGCGGACTTGCTGGAGTGGCTGTGCGCGCTGGGGCTGCCCCAGTACCACAAGCAGCTGGTGAGCAGCGGCTATGACTCCATGGGACTGGTGGCCGACCTCACCTGGGAGGAGCTGCAGGAGATCGGTGTCAACAAGCTGGGTGAGGACTGCCCTGGGCCTTCCGGCTGGGCCCCCACGTGCTCCCCAGGGTCTCCAAAATGTTTTCGGGGTCCAGGAGGGACTAGAGTGACCCTTTCCAGCACCAGCTAACCTTGCTGCCTCTCCCCACCCCACTCAGGTCATCAGAAGAAGCTTATGCTGGGGGTGAAGCGGCTGGCTGAGCTTCGGCGGGGCCTACTGCAGGGCGAGGTCCCAGGGGAAGGCGGCCGCCGGCTGGCCAAGGGCCCGGAACTGATGGCCATCGAGGGGATGGAGAATGGGGACAGTCCAGCTGCAGCTGGCCCACGCCTCCTCACCTTTCAGGGCAGCGAGCTGAGCCCGGAGCTACAGGCAGCCATGGCAGGGGGTGGCCCTGAGCCACTCCCCCTGCCCCCTGCCCGTTCCCCTAGCCAGGAGAGCATTGGAGCACGCTCACGAGGGTCCGGTCATTCACAGGAACAGCCTGCCCCCCAACCCAGTGGTGGAGACACCAACACCCCACAGGAGAGGAATCTTCCAGAGGGCACAGAGCGGCCCTCTAAGCTTTGTTCCCCACTTCCTGGCCAAGGAGCCCCCTCTTATGTTTTTATGTACCCCCAGGGCTCGCTCTCCAACCCAGCCCCAGGGCCGCCACCTGGTGCACCTCGGGCCTTCTCCTACTTGGCCGGGCCCCCTGCCACTCCTCCAGACCCCCCTCGGCCCAAGCGCCGGTCCCAGAGCCTGAGCCGCCCCAGTGCGGCCGAGGGGGAAGCAGAGGGGGAGGCTGAAGGGCCAGTGGATAGTGCCTTGGGCAGTTATGCCACCCTGACCCGGCGACCAGGACGCAGCGCCCTAGCCCGGACCAGCCCCAGCCCGACCCCAACCCGAGGGGCTCCCCGCAGCCAGTCCTTTGCCCTTAGAGCCCGCCGCAAAGGACCCCCACCCCCACCCCCCAAGCGCCTCAGCTCTGTCTCTGGCCCTACTCCGGAGCCGCCTCCACTAGATGGAAGCCCTGGGCCCAAGGAGGGGGCTGCTGGGCCCCGGAGACGAACACTGAGTGAACCTACTGGCCCCTCAGAGCCCCCTGGCCCGCCAGCCCCAGCTGGCCCTGCATCGGACACGGAGGAGGAGGAGCCAGGGCCTGAGGGGACACCCCCGTCCCGGGGCAGCTCAGGGGAAGGGCTCCCATTTGCAGAGGAGGGAAACCTGACTATCAAACAGCGGCCCAAGCCGGCAGGCCCCCCACCCCGGGAGACACCCGTGCCACCCGGCCTCGATTTCAACCTCACAGAGTCAGACACTGTTAAGCGGAGGCCCAAATGCCGGGAGAGGGAGCCGCTGCAGACGGCACTCCTGGCCTTTGGGGTGGCTGGTGCCACGCCCAGCCCCCCTGCTCCCCTGCCCTCCCAGGCCCCCAGTGAGTCCCCCTCAGCTTCTCCTAGCCCTTCCCGGTCTGACCCTAGCAGCCTTCCAACTCCAGGAGCTCCAGCCCCTCCTTGTTCCAGTCCCCCGACCCAGGCCCCGGTGCCTCCCTGCCCTGGCCCGGCTCCGGAAAACTCGGCAGGCAATTGGCATGGGGAGATGGAGCCCCCGGCTCCCCCCGCTGCCCTCATCAAGGTGCCCGGAGCAGGTATGAGGCTGGGTCTGCAGGGAGAGGGGGTGGTTTGCAGGGGTTGTGTCTAGCCCAGCTGAGTCACAAGCCACCCTTTTTGTCTCCACAGGAACAGCCCCCAAGCCTGTGTCTGTGGCCTGTACCCAGCTGGCATTTTCTGGCCCTAAGCTGGCTTCCCGGCTTGGCCCCCGCCCGGTGCCTCCTCCAAGGCCAGAGAGCACTGGGGCTGCGGGCCCAGGCCGGGCCCAGCAGAGACTGGAGCAGACCAGTTCATCCTTGGCAGCTGCATTGCGGGCCGCAGAGAAGAGCATCGGCACTGAGGAGCGAGATGGGTGAGGGGTGCTGGGGGCTGGGCCGGGAGGTGGAGAAGGCGGCATAAGAGCAGTTCCTCCTGAATCCTTTTCCCAGGGTTCCAGGAATGTTGGGAGGGGGACATCGCTGTCATGTTGCAGGCAGATCCTCAGGCTGGGGAGGCCCCTATTGGGATGGGAGGAGCCCAGGTTCTGGAGCCTCCCAGACTTGACCTGCAGGGAATCCTGGTGCCTCTTAGAGGCATGTGAGTTTGGGCAAGTCACTTATCTCTCTGAGCCCCAGTGTGTTTGTGCAAGGAAGGGAACAGTAACTCCTACTGCTTCAGGAAGCTGTGAGAATTAGAAGATGTACACCAAGTGCTTGCACCAACCAGGCTCTCGGTAGTAGCCCCCTTGCCCAGGGCTGGCAGGATGCAGACCACTGGCTGATCTGACCCAGTCCTTCCCCTGCTGCAGCCCTCCTGGGACCTCCACCAAGCACATTCTGGATGACATCAGCACCATGTTCGACGCCCTGGCTAACCAGCTGGATGCCATGCTGGACTGAGCTGGACCTGCTGGTAGCCTTCAGCAGTGCACACCATGACCTGCAGCGACCAATGCCTTTCCCCCAGCACGGAAGCAGCTCCTGCTGCCGTAGCAGGGTCCCTTAGGCTGCTCCAGGCCAGCAGCTGTCAGCACCACCGCTCCAGGAGGCAGCACCCTTGCCCCCTGCTCCTGCCCCAGGGAGCTGAGGGGACCTGTCAGAAACTGACATCTTAGCAAAGCCCCCTCCAGTGTGTAATCTGATGGGATGGTCCTGCCTTTTGTACAGGGACCTGGTAAGAGCTTCCTCCCCAGGAAGAAAGAAGTGGTAGCAGGGCTTCTTGGGGTGCTTTCTCTGTCCCCCGTGTCTTGAGTCCCTGTTTTGAGGGCCTCTTGCCACCCACCTTGCCATCCTAGCTCCCGGCAGGCTGGAGGAGGCTGAGTGTCTGGCCTGGTCCCCCGCAGGTGTACATAGGACATGTAAATAAGCAGCCAGGGGCCTGCTCGCAGCGGCGGTGGCAGTGCCCAGACCAGCCTCTGCTCCCGCCCCTGCCTGCCCTCAGTGAGACAAAGCTGGCAGGGGTGGGGGCAGTGGAATTAACAGATCCCCAAAGTCCAAACTCTTTCAACTGTAAATGTAATTTTTTAAGCAGAGAGAAAGCATATATTTTAAATGGAATTTATTCTATCTATAACTGCCTGAGAGGACGCAGTGGGGGAGGGGCTTCGGACCACAGCAGGAGCGCCCACTGCCCACCTCAGGTCTGGAAGCCTGACCTGGTTGGCCCGGGCCTCGGTTCTGTAACCATTAACCTCTTCCCAAAACTAACACCAATGAAAGTGTCATTCCACGTGATCACACTGTGTGTTTGGATCTGTGCCGTGGACCTCTGAGCCCAGGGTCGCACCTGAGCTGGACCTGAGCACTCCCGCCAATGTGGGAAGGAGGAAGGTGTGGGCCGTCTCCCCTCCTCACCATTGGGGCTCCCTCACTGGCCCAAGCCTTGAGTGGGCCCCTTAGTGGCTGCCTCATGGACCAGCCACAGGTTTTTCTTAAGCAATTTATAAGTTTTAATACAAATCAGTCTACATTCGTTCCTAAAAGGCTCATTTCCAGTAAAAAATATACACCAGTAAAAACATCCTCACAGGAGAACTAGGGCAGGGAGCTAACAGGAGCCCTGGGCCGTATCCCCAAGACGGACTCGCGGCCAGCCAGGGGAGGCACAGGAAGAGGTTCCAGGGCGAGGCTGGGGCTCTGTTCCATCGTCGGGTCTGAGCATGAGGCTCCCCCACAAAGGGAGGGAGGGAAGGTCCTCAGGGCCAAATCCAGGCCCCTGCCCCAGAAAGACAGGATGAGAGGAGCACAGAGGACGACCACCATCCCTGCCTTCAACAGTGGCTGAGGGAGTTGTTCAGACCCCCCCAGGGCTGCTGCCACTGCTCTTCCACAAAAGGTTGGAGCTCAGACCCAAGAGCAGAGGGCACTGTGTTAGGGGACCCTGACGGGGGGGGCGGCTCACAGGCGGAGGAGGCTGAGGGCCCCTCTATTAAGCACACAAGGTCATACATTCAGGGGTCCAGGGGCTCCCCCCTGGCAAGGCCCAAGGAAGAGCCAGACTGTCCTGGCGCCGAGGCCACAGGTCAGCATCCTCTGTAAGCCCCAAGGGTCAGGACAACAGCTGGGTCTGACACCGGGAGTGGGGCCGCCAATGCCATGGGGCACAAGAGCAAACTCTGAAACATTCATGATATCAAACTCCAGATTCAAAAATTGGCCTGGTTTTAGCCTCAGGAATCAAGGCAACTATGGCCACCATGGTCAGTGGCTCAGAAGGGAGAGTTCATGCCCAGCTTAGTTTCAAACTGCAGCTTCTGTCGCTTCTGGTACCGGACCCGGACCCTGGTGGGGCGGGAGATTATAAAGTTCAGGGTAGCCCAGACCCCCCAGGCCAGGGGACAGGCAGGACACCCAAGGAGAAGGGAGGCATGGGCAGTGGGAAGGTGGGGGAGCGGTGCCCAGGAGGTGATGGGCTCAGGGAACATGCCTGAGCCTGGAGGGGGCACCAGGCAGGTGGCTTACCGAATCTCATGCAGCTTCACAATCTCATTGGTGACCACCACGAGGACCAGGGAGAGGCAGCCCAGGAGCCACGTCAGCAGAGGCACATCCTCCAGGCCAAAGTGGACGTGGCTATCTGTGTGTGTCCACAGCTGCAGGTCCACTGCCGTCTGGACTACCTGCCCCAGCAGCCTGTAGGAGGTGGCATTCCGGCGTCAGCCAGGGTCTCTTGCTTCCTTCCATTTCCTTCCAGCAGGAGTAGCTCATGCAGGGCACCCTTCAACCTCTGGCCCAAGCCCCGCCTCAAATTACAGGCCTGCTGCAGCCCCTCCCTGCTCCTGCCCTCCTTCCCAGCGAGACTCACACCACGGGCACCGTCACGGCCCACCAGAGGTTCGTCAAGGGGCTCTTTCTCCACAGGGGCTTGGTGCGATGCACGTGGGTGATGGAGATGAAGACTGGAGAAAATGGGGTCGGTGGCAGGTGTCAGACTTCCCACCACCCGGGGCCTTGTCCCTGGGGTGCCCCACCTGCCCCCATCGGCCCCTCGCAGGGAGCCCCTCACCAGTGTGTAGGACAGTAAGGGCGGCGGCGAGCTTCTGAGCCGGCAGCAGCCCGTTGGCGAAGTCGTCAAACCAGGCTGGAGCCGTGTTGGCATGGCTGCCAAAGCAAAGTGTGGGCTCAGCCTCCTCTGGGCCCCAGCCAGGGAAGTGGACTGGGGCGGAGGGGGTCGGCGGGGAGACCCACCTGGGCAGCATGATGGAGGAGCAGTTGGTGAGGTTGCGGGCCCGGGAGCTGTCGCAGAAGCTCTGCAGGGTGAAGCCAAAGCAGATGAGGCACGAGCTGATGGTGAGGCTGAACTTGAGCAAGAAGCAGAGCAGGAAGTAGTGCTGGGTCTGCGGGAAGGAGGAGGCCATCACTCCCATGGTGGCCATGATTCAACGGGGTCCTTAGTCAGTGGGCAGGCCCGGGGGATAAGCAGCAAGGATCTTTCCCAGCTCTGTGCCACCACCTCCCCTTTGGTCTGGGGACGTTCTGATGAAATCCTCCCATCGCCCTCTGCACTCACATTCCTCAGGAAAGGCCCAGGCTCACAGGGCCCCGCCCCATGCATACCTTCTTAGGAATGGACTGAAGGTTCTTCCCCGTTGCCATAGACATGATGGAGCTATGGGGTGGCTTCCCCAGCAGAGAGATGCTGAAAAGCAGAGACTCAGTGAAGGGTGGCAACTGTGACCCTCTGTCCCCCAGTTCTTATGTGGAAAAGCTTCTGACAGTCTTGAGAGTGAGCTCAAGTCTGCTGGGCAAATGGGATAAGACAAGAGGGAGAGACTCCCCCAGGGCCTCCTGTGCCAGAGGAGGTAAGCACTGAGCATGGCTTCCTGAACTGGGCTCCAGGGGGATGCTCGGTGACATTCCAACCCTGCCTGCCCGGGCTTGGAGGGGTGGCCTGGCCTCTCACCTGAGCAGAGGGTAGCAAAAGGAGGACAGCCACAGGATATCGGTGGTACTCAGGATTGGCGGCAGCTGGACGAGGCAAGAGAGGAACTGGACCAGGAGGAGCCAGGAAGCTCGATTAGATTCTGGCAAATAGTCAGATGCTGGGAGCCCCAGGGCTGCCTTGCCCTGCGCCCAGACAGAGACTCACGCCCTGGCTGAGAGCATAGAGCTGGAGGGGACACTACTCTGCCAATGGAGTCATCTCCAAAAGCCCAAGGGTTTCACAGATGCTCTGGAGGCCCCCCTAGGCTGTGATACAGCCTCCTAGACTCTCAGTGGGCCCTTGAGTGAAGAAGCCAGCATGGAGGGGCAACACCCATGCTGCCTCCACCTCACCTGGATGACCACGAGAGTCAACTGGCACTGCAGCAAGAAGAGGAAGCATTTTCGAATGCCGTAGGTGGCGTGCCGAGCCTAGGGACCAGGAGGGACAGATTGTGGCCTCTCTCAGGCCCTACAGCTGACAAGCTTCAGCCAAGGGCCAGGTGCCCCAGATGCTCCTGCTAGGAAGGGGTGGAGGCAAACTAAACTGCCTGGGAGGGCATCCCCTGGAGATGAACCACCCTTGGGAGCCCAGGTGGATCCTGGGTTGCAACTCCCCACCCCAAGCAGACTCTGACCCCCGCCCCCTCGCCCGCCTGAGCCCCCACCTGCTCGATGAGCCGGATGATGCTGATGGTCTCCTCCTGGCGAAAGGTCAGGGAGCAGGGCAGGCTGTTAAGCTGCCCCGAGAGCTGCAGAGGAGCAAGGCCGTCCGAGGCCTGGGCCATGCTGGTGCTGGTGGCATAGCCAAAGGTCTCCCAGGAGCAGCGGGATGGGTACAGGGGATCCAGGGCAATGCTGCTCAGCGTAGGGGGGCAAATGGACCCATCAGCTGCACTCTGCCAAGACCCCGTCTCCCACAGGACTGAGCAAGTACCTGCCCCCTCTTCTCCCCACCATGCCCAGATCCCTTGGTCCCAACCAGGGCAAGACTGGTTGTGGAATACACCCCCAGGGCTATGCCAGCCCAACTCTGGGGTCTCTGGGAGGTAGAGGCTGGCCCCTGGCTGCAGGGTGTCACCCTGACCTGATGTCACTCTGGAGGAAAAGGCAGCTGTTCCGCAGGTTGGCAGAGCTGCCCAGGCAGCAAGTCACCTCCCCGTACTCCTGCATGATCTTGATCATCTCACACATGGCTAAGGGAGCAGAGGGGGGAGCACAAGAGTCAGGGAGGCAGAGCCCCAGCTGGGATGCTGGGCAGAGACAAGACAGAGAAAGAGACAAGGGGAAACGGGCCCCTCTTTGGGACCATCCTGTCCCCAATTTCATGAACATCGTATGAATATTGTCACTTCTGACCCTCTAGAATGGGCCACCTACAGCTCCAGCCCACCAGACTCCCCAGCTCTTCCCGAGCCAGGTTCCTTCGCTCCCTGCGTGGGAAGCCAACATCCCCTCCAGGGCCCACCGGGTGCCCAGGCGCTGGCAGTGCTCGGCAGAAGGGCTGGTCTGGCTGAGTAGCCATGGCCACAGTACTCACTCTCAGGGGTACAGTCGGTGAAGAGGGGCACTAGCAGGGGCACGTTGTCAATGTTCTGCAGGTGGGGCCGTACTTGGTGGATGCCCCGGGGCAGCTTGGCCTGGAGAAAGCAGAGATGCCAGTGGCCTCAGGGTCCCTCTCCCTCCCTCCTTGGCCCTGGACCAGCCATGCACCACCCCCGGGACTCTCGGGGCATGGACCCTGCCTCCGTACCCGGTTGCAGTCCTCCAGGAAGCTGGGGAGGTCGCTGTCCGTAGGCTGGAAGCTAATGAGATCTGAGTGACCTTCCTCCTCCATCAGGAGGAGACCTTCTGCATCATCTCGGGACACTGTGGGGACAAAGCCTGTCCCTCACCTTAGGGTCAGCCTTCTGGGGGCCTTTCCTTGCCCCGCAGATGGCATATAACCTCCTGCCTCCAGGTCTCCTCTCCCCCACCTGTCGACTGCTGCTACCACAGGGAGATTGGAGCCATTTTCCAAGGGAAGGTATGTATTGGGAAGGAATCCATGGAAGCTCTTTCTAGCTATGGCTCCAAGGATGGGGAACAGCCCACCCCCACCTCATTCCCACACCAAATCTTTGCCCTCACCCTGATTCAGGTCATCATGCAGGGAGCCAGCATGGCTGGGGCTGGATGGGGGGATCTCCGAGCCAGGCACATCACCATTGGGCGTGAGGGAGATGTGGCAATTCCAGCCTGTCTCCAGGCCCATCTTTTCTGCAAACACCTGCACAAAGCAGATGGCAATGAACAGATGGGCCCAAAAGCCCGTGGGGCAAAGGGTCAGTGGCCGCAGAGGAGGCAGCTCCCCCACCTTGCTTTTGAGCTCATCCTCCAAAGAGAAGTAGACAAAGCGGATGCAGGCATTGACCAGCCCATCAATGAGGCGCACAATGTCCAGCCGGGCCTGGTACTGGGAGGACACCATGCCCATGAAGATCTGGCCGCTCAGGGCCTGCATGCAGTCTTCCTTCTCCAGCACCTCCCCGATCCCTTCTTCAGGGGGCACAAGGCACAGAGCCCGGCCAGGTCACAGCCCAGGCAGGACACCCAGGAACCGACAGATTCCAGGAGGCAGCCCAGGGCCACACACAGAGATGCCACACCCAAATCAATGAGCACACGGGCCCCGGGGGACCACATACATACAGCCACACACACATACACACAGCCAAGACATAAAGGAGCCAACGGACACGACACGGGAGAAAAGACAACGAAAGGTACTCATCAGTCAGGTGACAATCCCTGGTCCAGGGCTAGGGGGCAGGGCCCACCCTCAGCAACAGCTTCAGTTCATGGTCTCTTGGGTCATAAGACCCCATAAGGCTGTGTGTTTGACCGAGTGGGGAGGGGTGGGTGGAGCTCTGAGTCTCTCTGTTCCAGCAGGTGTGTGAGCCAGTCTTTTGTCTGATTTGAATACAGCTACTGCTCTATACATGCTGCTGCTTTATCACTGTCCAAGAAAAGGCTCACCTCTATGTCATCCCACCGGAGTGGCACAATAAACCCGTGAGCACCTGGTTATAGATGAGAAGACTAAGGGACTCGTCCACATCACTGGACCGTAAGAGCCACTATGGTGTTCCAGGTCCACTGCTATGCCTGCTGTCCCCTCTGCTACAATGGAGTCCAGGCCCCCAGAAGCCCTCCCTGCCCCCGGCCCCCAGGGATGGCATGCGTGGTACCGTCAGAGCTCCAGCTGCCACGGCGGGCGCTCAGCTTGATGGGGACGGTGCTGGGCAGCTCGCACATGGTGAAGATGCTGCTCTGGCCGGGCGCCTGAACTAACTCAATGCACTTGCCGTTGAGCTGGGAGGATAGCGCACAGCTCATGGGCTTGTAGGCGAAGGCAGAGCAGTAACCAGACAGGCAGGCTCGCTGATAGAAATCCAGCACTTTCTTTCTGCCAGGAAAGCAGGGCAGAAGTGAGGTGAGTGGTCCTGGGATGACCCCATGCCTGGGAGCCAGGCAGGCAGACCTCCAGAGCTGACTGCCCTCACCACCAGCTTGTGCTTCCTTCCTTACCTGTCCGAACCCGAGAGAGGGTAGATGTCGGCTCCATCCCAGAAGTCCGTGCAGGCCTCCAAGACCACGTCAGCTGTGCCATGGGACAGCATCTGTTCTGTGCCTGCGGGTGGTGGGGGGAGAGGCAGGCCAAGCTGTGAGCACCCCAAACCACCCCACCCCTCACTCTGACTTCCAGTGACACACTGCCATCCTTGAGAAGGGTGCTAAGGAATTCTCAGGGTGGGTGGGAACTCCCCAGGCCTCATGCAGCAAACCTGCAGGGAACATCGCTGGGTACCTAACACAGGCACTGAGCTGCCCACCCTCCAGACAGTCTCATCATGTGTGGCCACCACTGTCCCAGCTGTGGTGCCCAAATCCAATCCCTGCCATGTGTGAGGTCTCAGGGAACAGTCTAATGCTTGTCAGTCCAGCTGTCCCTGAAAAGGGATGCCCTAAAAAGAGCCCTGCCCCGCCCAGCTCCTGGGAAGTTTGGCCTGATGCAGGTGGAGCCCCGGGAGGCTCACTGGTGGTGGTGTCCTTGATGAAGAGGCTGATCATGTGGCTGAGTGGGGGGCGCCGCTTAGTGACACAGGAGAGCCTCCCCAGCGAGGTCTCCTTCATGGTCTCGGCACTGGGGAGGCGGTAGAGGGCAAGGTGGTTCCCCTGCTTGAAGAGATCCTTGGCCCCAGGAGTGAAGCCTGTAGGAGGAGGGACGGCAACTCAGGAAGTAAGCCCACACCCCTGCACCTCCCTCCCTGGTAGGGAGAGAAACCTAGGCAGGCTGGGCTGCATCCGTCCGCCTGTCCATCCCACAGTTACATTCCCAGATGAGGAAATGCTGTCCAGCGGCAGTTAAAGGGAATGATCAGGAGCTCTAAGGGTTGGTGGTGCCCTTGACCAATGCCATGCCCAGGCCCGATGTGTTTGGAGTCGGTGGCCAGCCTCTGGGAAGAGGCCGGTGGCCACATACCGATGAGACGGGCAAGCTCGCAGAGGCCCCAGGGCACGTGCACGGGCAGCACCGCGCTGTGGCTCTCCTGCAGGGCGATGTTGCACAGGTGGTCTGAGAACCGGCAGAGCCGCTCAGTGACGCCAGCGCTGCACAGGTTGAGCAGCACGTTGAGGCCCAGGGGCTTGAGGGAGGTGAGGTGGAGCTGCCAGTTGGAGTCATCAAACTGGATGCAGGAGGGGTTCTGCTGGTCCTGAGACAGGCTCAGCATCTCCAGGTGGTAGTCACACACAAAGTCCTCAGCTTCGTAGGGCTCGCCCTCCAGCCCGCGCGGGGTCTGGAGGACACATGGAGGGGAAGGGGACCTCAGACAGGAAGGGGCGCAGGGGGAATGCCCCGAGAGAAGGCAGCCCTTCCCCTCAGGGCACACTCACACTCACGCTCTCCCGTTCCTCCTGAAACCCTCTCCCCATCCTTCCTGGCTCCTGGCTGCTTCTAGAATCTATGCCCAACAACACAGGCGCTACCTGAAAAGAGGTTGACCAGACCAAGCAAGAAAAAGCCAAGGACCTTTCTTAGCCAGGGAAAATATTTTTAGAGGGAGCCACTGGCTTTCTGTCTTTAGAAGGTTGTGATTAGGAAGAAGGGTTTTGCCCCAACCAATTATAACCATCAGTGAGACCCCCAGAAAGGGGGGAAGAGCCTACTTCATAGAAGAGTCCCAGGCAAGGCCTCAGAAGGCCCAAGAACAGAGGCCAAGACATCTGTGCTCCAGGCTGGGCTGCACCCCTGTGGCCCCTTGGGCAGGGAGACCAGGACACCCTGAGGCTGAGCAAGATGGCTGCTCCCCATCCTCTCCCCTCACCTTGCCGGGGTCTTCTTCACCGCCCTCTGTGTCTTTGCTGAAGCTCACATTGGAGCCAGACAGGTGCTTGCTGCGGCCGTGTGCTTTGTGGTGAGAGTAGGGTTCAGGGACCTTGGGACCGTCACCTGGCCAGTCGCCACGCTCCTGCTCATTGGAAAGGTGCAGGGCAGTGTTCAGGGAGCCGGCCAGGAGGGCATCTCGTTCGTGGGGCTGAGGAGGACAAGGAGCACAGGCCTTGGACCGGGGTCCTGTCGGCTGCCGCGGGCCAGGGAGGCAGGGTAGGTGAGTCCCCTCTGTGCCTCATCTAGTGGCTCGGCCTGAAGTGCTCAGAAGCAGATCCTGATAGTGCCTGAGCCCTCCTCCTCCCTCCTAGCCCCACCCTCCCTAAGGCCACCAGCCGGGCCCAGAGCTGGGCCCACGGGCGCTGGCCATACCTCCTCCTCCACCTCAGGATGGCAGAAGGAGCGGGTGGACAGGTCATCTGTTAGGTCCTCGTGGCTGCTGTGCGGGGGCTCCACCTTCCCACTGAAGAACAGCACCGTCTCTGGGCTGGGGTTTGGCCAAGACAGGATCCCCTGTTTGTCCACACAGCACAGGACCTGCAGGGAGACATGGGGTCGGGAAGGGGGCTTGGCATTCCCCAAGTTGCCAGGGGCCCTGAAGTGCCCCCAACATGGCCAGACAACAGGCCTGCGGAGGTCAGGTCCTCCGGCGGGGCTGCCCTCACCGTGACAGAGCCCAAGCTGTGCAGGAGGCTGGAGCTGTGGCTCAGCGTTGGTGATGTTCCCTGGATCACCCGCAGGAAGTGGCCCCAAATGCAACGCAGCATTTCCTGGTGGCAGAGACAAAGCCCGCAAGGCCATCTGGGGCTCGGCCATATTTCCCTGGAGATGGTCCCTGGGGCCAATAGAGGAAACAGTCTGGGGGGCACTGGGCAATTGGGTGGAGAGGCATTTGACCAGCGGGGCAGTGACACATTGCCCATGTAGGATGGGTGGACTGAGGGCTCCAAGAGCCTGCTGGAGGCTCAAAGGCCATAAAGTGGGGGGAGCCCTAGGGTTCTGGAAGGGGCTTGAGGGAGCTCAGGCCGGTGGTACAACGCCTGGGGCAGAATCCATCCCAGGAGCATACCTGAGAGGAGACGGCTTCCGTATAGCTGCTGAGAGTGTCCTCCGAGAACTTGGCCAGCTGCACAGCAAAGAGGGCGTGAGTCTCAGGGAAGAAACTGCCACCCTCTCACAAGCCTCCAAGCTGGCAGGGTGGGGGCCTCACGCCAGCCAAGCTCCTAACGCCTTTGATAAAGGACACCCAGGGAGCCCCTGAATCTTCCGTCTGCTGAGAGCCAGGGTGGACGCTCAGCCACTCTCAGGGCCTGGCCTGGAGGCCCTTGTGGATGGAGAGGGCAAACCCTTTGGCTAGCTGCCCAGGGCCTGCCAGCACACTGGCCCATAGTGGGGCTGGACTTCTGCCCCTGTTTGCTGGGGCACAACCCCCCCTCTCTCTTTGTTCCTGTTTTTGGTTCTTTTTGCACTGTCCCCTGGATACCTTGGAACAACCTACCAGGGAGCTGGGGGAGGCTTTGCTCATCTGGGCCAGGACGCGGGCTTCTCCACAGGCGGTTGCCAGAACCCAGAGGACTGGGAAGAGCAGGGGCAGGATGGGCAGGACGCCATTCACCTGGGAAGAGCGAAGAGCCCCCAAAGAGCTGCTGGCAAGACAGAGGGACAGAGGGAGGGAGGGAAGGGCTTCCCTGGCCCTGGGGACATTCCCTGAGTAAAAGGGGACAGCTGGGGACAGGGGGCAGGAAGGGAGGAAGGGAAGCATGCACTCTTAAGCTCAAAGCCTGAGAGACTCCTTGTAGTCAGGGCACCACAGGGAGACCCAGACTCAAGGGAAAGAGAAAAGCAAGGCAGAGAGGAGAGGGCAGTCGTTACCTGCAGCTGGAGGAGGGTGTACTGCCAGGTCGTGACACCAGGCGCATTCAGCAGGAAGCGCAGGGCATTGGTGATGAGGAAGCTGGCCTGTTGCGTACAGGAGAGATGCTGCCTTAATCTACCCTCCCCACTAGAAAGGAGCCAGATTCAAAAGCTCCCCTTCTTCTGTCCACTCACGCCCATGCCCGGCACTGGCCAGCTCGTGCTGGGACCCTTCAGTCTTCACTCGCACGCTCACCTGAGTCTGGCCTTGAGCTTCCCCGGTCTCCTGGTCCCTCCCCCACCCTACGCAGCCCCGTCTCACATACCAGTACCACGGGCACAGCGTAGCGCAGCATCACTGACTGCACAGTGAACCTCTCGTTGTCCAGGGCGGTGACTGGGCGGGACAGCGCCATGTCCAGGCACCATCTGCAGGAAGAGGTGACCCTATACTCAGGCGAGCCCTGCTCAGGGGAGGAGCCAGAAGCCTGCACCTTCACTGAGCATCACCAGGTCCTACAATCCCCTCCTATTTCCCGGCCCCGGCCAAGTGGCCTCTCGGACAGTGGCCCCTGGCAGCCTCCGGAGCTGCCCCCTCAGAGTTCAGATTGTTGAGCGGGGGTCAATCACCCAGTCTGAGAATTCTCACAAGATGCTAAAGAGAAGGGCCTCTGGAGACGCCTGCCCTAAGGGGCCTTGGTATGAACGAGGCTCCTTCCTGTCACCCTACCCCCTGCTCATAGGAGGCTCCGGGGCAGAGAAGTCGGGGGACGGGAGGAAGGCAGGGCAGCACCCCTACCTGATGTTGTCAATCACGGGGGTCTCCAGGACACGGAAGAGCCGGTGCTGCTGGGGGTTCTGTGGCCCTTTCTTCACTTCTCCCCGGGGGGAGGGGGGCGGAGAGAAAGGGGGAAACAGGTCTCCTGGCTCCAAAACGATGTGCTCATCATCCTGCCAGCAATGAAGGGGAGGAGGGCGAGGGTAATTCATGCGTTCTGTGGAAGCCACTCTTCCTGGACAGCTGCAGCTAACTGGAGGAATCTCACTGGGTTAGGGACCATCCGTTAGCAAAGAGGCAGCAGGGGTGGGGCCTGGGGACCGGATTCCTAGCAGCTTGAGGATCAAAGAGAAGAAAGAATGGGACAAGGGGAGAGATGGTCCAGCTTCTCTCCATTCTCCTAGAGCCCTTGCCAAGAAGCCTAGGAGCTGGCTGGGAAGCATCCAGGATTAAACCCCCGGACCCTCCCACCATTGTCGGTGGACATTCCCATAGGATTTCCAGGGAAGGAGAAAAGCTTCTAGCTACCTTGATCCCCCTCAGAGAAGCAAACGATTCTTGGCCGGGCCTCAGAGCTATGATGTCTCCTTCTACCAACAGGCTAACTGGCAGGTTGACCAGATGTCCATCTCTGTAGGCCCAGTGCAGGGACCAGGATGGTGCAAAGGGCATGTGGAGGTCTGGGTACATGGCATCTGGCCACTTGATCTCCTTGCCATCCCTGAGGGCATCTGATGAGAATGGAAAGCGGGAAACAGCCTCACCCACGGCCCCGCACACCAGCCAGACCCAGCACACGCCTACGGAGCCATGTCTGCTCTATTTCCCCAGAAGGGCCGCTCATTCCAACACTTTCCCTCTAAGGCTGCCTCCCAATCATGCCAGCCTGGGCACTTCCACCTCCCCTGAACACCTGAACCTCCTATTGTTTGTGCCCCAGTTCCATTCAAACACATTTCACTAAATACTTTTCACTAACTTTGCTGCGGGCTTTGAGAGGTGTGCTGAGCCCCAAAAGGAGTACAAAAGTCAAATGTTGAGACAATTCAGAGTCACAACCAAAAGAGGAGATGAGACGTATGGGCAGATAACATCAAACAAGGCAAACACATGCTAAGAGTGCTGGGAAAGATCCCAGAGCCACAGGGGCACAGAAGAGCTGGGGTGACCAGAGATGGCTCCATGGAAAAGGGAGCATTTAAGATGGGTCTTGAAGAATGGGCAAGATTTTGTCAGTTTGAGATGAGCGATGGAGAAGCACTCAAGGCAGAGGGACAGTAGGATGAAGGCAAAGAGGCAGGGGAGTCTGCAGTGGGTGAAGACTGGTGGGTTGTTTTAACGTGAGGATGAGTAAGAAGAGAAGAAGCTGGAGAGGAAGGCTGGAGCCTGAGCCAGAGGTTCTGGGAAGCCATGTGGGATGGCTTTGATAAGCAAGAGGGAGCCATCGATGGTTCCTGAGCAAGAGACTAAGCTCCCAGAGAGCAGCCCTCTAGTCACTGTTGTACCCCCAGTGCCTGGCACGTGGTCATAATTAATCAATCATTTCAGAATGAACCAATACATCCTCGCTTAACATTTACACCCCCATGGCCCAGCACTGTTAGAGAGAAGTCTCATGAGAGCTGCTTCTCTTACAAGGCCATTCGTGTCTGGGAAAGCAGGAGCCAGCGTTTCTCAAAAGAGCCTAATGTGATCCTCCATCCACAGCTGGGGCTTAATAAATACTAGTTGAAAGGAAGGATGAGCAGAAACCTGACTGACCAACACCTTTCTTTAGGAACTGAGCTGCTCTGCCTTGGCCTCCAGCTCCCTGCTCCCAACCCTGATGCTCACGGGTATCTCAGACTTCTCTGGTCCACCTTCCCACCTCCCCTGGCCCAGGACCACTAGACAAGACAGACTTGGAAGAGAAAAATCTCAACTGTCCTCCTGCCAAGAGAGGGTCTTTTCTGTTAGTCTCCTGATCAACTGGGCAAGGCTGCAAGTCTACAGTGCTGCCATTAGCCTTCCTGCCCGCCCAGGCCCCTGCCAGGTGCCCACGGTGGTCCCACGGCTCTCACTGCAATGCTCATAAGAGGGCAGCGCATCCTTCCAACCCTCTCGATGACAAGAGCCCCCAGAATGCTGACCACAGGCGACACCGTGCTGGGGCACCCAGCTGGGTCTCTGGAGGGGAGCTCAAGGGCTCTGACATGTCCAGGGCATCTTTTCCCACCCGACACACCTGCCCCTTGCCCTCACCTTGGATTTGGTCAATGATCCCTCGGAGTCTCCGTTCTACCTCCTGACGCTTCAGCTGATCTTGCCGCCCAATGAGGACGAGGTTGAGGAGCAGCAAGAGGAACAGCGCAGAGGTGTTCACCAGCTCCACGCCGTGGCTGGCAGGAAAAGGTGAGGTGGTACAGGCAGGGAGTCGGGGGGCCCTCCAGCCCAGCCAACCCCGGGCCCTAGACTCTCCTCCCCACTCCCTTCTGAAGAGTCTCTCATTCTGGTCCTGACATCAGCCAGCCAAGGGACTGAGGATTCCCATACAACCCAGGGGCAGGAGCCCCTCTCCCCGGGACATCCTAGGTGGGTGCTGAGGCAGGAGAGGGACAAGCCCAGACCCCATGCTGTGTGAGGCGGGAGGAAGCCTGTCCCAGGGCCGCGGCTGTGTACCTGCCGGCCGGCTGGCTCCCGTGACAGCCCAGCAGCAGCAGCACAGCCAGGAGCATGAGCGAGGCGCCCGGCCAGTGGAAGCAGGAGCAGCGGTTACTGTGGTGCAGGAAGCTGCTTCTCCACGTCTCCTGGGGGGGGGGGGGGCAGGAGGCCGGGGAGTGAGAGGCCGGGGGACGAGGAGGGAGCGGGGAGCTGAGATCCTCCGTCCTGCTAGAATCTGGCCACCTTTCTCCCACACCCACCCGACCCAGGCCCCGTGGCCACCTTTGTCTTCTCACTTTGGTCCCAGCTGGGGTCAGGACATCACTCTGAAAGGAACCCAGGTGTCCTTCTGAGTTTTAGTGATGCCTCAAACAGGTCGCACTGCCCAGGGTGACAGGGCAAGTCAGAACCCAGGAACGAGCCTCCCAAGCTCTTCTCCGTCCTAACTAGGCCCTGGGCTCCCTGTGACGATGCTTCACCTTCCACGTGAGACATTGCTTCCGCTCTTTCAGGTGTCCTTCTAGCACGGCCTCCAGCTGCTCCTTCAGGATGCTGAGGGCCTTCCGGGTGGACAGGCCCAGGGCCAAGGGTGGCTCGCCCTGGAGGCAAGCGGGAGGTACTCAGCATCTCCCCGGAGGCCCAGGTCCCTGCCACGATGGGGCCTTCCCCTCCCACACCCCTAGAACCTTCCTCCCTCCTCCCGAATCCCTGCCCTCCCCGCCTCCACTAGCCCCAGTCCCTCTGGGCGTGAGCATGCTCAAATCTCCACCAACTTAAAAGACGTTAGAGCACACAGTCCTCTGCTCTTCAAAGCCAAGTTTATGACCAAACCAGAAACAAAACTTTCTATACTCAATGTTTCCTAACTCATCTCTCACTCAACTCTCAACCCACTGCCATCAGCACCCTCCGGCCCCACTCAGACCATGCTCACCACTGGCCTCCCAACTTAGCTTACTGCTGCCATCTTTCAGATTTCCTGGGCCAGAAAATACATATTGTTTAAGTGGGGAGAAAAAAACTAACCTAGAGATGCTAGCATTACTTTGTTCCTAGTAAGAACGTTAAGGAAAAACCCCACCAACTTCTGTTACCACCATTTCATAAAAGGGAGGCTATTGTGACACCACAACATTGGGAAGGACACGATCTCAGAAACAAGACAGCCGCTCCCAGAAAAGGACCGGCACCGACTGTACTGCACCCTCATCTCACCGAGGGTGGTGGATGGACGGGGGTGGCTCCTGGCACATTGTCCCGTGTGACCCCACGGCCTGACCACTCCCGCTGAGATCCCATGCTCCTGGGCTTCTCTCCTGTTTTTTTCCTGTCCGTCTACCCCACAGTCCATCTTACGATATCTTCTTGAAAACTTCATGTACGTTTCCAGGGCAACGTCGGCCACGTGGATTCACCCACCACCGATAAGCTTACAACTCCTATATTGTACCTCTAGCCTAACCACTACCCTGAATTCTGACTTGTTTACTGAACTGCCCCACAGCTGCTTCACAGGTACGTACAAGCTGATATGTCCAAAACCCCGAAATTGCCCCCTGGACCTCCCCGCCAGAGTCAGCACCCTTCCTGCAGTTACCACCTCACCCAGGCAGCCCAGCCCCTTACCCTTACCCTAACCCCTCCTGCTCCCTCCAAACCCCCAAGTCCCTACCTTTTCCAAACCAACTGCCACACCCCAGCCAGTGAGTGCAGCTGACCCCAGTTACCTTTAAAATCTAGCCCAGACTCCTGAGCGTGACCTGGGATCTGCCAGCCTCTCCAGCCTCCTTTCCCGCTGCTCCTGCTGCACGTGCCCTGCTCCCCCAGCTCACATGCAAATAGTTTTCTGTATTTTCCTAGCCGAGAACACACTCCCTGCCCCAGACAACTCTTACGTCTCCTTCAAGACTCAGTTCAAGCATCGCCCGCTCTGGGAAAATTTCCCAAAACCCAGGGCTGCATTTACAGGGGGAGGCTTGTATTCCAACAGCACCCCGGGCAACCTGGCCCCAGTCGGCATCGAGGAGGACTGTCATTATAGATTTACTTGTCTGGCTCTCCAGCCAGACTGCCAATTCCTTGAAAACAGGTACTGAATTCTTCCATCTCTACACCCCTCCCACCAACCGCTAAGACAGTGCCTGGCACAGGGCAGCAGCTCAGTGAATACCTGCTGAATGAAGGAAGGAAGGAGTGTACATGTGGCTTTGCCGGTCCCAATGACACCCTAATCAGGGTTGTCAACCCAGGATTTGTAACAGAAACACCTGGAGCTTTTACATATGTGGATGTCCAGGCCCCACCCCAGATGTACTGAATCAAAACTTTTGGAGGCGAGGCTCAGCCCGGGTTGGATCTGATGCACAGATCCTGTCGGGGGACCTGGGTAGAAGAATGCCCACAGGGAAGGCTGTGCCTGGGGGAGGAGTGAGTCTTCCCCAGGGGCTACTGGAAGGGCACCTATGTGGGCTTCCACCAGGAGAAGTTCCTGAGCAAGAGGAGCGAAGCCCTAGGCCTGGGGCACCAACAGAGGGCCAGGGCTTATCTACTGAGTCCTGACCAAGGGTCGCTGAGCCAGAGTCACCCTGGCCGCCTGGGCTCGTGGCCCTCCCCCTTCTCTCCTATCTCCTGTCCATCTGCCTTCCCCAGGGTCCTGCCCTGGCTCTGCACACTCAGGTTCTGGATTTCCTCCTCCCTGCCGGCCTCCACATCCAGCCCCCTCCTCAGCAGCCTTGCCTCTCATTGGACACACATCTCCACGACTAGCTGTTGACGGACTGGGGGCAGCATCCCATGGCTGCAGACCTGGCACGGTGAGATGCACCTGAGTGGAGCACCCCATGCTGGCCCATCGCCAGCTCCCTCAGCCTGATGGATGAGGACGGGCCAGGCCCAAAGACTCCCCAGATCCCTTGCCTAAATCTCACCAAATCCCCGCTCTCCACGGTGGCTTTGGGGGATTATGAGGATGAGAGCTGCTTCTTCCCAGAGGGGATAACTGGTTATTTCAGCTCAGGAAGAAACGGCCCTCCAGCCAAGGAGCCAGCATCCCAGAAAGGGTAAACACTATACCCCAAAGTGCTCATCTCCTTCTGGCAGGGATCCTGGGGCCTCCCTGAGAGGCCACGGTCCAGGACAAAGGAATGTCACATAAGGCGAGGTCTGGACCTCTGCCTCCTCGACTCCTGGCACGAGAGAAGAAAGCCTCTAGTGGCTGGAAGGAGGCAGGGGAAAGACAGGGGGACCACAGGCCTTCTCGTGTCCAGGGGGGTGGCCCAGAGGGCCTGCCCCTCCCAAAAGAGCCCAAGAAAAAGACAGTTTGGGAGGCTGGATCCCTGCCCCTTTCTCCCTCAGGCTCAACCTTCTGAGCTCCCTCCCTGCCGTGGGATGTGGGAGTTCTCAGGATGGACTTGCACAGGCCAGGCCTCCAGAAGCAATAAAGTGAGCAAACCTCCTGGAGGCGGGGAAGGCTGGCCTGCAAAGGGGGAAAGGCTGCGTGCAGGCAAGAAAAGGGAAGGGTCGACGCGTCCTAGGGGGCTGCAGGATCACCTGGGACACTGCTCCCTCTGGAATGAGTGCCAGGCTTATGAAGGCAGAGAAAGGCTAACGGAGCAGATGGAGAGCTGGGGCGGTGTCCTTCCTCGGGCCTGGCCTTTGGACCATGGATGCTCAGGAACTGCCCTCCACCTGCCCTGTGGCCGCCCTGCATCTGCTGCCTTCTTCCAGGCATGGCCTCCCTCAACCTCCTCGTCCCCTTGCCCAGCAATTGTTTCACTCCTGCCTCCAGCTTTCTAGAACCTGCACTCTGCTCCTCTCCGGGTGTGGGAGGCAAGGGCCAGAGGGTGGCAGGTGCTCCCAGGGCAGGGCCCACAGAGGCGGGAGGGTGGCTGCAGAGCTGCCGGAGTGTCTGCCCCCGCATGTTGTGTCTGGCTTGAAGCACCAACTCCAGACTGGCGATTAAAGCCAGCATGGCAGTGGAAAAATAAGCCATTCTGTAATTATATGCCTCCCGAAGAAAGTGCCTGCCCACACAGGCTGGCCCCGGGGCAAGGACACAGGCTTCCAGGCCAGCTGACTCTCCACAGTCCCCCAACCCCTCTTATCCAACTGCCACGGCTGCCCACCGAGCCCAGTGCCAACTCTCCACCCTGTCTCCAGCAGGAGGGTCCCGGTTATGGGTAAAATCACTGTTTCTCTCATGCTGTGGCTCTTCCCCGACGCGGTGTAAGAGCTGACGCCCAGGAAATGGCGAAAAGACCTTCACACTTTCCAAAGGAAATTCAGAAAGGGCTCACTGGTGAGCAGGCTCTGCCGGCCTTTCTCACAGCAGGGAGTGAGGCTGGGCACCCCCACATGGTGGGGAGACCAGGCGAGGATGGGGTTGGTTTGAGAAATAAGAAGTCGAACACATGCCATCTGAGTTCTGCTCTTCTCATCCACCAGGGCCAAGAAGGGCGAGGAAAATCTGCCCCAGCCTTCAGTACCCAAAGGCAGTAAGAGATTCTTCCTGCTTCCCAGATGCTCAGAAACTCCCACACCCCGGGATGTCCCTGAGGCGAGGAGCAATAGCTAAGCTCGGCTTCTACACCAGAGGGGAGGCGAGGCCCTGCCTCTCCCCTGACACTGACGCTTTTCAGGTAGAAACAGTCCCGTCCCACTGTTAACTGCTCAGGCTCAACTGGACCCAGCAAAGGAACCAGAGGCTCTAGGAAGTGTGGGCTCAGGAGAGGCCACCAGCAGATGCCCCTCAGGCCCTGGACTTCCTGTTCCATCATCAAAGGGGAACAGGGGCAGGGCATGGGGATTGGGGAGCTACAGGTGGTGAAAGAACTCTCCGTCAAGTCAGAACTGCAAGGAATCCGCTACAGAACAGGACCAGGCCCTCAGGGCCTGGAGCATCTGGGTCAGTCTAACGAGCCTTCAAGAGCCAACCCACCTGAGTCACCCGGGCCACCTGGGTCAGGTTTCTCAGGCAGCCCAGAACCAGAAGCCCCCAGCCCCTGTCCTTTCAGGACTCCTCAGAAGTTCCCTCAGCACAGCAGCTGCTCCACCTATTTCGGGAGAAAGTGGAATCAAGGTCTCCCAGGCTCAGGTAGACAGATTATGAATCTGTCTTCGCCTTTGGCCTTGACAACAGCAGATAACCACTAGGTCCCCACTGTCACAGCCTTCTTGGCCAGTGCAGGTGGGAGGGGACCCAAAGCTGGACTCCCTGGGGTCTGAATAACTGAAGCAGAGATTTGGCCACGACACACCAGGGTCCTTTAGAGCAGTCACCATAAATCTCTTCTGGGTCTGGCCGGACACAAATCGACTGCAGACCTGGCAACTCAAAGCCTCAGGCAGAGGCAGCCTCCTCTTCCTCACACTTCCAGGCTCATGCTGACCTTGGCTTTTTCACCCATCTTCTTCCTCACCTCCAAGACCCAGGAAGAAATTGCCCCGGCCCTGGTGGCTCCTGTCTCAGTGACCCACGCGGTCTAGCAAGAAAAGCCCCCGTCCTGGCCCTGAGGAGGGACTGGCATCCACGCCTTGTGCGTTGGAGACCCAGGTCCCAGCACACCTTGACAGGATGCCCCACTAGGAAACCTGGGCCCCAGGCCTGTTTTGGGTGACTCGGGAGCCTGGCTGGCAGGTAGCACACTGGTCGTCTGGCCCCGACTCCCAGTCTCCTTCCACGGTCCTCGCTACCTCGTAATCCAAGCTGCCTCCGGTTCAACATCCATCTCTGAGACTCATGCCAACTGTTAACCCGAAGCCTCCGGCACAAAGCGGGGAACAAGGCATTTGGAATGGGCAGGTCAAGCCGGGTTGGCATACTCACTTTGTTTCGTTTGCCCTGATGGGCCATCCATAGCTCCGCCTGCTTAAAGAGCATGGGGTAGCGCCTGGGCCACAACGAGGCAGCCACAGAACCTCCAACACCACCCTTGGAGACAGAGAAAGACAGGGACAGAGAGGGGAGAGGGGAGAGCTGGAGAGCCTGTGAGTGAGGAGCCCCTGCAGCAGAGAACCCAGCGGCAGCAGAGTGGAGCTTCAATCTGCTGATTAATTCAGCCTACTTCCAGTCACGCTGCAGATTTAGGGAGGGAGGAGGAGGCAGCAGCGCTGCAACGGGGAGGCAGGGAGGGAGGGGCAAGACAGAGGGAGGGAGGGGGAGGGGTTGAGAGGAGAAAGTTTGGAGGTGTTCTGCCAGATGTCCAGGGGCTTGGCCCCTTCCTCAGAGGAGGCCACCATAGGGTGTGGTGTGCAGCCCAGGGGGTACGGACACGCCAACGGTGGGGAAAAGAAGCTGTGTGGGAAATGGCTGCTGCCCCGGAGCCCCGAGGGCAACTGCTGGTCTCAAAGGAGTACCTGCCTCTCTCCCCAGACTCCCTTTCCTGGGTCCCAAGTCACTGAGCAAGGTTCAGAGCCCCACTCTGCTGAGCCTGCCGTCCACAAGAGCCCCCCAGATCACTCTGAGACCCCCAGCGCAGAGCCATGCCAACAATAGCTCTTCCCACAGTTAGAGCTGCAGGAAGGAGGGGAGAGGGGACCTGGGAGTTATTAATAGCAGCACATCCTACGTGGAGGGGGAAGGACTGGCAATTGAGAAAACTGGAGCAGTGACTTCTAGGAGGGCAGAGCAGCAGGAGAATCCAGCAGGAGAGGGGAGAGCCAGTTGAAAGGAAGGGCCCCTGGGGATCCCAACACCTAAGACCCAACAGCCACTAATCTGAGAGTGCAGAGCTCGGCCAGCTGCTAATAACCACCCAGGCGCATTGAGACACACCTGCTGAAGTACTACTGGGACCAGGACACTGCCTGCAGACATGAGGCCTCATCCCAGGAAGAAGGAGGAAGACTGTGACCTAGGGCTCCCATCTCAGCACCTCCCAGGGCTTCAAGCAGAGCCTGGGCATCACTCTGGGACCCCGAGTTGGACGTACAGGAAGCTCTCAGCACGGACCCTCCCGGGTGATGCAGGGGGCAAAAGACCCTGGAAGTGGACAGGAGATGTCTCTGCCTCTATCCAGGCCACCCTGAGGATATGGCTGGAAAACCTCAAGGGAGCAGAAACAGCCTAACAGGTCCAAAAACCAGAGCGCAGTCTGGAGCCCAAGTACACTACTCCAGGGCCCTGTTTCCTAGACGACACCATCTCATCTGCAGGGAAGGGAAGAAAGAGCCTAGCAGAGTTCCAGCCAGCCTCTCCCCTCCCCCTTCTCTAGCACAGCTCCCTGTGGGGCCCCACCAAACCCAGAGCTGAATGGGAACAGAGAAGGAGGGGCCCTGGCAGTCCAGAGGTTAAGGACAGGAAGTCTCTATGAGGTGCAGGCCAGGGGAGGGGGGGCCAGCTTCCGAACCAGCCGCTCAGGATGGCTGCTGCCTGTGCGGTCGGGCTGTAGCCTCAGCAAACTGCCAAGGAGAGACTCCTGTCCCCCAGTGCCCCAGTCCCAGGTCACACTCCCCCTTTAGCTTTCTACCAAGGCACTGCTCTACAGGCAGCACAACTAAACAAACACTCCCTCCTGTGCACCAGGCCCTAGAAGAATAGTGCGTAGGGTCTAACCCAGGTGCTCCACGGGGCCCCCAGCGCAGCCCTCTGGCGTCCTGCCCCCTTCCAACACTGCCCACTTCAGCAAGTGAGAGGCAGAGCTCTGCATCTGAGAAGGAGAAACCCAGACCATCATTGCCACAGCATATCCACCATGAGCTGGGGGACTGGAGATGGGAGAAGAGTCTCTGCAGGGGACACTGAGGAAAGGTCACAAGAGAAAGGGGATGAGGTGCAAAAAACCAACCAGCAACAGCCAAACTGATCCTGGGCTGTAGCAAGGTGATGACAGGCCACCTTACCATCCACTACCACCACACCAGCTCTCCCACTCCTTAGTCTCCAAGAAGCCTTCGACTGTGGGAGGCCACAGAGATCAACTATAGAAACCCATTTACACAACACGCAAGGTACTTCAGGTAGCAATGCCATCATATCTGTTGCTTAGCTGCTTGTGCTATTAATTCCTCAACTACACCGTAAGCCTCTCCAAGCCAGAGGCCATCCCCCAGTGCCTAGAGTTCTATCAACCCAAGGGAAGCATTCCATAAAGATGGCTCATGATGATGGTGATGACTCTTCCTACAGCGGGACTTGTCTATTCAGAAAGAAAAAGAATAAAAAGAAAAACCCTCCCGGACAAAAGTCCCCTGAGAGTTACCCACCTTGGGCTCACAAGTGTTCTTCTTGAGAAAGAAGCCAGCCCCCTGGACCACGGAACTTTGTTTCCTCAATTCACTAGGAATGGGGGTTTCAGCAATAGGCTGGAACCACAGAACAACTCTGGGGACAGTCAGCCTCACCCAGGCAGGCCACCATATGCACAACATCATAGCCTCAGCCGGGGTGCTCCCTGGAATTGAGTAGTGCACAGCCCTTGCAACCGTATGCAGCAGCCTTGCACCAGGGTAAAGGAGAGGCAAGGGTGGCTTTCCCTGCGTGCCAGTCACTGCTAGGATGGACACATGCAGAGCAGCCAGGGGCATCTGTAAACAGTGGGCTAAACACACCTGCTTCAAATTCAGGTCCATGAGCCTCTTCCACAGCTGATCCAGAGGCACGTGAAGCCTGGAGCTGAACACGTCAGCAGTCAGCCAGGCACCAGTGTGTGGACCCACAGCTCCTTCTCCAGACCTCCCAAGATCTCTTTGGCAGGAAGATCACTATCCATAAGTTCAAGTCAATAAATATTTACTAAGCCCTTGCTACATGCCAGGTTCTACGCTAGGAGCCAGAACACTGAGATAAACAGACAGGTGATATCAAGACAGCAGAGCAGTATGATGGTGGAGGTGCTATGAATACTGAAAGGAGCAACTCTGGAGAGTGAAGGAGGCTGTATCTGGATAAAATTATGGGTCTTTTTTGTTTGTTTTGGGTTTCTTTTAATTTGTTTGTTTCCTTTTTAAATTAAAAAAATTTTTCATTGGGGGGAAGTAATTTTAGGTTTATTTATCTGTTTATTTTTTTTAAACAGAGGTAGGGGGAATTGAACCCAGAACTTCGTGCATGCTAGACATATACTATACCACTGAGCTATACCCTCCCCAACTAAATTGGATTTTGAAGAAAGAATAGTAGGAGTTTGGAAGGAAGAAGGGTGAGTTTAAAAAAAAATTAATTAAAAAAATTTTTTTAATTTAAAAATGTTATAAAATAAAATAACTTTAAAATTTTTTAAAAATCAAAAAATAAGGGAGGAGAGTGTAGCTCAGTGATAGAACACATGCTTAGCACGCATGAGGTCCTGGGTTCAATCCCCAGAACTTCCATTAAATTAAAAAAAATTAAATTAAAAAAATTTTTAATTTAAAATAAAATTAAATACAATTTTTAAAGTTTAAAAGGGTGGGGAGAATTTTAGGGTGACAGCCTAAATGTGGAATGTGTGCCCAAACTCTGAAGTGTTCAGAATTAACAGCGGTAAAGGCAGAGGCAGGGGAGGCTAGGGACGCTGGGTGGGTGGGCAGGAGTGGGATTCTGGAGGGCTCTGTACCCCACACTAAAGGTTTCAGCAGGCAATGTGATAACTTTTAAGCAGGGGCAACAAAGGTTCAGCTCTGCATTTTGGATGGCTTTCCCTGACAGCCGAGTGATGGAAGATCAGAGACAGACGGGCCTATGAGGAAGGTGTGACCGAAGTCCAGGAGGAAGGACCTCCTCTCCTCTAGGACAATCCTCGTCCCAGGAGAGGAATGCTCTGATCCATGACAAATCTACCTGTGCGCAAAGACGGCATACCTGGAGGCCGGGGTGCCTGCGTCAGGCTTGGGGAGGACACCTGGACATCTGGGATGCCCACCCCCAGCTGATCCCACAGCTGTGTTTGGAGTCTGACCAGGTAGCTCTTCCCTAACCACAGAGAGGGTGCCCAGCAGTACTCAACACGGCCCAGCAGGTTGGGGAAGAGCCCTAGCAAAGAGCCAACAAATGAAATTACACAGCCCTAGGCAAAGAGTGGAAGACTGGCTCCGAGCCAAACCAAATCAGAAACCAGCTCCCATGCGGCTATGTTGACTGGTCCACCCTTCGACCTTGAGTCACAGTTCCCTGAGCCTGTGCGTCCCAGCTGAGCAGTAATATCTCTCAGAGGGATCACAATTACATATCCCAAGCCTCAGAGCCGTGCCCCCTCCCTTACTTTTGGTGTAAAGCCCCCAGATGAGGACCTCCCAGGCAAACACAGGTAGGGAGAGCCCAACAGAGACACACAGGCAACACCCATGAGGGAACCGACCGTGGCCTACCGTATGCTTCTCCTTCAGGTCCATGGGCCCAGAGTACTGCAGGCATGCCCAGAGGAAGGTGGTCACCCCCGAAAGGAAGGCTCCTCCCCAACATGTACAAACCCCAGGGACTCTGTCACAGGCACAGCATCTGGGGAAAAAGGAAGAAAGAGGTCCCCTAAGTCCAGGCTGTTGGAACGGGCAGCGATTGTGAAACGCAACAGTATCATCTAAACAACAGAGCAGTGCGTGGAGAGGCTGGTGCCACTGACTACCAGGGCCCCGGTCTGTCCTGGAGGCAGTGAACTTGAAGTCCACTCTCTGAGGCCAGGAGGGAGAGGGCCATGGAGAAGAAGCTGCAGGGCTGCCAGCCTTCCCCCTTTCAACCCTAATTTTCGGGGGCACATATGTTTTGCTCCCTGTGTACTCTTTCACTCGCTGACTTCCAAGGGGCAGGGAAAGCCTTGGCTTTTCAGTGCTTTAAAAGTGAATGTTATCATTAAGGTAAACTGGAATCTAGATACAACCCGAATAAGTGGGCGAGTGGTGGGGAGAGCAGCAGGGATGCTAAAAGCAGAGACGAGCTCACTCCACTGCCAGCAGGCGTATAGCATCCTTCTACTCCCTCGGGCTGGGAAACACACACCACACGTGCCAACACAGATGTGCCCATGGACAGCGGGCCTCTCGGGCGGTATGTGGACAGGGTGGTGCTCAACAGGCACCTGGGCGGGTGACCACGAGGATGGGGGATGCAATCGGACAACAATCAGGAAAACGAAGATTAGCCTTACCTCCCTACCCGCCACCCCCTCCCCACACAACCCCAGACCCTCACCCATCCATCCCGGCGGCCAACTCACTTTAGTCATTTCAGACCAGGGTGTGTTGGGGTAAAGAGTGCCACTGAGTAATCTGGTTTAGTGCCAGGTGACTGCTTGTGGAGAAAGCACTAACCTGCTGACTGGGACAGTTCTTTTGGGGCCTGCAGCAAAGCCTTGTTAAGAAGGGCTGGTCAGAAGCCCAGGAGAACTGATCCATAAAAGAGCTGTCTAGAATCAATTAAAAAAAAAGCTGTGTCCAGAGGCCCCTAGCCGGGAGATCCAGGCTCTGCAGGCGCCACCTCCGCTCCACAATCCCATCCAATTCCTTGCAAGGGGCACTGGTGTCACTGGGCTGCCAAGTCTCCCCACTCCTGCCTTTCCAGCCACAGCTCTCAAAGCGGAGCTGGCCCCAAAGGGTCAGAGACAGCAGCGGTGCTGGGAGCAGCCTCACAATGTGGTGACACTCAGTCTTTGGCAGACGACTGAAATGGGATCCTGAGAGGCCGAGTGCACTTCTCCCCAAGGCCGCTCTGACTCAGGCACCCAGGGCCTGTTTATGAGTACAGCTCAAGATCCCCATGACACCCCCTCCCAGCAGGGGCTGGATGAGGTAGTCACCACACAGGGAAAGGCACCAAGAGCCAGATGGGGATTCTGCTTAACTCCTTCTGCCAACACTCCAAGAGTGAAATAACTGTGGCCGGCTGGAACCACGGCAGTTCAGAAAGGGCAGCCAGGAGCGTGACATTTTTCTAAGAGTCTGTTTTCCCATCGCTCCATACATGGGATTCTGGGAGAGAGCTGTCCTTAAGCATCTAATCCGAAACCAGCAGCTGTATCCTTAAAGGGCCAGGTCTACTCTCTGGCCATAGTGAAAAAAAAAAAAAACCCCACAGGCTTCAAAGCCAAACACTCTTGGGTTCAAATCTTGGCTCCATCATGTATCAAGTGCCAAGTGACCTTGGCAAATCACATGTCTCTCTAAGCCTCAGTATCCCTGGTCACTGAATGGAAGTGATAATACCTATTCCACAGATATACAACAAGAATTTTGTAAAATATGATATACAACTCATTTATAAAATAGAAACAGACCCACAGACATAGTAAACAATCTTACAGTTACCGGGGGGAAGCGGGGGGGAGGGATAAATTTGGGAGTTCGAGATTTGCAAATATTAACTACTATATATAAAAATAGATAAAAAACAAATTTCTTCTGTATAGTGCAGGGAACTATATTCAATATTTTGTAATAACCTTTAATGAAAAAGAATATGAAAATGAATATATGTAAATATATGTATGACTGGGACATTATGGTGTACACCAGAGATTGACATGCTGCAACTGACTAGACTTCAATAAAAAATAAAATAAAAAACATATATGATATGCAGAGGGTCTAGCACAGTATTTGGCACATTGTAAGTCTTAATAAATAGTTACCATTACTATCACTAACAAACAAGAAATACGAACAAAGAGCCACCTAGATCAAAATGAGAACTCAAAAGTAAGGAGAAGGAAAAGAAGTGAAAGGCATAAAGATTGTAAAGAAATAAGTAAAACTGTATTTGTAGAAGACTAGCTCATATATGTAGAAAATCCTAAGGAATCTACAAATAAGGCGTTAGAACAAATAAATGTGCAAGGTTGCATGATATAAGGTCAAAATACAAAAGGCAAATATAAATTTCTATATGCTATAATGAAATATAGGAAAATAAAAATGTGTAAATGTCACTTACAGTACAAAAAAGCATGAAATACTTAGGGATGATTTGAACAAAAATACACATAAGACCTATATACTGCTGAGAAAAATGAAGACGACCTAAATAAACTGTGAGCTATACCATGTTCATGGATTGGAACACTCAATATTAAAATATTTTGATACTTAATTTTCATATTAACACATTTATATTTACCAATATTAATATTAATATACACCCATTAGAATGACCAAAATGAAAAAGACTGACAGTACCTAGTGTTGGGGAGGATATGAACTCATAAATCGCTGGTCAGAATATAACAAGGTATAACCACTAAGAAAACATTTTGGCAGTTTCTAATAAAGTACGGGTGACTCTTGAACAAAGCGGAGGTTAGAAGCATTGACTCCCAACATCCCTACCCCTGACCCCTGAGTGCAGTGGAAAATCCACATATAACAGTTGGCCCTCCATATCTACAGTTCTGTATCCGTGGATTCAACCAACCATGGATCGTGTAGCACTCTGGTACATATTTAGTGAAAGAAATCCACATATAAGTGTATCCATGCAGCTGGAGGGTCAACTATGTACACTTACTGTATGATCCAGTAATGAAAACATGTCCTCAAAAAGAATTGCATAAAAAATGTTCATAACAGTTTTATTCAAAATAGCGAAAAACTGGAAAGAATCCAAATGTCCACTCACAGGTGAATGGATGAATGCATTGTGGTAAACCCATTCAGTGGAATTCTATCCAGTAACAAAACAGATGAAGTCCTGATACACACAACAATGTGGCTGAATCTCAAAAACATTTGATGAGTGAAAGAACCACACAGAAAAGAGTACCTACTCTCTCTCTGATTCCATTTACATAAAATTTAGACCACGCAAAACTAATCAATAGTGGCAGCAAAGAGGTCAGGGGCTGCCTGGGGGTGAGGAGGGGAAGGAAATGACTACATAGGGCACAGGGAGCGTTTGTTTAATATCTTGATTGTGGGCGGTAGTTACAGGGATGCAAATGCTTGTCAAAATCCCTTAAACAATGTACTTAAATAGGTGCATTTCATTATGTGGAAAGAGTTGCCTCTATTCCAAAATCATAGAGTTGATTTTTTAAGGTAGGGTAAGGAAAAAAAATTAATAACAGAATTAGGGTAGAATCTGAGCTCCAACTAAATCAACTCAACCAACCTCTAAAATGCCACAACATACAAGGTTTGGCAGATATACAAGAGAAGGGACAATGAAGCAAACATTTATCAAGTTCCTACAGTGTGTTACAGTTGTAGACATTTAATAAGTATAAGGAACAGGCCTGTTTTCAAAGATGCATAAGATACAGTCTTCCCTAGAGGGATTTATAATATTGTGGTCCAGGCTATTATGAAAAAAGATAACTAAAATTCAAGACAGCACTGAAATACTAAATGAGAATTACAAACAGGGGCTTGGGAGTAAAAAGAGGAAGAGCTACCCAAGCAAGAGCCAGAAATCCCATCCAAGGCACCAAGGAAGAAACGCAGGAGCCTTTCTGAAAGATGGTGATCTGACTGTTCGGTAAGACTGGTCTCACCTGAGTAGGCAAGAGTGAAGAAATAACTGAAGGACCACATAGGACAGGGAATCAGGGGCCGTATTGCAGGGTCCCTTGAAACAAAGAGACCCTGAGGAGTCACTGAAGGTTTCTGAGTAGGTCCCAGTATTTTAACAAGGTAGAGAATGGATCAGAGGGTAAAGGAAAAGAAATCACAGGTAGAAGAGTTAGAAGAAAGTTACAATAACCCTGGTTTACCCTGACAAGTATCTAAAAAAAGGTGGTAATGAGAACGAAGGAGCGATGCTTCCTGCTGCCAAGCTCAGAACCTGCATCAAAAAGAGCTAAGTGGATGCCCAGGGTTCAGGTTGAGGGCAGGCTGAGAAACTGGCTGTCCTTATTATCTCTTCCGACACAATCTTCATTAGCTGTGCTGGCACTCTAGCCACATCCAACACACCAAAAACACAATTTGGCGGACTTGTGTTCAGCTGAACAGCTGTGCCCAAAGTGTATTAACTGGTGGATTGGTGTTCAGCTGGAGGGAGGTTTTCAATAGCAAGGCTCAGGGTTCTATGCTTGGTGGCACCCTAGTCAATATATTTATCAATGACTTGGGAGAGGAAACAGATGGTATGCTAATCACATTCTTGGTTAGCATAAACCTGGAAAGGGGAGCAAAGTCAAGCTCCAAGAAGATCTCAACAGGCAGAAATGATGGGCCAGAATTGACTCAATTTAACTGTAAGAGATTCAGTATTAACTCCTGCAGCTTGGGTTCAAAAACTATCATATAAAACTACTACCAATGGCTTAGTTAAATATAGTTTCAATATAAATGACATGGCCACCCAAAGTTCATTCATATTTAGGCTGCATTAAGAGACATGCCATGTCCCCAAAAATAGAGGGGTAAGACTGATTCCTGCGCATTTCAGAACATCTCTGAAATATTTTGTTAATTCGTGCATCACCTACTTTAAGCAGGGCACTGACAAACAAAACTGGAAGGATTCCAGAGACCAGCAACCAGGTTGGAGAAACTATCACATGAGAAATGGTAGAGGAAACCGAAGACATGTAGCCAGAGCACCAAAAACACATAAGGTTAGAGCAGGGCTGGAAAGGGCATGGTGGCTGACAGGTGGAAGAACGGCCAGGTTTACTCTGAGAGGCTCCAAAAACAGGGACTAAATTAGGGGAAAGGAGCTATAGGGAGGCAGATTGGTACTGACTATGAGCAGTATCTTTTACATAATTAAAACTGTATGAAAAATGGAAGAGGCTACCCTGAGAGGGAACGAGCTCCCCATCACTAAAGGGTGGAGGAGGTGGGAAATTATGGAGATAATAAATACAGCAGGTAGCAAATAAGAAAGAGATGATTTTTTATGGTCTCTTCTAACCCAGAGAGACCATGAAATCAAGAAATCCAGTAGCATCTACATATTGAAAAGATGCTCAACTCCACTCACAAGAAGAGATGTTCAAATTAGACTACCCTAAGCAAATAAAGGAGGAAGAGTTTCACTACCTGACTTCAAGGCTTATAAAGCTACAGTAATCAATGCAGTGTGGTATTGGCCTGGTAACAGAGTCTAGAAATAGATCCAGACATATGTGGTCAATTGATTTTCAAGAAAGGTACAAAGGCAGTGCAGCAGAGAAAAGACAGTATTTCAACAAACTGTGCTGGAATAATTGAACGTTCAGACGAAAAACTAAAAAAGAACTCAGAAATATAGCTTGCACCATACACAAGAATTAACTAAAAAATGGATCATAGACCTAAATGAAAAAGTAAAACTACGTAATTTCTACAAGAAATAACAGGAGATAATCTTTGTAACTTTGGGTTGGATTTCTTAGATGCAATACCAAAAGCACTACCTACAAAAGAAGGTATTAATAAACTGGAACTGAGTAGCTAAGGATAGGAGTGGGAAGGAGAATTTTCACCGTATATACTTTTGTTCCTTTTGATTTTCAAACCATGTGAATGTATCTTAAAAATTCAGCAACTTCACTGGGGGTGGGTACAGCTCAGTGGTAGAGCATGCACAAGGTCCTGGGTTCAATCCATTTAAATAAAAAATCAGCAACCGCTCATTTCTAGATATATACCCAGAAGAACTGAAAACAGGGACTCAAATAGATATTTGTATACTCATACGCATATCAGAATTATTCACAACAGCAAAGGTCGAAGCAACCCAAGTGTCCATCGACAGATGAATGACAGATGAATGGATAAACGAAATATGGTATATGCATACAACGGAGTTTTATTCAACTTTAAAAAGGAAGAAAATTCTGACACATGCCACAACATCGATGAACTTTGAAAACCTTACGCTAAGAGAAATAACCAGTCACAAAATGACAAATATTGTATGATTCCTCTTATCTGAGGTTCCTAGAGTGGTCAAACTCCTAGAGACAGAAAGCAGAACGGTGGTTGCCAGCGACTGGAGGAGGAGGGAATGGGGAATTAGTGTCTAATGGAGACAGAGTTTCAGTTTAGGAAAATGAAAAAGTTCTGGAGATGGATGGTGATGATGGTTGTATAGCAACGTGAACATACTTAATGCTACATAACTGGTTAAAATGGTGAGTTTTGTGTTATGTATGTTTTACCACAATAAAAAATAATTCAGCAACTTCTGATTCTGCAATTGGCTCTGGCTGAAATTACTAAGCAATATTCCCTCAGTGCACTCCATGTCAACTTTAGGGATGTTTATGCCCTTTTATTTTTCTCAGTTGAAGTACAGTTGATTTACAATGTGTTAGTTTCTGGTATATTGCATAGTGATTCAGTTATACATTTATATACATATATATTCTTTCTCATATTCTTTTTTATTATAGGTTATTACAAGTTATTGGATATAGTTCCCTGTGCTATACAGTAAGACTTTGTTGTTTATTTATGCACTTTTAAGTACACCTTTGAGGGGAGGGTATAGGTCAAGTGGCAGAGTGCATGCTTAACATGCAGGATGTCCTGGGGTTCAGTCCCCAGGACCTACTCTAAAAATAAATAAATAACTAAACCTAATTATCCCCAGCCAAAAAAACTAAAAAGAAAAGAAAAAAAGTACACCTTTGAGTCTCTCTCCAGTATATACTTTTTCCCAAGTGTTTCTCAATATTGTTCTGTTCACCTCCCTACTAAGGAAGACTGCTATCAGGAATCGCTTTTTCAAGAAAATTCTGAAATTAAGAAAACTGGGTTCACATACTCTTTCTGGTTTCCCAAAGGCCCATGTGAGCCCTGGAAGGGTTTCCTTCCTTTGGGCACCCCTCTCTGCCCCACTCTCTAGGCCTCTGCAGGCAGGCATCATGCCAGGTCTAAATCTGGCCCTAAGCCTACGAGCCCTGCCACGTGACCCTGTTTACTACTGTCTCGGTAGCCACAGGCAAACCTTATTATTACACGAACTCCTGGTCACCAAACCACACCTTCTGGCTGGCTGGTCCGTTTGGAAGAAAAAGATTCCTGCTGCAGCCACAGCTTAGCCTTTAGTTCACCTGTGTACTGTAAACATACCTAGGCCTGCTCAGAAATCTCAGTCTAAACAGTATTTTTAAAGGAATCTATCTTTTACGTAAAGAAAGACGCTCTTGTGAAAGCAACACTGACACAATAACCAGACAAAAAAGTATTAACAGCTGACCAGTGGAGAAGTGCCAACCATGACCTGGAACCTTCTCATTTGAAGACCAGGAATGGTTCCGGGAAAGGCAGTTGTCAGAGCTCCAACTTGACTCACCAGGTGAGGCTCAGTCAAGCCTTGGGTGGAGGTAATCTTTCCGATGGTGCTCCTCCCTCTCCCTATAGAAATTGTTTCGCAAGCCCAACAAGAGGGAAAGAGCAGTGGGAGGAACCCCTGGACAGCAACCTTGGTTTCTCGTTAGTTCTGCAGGAGTTAAGCTTTCCAAAAGGCTGATTCTCAACACTTGGAGCTGGCACTCCCTAGCAACTTCTCAAAATAGAAATGTGAAGGGCTTTCTGTTTTCTTCCATCTCACCGCCCAGCCCTGGCTCTCCCAGACTAATCTTCTGATGTCGGGTCACCACCAACAAGGGGTGGGAGTGGGGGTGGGGTGGGGGTTCAAGGGCAGTTAACTCTCAATTATTTGGTGGCTGATTGTCCAGGGGATGGTTTGTACTCCACCTCCCTAGTCACTGCACTTCCCCATGGTCTCCACCGGTTTCCCTACTTGTCATTCTGACACAAACCAGTGAGCAAGGAATTTAAAGCTAACATGGCAGCTGAAATAAGCCTTTGCGGAGTATTTGCGGATTTTACGTGAACATGCTATCTCCAATTCTAGGCTCAATTACAGTCTACGTTCTGATGTCTTCTGATCTCTACAGTGGTTTTCAAATTGTTTTATTCTATGGATCACTTTTACTGGACTCTTTAGATAATAAACCTTACTTGTGCCACTTTTTAAAAATTAAAACTATCTGGAGTGGAGGGTATCACTCAGCAGTAGAGGAGCGCATGCTTAGAATGCACGAGGTCCTGGGTTAAATCTGCAGTACCTCCATTGAAAAATAAATAAACAAAAATAAATAAACCTAATGATCTGCCCCCCCAAAATTAAATTACAACTATCTAATTGGAATACATAAGATCAGCTCTTTATTTTGCCAAGAGTACCATAAAGACATACCACCATAGTATTTCTTCTTAAGGTTCTCAACATTTTTCTGCTTCCATGTGTACACAATCACACTCTCATTAAACACCTCTAATGACACTATAATGGTTCCTCAAAACAGGGGAAGAGCTACCTTGCTCTGACTCCGCCCCTCCCAGCCTCCCCTGTGAATCACTGCAATAATTTACACACACAAATATAAAGAGAGACCTCAATAAATGTTAATACAAGAAATCAGCCAGTGAACTACTTGTTGGTTACTTAAAACTAATGACTGCAAAAAAATGGATTAAGAACCTAGTAGGTGCTAGACCCCGTGCAAGGGATCCCATCTATACCATCTCATTTAATGCTCACAGCCACGCTGCAAGAGGCTCAGCGAAGTCAGGGAACTTGATTTCCTCACTTGATCACACCTAGAAACCAACCAGCTCTAGTGCATAAAGAACTCAAGAATCTGGACTTTAGAGTTCCAGTCCTGGCCCTTGGTGAACCTGGACCTGTCTCTCTGCCTCTCCCAACAGTAAGTCTCCCCATCTGTAAAATAAAACGTTAAAACTCCCTCCTGACTTCCATCTTATCCGAGTACCTAGGCTTAACTGAACTATGTCACTACAGCTGAGGCAAGTGTCTTGATTAAGCAAAAGAAAACTATCATATTCCCCAAGGCACAAAAATCACATACTAGAAGGAAAACGGATTCAATGCAGAGCTCCCTCCTTTTTCCCCTAAGAGCCACATACACAAAAAGAGGGTGGGATGAAGCAGCACGTGACCAAATCAATGAACGTGCCAAAGTGCAGCCCGTGGTTACACACCAATGAAAGAGCCGGGTTTCCCTCGTATCTGGCACCGGGCAGGGGCTCCCACGAGGGACTGTAGGAACTGGACTTCAGCAGTGTGCAACAGAGGAATGAGAGCACTGCACAGAGATCAGGTTATGGGGTGGCAGTAATGTCCCTCTGGTTGCTTCTAAGGAGTCTTTTAAACATTCTAGAAAGGCGGAAGTGGGGTGGGGGAAGGCAGGGCATCTCCAAACTGCAACGTCGTCTCTCAGGTTTGAGAAGCCCCTCTGGCTCCATTCACCTGGACATAGGGCAGGTGGTCAGCACCAGGGCCCCGGCGGCGGATGAGAGCGCACGCAGGGGAGACAACCGTCTGAATTGGGACGGGTACGGGGACTCCCAGAGACCTATAAAGGCACTGAACAGCAGCGTTGGTAGCCCTCTGGGCCAGGGCCCAGCAAGAGCAAACCTGCAGCAGGAAGCCTTTGTTGGCGGGAGGCTTCGATTTCTGACGCGGGACCCCTAAGGGGCCAAGCCAGGGCCGAAGGCAAGTGTGAGCACCTGGGGAAAGGAAATGGCCAAGACCTGAAGGCAAGAGTCAGTCCCTTGACTGCCCCACCGAAGGGATCCCCCAAGGCCATTCCCTGGGTGCAGACCCCAGACTCCCCTCGCCTCGCCCTAGAATCTCGAGGACACGGAAGGCCGAACCCCACACCCCTTTGCTCCCCTTGCTTCGGGCCACCGGCCTTCCCGTACTTACCGGGGCCCAGGGACCAGTCTTCCTCGCCCGGGTCCTCTCCCCTCCCTGCCCCCTCCTCACTTCACGTCCCCTCCTCCAGGGGCCGCAGCCATGTCCGTTACTGGCAACTCCAAGGGGATTTGCCTCCCTTCTCTGACAACGAAGGCGCCTGGCTAGCAATCTAAAGTCCTGGGCGACGATTGGTCAAAATACGAGACAGGCGGGACTTTCTGGCTTCTTATTGGCTGGGGGGCACGCTAGGCTGTAGCTGCAACCGCCCCCTCTGGGAGCCTGGCGGAATTAAGTGCAGTGATGCCGGCGGGAGAGCGCGCAACCACTGTCCATCCTTGAGCGTCGAGCCCAGGCGTCTTCTGATCCTGAAGTCCTGGCCAGAGGAGAGGCACGGCTTTTACCTCGATTAGTTTTACTACGGAATTATCCTTAAAAAAATAGACAGGACCCTACCACCCCTCGTCATTCTTTCTTTCTTTTTAAAATAAGCCCTTTGCAGAGCGCCTGTGTCTCCTACTCCTAAGCTCTTTCCTTGTTGCTGGGAACAAATGCCTAGAGACACCTTGCTCAGACACCTTAGAGGGAGTCCCTCAGGGACCAATACTGCGTCTAAAGCAAAGCTGGAGAATCTAAGGCAATACTGCAGTTTTCCCCCCAGCTCGGCTGAACTCTAAAGGGAAAAACAAGTTAAATTTTTTTTCCCCTAGATAATTAGAGAAATCGCCTGGGAGACCTCTCTTGGGAAAACAAAGCAAGTCTGTGTCAGTATTTACTTCTATTTTCCCAGGGATCTAAGTCTGGAGACTTGGTTTTTTTTGTTTGTTTGTTTTTTGTTTTTTGTGTTTTTTTTTTTTTTTTTTTTTTTGGTCTGTTTATAAAATTGGAAGAGAGTCATGGCTGGCCCTGGGAAGCAAGAGACACTTCTCCCTATTAATGAATTTAATTATGTAATTAAAATCTCTCTTCTCAGCTGGACAAGAAGGTTCCATTTCAGTTCTTAATCTTGTATGTTTGAACTGTTTTAGCTGTTGTCTAAAACTGGTAAAATCAGGTCACTTTCCTGCTTACAAAAATCTTTTGCAGTTTATCTTAGCAAATAGACAGAGTCCAAATCTCTCTCCCTGACATTCAAAGCCCCTCATAAGTTGACTCAGACATACATTTCCAGGCTTAACTCCCCAGAAGCTAAACTGCTCTTGCAGCTACATGGATTTACCACCATCCCCTAAATTCCTCGGGAATCCTCCCACCTCTGCTCCTTTGCCCAAAAGATCCCCTATGCTTTGAAGGTTCCCTCCTACCAATAAAGCCAATGTTCAAATACACACCCATCCTAAAAGTCTACCTCAAATACTACCTGCCTAAAAACCTTCCCTAACTTTTAGTCATTGAAACTCTCTCTGTAGTACTGTGCTTTTTCTTTGTGTCTCCATTGCCGCCTTTACAAAAGTATGCTTGCACAGAATTATTTTTGTAAGGCCTCAAGCTCCCTGAAGATAGCTGGTTTATCTTGGCAGCCCCCACAGTACCTTACTCAGAGCCTGGTCCCCAGCAAATATTTGCTGAATTGAACTAATCAATTGCCTGTATCTTACATCTTTTCACTTCATCCCAGAAGGTTTACATGGTGACATTTGGTTAACAAATGTAACACAGTCATCCTGCCCTGCCCCACTTTGTACTCCATCCCCTCTGGCCATACTTGTTTCTCTGTTCTGTGAGGTTTTATGAATATCACTCAACAAATTTGAACCAAGTGCCTACCAGTTTCAGGGACTGTGCTACAATTCTTCACACTCTGACCATCCCTTCTGATAATCGCCCCAGCCATAAAACTTTGCTGAAGAAGTAAATCAAATCACTTGGTTCAAAACATACCAATACACCCTCTCTAAATTCACCCTGGCTAGCCTTTTTTGTGTCTCTGGGGTCCCTACGGCGATGTCTTGTTGGTTGCCTAGAAAGTGCAGTCAACTGTACCAAACTGTCTTCATTTTTCTGGAGCATCCTCTGTCTCTCCGTAGCAAAATGACCTTGATGAGAAGACCAAGTCCTGCCAGTGGAGCTGTCTCATCCACTTCATCTACTTCTATTTCCCTTTCATCATTCCTCCAAGGATGAGATACTCCTCTGCCTTTCCCCATCTGTATCGTCAGTCCTTTCCCTGACCCCAGCCTATTTCCCATCTCTAGGCTTAGCTTATGCTGTTTGCTGTGCCTGAAATGCCTTTCTCCTTTCTTCCTAACTCCCTGCCATCCTTTAAGATCAGGTTGGCTTGTCCCTGCTCTGTTTTCTCATAATTCCCTGAAGATGAATGTGTCATTTCACTTACCACATTGTTTTACATATTTGACAGGAAAATAATATTAATAATTCATTAGCATCCAAGGTCTCTTTCTCTCCTCCTGCCTGATAAGGAGGACTCTGTTCCTGTTAGGTTGCCAGCTTATTGCACAGGATCAGAATAATAGGGAAAAGGTAGGACCGATAAGACCAAACCTTGAGTGATTTGGCTTACTTTGGATAGGATGCCGAATTACTGGCAGGTGAGAGCAGATGGGTTTTTAAAAGAGGGCAGGAGGGAGGGGAGGGTATGGCTTAAGTGGTAGAGCAGATGCTTAGCATGCATGATGTCCTGGGTTCAATCCCCAAGTACCTCCTCTAAAAATAAATAAACCTAACAACCACCCCCCCAAAAAATTAAATAAATAAAAGAGAGCAGGAGAAAGTGAAGTGAGAGGGTATGGATTAGGGAGGAGATGGAGGAATTTTGGAGAGAGGGCAAAAGGGAAGCTTGAGAGCAGAGTGAGAAATGCCTTAGGTGAATAGGTGGAATGCTTTTCCCTGTTATTCTGATACTGTATGATGACCTGGGAGACTGGACGTAGCCATCCGCCAAGCTTGATGTAGTTAAGAACACTGTCTCTTTATGTGTCCTTTCTCTTCCTGTGAGCCCCTTGAGTTCAAAGACTATGTCTTATTCATCTTTGTGTCACTGCTGATTAACAAAGTACCTGGCACACAGCAGGTGTCTGATAAATGTTTCTTGACTAAATGATGTTGGTGCTCAATTATCCCCTCTAGCATCTTTAGCTGCTTCCATTGGATCCTTTCCCCTAATTCTATGAACACTCATAGTTCTCATCTCTCCTTAAAACAAAAGAAGGAGGGGGGATAGTAGAGGGACAAGAGGAGAAGGGAAAAGGAAGAAAGAGAGGAAGAGGAGAAGGCCCTCAGGAAAGGGGAAGAGCAGAGTGATGAGCCACCAAGCCAGAGGAGTCAGGCAGCAGCTCATGCGGGGTCTTCTACAGCCTTAAGGGTTTTGAGCTTTATTTTGAAGACATCGAAAAGCTACTGGAGGGTTTTAAGTGAAAGAGTGCCACAACCTGATTAGCATTTATAAAAATACTCAGGTTGGCTGCTGAATAGAGAATGGATTGAAGAAGCAAGAGCAGTTTTGAGAAGCCCAGAGAGGAGGCTTGGCAGTAATCTGAGCAACACAGCCCCTGTGCTAAGGGGGTAACAGCCCAGGTAGCAAGAAGTAGGGGTGCTCGAGAGACCTTTAGCAGGTAGGTTAGGCGAAACTTAGTGATTGATCAGGCTTACAGTTTGGGGAGAAAGTGGGAGGGATGACTCCTAGGTTTCTCCACCCTGGACCTCATAGGGTGTCGGATGTAGACAACGTACCTCTGCTCAGCTCCAGGTGCCTCAAAAAAGGCTAATTTAGAGCAAAGAACTGAACAGAACATCATCCAGAAAACATTCCTGTTTCTTTATGACTTCACTTCATCTAGATGGAGATATGAGAGGTGAGTTAGAAAACGTGAGTAACTTCGGCAGGACTGATTCAGGATTTTGAACAAGGAGTGACATGCTGAATCACATTCACACGGAAACAAGCTCCTCCCGCCTCACACCAGAGCATCCTTCATGTCGCACCATCCTTTCAGCCTAACCAGGTGTTTCAAGGTGATAGGATGACATGGTGATTGTTTAAGATTCCTGGGCTTAATTTTTTTTTTAACACAACTGAACTGAACACCATCATCGGAATTAGAGTCCCTTGCCAGAAGTCACCATTTCAGGATCCACATTCTTCAAATGACTGAGAAGTATTGATTGTTGCTGCAGCCAATAGTTTCAGACCGACTTCCTACTTCCAGGCTCTCTGAAAGGATGCACCACATGATCGAAGAACGTGAGCAGACAGTTTACACAGGAAGAAACCAAGTATCAAGAATTGTTATTTGGGGAGAAAGGTTCTTATTAATAAGCAAAGAACATTCAATTAAAAAGGATCACAGAGGTGCCATTTCTCTCCTTTTCTGTTAGATAAAATAATAAAATTTAATAATGTGGAAACTGTAATGAGACTGGTAGCTTTAAACATTACTTCTTTATATATATATGTACATATATATTTAAAGTATAGTCAGTTACAATGTGTCAGTTTCTAGTGTACAGCATAATGTCTATCATGCATATGTATACATATATATATTCATTTTCACATCCTTTTTCATTAAAGGTTATTACAAAATATTGAATATAGTTCCCTGTGTGATACAGAAGAAATTTGGTTTATCTGTTTTTACATATAGTGGTTAAACTTTGCAAATCTCAAACTCATGAATTTATCCCTTCCCATCCTCTTTCCCCCAGTAACCATAAAATTTAAACATTACTTCTTTTTTTTTTTATTTTTGGGGGGAGAAGGTAATTAGGTTTATTTATTTATTTATTCATTTATTTTCAGAGGAGGTACTTGAACCCAGGACCTTGTGCATGCTAAGAATGCTCTCTACCACTTGAGCTATACCCTTCCCCCCTAAACATTACTTCTTGATTGCAATCTACATTGTTATAATATCTGCTGGGCAATCTGACAGCAGGTGATAAAGAACCATAAGAAAATCAACTCTTTTGTCTTGATTATCTCTTTCTATGGCAGTACACCTTTAGGAAATCATTCCAAAGCTGTGTAGAGGTGGGTGGGTGGCAGATACAGCAGTGAACAAGTAGATAAAAATCCCTGCTTTCACTGAGCTCCCATTGTAGTTGGGGGGGGTAGTTGCCAACAGATTAAAAAAACAAGGAAGTAAAATTGTCTGTCAGATGACGGTAAATGATATACAGAAAAATAGTTGGGGGAGGTGAACAGAGGACAATGAAGGGTTGGGGTATTTGAGATGGGTGACCAGAGACAACTTCACTGAGAACATGTACTTGAGCAAACATTTGATTTAGTGCATTTTGTATTTACTGTCTCACTGATGAGGGTCTTTCTTGAGCCCTTTGATTTGCCAGAGAGGTCCTATGGGAGAACTTTGTTGTAAATACTGAGAAGGAGTAATTCTGACATTTTTTTGTCCTTTCAAAGAGCAATCCTGAAACAAGGGCACAATTTCACAATATGAGCATCTGGCTGCATTCCCTTTTTCTGAAATTTAAGTCTCTGCATATGATGACTGTCCACACAAAGACTTGGTTCATAACAGCCCCAAATGGGAACCAACTCAAATGTCCATCAGCAGAAGAATGGATGCACAAATGGTGGTATAGCCATACAAGGGAACACCATGTAGCAGCAAAATGAATGAACCAACGATACACATCACGGTATGAGTGAATCTCACAGAAATTACACTGAAGGCAGGAAGCCGGACGTAGATTACACACCAGATGATTCCATTTATATGACTTTGTAGAAGATGAACTTCAAAGAGGAGCCAATGGAGATGGAAAGCCATTGGAGGTGGTCCAGGTGCCAGCAGACAAGGCAGCCATCCTTACTCCCCACCCCAACCCCAGGAATCTCTCCAGCACTTTATTTCCCAAACACCAACTCCAGACTTCTCTGTCTGGCATTCTGAATTCGTTTTTGCACTGCTTCTTAGCACTTGAGGTGTAAATATCACTTCATTAACTTTTAAGCTCTCCAAGAGCATGGACAGTGCCCTACTGCGTTTTAATTCCTCACACATTATCAGAGTGACTGTTTACATATACAGGTCACGTCCTTACAGTAACACCAAAAGTCCTGAAAAGGGAGGAAACACTCTTTGTTTAGGAAATACTTGATAAAAGTTTTAAGGAAAGATGAGACCCATAAGGCCTAGGTCTGCAAACATCAAAGCAATAAGAGAAGGAGCCCAAATGTTCTGCATTAAAAAACGAACCAAAAAATTGAAATTAGATGGAATAAGAAAGGGAAGAGCAGAGAGGAAGGCTGAGCCATGTGAAGGGAAGTTGGAGCCTGAACTGTGGAAAAGGCAAAGGACTTTTAGGGAAAAATACCCTGGTATGAATTTAAAGTTACTTGTGTTTCTACAGTGTAAATCCCTGCATCTCCCTAACCTAACCCTTCAGTAGAGACATCTACATGTACAGATGGCTGTGTGAGTGGTTGGTTTAGTGAAAATTACTGAGCAGCTGTATAGATAAGGAACTACACCAGTGGGATTGTGGGAGAATCCCTGAAGTAAACCAATTCACCTGGGAACCAGAAGCAATCATAAGAACATAAGACTGTGCAGAGAATTCTTTCGACTGGGGTTTAAGTTAGTATTGTCTAGATCACAAAGGACCAAGGAAGCCCCCTGCTGATACCTAAACTACATTGACATACAGGGGTCTTCTAACCTGGTAGATATGCTAACGGAGGGAGCAGCCGGCTTCCTTTTAGTGCAAGAGAACACTGGCTTATCTACAGAGGGGGATGTCAAACAGGATGGAGAGCATTAAAGCAACAGTAACACATCCTGCAGAGGAGTGCTCTTTGTCAGTGCACAGCCGGGTCTGTATAGGATAACAGACATGCTTCCTGGAATATAAACAGCTGCTCTTGGCCCGCCCCTCTTGCTCGTAGAAATACATTCTTCTGCTGGCTTCTGGGTCACTGGTTTACCTCCTGCCTCACTGGTTACTCCTTCTCAGTCCCTCTTACTAGCTCCACCGCTAATCAGCCCCTAGGTATTGGAGTGAGGAGGGCCTCTTCTAGGGGGCTGAATTCAATCTTATGGTTCTAAATACCATATACATGCTGATGACTCCCACATTTCTATCAGTCTTTTTTTTCTTTAATTAAAAAAAATTTTTTTAATGGAGATACTGGGGACTGAACCCAGGACCTCATGCATATTAAACACACTCTCTACCCACTGAGCTATACCCTCCCCACTGTCAGTCTTAATCTCTCCTCTTTTTTGTTTTTAATTCTTATTTTTTCTTGACATGTAGTTGATGTACAATGATAATTTCAGATGTACAGCAAAGCGATTCAGTTATATACATACATATGTATTTTTTCAGTTTCTTTTCCATTATGGCTCATTACAAGAAGTTGAATATAGTTCTCTGTGCTATACAGTGGGTCCTTGTGGTTTATCTATTTTATATATAGTAATACGTATCTGTTAATCCCAAACTCCTAATCTGTCCCTTCCCTCACCTTCTTCCCCCTTGGTAACCACAGTTTATTTTCTATGTCCGTGAGTCTATTTCTAGTTTGAATAAAATTTGTTTTTGTTTTTTTTTTTTGGATTCCACATACAAGCAACATTATATGATATTTGTCTTTGTCTGACTTACTTCACTTAATATGTTAATCTCTCCTCTTAATTCCAGATTCACTTACTTAGTTGCTTACTTAACACCGCCACTTGGGTGTCTAACTGGTATCTCAAATTAAAAAAATTCAAAGCCAAGCTCATAGCCTCTTCCCTGCAACAGCTTTCTTATTCCAGTCCTCCCCTTTGCAGTAAGCGGCACTAGCAAATACCCTAGCTGCTCCAGCCAAAACCTCTCATCTTTGATTTATTCCATTTTCTCACTTTCTCTATTCAATTAGCAAGTTCTATGGGCTCTAACTACAAACTACACCCTACTCTGTCTACTTCTCTCATTTCCAACTCTACCACCCTGGTCCAGGCTGCTATCAACACCTGCTGGACTATTGCAGCAGCTCCTAATTAGGGCCCTGTTTCTTCTTGCCACCTCCCCCAAACACACACACACAATTCAGTCTCAGCACAGTTGCCAGATGGATCTTTTCACAACATAAGTCACATCGTGTCACTCCCCTGCTTGAATTCCTTGAATGGCTTCTTCATACTCAGACTAAAAATCTCAAGTCCTTACTGTGATGTATTAGTCATCTATTGCTGCCTAACAAATTGCCCCCAAGTTTTGTATTTTAAAAACCATATGCATCTATTATCTCAGACAGCTTCTCTGGGTCTAGAATCTGAGAGTAACTTGGCTGGATGATTCGGACTCTGGGGTCTCTCATGAGGTTGCAAATCAGGATGCTGGCCAGTCACCTGAAGGCTCCATCGGGGCTGCAAGACCCAGGGTGCCTTGACTCACGTGCCAGGAGAGTTAACACTGTTTGTTGGCAGGAGGCCTCAGATCCTCATCACAGGGGCTCCAGAGCACTGTATGAGTAGCCGCAGGACATGGCAGCTGGCTTCCCACAGAGTGAATGATCTAAGGGAGAAGAAGGCAGAAGCCCCAATGTCTTTTGTGACCTATCCTTAGAAGTCATGCTCCTTCATTGCTACAGTAGACTTCTGGTTACACAAGACATCCCTATTCAACGTGGTGCACATGTGGTGCGGGAGGGGAACCACACAGGAAATTAATCCCAAGAGGCAGGGATCACTGGGGCCCACCTTAGAGGCTGGCTGTCACACATGGCCTATGAGACCCCACATAATCTTAACCCTACTTAGATTTCCAGTTTCCTTCCTACCACTGCCCCCTTGTTGCTCAGCAGGCTCCAGGCACACTGGCCCTCTTTCTTTTTCTCCAACACACCTTGTATGTTCCTGCTTCAGGACCTTTGCACATGCTATTCCCACAGCCAGAATGCCCTTCCTTGGGAGGTTTTCATAATCGAATGTCGCCTTCCAAGAGGACGCCCCTGACCCCTCAACCTAAAATGCCCCCCATCACTAGATTATTTATTTATTTATTTATTTATTTATTTATTTATTTATTATTATTTATTTATTATTATTTATTTATTTTAGAGTGCTGATCTCTATCTGCTATATTTTCTTGTTTATTTGTTCATTGTCAGTCTCCTTCACTACAATACAAGCCTCATATGAACAGGAAATTGTATCTATTTTGGTCATTGCTGCCTTCCCAGCACTTAGGACAGTACCTGGCACACCCTCATGACTTTGACAAATGAGCGAAGGAAGGGCTTTCCAAGGTCTGATGAAATATCCCACAGGAACATTCCACCTGCTTCTGACTTCATGCTTTCTAAGCATCCTTCTGACAGCTCCTTGAGTGTCAAAAGCAGTGAAGGCATGTCCTGGGAGACACATGTGACTAATAATATTATCAGTAATAGTTAACTTTTACATAGGATTTACTATGTACTATGCATTATTTGAAGTGCTTTCCATAATAATGCATGATAACCCACAAGGATGGATATATTATCATTCACATTTCAGAGATGAGAAAAATGAGGTCCAGAGGGTCCAAGTAACTTGCCACTAGATCACACAGCTACTGAGTAGTAAGCAGGATTCAAGCCAGGTAGCCTGGCTTCAGTAGCCAGGTTCTTTGTTTTTTTAACCATACAGCTTTGTTGAGATATAATTCATATGCCATATAATTCACCCATTTACAGAGTATCATTCAATGGCTTTTAGTATATACACAGAGTTCTGCAGCCATGACCACACTGATTAGAGAACATTTTCAGCATCCCAAAAAGAAACCCTGTACCACCAGGCACTCAATTCCATTTGTCCCCAACCTCCTCCTCCAGTCTCAGCTGACCCCTAATCCACTTTCCATCTTTATAGATTTATCTCTTCAGGACTTTTCATATAAGTGGACTCACACAGCACATGATCTTTTGTGACTGGTTTATTTCACTTCACACAATGTTTTCAAGGTTCATCCATGTTGTGACATATACCAGCCCTCCATTCCTTTTCATTACTGAGTAATATTCTAGTACATGGATAGACCACATTTTGTTTATCTTTTATCTATTCATCAGTTGGTGGCCACTTGAGTTATCTCCACTCTTTGGCTATTATGAATAATGCTGCAAGAATATGTGTGTTCGTTTTTGTGTAGATATGTGTTTTCATTTCTTTCCGGTAGATAGATACCCAGGAGTGAAACTGCTGGGTCGTTTGGATACAGAGACCAGGCTCTTAAAGGCTTCACTCTGCAGCCTCCTGTAGTGAATGAATACCATGAATCAAGAGTCATATTGGCTTAAACTACATTAGTCTAAGGGTCTTAGCACAACTGACACCTGCCTGACCCGAGGGGCTGATCACTTCCAGGTGACCTAAAACCCAAGAGGTGAGGTGCTGCCCTGAGAATGACAAAAATGCCCCCAGAGAAAAACTATTGCCAGTTGCAGACTCCTTGCGTAAGGTCTGTGCCCCTAAGGTTGATGCCACTTTCTTTTCTTTTTTTCTTTTTGCCACTTTCTTTTTTAAGGGGAGAAATGAGTTTGCATCAGTTCGCCTGCATCTTCTCATCCATGGCCTTCTCTGATCACACTTGTAAGATGATTGGTTAGTGTCTGGAGGTGCTGTCAATACCTGGAAATAGAATATTGCTGTTCCAAATAATTGGTCATTTTAGGGATCAAGTGGAACTGAGGTCTTGCAATACTTTTCCCTGCCCTTCAGCTCAGGCTCACATGGCCCTATCAGCCCCTTAGGACCAAGGCTGCATCCACTCACAGTGATGGGTCTTTCTCCCCACATAGCTCATCAGGATGTGCAGACAAAAGGAAGTTAGCTATGAGACACCAAGGCCCTACTGTAGAGCACAGGGAACTATATTCAAGGCCTTGGAATAGCCTATAATGAAAAAGAATACAGGGGTGTGAGTACAGCTCAGTGGTGGAGTATGTGCTTAGCATCCACTAGGTCCTGGGTTCAATCCCCAGTAACTCCATTAAAAAAAAAAAATAGTCTCTTAAAACAAAACTTTTTCAAAAAATAAAGAGAAAGAATATGAAAGGGAATATAAATATGTATGTATAATTGAATCACTAGGCTGTACACTAGAAACTAACACAACATTGTAAATCGACCACACTCCAGTAAAAATAAATATATAAAAGAACAAACAAACGAAAAGGAAGTCAGCTACAGAATCCACAAGAGCCACAAGCCTCAAAGAAGGGGCCTGACAGCTTGGAGGGGACTGGTGCTTTGGGATTTGCCTGAGGGCACCACCTGAGACTTTCCCTTTCAGGTCTCTCTGCTGAGCTCTGGATAATCCCTTGGCAGGTTGGCAGTATCACATGCCTCAGCGGTCACTGCTACCTTGCCCACCTGAGGGGGCCCGCCTCAGGGGCCTGCTGGCTCAGTAAGGACTGTGTGATCAGTGCCAGCTCATAAGCGCAGGTGCCCTCCCCGGGAAAGCATTCTGGGGCTCAGGAGCAGACAGCCCCACGCCGAGCAGTTTCATCTGGGTCATAAAGGCCAACAAATATCCGTTGTTGCCTTGGTTTTGTTTTGATTTTATCATGGGTGTGGTGAGCGCGTAGGTCAGAACCAAACGAACTTTAGTATCCCCTGAATGTCTTTATTGGACTGAAGTTCATGTCTGTTTGCAGTTCTCATAATAAAGCCCTTGAATTCACTCGCTGTCTTTCCTTTAGGTTCTCATGGATAACCTAAAACATCCCTTAGAAATGGGCTGCAGTCAGTAACAACCTATGGTACCCGTATTCTAGAAGGCAGAAACGGTGGGACCACTGGGCTAAGTGGCTTTGCTCAGGACCACATAGTAAATGAGCTGTGGCTTGAAGCTGAAAATAAGCCTCGTCTTGTCATTCATCACACCCTTCCCACAGCCGGACAGCTTAAGCCTCCTCTCGCCGCCAGCTGAGTTTGCGAGGGGAGGGGGCACGTGAAGTAGCGAGAAGATGCCTGCTGCGCGCGCACCCTCGCCCCGCTCCGCCCCATCCCTGCCGATTTGAACGTGCCCTTCCAGCTTCTAGACTGGGAGGGAAAATCCGAGCTTAACTGGAAGGTACAGTGTGTGGCTTTCTTTGTTTTCTTTATCCCTGCTAAACAGCCAGGTGATTCTGGGGTCGCAGAGGAACAGCTTGGCCCAAGCTGTCAATCTGTAGGCTGCAGATTTAAAAACTGAAAGTGATTAAGTCCAAATTTACCTAATGGAGGGAAAAAAAAAAAAAAAGCAGGGGAGAGTTGGGGGGTGAGGAGGGACTTTAAATAAAAAATACACAACAATTTTCCTATTCAGCATTGTAATACCAGTTGCTTGATATAACTCATAATTTCCAAGTAAAGAGTGATGTATGGGGCCATCTAGAAAGGAATATTATGTTCCTAAAAGATAAACATTTGAATTTCCTCTACGAAATGAATTCCCAGTGGGGGCAGTATTGCCCCAAAGGGGGAAAAAAGAAAGTCGGTTCTTGGAAGACGAAAAAAATCTGGGATCTTATAAGAGTTTGTGGTCTTCCAAAGCTCAACTCTACCCCACAGAATCTTATTTCTTAGTATTTAATTTCCCTCATGAAGGAGAATTTCAATTCAATTTACTTTTTCTCTTGGGGAGGGGGAATGATAAAAATTTTGAAAAACTTTAAAACACTGCTCTAGAAGAAGGTCTGCTTTCTCATGGAAAGACTGCATCAGCACAGAACATCTTTAGCTCTGATTTTTTTTCTAGAAGTCTTAATTCTTAATTGGGAGTCAAACACCCAGGGTCACATCATTGGAATGATGGCAGTCAGTCCTGCATAATCTGGAGGGCAGCATCCTGCCAGGATTTGTTGGGCAGAGATGGGTGAGCACGGGGAAAGAAGAGGGTCTTCTGGCTCAGGCTGTCTCCAGCCCCGCACCCCCCCCCCAGTCACATGACTCACGCAGGTGGTTGCTCTCCTTTGCAAGAGGTTAATTTCAAGAGTGTCAGGAATGCAAACTCTGAGAAGGAAGGTAGGAGAATCTCTTAAATTTTGTGCTAGTGCCAACACGGAATTACTGTGCCATTATTAGTTAAAAATGAAGTCTGTGTCCCAAAATACTGCCCCTTGGACAGAGCCCACAGACCTAGCAGCTTGCTTGCTGCTGCTTCCCAGGGTCTGCTGTTCCAAGCCCACCCAACATGGTTGCTTGTTGAGGGGGGGATGGGGAGAGGGAGGTAGTTGGACATCGGGTCTGGAAGAGGACAAAGACCCTCACTTGATCAAATGAAATAATGTGTGTGAAGATACTGGTCAGATGAGATAATGCATGCTTTTGCACTGCAAAGTGTATTCAGTATTTTATAAATCCTCCCCCTAACGGTGTGAAAAAGCTACATGAAGGAAGACAGGTTTATTTAAAGGCGATGACCAGATCCCTGCCTTGATTTCACCACAGAAACTTGGGATAATTGATGGCTGTTTATAAAACTTCTTTTCTATCTTTGGGTGACAGGGGCTTGGTGAGAGTGTGGGATATATTATCAGCTGTTACTCCACCTGGCCTTCTGCAACCTCGTCTCAGATTGCTGGCTGCTTAGTTATTTTTCATTGCAATCCTGTCCTTTCTTCCTGTGTCCATAGAAACTGCCAGTAATGCAGGGACTCGTTCTTTCATGGGGCCTCTAAGATTCTCACAGCTTTGCTCTGAGCCCGAGAACTTTCCCCATTAAGCCAGAAATAGGGCTGGTGTATCTATTGGTGATGTCTTCTAATTTAAACCAAAAGTGTCCCCTTTTCAGGGGAGAGGTTATAGCTCAGTGGCAGAGCATGTGCTTAGCATGCACAAGGTCCTGGGTTCAATCCCCAGTACCTCTATTTAAATAAATAAACCTAATTACCAACCCCCCAAACAAACAAAAAGTGTCCCCTTTTCCATTTGAATGCTGCTTAAGATATACCCCACTGAGAGAGTCCTTGCTCAGGATTTGGTTGTGAGGAATCAGAGTCTTCATACTTAAAAAGCCGATGATCAGTCATTTTGTAGAATAATCAGTGCCCGACCCCTGCAACGTGAAAAAGCACATGTACTGAAAACCTAGCTTTGCTATCAGGCAGAGAATGTGCATTAAATGTGTTTCATCACTTTTGTGTCTCTTAAGGGTTTGGTTGACATAGGAATTTGGGAGCAAGTTCCTAATATGCTTGATGCACTTAACCCTGTCAGTGTTCTTCCAGCTCCTGAGGCAGTAGGCTGTGAGGGTTACAAGTGGAGCCTAGTCAGGTAAACCCAAGTTTGAATTCCAGAGCTGATACTTCCTGGCTCTGAGACCTTTCTCAAAGCCTCAGTTTCCTCATCTGGAAAATTTCGATAACAAGAGAACTTTCTCACTGGCTTGTTAAATGAGATCAGGAACAGAAGACGATAAACCCAGTGCCTGGCACAGTGAGTGTTCACTATGCAGTGGTTGTGATTATTAGTGAAATGGGTTGCTGAATGAGACAGAGCAGGGGAAATCTGATTTGGGAGAAAAGCAGCTAAGTTAAATCTCACACAGAATTTTACAAACCCTATGTTATGTATGTATGTTAAAAAAAAAGTATTCTATTTTGTAATAGGTAATCCATGCACATAAATAGTTCAAAAGAAACAAAGAAGTATGAAACATAGGTCTCCCTCCCACCCCTGACCCTGACCTCCCAGTTCCCCTCCCCGAGGCAATTAATAAACCAGTTTCCTGAGAATCGTCCAGGAAATTTTCAGTATTGAAAAATTCCTACCGAGGGAAAGAGTTTTGAAGGGCAGAAGAGTTTGATTATAAAGACAGCTGCCTGTGTGTCGTGTTGGACCCCAAGTGTACCAAGTATTTTGAAAGCATATTTAGTTCTCTGCAGCCTGAGCCAGACTGGATGAAGTCTTTCTAGCTATAATAAGACACTTGGGCTCAGAAAAGCAATATGATTCAGAAGCAGGATTCACAGCTCCCAAAGCAGAGCCCCTCATGTTTGGCGGGGGATGTCAGGGCAGGGCAAAGCAAAACTGTGAGATCTGAACTCTGGACTGTGGGCTCATTCCCGACATTCCCTGTTTGCCAAGCCCGCATTGCCGACATTCCCCTGGGGCTTAGGTTCTCCGCTCTCCCCCTGGACAGGGATACTCGGGGTCACATAGTTTTGCCTTCAGCTGCTGGAGGGGCTGGAGGACAGGTTGGAGGAGACAGTGATCCAAAGCCAAGTGAAATAAGCAAGGATCCCTTCCTGCATTCTCCCCTGACCTGCTGGAGTCCAGTTTCTATTCTGTAAAATGCACAGATCTTATATTTATCCAGGATCCACTGGGTAAATTTAAACCTGCTCAAGTCCCAAGAAGCACCTGTTTATTGGCCAAACAGGGCTATTTGTTGCCCTACTGTTAACAGGGTAACTGCGTGTAAATATGGAGCCAAGAGGGCTCACTCACTGGCCTCCCAGCTTCTGTCAAACAAACAGGTATTGAGTCACCCAACTGAATGGGATTTTGCAACCTTGGTAACACATTCCTGGTACTTAACTCTACATCAAAAAGTTCCCACTTAAATCTAACCTGAATTCACCAAGCTGGAATTTGTCTGGTATCCAGTTATTAAGGAAAATGGTGGTGACCATCTCTTGTGCGCTTGAAGACATTCATTAGTCTTTGTCCCTTTAATACGAAATGAAAGCCCATCCAAGTTCTTTCATCTTCCACCTAGATTCAATTTCTAACCCCTCAGATGCTCCTGTGACTGTCTTTGTGCTCTCTTTTCCCAGCCTCCAAACCAGGCCCCATGCAGAATATCAGGGAAGACCCCTGACATAGCATCTTTGTGTGTGTGTGTGTGCGCGCGCGCGCGTGTGGATGTTCATTGCCTTTTCAGTCACAATAGCCAAACACTGGAAACAATCCAAATGTCCACTAATTGGAGAATGGATAAACAAAATGTGGTATATCTAAAACTGAGGAGTCCCACTTAGTAATAAAAAGTGACGAATTACTGATGTGCACAACCAGGTGGATGAATCTCAAAATTCTTACACTGAGTCAAAAAAAGCCAGATCCAGAAATGTTTATGATGTCTGGTTCCATTAATTTTTTATTTTGTAACTTTTTTGGGGGGGCGAGGTAATTAGGTTTATTTGTTTATTTATTCTTTAAATGGAAGTACCAGGGAATTGAACCCAGGACCTCATGCATGCCAAGCATGCACTGTCATTGAGCTATACCTTCTCCCCGAAATGATTCCATTTTAGTAAAATTCAAGAAAATGCAAAGTGTGTTATAGTGACACAAACCACATCAGTAGTGTCTCCTCCAGTAACTGCCTGGGGCCAGGGATGGAGGAACAGATCAACTGCAAAGGGCCACAAGGAAACACCTGAGGTGGTTGGAAGTCGTCTGTATCTTGCTTGTGATGATGGTTTCACTATACACACACACACACATTTACATACACACACAGATATATACACATACACACAAACTCATTGATGTGTACATGGACATAGCATCTTTTACTCTATTTTCTGCTTCCCTTGCATCCTCCAAGCCTTTGGAGCTGCTTGCCTGATTCATCTTAAGCCTGCGTGTATATCAGCTCAGCTATATAAAGCTCAAGATTTTCTCCATCTGATATTCCTAAATGTCAGAGTGGACGAGTGATGATCCTCCTTTCTGGCCTCTAGGCAGTTCTGCTATTTATATTGATCTGAGTTCATGATGGTGCTTGTAGAGATTTAATTTTCCTAAAGCCCAAGCCCTCACGTTAACTTGGGAGAGGGTGGAGATTTGATTTCCTGAGCCGAGCCAAAGACTCAGGAACGGAGTTGATTCCTAGCCTCAGAAGGGCTGCCGGCAATACTGTGAAGCCAGTTGCTTTATTTCTTTGGCGCTCAGAGCAGAAGAACAGAGATAACGTTAGTAAACTTCCCCCAGGGGTTTTGTGACTGGCTAAGGTCTCAAATGGACTGAAAAAAAAAAAAGAAGAAGAAAAAGAAGGAATTGGAAAATCACAAAGCATTAGAATTGATTTTCAAGCAATTCTATCCTATTTTCAAGTAAAATGAGCCTTAAGAAAGCAAGTATAATACATTACCGATTACATCACACAACAGCCTACACTTATTATGACTAAGGGCCCTGAAGCCCAGTTAGATGAGATAAATTATGCCAAGTGCCTTGGACAGCGCCCTAAAACAGGGATGGAACTCAGGACAAGTTAGTTCTCTTCCTAATTGTATTGCTGTTAACCAGAAAGGTTAAAGGAGTAATGGAGTCAACGTTCTGCTGGATGCTAATTAAACCGTCAGCTATGTTGTCTATAAAACACAGCCAGTACATGGTGTCTATAGCCAAAACAACCAGGGAGGGCTGTTCCCGGTGACAGCCTGGTTTAGGTTGTCTGGCCACCTCGGGAGGGGCCTTGAGATGCCACTGAGTCCCTGAGAGGACTTATTTTCAGTCCTGACAATTATCTTAGTGTCATGGTCCAGACACCATAATAACAGTAATAATACTAACAATGAACATTTTTTTTAGAGCTTACCGAGGGCCAGGCTCTGACTTAAACACACTTCTTGCATTATTTCATTAAGGATTCTAAGACAAATGTTCAGACACTGAGGATCCTTGCCAGAAAGTGGGACACCAGAAACCTTTCCACTGAGCTATCTAAATTAGAAAAAGGTTGAGAAAGAGAGAATAAATTCCATAACGTTCTGCCCTTGGGTCATAAAACCAAAAGAATAGTCTAGCAGCCGAAATATGTTTCACACAAGAAGGCAGGGAAAATGCAGCTTTGGGGTTTATTAAGTAAATGGGGAAATATTACTTCTGTTCTTTGGTAACCACAAAGAATTGAAACTTGTGGTTAAAGATTAAGGGGTTAGGGAGAGTGAGAGGGGAGGATTGTCTTGTTCCTTCCTGATGCCTTTTCTGGTTCCAGGGACTTAGGGTTTCCATTGCATAGGGTGCAACTGGATATTTCCTCCACACTTCATTGCTGGGACCTGGCAAGTGGCATTTCCTGGCACTCAGGAGCAGCGAGTTCCTGACAGCAGCAAGGTCGAATCCATTTTTGGAGCTAAACACCCACATTCCTTTACGGTGAGTTCTGCAACCTCGAGGCAGGCTTCACTAGAGTGCCCTCTAGTGGTAACCACAGGGAGTTGCCCAATTTTCCAGCCTATGGATGATGAATCACCCCAGAAATGTTAGACTCCTTGTGGCAACAGAAGCCTCTTGGTTTGTTCCGTCACTAATTGCCCTGTGGTTGGTGATGACAAATGCGGCTGACAACATGAGCAAGTTGACGTTATTCCACTTGCTAATTAAAACCATGAAGTACACTTTCATGTGAAACACGAAAGCCCTGAAGATGCTTGTATATGTCCAACCTCCCACCTGCGGCAGTGATTGCTCTGAACTGGAATGAGACACTTGTCCACCAGTGATGCAACTTCTCTATAAGGTGGCAATGGGCTGTCTCCTCTCTAGAGGGGCCTTAAGACTGTAGAGGAAAAATAATGGTGATAATCTACAAACTGTTTAGAGATTGTTGGTTGGCTGGAAGTATAGGTGTGTATACTTGAGACAGCTAAAAGATATGGCCTGATAAGTTTTTAATAACTATGGGAAATGAATCCATATGGGGTCATTAAAATGAAGACAGGGAAAATTGAGATGTGAGAGTCTAAGGTTATGACTAAGAAACATTTTACAGCACTTTTATGATGCATTATCTTATTTTGTTTCATTTTCACAACTCTGTCTTGAGATGTATTTTTTCCTCATTTTTCCACATGAGGAAATTAAGTCACAAGCAGCTAATATCACATGTCAGAGATTACAATCATTTAGCGGAAGGGCTAGGAGTGGAACCACCTCTCCTGCCTTCAATACTGTGTTTATTTCACTGGGTCTCTTGGGTCAGTCCTCCGATCCTCAGGCTGGAAAAGGGGGAGTCATCCTTCATTTCTCACTCTCCCTCACCTCTCACGTTCAGTCCACCAGCAAGTGGAAATCACAGGTCTCCACGCTCTGTTGCTGCAACCTGAGGTTTCCCCCTGCAATGAAGAGCTCAGGTCTGCCCATCCCCATGCCCCTTCTGTCCACCTCCAACACATCTTCCCAGTCCAGACTCCCTTAGACGGTTGACACAGGCTTCTGAAAATTGTTAAATATTTACTTGTTCAGCAGATGACTGGTTAAAGAAGATGTGGTAAGTATATATCTACAATGGAATACTACTCACCCATAAAAAATAATGTGATAATGCCATTTGCAGCAACATGGATGGACCTAGAGGTGATCATATTAAGTGAAGTAAGTCAGACAGAGAAAGACAAATACCATATGATATCACTTACATGTGGAATCTAAAATGTGATACAAGTGAACTTATTTACAAAACAGAAACAGACTCACTGACATAAAAAAACAAGCTTAAGGTTACCAAAGGGGAAAGAGAGGGGAGGGATAAATTAGAAGTTTGGGATTTGAAGATACAAACTACTAAATATAAAACAGGTAAACATAAGGGTCCTACTGTTAGCACAGGGAACTATGTTCAATTTATTATAATAACTTATTATGAAAAAGAATATATATAAATGTATAACTGAATCCCTATGCTAGTGCACCAGAAACTAACACATTGTAAATCAACTATACTTTAATTTAGAAAAAACATAAAATATTTGTTGACTGATTTGTTGTTCACCTTTCCATATAGGATTGTCAACTCCACGAGACAGGAGCCTTGTCCTTAAATTTACCAGTGTGCCCCCTATGCCAATCTCATAATGTGCATTCGATGTGTTCATGAAATGAATGAGGGAAAAAACACACTAACTCAGCAATTTCAGTCTTTTAAAATACTCATGTCCAGACCCTCAACTCCAGAGAGTCTAATTTATCTGGGATGGGACCAGGTATCGATCTGGTATTTTTAAATTTTCGACGTATTTTAAAATTTGTTATTGTGGTAATATATCCATAACATAGCATTTACCCTTTTAACCATTTAAAGTGTACCGTTCAGTGGCATTAAGTACATTCACGATGTTGCGCCGTCACCACTGTCCATCTCCAGAACATTTTCCATCTTCCCAAAATGAAATTCTGCCCCCAACAAAAGCTTACTCCCCTCCCCACTTTCTTTTCTGCCTGGCTTAGACTTCCACACCCCATCGCTGCGTCTAGTGCCTTGCATGCACCCTCAGCACCCTGACCCCTTCCTCCTTTGGTGGAGTTTGCCTGGCAAAACCCCAACCAGGCTCAACCAGGTTCTTCAGCTGTCCTGTGTCTGCAACCAGGCAGCTGAATGTAACTGGTTAAACACAGGTAAGCAGGCTGAGTGGCCTCTTTTAAATCTACAATTCCAAATCCAGGTGGGACCTTAGCACCACCTGTGGTGTTTCCTACATCGATTTGCTCCCCCTTAGTCCAGAAGTTCAGTTTCATACCTTCCAATTAAAACAAATCTCCTAGGGGGAGGGTGTAGCTCAGTGGTAGAGGACATCCTTAGCATGCATGAGGTCCCAAGTTCAATCCCCAGCACCTCCACTAAAAACCGAAAACAAATAAAAAACCTCCTGCACTCTTCTCCCCTCCTCCACATCAGGTGTTCACCCCACTCATTTAACTAAGGGAACAGAAGCCATCAGTATAGAAGGATTGCATCTTCCCACCACCATTGCCACCCACCGACCCACATCTGTTTTGACATATGCCACACCTTGTCCATGAAAATGGGTAAATTGCAAGGACTCTGCTCCCAATTCCCTTCTCTGTCCTGTATCCTAAAGTTTCCCTCTCTACCAGATAGTTCCCTTCAGCACACAAAACATGCCCTAATAGGTCCTCTATTTAAAATCCCTTCCTCAGCCTATCCAAATCTCTCTGCTCTGCTTTATAGCAAAACTCTTACAGAGTCACCTTTCCTGGCTGCTTGCACTTTCTTATGTCCCATCCTTTCTTTCCACCAGTTCTTTCTCCAATCTCCTGCAATCAGACTCTCACCCACCTCCTATGAAGACTGTTCTTGTCAATATCACTAACAATCTCCATCTCTCCAGATTCGCTGGTGGATTCCAAGCCTTCATCTTGCCTCCCATTCTATTTAGCAATATTGGACACAGCAGACTCTCCCCTCTTTTTGGAAACACTTAATTTCCCCATCCGTAAAATGGGCATAGTCATAATGTCTACCATGTAAGGTTATTGTGACAGCTAAAGGTGGTAATGCACATAAAGCCCTTAGACTTTTCCTGGCCCCAAATTCATGCTCAATCCCTGTCAGCTAGTCTTAAATATAACATTTTCATCTTTCACGGGAGGATGGGTTCATGTAATACTTGTCTAATCAAAACTTAGTTTGCAAAAAAAATTAAAAAGCAAAAGGGCAGCAGAGGGCTCAATTTTTTTTTAAGTGGGAAATTTTAAGGGAGAAGAAGATAGAGTCTCATAGGTAGAATACTGAATTATTTTTATAAGGTTAATATAACCAATTGCTAATGCTTCTCTCTCATAAGCATGGGAACAGTGGGGAAATTTCCACTCTTTGGATACACCACTTGCAATTTAGCTCACAGCCAAAATGGAATTGACTTCATCACTGTAATGAACAGAATGTGTTCTAATGAGAGAGCAACTTGGAAACCAAAACAGAAGGAACGGAGAAGGGCCAGCCTCCTCTGAACTTGACTCTGGCAGGGCTACAGAGAGCTGTCGGGATCAGAGTCCATTTGCTTATCTGGGCTTTTATTTTTTTAATTTATTTACAATGTGGTGCCTGAGAAGTGCCACCCGCCCAGACCTTGACCACACCAATGGGCTTTACTGGCATTTATCAGCTGCAGGCAGCTTAAGACTAGAGGAGTACTCTAGGGGATGAGTCCCAAGTTCTCTCCTCCCCAAAGCAACTCACATTCTGATTCCTGTAATCTAGGGCATGTCAGCAAGATCCCAGAGTCCCCAGGACTCAATTATTCAGTACACACTGTCTCTCAAAGTCTGGTCTAAAGATGACCAGCCTAAGAATTACCTGCAACTGCTTATTTAAAATGCATATTTCTGAGCCTTTCTCAGACCTAATGAGCTGAATATCTCTGGGTCACTGGAGCTCGTATTTTTAACAGGTCCCCAGGCAATTCTCTTATGTATTAAAATGTGAGAGCTGCTACTTTGGAGAAGAATTGTCGACCCTTTTCTCCATTTAAAAAACTTGCTATTTGTTCTAGAGGGGCCTCCACTTGATTCTACCTATTAGAATGTTAGCTGTTCTTCAAGACAACTCAGATAATGCCTTTTCCATGAAGCCTTCCTGGACTCCCTGTCCCCAAGTTCTCTCTCTCTCCTGGCCTCCCTTAACCCTGAGTCCCAGTCCTCCTAGAGCACTTGTCCTGTTGTATTACATCATCTGGAGTCAGGCTTTCTCACCACTGTAGTTTATAAAATTCTTAGGAACCCTGACTTGTAAAAATTCATTTTTTTCCTGTCCACCACGGTCCCTAGTTTCCAATCTTGCACACAGTGTTCAATAAAAGTTAGTTGAATAAATGAATATTGTGTGATAAAACTGATTTGGGGAATGACCAAAGAGGAAAGAAGAGTGAGGGACAAGAATAGTGGAAAGAAGAAGATAGATAAGAAAGAAATTACAAAATTATAGCTGGCTACTTTACTATGACTTACATCAATGCATACAAAAAAATGGAGAGTGATCAATATTTTAGGAAAATCAAATTCTAATGCTTTGACATTAATGGCTCTTAGTAATAACTGAGGAAGGTAAGGGAACTCTAATGCTCCCCATCAGACGTACCCCCTTTTCTCTCTACTTCTTTCCTTCTTTCCCTTCTCCTATTCCTCTTCCCAGACTTTCTTATCTACTCTTTCTCTCCCTTATTTCCATTTACCTTTTTTGAAGGCTCCTTCTAGCATGCCTTACTGCCAGCCTATCATTTGGTTGCTAAACATTAATTACCAGGCATTAGGCCAGGTGTGAGGAGCCAAAAAAATAAGACATGGTCCCCGTCCTTGAGGAACGTGTGGACTAAAGGGGAGTACAAGAAAGTAAATGGCTCACATATGGCTTTATGAAAACGCAGTGATGCTGTGGCTGAGGGTGCTATGAGAACATGTTGGAGGGACCAGAGCATCATGGAAGGCTTCCTGGTGGAGGTGGCACTGAGTTGAGATTTGGAGCACAGACAGGAGCCAGGTGATGACAGGGAAGGCAGGGAGAAGAGGCACTCCAGCCCAAAGGAGCAGTTTGCACAAAACCTAGGTCATAAGAGAATGGTAGAGTCATTCAGGAAACTGCAAGTCATTTGAAACAGTAGAGACAGATGGGTTCAAAGGATGAAGCTGGAGTTACTGGCAGGGCCAGCCACGAGGGTCATGTGGGGCTCGTAAGGACCTTATCTGTGACCCCCTGATTGGATTTGTATTTCAGAAAGCCCGCTCCGGCTGCAGTGTAGATAATGACTTGGAAGGGGGCAGGGTGATCAGTGAACAGGCCAGAGCAGCCCCCCAGGAAAGACGGTGGTGTGGACCAGGTCGGGTGATGGAATTGGAGTCAGGAGGTCAAGGAAGGGAAGTCACAGGACTTGGTGTCCCAGTGGTAGACATAGCATCAGAGGCCACCCTCAAAGCCCAAGAGGTGTGTATCTCAGCCGTGGCTCACAAGTAGAAAAAAGCAAATTCCAAGATGAGAATTTCCAAGATCAATTGAGCAGGTGGGAGTAGAATTTCAATGACCAAATTTTAGTGGTCACTGGCTGTCTCGTTCTTTCCCACTAAAGAGAAGCTCGGAAAAGTGGGCTCAGAGGAGGTGCCTGAGATGGGATTTCAAGGTTCAGTTAATGCCAGGGCAATGTCCAGTTCTTACCGGCAGGCGGCAGCACCACAACTCAGAGAAAGCAAAGTGAGAAACCCTTTCTGACGACTGAAAATAACCGCGAACCCCAACCGAAGCGAGAGCCGTTTTGGTGATTAATTTGTGCATTCCGAAGCAACTGATGTGGCCAATCTGCAATTAGCAAGTTTTGCTACAGTTACAACAGCTTTTCATACCAGGGTGTGGCTTTTACTTCACAATTTGCCTCTTGCTCCAACTTTTTTCCTATTTAACATGAGCCATTTTTGTTAATATTTACTCATTGTAATCCACTAATGTGGATTGTTTCTCTGTATAGAATGATCTTGGGCAGCGTTCTCTCAAGTTTCTGAGTCTGCGTCTGCAGAAATAAATTTTTGATCAAAAAGACAATGTAACAAATGTGGATTTTTTTTTTTTTTTTTTGAGTCATCCACAAGTGACTTCATTACAACACAATTATTTTTACTTTTAAATGTTCACTTCCAAGTCTGGCCCATAGGCATACATTTTTACATAGACATACTCAGAGTCTGTTTTATTAATTTTAAAAGAAAGTGTATCTTTTTTTTTTTTTTTTTCCTGTTCTGTTAGGGTATCTAGTCTCTTCTGAGATCTCACCCACTTCCTTAGCTTCAAAGATCACATTGCACAGAAAAGCAGCCACATCTTTATCTCTGGTCAACTTCTGGTATTTATTCATCCATCCATCCATCCATCCTTTAATTCACTGTATGCAGTGGGCTGGGGGCTGGGAATACAACTGCGAGAAGATTTGGTCCTCTTTGTCTGGGAGCTTGTAGAGGATTTGGTAGAGGATGAAGGGAGGAAGTGAACCAACCATTATGCTGCAATGAGATTGGAGGCACAGTGGGAATTTTGAGGAAGAAACCCTAAAACTGACTTGGGGGGCCTAAAGCAAGGGGAGAAGACCAACCAAGCAGAGGAAACTGTATGTGTAAAGATATGGACACTCAAAAGATCATGGCACCTTCCGGAAACCACAGTGGTTTAGTAGTGGTGGTGTGTGTTGGCCGGAGACTGAGAGAGTGGGGCTGGCAGGCAGGGACCAGATCCATAAGGGTCTTGCACAGGTCTTAGGACATTTTCCTGTGGATAAACAGCTTAGTTCCAATTGATTTTCCATTCTGCAGCTAGAGCAATAAAATATTCTGAAGATGAAAATCTGCCCACAGTCCACCCCTGCTTCAGTGTCCCATAGAATCAAGTCCCTAGTGTTTTTCTTTTTAACTTTATTTTTTGTTAGTTTGCATGCTCACTTTTTAAAAAACACTTTCTAATAGATTTATTCAGTTTATTTTTATTTTATTTATTTTTTGAAGGGGGAGATAATTAGGTTTATTTATTTACTTACTAAAAATTTTTTGTTGTTTTTTTTTGCAGGGGAGGAAGGTAATTAGGTTTATTTATGTATTTTTTAATTCTTTTTTTTTTTTTTTAGTGGAGGTACTGGGGATTGAACCGAGGACCTCATACATGCTAAGTGTGAGCTCTACTACTGAGCTATACCTTCCCCCTCAAGTCCCCAGTTTTTCGCAACACTGAAAGGCCCTGTAGGCACCTCTCTGAATGCTTCACCCACGTGCCACATTCTTATTCATCCCAGCTGTAAATGGCTTCTTGGAGTTCTCTCTTACTGCCTGGACTTTGCACCCTTTTCTGGAACATTCTTTTCCTCTCAGGCTAACCAGGGTTTCAGTTTAAACCTCCCTCCTCAGTCTTCCCTGATCCTGGATTAGGTCAGGTTCCCTGCTTTATGCTCCCAAAGCTGCCAGTCCTAAGTGTATCCTGTTCTCAGAGGTCTGTCTTCCCCTTTAGACTGCAAGCTCTGTGACAGCTTGTCCTGCTGTCTGCAGGACAGATGCTCAGCTAATGCTAGTGGACAGAAAGAATGAATGCATTGAGCTTTTCAATGACCTACTGGAGATTTCCATCTTCGAGTCTCTACATTTCCCAAATTGGGGCATCATCACCATCTTCTTACCTGTCCTTTCCCTGTACACCTCCCCCACCCCCAACCTCCTCCCCAGTCAGCTCCTCCTCTGGCCTAGTAAATTTCTCTGCCGTTCTTCCCACTCAAAATAAAGAACTGAAACTCTTCCCTCACTTCCTCTTCTACTCTGCTCAGCAGCTAAGTCCTTCCCTTTCATTTCTATTTTTTTACTGGCCACCATTCTAGAAAAAAGTATCATAGTGGGAAAAAATATATACGGGTTTTAGGACAAGACAGATCTAGGTTCAAATCTCAGATCTACTATATTCGGATTTCCTTGGATGAGTTTCTAACCTCAATTTCCCAGTCTGTAAAATGGGGATATTATCCACTGTAGCAACACTATGGCTTTAGTATATATCAGGTGGTAAATAGATGGTCCTCTTGTTGTTTGCACCTTATATCAGACATCTGCTCAAAAACCTTCAGAGGTTGCACGTCACTTGTCAGTGAAGCCTAAGCCACACATTTTGGCCTTGCCTCTTATTACTTTTCCCCCTAAGTCCTAAACTCTGGCCAATCTGAAATACTGGCTGATCCCATCACTCGTCCTTCCCTGCTTTCATGTTGCAGTTCAAACACCAAGTCCTCCCTGATTACCTGAGCACCAACTGGCTCCCTCCTCTGCAATCCTACATGTAGTTCAATGGCACTTAGGGCCAACGGTTTTGCCCTGAAGACTAGGCAACTCTCCTCTAGATGACAAACTGCTGAAAGCAGAGGTTTTGTAGGGTTCATCTATCACTCAGCCTAGCGCCTTGCATGCAGTTAAGGATCAATAAATACTTAGTGAAAAAACAATTCATTCTCCTTACTTCAGTGGGCTTGTTTTCACCATAGTATCAGATGTTTGGTTATTCTCATCTCTAGCTATTTTGTTGGCTTCCAGGAAACACATTACCATTAGATGCTCCGTTCTCTCCTGTAACTGGAAAGCGCTTTTGGAACTGAAAAATAAGTTACTTCTCCAGGATTCATCTTCTGCCACTCCCCAGTAACTCACCTCGCCTCATACAGGAAGCGAACTACTTAGCATCGCACAGAACACGACTCTCACGCCTCCGATCCTTTGCACGTGCGTGCCATTCCCTTTACCTAGAATGGCCTTACCCCGACTTTTCTGGCGAACTCCTACTCATCCTCCAAGACTCAGTTCAGACATCACCAATCACCACCTCTGAGAAGGTTTTTCTGAGATGGGCAGAGTACCGACCCCTCCTCCCCATGTTTTGGCCTCCTTAGCATTTTCCAAACAATTCTGACAGTACTTTTGGTATTATTTGTCTACTTTTCTTCTATTCCTCCGTGAATTCCTTGAGTGCCGGGATTTCTGTTCGTCGTTGTACTTCCTATACCTAGCACGGTGCTTATCACGTATTAGGCACTTGATTCAACCGATGAACGAATGAATATATGAACTCATCTAACACTGCAGAGTTTGGACCGAATTCTCAAATATTTCGAGACCTGGTCCTCTATTTGAAGTGCTTCGTGCGGGAGGGAGATTTCCTGCTCGCTCCCCTTCCCCCCTCCCTTTCCCTCCTCCAAATTGCCCTGGTTTGATGGAAAGGGAAGGGAAGTGATTAGGAAGCGGTTAAAGAGTTAGTTACTCCTTCAGGGCCAAGCTGTAATTTACCCACTCTGGCACCGAGAGGGTTACAGCGGCCCGGGGGTGGAGCCCTGCGGGTGCCACCTGCTGCGGGGCGGCCTGGCGCCTGCGCCCTGGCCTGTAGCAGGTCTACCTGCCGGGGCCCGGAGAGAAAGAGCGCTTGCGCTCTGGGCCTTTTCCGCCGGGGAAGTCTCGCGGGGGCGGGGCGGGGCGGAGCCGCGCGGGGAAGTTCTCGCGGGACCCGGACGAGGAGCGGAAGCGAGGCGGCTGTGCTGCTTCGGCTACCGGACGGCGGCGGCGGCGGCGGCAGTGGCGGCGAAGACTGTGGCGGTGACGGCGACGGGAACAGGAGCTGCCCTCGGGGAGCAGCAGCGGGGTCGGCGGCCGCTCGCACCGCTGCGGAGGGGCTGGCCAGACGCTGAGCGGAGCAGCTGCGCCACGGTGAGTGGCTGGCGGCGGCGGCAGCGCTGCTCCTGTGCCCCTTCTTCTGGGCTCCACGGCGGGAGATGGCCTGGAGGGACCGGGCCCAGCGCACCGCGGGCTGCCGGGCCTGGGGGTCGGGGCCGCGAGGGGCGGGGAGCGGAATCCCTGGGCTCCGGGCTTCACGTTTCCCCTTTTGGGGTGCTTCCTTCCTGGGGGCCATTCTTCCCCGAATCTTGGTTCCGGACGGAGCCCCGGGCCAGAGGCCGGGGGCTCCTTGTTAAGTTTCATGCCTTCTTTACGCGGGTTTGCACAGAAGGGGCCCGGGAGAAGCCCGAGAGCACAGGGTACTCATTCTGTGAGTCAGTCTGACTTGGCCCGGGAGGCGGGGGATTCGCAGCGGGCTCCAAGTGTGGTGATTGATGCTCCTTCGACCTGCAAGGCCACCACGTCACCATCTCCTGGTGTTTGGGGGCCGAATTTTGGGAGGAAACCCACCAACCCTATAATTACTATGAGTTAGAACGTTCGCTGCTCGAGCCGGTCGAGATGCCTTTGCTTCTTCGTTGTTTGTTGTTTGTTTATTTTTGAACTACTCTGAAAGATACTTGTCAAGAGAAATAAGCAGCAGTTGATTGGAATGCTCCGAGGAAAGGTTTCAGTGAGAGAGGAGAGGGAATCTCTGGTATTCCTCATTTGCAGTGCTCTCCGTGTATATGTAAGCCGTATAAGCTTATTTAGGGAGTTACTCTGGGCTGGCTTCAGATGCAATAAAAGTATAATTTGCAGAGGAAGCCGAAGTGCTCTCGCAGTCTGTCTTTTGATTGATTCTCAGAAAAGAGTGGAAAGACACACGAGGGAAATGAGCATTAGTCTCTGGCTTTCTAGTCCCTCTTTCACTTTGCCCTCCCCTGTTGTTGCCTTCCTTTTTTCCCTACTTTTCTCCATTGCCCTGCGGGCACTAAATGCTTACTCGTATAATGCAAGTCACTTGCCCCCTCCCCCCCTTCCCCCATCTACTTCCCCTTCCTCCTTATTGTCCCCTCTGTGGCATAATTTTTCGAGGTTTCTGCTCTTCGGTACAATTTGTTTTCTCCGTCATTTAAAGATTCCGTTTCTCCTGGGAAGATGCCCTCTTTCCTGCTTTATCCTTTATTTGTAAGCGAGCACTGTGTTCCTTCAGTTAGCCAGAAGGGTTGCTAGAGAGCTATGGGAGACTTAAGTTCTTCCCCTGGGAACTGGGAGGCGCAAAGAATTGAAATCAGCCGTAAGTAATCAATACTGCCAGTAGGTGACAAGCGTAGCTTGCTTGTATTTTTGTGTTTTAGTTGTTTTCTTCACTTTTAGATCACGTTTTCGTGCCTGCTCACACTTTCCTTCCTGTGTCTCTTTTATGTTAGTAAGGAAGATTTGGTTGATTTGGGGGTTGTGTGACTTCTCTTTGGCTTTTAGTGGGGGTGATGAATGTTAAAAATGAAAACCAACCATAGACCTATATTACAATAGAACTAAGAAAGCTCGAAACATTTAAGGGAAGAGAATTTTAGACCAGTGATGAATTAATTAAAGTTGCCTGTTGTGATAATACTAAATTTATTCTTTACCAGGCTTTTAAAAAATCAGGTGTCTTTTCCCACTTATGCTGTAATCAGCCCTCTTTGTTATTGCTGTTGGGTTGGGTTTTTTTTTTGTTTTTTTTTTTTTTGACAGGAAGAAATTATTTGTTCTGTTGCTTCTTCCTTTGTTCAAAATTTCCTGAATCCCAAAATTTAAAAACGGTTAATTCTTGTAATCAGCTTTCTTTGATACTGGAAGCAGGCATTTAAACGCTTGAGGCAGTTTACTTCCTCAGCAGATGTATTCAGACTTGAGGGATTACTAGATTTTAAATAATACTAGTTGATGGTGCTTAGAGAATTTTTCTCAGTAATTCCTGTTCTCACGTTGCAGGTTATGCAGCAACAGTTTTAATCATTACCTAGAACAGAAGAGTAACAGATTTTGGAGAAATGAAGTAATAAAGATTAGAGACCCACCAAGCTCTCCTGAGAGACATTAATGGTTCCTTAATTCAGAAGACCTTTCCGGCACTACTGAACGGCCATTGAGAGCCTTTGGTTTTATTTGTCAAAGTTGGCCTTTTCCCAGTTGTGCTAAGTGAATATGCATTATTTTCATTTTATGCAAAGACACTGTAGCAAAGTTTGAAATCCAATAAAGGCACCGTTACTGTATAGCAGTGATTTAAAAAAAATTAGCATGCATAAGAATTACCTGTGAATCTTATTTCAAATTAGGTTCCGGGCCTAAGGCCACTACATTGCAGAACTCCAGAAGGGCACAGTGAATCAGTCCCTGAATGGGATGATTTGATGCAGCTGGTCCAAGGACCAAAACTGTTGTTACAGAATGCATCCGTAAATTAATGGGACTGGAGTGTGGCTTTAAATTACTCAGCTCAAAATTATGCTTTCTGTATATATGGAATAAATATTTAAAGGCCTATTAGAATAAGTGACTATAGATGTGATTAGTTTTTTATAAGTGTGAATATTTGAGCATTGTTTGGACTTGATGTGGAGCCATTTAAAGTTTATACTTAATAGGGCTGTTAATTTGCCAACCAGAGGGTTCTTCTGAGTCTGTATGTAGATGGAAGTTCCAGACTGACTGTGAGAACATGTGGACTGATATTTGAAAAGTCAACTGATGCTAGTTGACAGCTCTTAGCACTTTATGCCAGGGGCTGGGCTGAGGCCTTTTACAGGTGTTGTCTCTTTTAATTAGTCAAATGACCATATAAGGTGTAGATGCTGTTATTTCCCCCATTCTCTAGCTGAGGGAATACTAAGGATTAGAGAACGTTAGTCATTTCTCCAGTGTCGCCCACTCAGCCAGTGGTAAAGTGACAGTTGAATCCAGGTCTAACTCCAGAGCATCAGTAAGATTTTTGTTTTTGTTTTTTTCTAACTACAAACGCATGCTTACAGTAAAAACAATGGAAATACAATTCAGGTGTATGGTATAGAAAGTAAAAATATTCTGTGATCTCACTTCCAAAGGTAATCACTGTTAACATTTTGTTTTGGGTTTTGGGGGGGGGTTGGGGGCACACATTGATGTATATTATTTTGCTTTACAGAAATGAGATAAACTGTAATTTTTCTGCAGGTTTTTTTTAAGCTTAATAACGTATCTTGGTACTTATATAGAAAGATACTTGTTAGTTATTATGTTCATAGATATTAATCAGGGATATATGTATTTTGCACACAGTTTTTGGTCAGTATTTTAAAGAGATAAATCTGGAATTACTTATCCAAGGGTATGTAGTTTAAAATTGTCAAAAGATACTACAAAATTACTCTCCAAAAAGATTGAATTAATTAATTCCCTGCTAGAGTGTAGGCTCTGTGATGGTTTTATTATTATAATCCAGTGCCAACCATAAAGTCAGGCACATAGTACCTGCTTAAAATGTTAATAAACATTGGTAGAATAAAGAGTCTGAGAATCTGTTTATCCAGAGTATTGCAGAGACTGGATATTACATATCTTTTAAAAATTTGCCACGTAGGTGAAAGAAATCTCATTGTTTTAATTTGCTGTTTTTAATAATTAAGATGAACATCTTATCATGTATTTTAAGTAGAGTCACATATTAACTTATTTTGAGTGACTTTGTGTCAGGCTCTGTTCAAAGCACTTCATGTATGTCTATTACCTATATTACCTAATTTAATGCTCAGTGAGTCTTATAAAATAGGTGATATTATCCCTATTTTACCAATGAGACAAACTGGGGCTTATTAAAAAGGCTTCCCGAAATTATAGCTGGTAAGCATCAGGGTTATTGCTTGAACCCGGGGCCAGCCTGCCTTTGCAAACCATGCAGACTTAACACTAAGCTGTACTGCCCCAGTAAAGCATCATGTATTTTATTTTCTGTCAATTTTGGGAAGAAGAGAGTTGAATAGAAGAAAGAAAATAAAATCCTACAAATACCTTTAGGAGACTGCAGTTTAGGATACAGTGCACATTGCTTTAAATGTATAATTCAAGCTGCACTTGCCTTGTTAAAAATTCTCTGCTTGTGATGGGCTGCAGGGTGTGTGCTGGTACCAGTTCAGTTCAGACATACTCTCATTAGGCTTCAGTGTTATGTGTACTCTCAGCCCGTTTTCTTGGGAAATGAACAGCAACGTCTACTCTGTTAAGATCATTATACATGGTGTCCACGTTGACATTTCTTTCTTTTTTTTTTTTTTAAGTAATTAGTGTGGTGTATGTGATAGAATGTTTTTTTTTTCTGTCTTAATAATGAAACACACCCTTCTGAATTCCTTTAGCCTGTGTGCTTTTCTGTGGATAGCTTAATATGCTGTCTTCTTCCAGTTTTCTCTGTGAGATGCTAATTTTTATTTGGCACAGCCACAGAAGTACTGATTAGCTGATTTTCATTTCTATCAAACTGTATCCCACAAAGCAGTAGTTGCCTGATTTTCATGAGTGTTAGTCTGTTTAAACTTTCTCTAGGAAACCTGTGGTAGGTAAGTTGAGTAACAGCAGGAAGACGTTGAAAACTCTTGGTTTTTATGCCATGGCTGTTCAGTCACACTACAGTCATCTGGAATCCTGAATGAGAAGTTTATGCCCTGTTACTACATAGTACCTTGACAGTGACAGTGCTTTGGGTTTCCATCTGATTTCCATTTTACAAAAATGAAACTCAGTTTTTTTGGATTTGCTCAGTTATTTTTCAGCTTCCCATTTTTTTTTTTTTTAAGTTTTTTTAGGGGGAGGGCAGGTAATTAAGCTTCTCATCTTTGGTATATAGTTCCAACGGTCAGACCAGGATACCAATGAAAATAAATGGTCAGGTCAGGGTGTGGAAGATATTGATAGGTGTGTGGCAGAGATTTTGGAGCATCTGTAAAAAAAAAAAATTTTTTTAAGTAAGTATACACATTGGAAAGTAAGCAAAAAAAGACAGTTATTAGTTATTAATGCTGGAAAAAAATTGAAGGATTGTGCTAGAAAGGAACATTGGTTGTCACACATTATTTACATCATCAGTGAACACTCTTTCATAATGTGGTACTGCTGTTTAAACTGGAATATGGGTTGTTACTGTGATGGGGCAAAGGAAAACAAGCAGGGGTGGAACAGCCAGGTCCTCATCTTCCAGGTGATAGGAAATGGCTGGAATAAGTTAAGAAACAGCATATGTAGGAGCATATTATTTAGAAATATTGTGAGTAAATACAGAGAAAGCTAAAAACAAAGTCAAGGGGGATGGCTTGTGGGTATTGGGGTAGGGAACTCCTTTTTCATAAGCCTTTTGATACTCTGACTTTTAAAGTTGTATACATGTATTCATTTGATAAAAAAGCAACAGTGGTGAGTGTAAGTAAAGGGTATTTAAGGACTCACAGAAATAGATACCCTGAGACTAATCTTTGTTTTTTGTTTTTTGTTTTTTTGCTGGGACTCTGTCTTTGCTTTCCCCTCAGGGAGCCAGCACAACATAGGATATCCTAGATTTGGCCTGATAGAATAAAACACTGGTTTGGCTTATTAGTTACCTGCAGGAGAATGTTTGGCTTTCAGAATTTGACTGAAGGACTTCTTATTACTAGATGATTTCTTTCCTCCTTTTAATATTCATTTCCCTCTAATCTTACTATTATATTCCCAGCTGGTTTACTCTGTAGTTCATTTGCAGCTATGCCCCAGTTGTTAACTTTAGAACAAAAGAATAATAACCTCAAATGAATTCTCTGCTAGGTGGTAATTATGGAAGAAGGGTGTCACTATAAATAATCTGTCCCCATTCTGCCACTGTCAGTGTTGTCTTCTGCTTTTATTTAGACTGTTTGAAACCAATGACTGACCCAACAAGAACGGGACTTTGTTTTCCTTTGTTATGCAGAGGTCTAGGTTGTATCCCATTCTCTTGGCTGGAGATGCTGTACTTCCCCCTTTGCTTCTGCAGCCATTGTCTGTACTGCCTTGGTTCAGCTGGTCTACTACCTAAGGGATATTACAGAATCTTTACCTGCAAAATGCAATTTGGATCAGTTTAGTACTCCCCTGGCTCCCAGAAAAGCAGCTGTTCTTAGGGTAACTGAGAGAGACTTCTGTTTGGCTTTCTGGCACCATCTCCCAGACAAGGTGTCTGGCAGCTCAGATTATGAAAAAGGGATTCCTTTCAGGTATAGATTAGGACTTCAGCTTTGCTCCTCAAGCTAGTTAGAAGTAATGTGGAGGCTACTCCGGAATGCTGAACCTTGGACATCTATTTTAAGGGCTGTTGGGGCCCCCAAAGCCCTCCTTTGCAAGGGAGCTTTATGCAAGAGCAGGTCTCCACTTGCAAAAGGCTCCGAGCTGAAGCGCCTTTTTCTGGTCCCCTGAGCTTGCAGATCACAGTTGTTAAGTGGAGAGGGAGAGCCACTGTGCTGACAAGCAGCATACTGAATGAAAAAGTAGTTCCTCGGTTCATTTTCTCCCCTTTCCCAGGAGCAGACCAAGGTTTAGTTTCTGAGAACAGGTAAAGCAGCCTAGGACCAAAGCCCACATTGCTGGCTTTTGACTGTGGTTAGGGGACCCAACATTTTCAAGAACCAGAAAGGTTGGCAGGGAAAATGGAGGGAGAGGCCTATTTAACTGAGAAAATTTGGGTGCCATCCCCAGGGTGAGGCCTTTCTTTTGGTGGACCGCATTTCGTGCCCAGAGAAGAGAGTGTAAGGGGTGAGGGAGGAAAGGCGGAGACTGCTCGGGACTCCAGCCGGTTCCTGCACACCGAGCACACCCAGCGGGAAGGAAGAGGAAGTGTGTTCTGGAATAGCTCGAGCAGCTGTCGCCATTGGCCGGCAGGCCTGTCAGTCGCCTGGGGGCTGAGGTTGGAAAGAGGAAGAAGGAGATCAGGGCTTTTGCCTGGGAGGGAGGGAGGAGGGCTGAGCCAGGCTGAGCCAGGCCGAGCCAGGGGGCGTGGGGGCTGGGACGACTGGCCGACTGGCAGGGCGGGGCTGCCTTCTATCCTAGCCACTTCTCTCAATCACTCCTCTTCTGATTCAGGGTGGCATTGTGTGTCCGGAGTGCAGGAGCGAGTCCGAGAAGAGAGGCGAGGCTGAGCCCAGAGCACTGGGTTGCTTCAGCCGGGAAGACTCCCTTCCCCCTGCTTCGGGCTGCTGAGCACTGAGCCCCGCTCAGAATGGAAGCCATCGCCAAATATGACTTCAAAGCTACCGCAGACGACGAGCTGAGCTTCAAAAGGGGGGACATCCTCAAGGTAAGCATTGATGCCCAGCAGATGCCCAGACGCCCTCTCCTTGTACTCACCTGCCTTTTTTTGCCCTGATAACACACAAAGAAGCTGTGTTCCTTCTTTTTTCATTGCCCACTTTTCACATTTACCATCGTGTGTGATTTGGCTAGCTGAGATAGATGCTGAGTAGAATATCAAATATGACTTCAGAGGCTTGGTGTGGTGTATGGTCTTTAACTGCCTTTGTGTGGGTGCCTTTGTGAACATTTCTCCTTGCTTGTTAATATTGGTAATTCAAGTAGAGGCAAAGCAATGGGATTAGAGTAAGGAAGTAGATGAGTAGATGGGTTTACCTTGTAGAGTTTTACTTAAAAATTAGAGGATTTTTTTTTAAAAAAGGGCTAAACTTGAAGCATTTATGTAAAAACACTCAATTAGTCTTCTTTTACATAGTCAAAAGATTTTTGCATTCTGGAATGTGATCCTAGTAGGTTAGAAATTAATTTCCCCTACTTTAGAGAGACAGAAGTATATGCCAAAACTCATTAAAGAACCTCTGTATTTTTCTTCTTTGTGAAACAACTAATGGAGTTCTAAATGACAAGGTTCAACTTGCTGTTGTACAAGTCAGATTTCGATTTTCTTAAATGGAACTTGAGGAGCAATTACCCTGTATTAAACTCTGATTGCACACACACACAAAAACCCTGCTGACGGTTTAAAAATAAGCTTCCGTATATTTTGCAGCTCATTTTGAGCCCCGCTATTTACATGAGATTCGGCTTCCACCTGGCACATGTTAATTATGTGTTTACCCAATTGACTGGAGCACTTGCCCTTTTGGATATGTAATTTATTTTTTTACAAGGCTGGGTGTTATCGAATGGTGTATCAACTCTAACTGAGGAAAACCTGAAGTTTAATGTTTGAGTCTTCACTGTGTCTCGGGTTTTGACGTTTTTTTCTCTCAGAACCTCAGTCTGATTGTTGGAATTTGCCATCCATTATTAGGATTTTTATAAAGAGGAAAAAAATAGAAATAGAGAAATATGATTCTTTATAAAAGGACTAGTGGTTTTTGTTTTTAAGCTTGGCAGACCTATAGATGGTTACTATTTTGCTCTCATTGCCTGAGGCGTGGAGTTCTGCTTTGAAGTTATCTGCACGGTAGTTTCTTGATGTTAGAAATGTAGGTTGTACTTCATAGAAGGTGATAAAGAGCCCTTTAAGGAGAAGGAAACTGTGTGTGTTCTTTTCAAAGCTGTTTTTGTGATGCCAGGCTTTTTGAGGATATTCTCAAAGTCAGGGCTAAATTGTCAGAAAGCAGACAGAATCAGCTATAGGTTTTAGAATGAAATACATCTTCTGTTTCTATTTCTTTAGCTAGAAATCAAAGTAAACATAACTTAGTAAATTACTCTGTATCATTGGTATACAGAGAAAGTGATTTGATGTTTTTTATGTGATTACTGTTTTCAGCAGATAACCTGCTCCTGATGTCATAAGATTGGCTACTTAAAAAAAAGGGGATTAGCTATTCAAGTAGCCAGACTTGTCACCTATAGAAAAATACTTTGGAGCCAACTTTTGTTTGTTTTTATCTAAATGTAAATTAGATAAACAATTAAAGTTACTCTAGGAACTTGAAATTTGAGCCTGGTAGTTCATATTTTTTTCTCTAACTCTGTTCAATTGCACATTTAACGCTAAAGCAACAAATTAAAACAAAACTGCAGTTTTGAGGTCTGTTTTTTTTTTTTTTTTTAAGAATTTTTAGACAAGAACTTTCCCTGTTTACTGTCACTGAAGTTTGTCTCAGACCTGAACAGTTTATAAGTTCTCCAATTTAAGTTGGTAAACTCCTTGAACAAGTGTGACATCTTTCTTTCCCATCCTATAATTAGAGAAGATGATACTGTTTAACGTTCCCCTAGAAATTTTTATAATGGGAGAGAAAGTGAATCAGAGTGCCCACATTTACCTTCAGATTTTCTTCTGGGAGAGAGAAAAATACATATATTTGGTTCTTTCCAGTTTGGTAGATAAGTGGCATATGAAGTCATAGTGCCATTATTGCTTTTGAATGGTGGCTGTTAGCTGTTTGTCAGTAATCTTGTGGCTTTACTCCAAAAAAAGAGTGACGATACAGTGGTTGCCCTTTGTCTCATAATTCTGTGAAGCAGCTGAGTGAAGAGGAGGGACATTGCTTTGTCTTTATAGCTATTAGTTTTTTTTAAAAAAAAAAAGCAGTGTTTTCTTCTTTGATTATTCAAGGAGTAACTGGTTTCATTTGAGTGGCTCTGATTTGATTTGATAACTCTTTAGGGTGTTAGTTGTGAACCAGAACACGTTTAGAAGTGACTGGAAAGCATTGGCCAGTTTCCCTTGATTGAAATAGAGATATATTTGCCCTGTGTTGATGAAAGGGACGTGTGCACTTGGGTATTGAGTACATTTTATTGGAAAATGATGAAGTAGAAAGAGGCTTAGCCCTCTGCCCCAACTAGAGTTCCAAGGGATTACATTCTCTAACTGTCTGGGAGTTCCCGGTTAACTTTTGGTGAATGTTGACCCCTGTGCTCCATCAGACCACTTCCTTACTTTCCATCTACACATTGACTTGTACTGCCCTGAGAAAAGAGCAAAATTAAAACATCTTACTGGAGGCCTTAAATAGAACTTAATGCTTCAATGTATCTGCCTTTGTTAATTTCCCTTTTATGAAAGCTTGTGTTTTTCTTGGGGAAGGGTGGGGAGGGCTCTGGAGCATAGAAATGGAAGAAATCGCTCTTCTGTTGCAGATTTTAGGTCTTACGTGTCTGAAATGAACCTAAATTTCCCCACCGTTGATTAGGGCAACCTTGAAATAGTCCCGGGGGTTCTCCACTGAACAAGTCCCCTAAATACTCTGCCCTACAACACACAAAATGCCTGAGCTTACCTAAAAGTTGTACCTGCCATCTAGGGGCTTATGTACATGTACTTCAGACAGTGCTGCATAGGAATGAAGAGACTGTTTTGAGTTCTCACACCCGGCTCATTCCATTCTAGAGCAGGCTTATTTTCTATCAAGGCAGACCCTCGACTCTAGAAGATTACCAACAGTAGATCATCTCAGGATCCTACTCTGTCCGGCACTAACTTCCTTTGTCTGTTTCTTAAACCTCTTGAGAACTAGATCTTGAGTTCAGTACTGATGACCCTATTTCACCATCACATTTACAGAGCATCTCCTTGAGCCATGTCCTGAGACAAGTTGTTTTGAGAGTTGGGGAAGAAACAGAAGGTGTAGTTCCTCCCTTCAGGAACTAGTAAGAGAAGTGAGATTGATAAGTAAAACAGTATGTGGGAGTATATAAAGTTAGAGGGTTTTTAGGACAGGAAAAGACCTTTTAAAATCTCTTAACTTAGACTTTCTTATTTTACCGGTGAGGAAATGGTGGCCGATAGAGTTTAATGATCTATCCAAGCTTACCGCTATTAGTACTTAGTACTGAGCTGATATTTAATGAATTGCTAAAGTTGTGTTGTTACATGCTGTAACTGCGGAGTAATTTAGGAAGGGAAGAGATGGGTAAGAGCTGAAGTCAGAAAAATGTGTGGGAGAGGTGCGACTTGATCTGGACCTTGTGCCAGGTAGGATAGGGCTAGGTGAAGAAAAGGGTGAGGCGGTGCTTGTTCTGTTTGAAATAGGAATGCTGGAATAAGGTTGCAGACTGTTTCAGAGTGGAAAACAAGGTAGAATTGGAGCCAGATAAGAAAAACCCAGTAAGAGTCTGATCTTGTCCTTAAGTGTCTGAAGAGTTATTAGCCAATGACAAAAGTGTTCTCTGCGTGTGTAGTGGGTTGCAAGGAGGGAAGCCTGGAGTCCCAGCCTAGCAGGTCGCAGTGATTGGTGTAATTTAAGTGCCTGCCTAGGTGTTGGAGACTAGGAATGAAGGACTGGGGGTGCTTTGAGAGACACTGAAAGGAAAAACAGTGGGATTTCTGCCTGTTAGTGGTTGGGGGACATTTAAATAATTCTCCTGTGTAACTGAGAAGAGCATGTCAATTGAGTACGCTCCTGAGAGCCAGAATCTGATTGGTTATTGTTTTCACAGCAGCTGTAAGTCCTGAATTACAGTACATGTGTCTCATTTCAGGTGTTTGAACTGTCAAACCTGAAAAATAAGAGGTTGGGGTGGGCTTTTTTCTTCAATATTTTAAAGCCCTAGTATCAGTGTACTTTTTGAAATACTTGTTTACCTGTTGATAAGAATTATTATCAATCTTGTTGACTAAACTCAGAGTACTGCATTTAATCTTTAAGTATGAGGACAGTTTGATTGAGTTCTCTTATAGCAGATAATTTATTTGCCTTTCATTATGTTCGTTTGCCTCCCCTGCCATCTGAATGGACTATTTCCAAATAGGTGCTAAGAATGAACTTTCAGTTCTTATACAAGACTCTTTTGGGGGGCTGGATGAAGACCAGTCATCCCTGTTTGGAGAAAGAAATGTGTAAGAAAATGCGATGTTCCTTTGGGTCTTCAGGTTTCACCTCTGTGAGCTGTTATAATTAAGGCATCATTGAATGGCTATTATTTATGGAGCATTTAATACATGCCACGAAGTGATACGTGATTTCTGATTTTGGGCACTGAAAGGTTGACATTATTAGCCCCGTCTTAGGGGTGCAGAAGTCAAGCAACAGGCTCAGGTTCACACATCTAGTAAGTGGCAAAGCAGGGGTTTGGTCTTAGGTCTGGCTGCAGTGCTCCCCCTGCAATACATTAATGTCCTTGTTAACTGTCAGAGAGGAGGAAACCAGAAATGTAAGGTATTGGCAGTCCTGATTTGCTCACCTGCCAGGCATGGGCAGCTGTCTTGTGGCACTGCTTCTACGTAGTGACTTATTGGACATCCTATCTAAAGCAAGCTGAGGTTAATAATGAAAGAAATGAAGGGGGTGAAAAAAGGTCATTTTCCCTGTCAGATTAGCAGAGATGGTAAAGATTGACTCCACTCTGTTGGCCAGGGTGTGGAGAAATGGGGCCTGCCACCTCCTGCCAGTGGAGGTTTGTAGAAATACAGTTGGTCTTTCTGAACAGTGGCTTAGTGATAGGTATCAGATCATAAAATGACCCAGCGATTTCACTTTTAGGAATTAATTCCAAGAAAATTCACAAATAGGTTTTTAAAAATGTAGACATAAGGATGTTTATTTCAATGAATCTGTGTACTACCTAGCAAAGAAATTGCTGCAATTAAATCATGAAATATGATCATTTATAAGATTCATTTCAGAGATGTTAAAAGGTGTGAAAAGAAGCTTCTTCCTTGAATCCATGGAATTACTGAATTGGGGGGAACAAACCTAAGTAGCCCATCGATAAGGGGCTACATAAACAGATGATAGTGCCTGTAGAGTAGACTACTGTGAAGATGTTAATGTGAGCATCAGTCTGTATCAACACAGTATTAACATCTACACTTGCACAGACAAGTGTTTATGGATCCTCTTTTGAATAGTAATGATGTATCTAATGCATTGAGTTCTTAGCATGTCCTTGCACTAAGCTAAGTATTTTACTTGCATTTTCTTTTGATCCTTACAATAATCCTATTAAGATAGATGCTATTATCCCCAATTTACTGATCAGGAACCTGAAGCTTAGGTTAAGTAACTTGCCCAAGTTCACATTCAAATCCAGGCCGGTTAAGTCCAGATTCCATGTTCTTAACCACTACCCTGTGGGGCTTTTTCGTACCCAAATGAGGTCAAACGGAGAGAGAAAGGGAGAGCACATTTAGGGAAAATTGCTATCTATTTCTGTTTGCTTATTAAATACATAGACTTCTTTCTGAATGGTCCCCTGAAAGGTAATAGTTACCTCCAAGGGGCTGTATTTCATGTGATTGTTACTCCTTTTTTGAGCTCTTTTTTAATTACTTTATTCATTTAATTTATCAGTTTTATTACATCAATACAGTTTTATTCAAGTAGTAAGTAGTTAACATTTTGCATCTTTTTACCTTGATGAATATTTCCAGGAAGTTAAAGTGCTCTGGTCAAGGGTTAGTTTGTTGGTTGGTTGGTTTTTGTTTTTGTTTTTGTTTTTGTTTTCCAATGACTGAGATTTAACCTGCTTTTATATCTTTAGGCTACAATTCACTGTGCCTATGCTGTGTCATAAAAGTTAGAAACCTTTAAAAGAGTGACTCAGAATGCCTTTTTGAGGAAAATCTTGGTCCTTTTGGAAAGTACTTTCTCTGTTTCACCTCCTTGTCGATGTGGATGAGAGACATGTGCTCCAGGGCCGGACCCACCTTGTTTGAATCCCAGCTCTGCCCCTGGCATACCTGGCCTTGTGGTCTTAGGCAATTTATTCTATGCTTTGGTTCTCCCATCCTTAAAATGGGAATGGTAGCTACCTACCTTCCTAGTGTCACAGTGAGGATGACAAGAACTAATATATTAGTGTACTTGAAGCAGTGACTAGGATGCATTAGATAGTATGCTAGCTGCCATTGGTTTTATTAATGTTGTTCATATGCACAAGCTTTGCTAAGGGGATGTCCGTTCATCTGCTGGCTCAGGTAACTGTTAAGTCACATGATGCCGCACAGAAAACTTGCCAGGGGCTTGTCCTTATTTTACCTCAAACTCAGAACTGATCTAGCTTTGTCTCAGAGCTTAGCTGAAAGCATGATATTGATGGAGGATTGTATGAAAGACAAATAGTTTTTACATTTTTAAAAGTCTTTGGTCTCTCTCAGGATTAAACCTCAAAGCAAAGAGATGGGTACCTGCACAGCGTTCTGTCGGGGACCTTGCCTTTGTATATTTCTTGGGTTGAATGGAGCTTTGGGATTGCACTGTTGGCCAACAGTAAGAGATGATGGAAGAAACAGCCTTGGGAAAAACTCATCATTGTCACGGCTATAAGGATATTAAGGAGTTATCTCTAAGTGTCTTCAGGGAGGACCTGTGGGAGAACATTCTCTCTGGTCTCAATACCTAGAATAGGCATATTTTTCCTCCAAACAACTTTTTTAAGTCTCAAAGATGCTATAAATAATGCTTTGATATGTTTCCTTCTTTATATTGTGGGAAAGCTCAGAGCCTACGTTGGTCCCCTTTATAGCAGTAGCTGTATGTTTTCTGTCCTAATACTTTTATCAAAACAGGTACTAATTATTAGTGGTAAAATATTAGAGTTTTTTCTCACCTTAACAGTGGCTTTACTTTTTAATTAATTTATTCTCAATAGTGGACTTTTAAAATCTTGGATTGGCGAAATGGCAAAGCCTTCTGTAATATTTGGTTTTGAAAAATACAAAAAGCATCAGTTTAGTTTTGAAGTGAGAGGAAATGCCTTTTGGACCTTGAAGCTGTAGGCTTCACAGAGAAGAAAGGAGTATGTGTTTTCTGTTAGAACATTGACCTGTTGCATGTCTTCTTTGTGTCATTTCATAGATCTTTTATTTTCATAGATAAGTAGTATGTATGGTTTGAAATGGATTACTAGAGGAAAAAACATATTTGCAACATTTTATTAGCAGTACTTCCATTTTCCCTTAACATTTAAAATTACTTTAACATTTTACATATTTATACATTAATAGGGAAAAAAAAAGGTAGGAAATTCAAAATCCTGCATAACCCCCCCCCCCCCAAACTCTAGTAGAAGAGAGCTAGAAGATCTTTTCTGGGCTTTGTCATCATACCAACATTTTTATAGTAGCTGTAATTGTAGTGGACTTAAAATATAACATATGTTACCATTTGCCCATATTTACTTTACTAATTATTTTTTAATGGTTTAATATTTTGAAATATTTTTAAGGTTAATGATCTATAATTGTACTTAACTATTTCCCTATTACTGTATATTTAGCTTGTTTCTACTAATAATTTAGTTCATAATCTCAAAGGAGGCTTTCGCTATATTTATGTGTGTGTGTATGTGTATATATATATGTGTATAATGCTCTGTTGTCCTAAAGGATTGGACAGGTTACCTACCGGAGGTCAAGTTAAATGAGAATTGCCCATAATCTTAGCCAGAATACATAATAATAGTGCCGCTGATTGATGTTGGCTTCATCCTCTGTTCTTTAACAATAGAACATTATTTCACAGTTTGACAGTGTTTTATAGGACTGTGGAACCAGATTTGTGAAATGATTAAACCTCTTCACTCAGCATGTGAGATACTTGACTACAGCACGTAGTTTTTTTTGAAGCATATTTTATTTTGTGCTCTTCCTTCAGGTGATTAATTTTTTTAATAGCTGTGCCAGGTTAAGTTAATGAGTAATTTTGATAGCTGAGAAATTTGGTGCTTATTCATAGATGTTGTTTTAATTCAGTTTTACTTCTTTGACTAAATGAGTCCCTTCTAGAGGGAGATCATCCATCCTCACTCCTGTTTGGAAAAAGATGGGAAGACAGACAAACCAGGCTTTGTTTAGTTGATGCTGCAAATGTTTAGGTTTGGAGCCAGGAGGTTCTGCTAAGAGCTTTTGAGAAAAAAGCAGAGTGACTTAACTGAAACATCCTCATGCACTTACATGGATTGCAATATAAAAAAAAAAGAAAACTGTCATGTTGGTTTTCTCTGGATGTTGGGATTATGGAGAACTTTTACTTTCTACAGTATGCATTTCTGTAGTGGATATTTTTATAAGCATATATTAGTTTCATAATCAGAAAAGCAATTAAAAACACTACAACGGTTTTCCAGATGTCAGTTTACAAGTGAACAAACATTTTAGGTTCAGTTTTGCTTTCTTAAAAGGGAAAAAAATCACAATGTCCAGCTTCATGGAGTGAATTTACTTCATATTAAGACTCTTCTTGGTGCAGGCAGCACAAACATCTCCTCGTTACCTAGGGCTGTTACATAGACTTTATGTAGAATATACACCGATAAGCCCTTTTCCTTATGAACAAATAAGATTGGCCCTAAAACTGGTCTTGCTGCCCAGATTTCTAGTTATACTAGCTTATCTTTTCCCTGCAGCTGATAGGAAAGTAATGTTACGTGCTTTCTTATGTAATTTTGACTTAGGTCAGGCTCCCAAACTGGATTAAAATTAGTAATGCAGCCAAATTGCAGTTTTTCAGAGGTTTAATTATCCATTTCTCCTTTTTGTCTTCTGTCCATATTTAGCTCTGACTGGTCAAGTTTACTTTTTATTTATCAGCTTTTATGAAAATATTCCACTTTGTAAAGTAAAATTAAGAGACAAAATAAAGATTTGAAATTATTAGTGGGTCTTAGCTATCTATTGTGCATTATAAAAATCAGATGTATTCATTTCATTCTTTTAAAGTATTTGTTGGAAATATTTAATAGAAAAGTGTAAAAGAAAGTTAGGCCATAATCCGTCCTGTCACCCAGATAAGTTTTTTCCAAATTAAATAAACAAATAAATGTAGGACCCATTAGAAAATGCAAGACGCAAACACTCTTCCCAGAGAAAATTACTGTTCCATTTTGCTGTAACATTTTAGGAAAAAAACATTTAATGAATATAGCCATAGTTACTGTTCCTGTACTTTCTGGGTACAATGAGAAACCATAATCAAATCACAGTGAAACCATAGTCAAAACTAATAATGAAAGTACGCAGGTACTTCATCTTTGGAAGGAAGGCCAGCATTGCTGTTTAATGTACTGTACCTCTTTAGAAAACAGCAGTAGCTTGAAGGATTTCTTTGCCAGGCTACTAGAAAAGATCATAATGATTAAGACTTTCTCAAAGTCACATGTTACAGCTGAGTCAGAATAGCTCTTGAACCTGAAATTGGTGTGGTGTGAATTTCCCCCAAAGTTGTGCTAATATTGTCCACATCAGATAATCAAATAAATTTGTGACTAATGGCCTCACTTAGTGCTGCAGGTGAAAAGTTGTAGCCCTTCAGGTCTTGAGATTAATTACTTTACTGGTCTCCTAAATTTAGGGTACTGGTGTAGAAAGAACCAATACTTTTAAGTTTTTATCAACTTGGAAAATGACATTCTATGTGTTGCGAAGCCCTTTGTCTGCCTTCTTGGAGCCCCTAATATAACTGCATACACCTAAACAGCTGTTGCCTTTGAAGACCCTAGAAGTAACTTTCAAATTTAGTTACTAGTTTATTACTGTTGTGTATGAAGGTTTAAGCTTTCTGCATGTTCTTTCCCTCACTCCCTTCCCTATTAGATATTAAAGGCCTTGTGAAAGGGGCGTGCCTCTCATTTGCATATTCTCAGATATCCTGATGAAAAATTGATTGCCTGCTTTTGGGGGGGGGTTTATAAATAGAAGAATAGCACCCTCAGTTTGAAATGAACTATGGTACATTTTTCCTTTGAATATAGACATTAATAAATACCTAAAGCTGTAGCCTTAAATTTCCCTCTGAATGCTGCTTTAGCTGCATCCCATAATTATGGGTATGTAGTTGTTTTCGGTTTCATTCATCTCAAAGTTATTTTCCAATTTCTCTTTTTTCTGTGACCCATTGGTTATTTTGGAGTGTGTTTATAATTTCTGCATATTTGTGAATTTCCCAGAATTCCTTCTGTTGATTTCTATTTTAATTTTACTGTGCTTATAGAACACACTCTGATTTTGGTCCTTTTACATTTATTGTGGCTTATTTTATGGCCTAGCATAAGAGCTACCCTGGAGAATGTTCTGCTGTGTGCTTCAAGTGAATGTGTATTCTGCTATTGTTGGTTGAAGTGTTCTATAGATGTCTGTTAAGTCTAGTTGGTTAATTATTTTTCCCTTGAGTATGTATGAATTCTTAAGATTGCTTATCTAGTACCTTGATGAATCATAACAACAAACTGAGTATCTCCTAGGTCAAGAGTACTATGCTTAGTGCAGAGGGTTCATGATATAGATAATATTCAGTACTACACTGTTTTTAGAGGTATGCACTTTGGTGTCCTGAATGAAAACAGACTTGATAAGACATGAGTATTGAAAAGTTTTCTGAGCTAATTTAGAAACACTCATGGCTGCTTTGTCCATCCAGATATGCCTGACTTACTGAGAATTTCTGTAAGCTTACTGTCAAACTCTGAAGAGTTGTTGGAGTTGTCCTAGAACGCTTAAACTTGAAAGATTAATTGCCTTCCAGCATATAGGCAGTTATAAAAGTAGACATGAGCTGTTTGATGACAGCATGGCACATACAAGAGCTTCAGAGTAATCAGTGACACTTCCTTCACGTTTTATAAAAAAACCTTAGATAAGTGCCATCAAATTCAAACTTCCTGCTCATGACACAACCATACCGCCTTTTAAGGAGGTATTTTATGGAAATAGGTTTCTAAGTGGGACTACTTTTAACTAGAACTTTCCAAGTATTGAAAATAGCATGAACTTTACACTAGTGTTTTAGTAACTTCAGAAATAGAAAGGATTAAGCTTTTTATTTTCTCTATCACCAGAATATGAATCACGTTTAACAAGTATATTGTATATAGTGCAGGGTGGTATCCACCTGAAATCTGCTATCTAGATGTTAGTTTCTAAAAAAAAAAGAAAATTTAAAAAGTTTGTGGTCTAAGTAGAAAATGGAATACCTTTTCATGAAGCCTTTGGAAAAAAAATTGCTCAAGGAAATAAAGAAGCTCAAGATTCCTCTTCATATACCTGAAAACATTTACTCAGTTAAACATTTACACAGGTGTTTATCAAATGTAAGCCTGGAGGCCCCAAAATTCAGTGTACTGTTTACAGGGAGGGTTGGGTAAGATACCACTGCTACTATGTTCTCAACCAGGATCCCTTAACAGGATCCTCTCATTAAGATAAAACTGTTACAGCATCTTTACTGAACGTAATTTCTTTGAGCATAGATTTTCTTTAAAGTAACTTTATTTTAGAACCCTTTTAGGCTTACCAAAAAAATTAAAAAGACAGCACAGAAAGAGCCCATGTATCTCACACCCAATCTTTCTTGTCATTAACGTCTTTTTATTAGTATGGTATGTTTGTTACAATTAATGAATCAATGTTGATATTATTAACCAAGGCCCATACATTATTCAGATTTCCTTAGATTTTTCCTGATGTCCTTTGTTCTGTTCCAGGATCCCATCTATTTGATTGCCACACTGTTTGGTTGTGTCTTCTTAGACTCATCTTGGCTAAAACAGCTGAACATAGATTAAATCTGTCAACACACACACACACACACACACACACACACTTAAAATGTAATATTCTTTTGATTACTTGATAGTCCCTACTTAATGAAGAACTGTTTTCTAAGAGCTTATAAATTGGTGTTTCTGTGGAAGATGTTATTTCTCGTGTAAGGTTGGACTCCATAAGTATTTGGCTTCCATATGTCGGATATTTACCACTCTCTTCAGTACTATCTGCACTAGCCTTATGTGACTATTTAAATTAAGTAAAACATTCAGTTCTTCACTTGCATTGGCTATATTTCAAGATCTTAATATCTGTGCGTGGCTAATGGCTACTATGTATTGAACAGTGCAGACATAGGACATTTGCATCATTGTAGAAAATTTTTTTGGACAGCCCTGCTGTAGAATGTCACCACCCATTGGTGTGTTTAGAGTATTTTGGGTTTCACTTTGAAATGCCAGGAATGATATCTTCCCTCTCGTTGCAAACCATTAGTGGTTACTCTGATCTTTGGAGGTGAGGCCGTGGGGCAGAATTGGGGCGGGAGTGGGAATGGAGAACCCTGCTGTGGACTAGCAGTAGAACTTGGTAGGCGTTTCCCTTTACCATGAATCTGTACTCCTCCCTTTCCTCGAGGACCTTTGACTTCCCAAAGCCTTTCCTTCAGGGCGCTGCACCTTTCCTACCCCAGCCTAAGCAGACAGAGGCAGATACTGGGGACCTGTGATCTAGTATTGTGTCTTTATGTGAAAATTGAAGGACCAAAAGAGCACTTGTAGAGTGGCTCCACTGGGGTGACATACAGCATGTTGTCCAGTCCAGCACTGCCTCTTCTAATTTGGGTTCCTTGTGTCATTGGATGTGTAATGTGGTCTTGAGCTAAATGTGCAGACAGCAGCATCTGAGGCACATCCAGAGAGCAGAGGCAGCATTTCTTTGAATTCAGCAAAACCATAATTATTGTGTTTTCTTTTCAGAACTCTGTTTTACATAAATAATCTTAGGCAAAGTCTTACTCTTGTTGTAGAGTCATTTTGTTTCTTTGTGTTAAACTGCACCAGAATTTTGCACAATTAAATATCCTGGCCCAAAAAGCTCTACAGTGTTTCATTAGTGAACATATTTGCCAGTAATGTCAAATAATGGGTCGATTAATCTTTGTGACTATATTTAAACAAAATTTGGTCAATTTCCAATTAGTTGCATAGTTTCCCTGAGCACTAAGCTATTTCACATCTTGTGGTCTTCAGTCCTATTGTTCATTTTGCCTTGGCCACCTCCCACTCTTCCCTCCTGGTTTAGAGCAAGCCCGAGCTGCACAAGTCTTTCTCGATGCGCTTCTCTCCCTGGGGTGCCCCAGCACTGCCCCTTAGTGCCATTGTGTACCTCTGCCTGTGGCATGTTTATGTGTCCCCGGGTCTCAGGTTCCTGTATCTCAGCGTCTTGCACAGCCCCTAGCAACGTGGTCATTTAGTTTGTTGGAAGAGAGGAAGGTTCACTCCACTCAGTGTTAATCGAGTCCATAGTGGGATATTGACTTTGTGACCTGGTATTGCCCTGTCAGAGGTCAGGCTTGGTTCTTATGTTGCCTGAGCTGTTTTTGCATTTATTTAGATGACAGAAACCAGAAATAGGAGCTCTGAAATTTCCACTGTATTTTTTTAATTCCCTTACTTTCTGCCACCACCTTAGTTAGGTTTCTTAGCTACTTTTCCTTTGAGTCTCTGTAATTACACATTACTGTGCATGTGATCTAAAGAATATTCAATCAGTTTTATTTTTGTAACTGTCTAAAAAGTGTTCCCAGTTTCCACCAGCTTTTGGTTTTGGACATTTATTCCATGTATAGTCATGGAGGCATTTCATTTCAGCATATGGTCCATACACAGATAAGAAATACTGCTTTAGAAGGAGATTCTAAACATTTTGGTTTTCTGTCCTGAATTTGTCCTTTATTCTTCAAGTGTGTAAGAAAAATGAGAAAAAAATTTGCAGGAATAGTTTGAAGTAACCCTGATGAACTGTTCTAATTTACATAGTTTACACAACTCCTAGCCTTAGAAAAAGTGCCAAAGAACAGCTTTGTGGAGGGCTGGAGAGCGGAAAGAGGAATCTTGTCTCATCAGATACTCTCTTGAGTATACTCTGCTGCTAAAAGTGAGGTTAGTTGGGGGAGGTATTGCTTCTTATTTTTGAAGCTTTGCCAGAACTCTTTGCTTACAAACAACAGTGTGATCTGTTAACTAGCGTCCCTGTATTTCCAGGGATGCTTTCCGACCTCCTGTTAGCAACACAGCTAGGACTGGCAGCATGCTTTGTGGTGCCAAACATAGCCGTAGCCAGCCTGGAACGTGTCCAACTCGAAGGACATCCTGAAGTCAGAACTAGCAAGTGGTGCAAATGCTCTCAGTCAGAATCTGGGAAGTCTTCATGAGGACCTAAGGCAGGCAGATCTGACAGGCTGATGAAAATGTGTTTGTAGACTGACGCCTCATTTCCAGGCTCTGCATAGTTGAGTTCAGTCAGTGAGCCATTAATACCTCTTTTAAAATTTGCTCATAGAAGCCAGCTTTGGGAATGTACCCTGGAGCCTGAATATTGGTAGGATATTCAAAAAATAATGGATTTGCATCTCTAGTAGGACCTGGCTTTAGATTTGACTCCATAAGTCAATGAAAGCCTTGCTTTAAGGATTTACTGATTTTAAGTGTTTGTGCTTCTTCATTGGTAATATGATGGTTCATGTTTTGAGTAAATAATACTGTCCTTAAAGCAAAGGAGTACATATGTTTTGAGTCGTTTTTTTCTAGTAGTGGTAGGTACAGTATAGGGTCAGTAAGTTCTTAAACACCATCGCTTTGTTAACTGGTGCCATTCATAAATAGGCTGGTTGGTTAGAGTCAGAAAGTCAGTCTTTGACTAGCCCAGCCCATACCAGCCCACAGTCCTTGTCTCAAGAGTCTTATATTGTGACTAGTCAGCTGAGCTCAGAGGAAACAAAGAAATAAATTGGAGTTTTCCTTAATATAAGGTTGATCAGCATCTTTCAGCTGAGTAAAAGTAGCATAAGGCTGTTCATGCCTTCTTAAATTTTTATGTCTTTGGCTCTGGCCTTACAGTGTAAAGAAACTTTCAGTTTTGCTAGAACTTTAAGCTGCTACTCCTTGTTCCAGCTTAAGGTCATTTAAATGAGATAAATAGTTTTGATGTATCCCATTTTGAACTCTTAGGAATATCTAGTGGCACACTGATAGAACATGAGGAAAATCGTAACTTACACATTTCTAAGATTCTGTGTTTATATACCAAGTTTAGGTCAGTCAGCAAGCTTTTGACTGTGTGCCAAGGAGACAGTTGCTAGGGGCTTATAGTTGAGCTGGTGAGGCTCTGTGTTCATACCTGTGAAACAATGTGTAAAGAAGACAGTTCCATGAAGTACCCCTTCTGACTAAATGCTGATTAGAGGATTTGTAGCGTGATAGAATCAGACGTAGTGATTGTGTACTATAACTAAATAATTTTGGACTCAAGATTCTCTGAAACAGTAGCTACCATCTGAGTAATCAGATCCTTCAAGATGGGAGGAGACCTGAAGACAGAGAGGGACTTGAACACGGAGATAACCTCACTGATGTAAAGCTTTCATGCAGGCCAAGAAAATTAGCTCTTACTGAGCTCATACAGTCTTGGGAGCCAGGCAGGCTCTGTACCAGGTGCTTTTGCTCTTTAATCCTCTCAAGAGCTCAATGAACGGGCCTTTTCAGATGCATTAACAGAGGAGCTGAGTAACTAGTGTAAATTGCACAGCTAATCAGTGGGAGAACAGACACTTGTGCACGATTTGATCTGGTTTTCATTTTGAACTGTGGATTGGATTGATCAGAAGGCAGGCATTTGTATTGATGGAACAGCAGCATTTTCTAACAGGTCCTGAACAGTGAGCTTACCCGAACGGTGTTTTAAGAAAGACTATTGTGAGTAGTACTAGATTAAAGTAGAGAAAGATTAGAAGCAAGATACAGCCTAGGGAGGAAGGACCCAGGCTGGAGCCAGACCATTTGGGTTCAGACTTCAGCTGTGCTGTTTGCCATGGTTGTGATGTTAGGCAAGTTTTTAAAACTTCTTTGTGCCAAAATTTCCTCATTGGAAAAATGGGGATAATAATAGTACTTATTACCTCATCAGATTGTTGTGAGGATTAAATTAATTGAAACATGTAAGCAGTTAAAACTGCAAGTATATAGTTAGTTGTTATCAAAACAGTTTTGTTGCAGGCAAGCTGATGAAATGAGTTAGTGGAAATGGAGAACAGTCCAGATCTAGAGGATGTTACAAGGGAAGAAATCACAGGACCCGGGAGGAGATGCAGTCTAGACAGAGGATTCTGAGTCTTTGATGCTGGGAGATTATTGGTATCATTAACAGGATGGGAAGAGGAATTATCTAATTGGGGAAGATAAGAGGTTGAATCCTCAACCATGGGAAGAGGTTTGACTAAAAATACTGCAGACAGTTTAGACTCTTCCCACTGTGGAGCAGAGTAAACAGTAAAAGGATTCAAGTCACTCTTCACAAGGTAACTTCTTTCTGCATCTTCCACAGCAAGAAACAGCTTTAATATTGAGAAACATGAGTCATCCCTGAGACCTAATGCTCTGGGCAGTTCCTGTTTCACTAAGCAGAGTCATAGATGGGAGTATGACCCTTTGTGGCAAATGCTAGATTCCATTGCTGTCGATTTTCCAAATCGGTTACAGTACGGTTTTAAATTGTATTGGCTAATAGTAAGAATGGTGTGGCTCTATTATTCAGAAAGATTCAAGTGAGGATTCCCACATCTCAATTATAAGACCCTGAAGTACTGAAACCTTGTGTTAATTTTATATTCATCGTGAGCCCCGTTGTGCTTATTATGGTCGGCTTAGGAAAAGCTTGCTGACTGGGTTAAAATGATTACAGTTTCAACAGCCAATTCATGTAAACAGAAGGATGAACACACAGGCGCTCCTCCCCAAGTCCCGTGGAGAGGGATCGTTAACAGTGCCCTCAGTTGTCAAGGAGAGGTTCTGTTTGCCTCTACTTCATCAGAGTACTCTCCGTATGAGGTTCCTAAAACCTGGTCATATGCTCAGCGTGACTAGAAATATGTTCCTCCACTTGTGTGGACTGGTGTGCCCTTTACCCGAGAATCTTTGGCTTATTGGTGGTCTGTTGAGCTACTGATTTAAGAACTATTCGTTGAATATTGCAGTAGTTCTTAACCTATTTTGGGGGTCACATCCTTTGAGAGTCTTTTTAAAGCTATTTCCCCCATTCCAAATGTATATAAATAATCCATATCAAGACCCTCTACTTTGTTTTAGAATGCACAAGACATTGAGGCAGTTCAACATAAGTGTAAAACACTTCCTGCCCTCCAAGAATTTCATATGTGGTTGAGTAGAAATAACTAATACAGAAATGGTTATGTTTAACTGTAATAAAACGTAATACAGCACATAGTAGGTGTTCAATAAATGAGGTGGTTATTGTAATGTTTGCTGCTGTTAACTGTTGAAGGCATCAAGCATTCAGAGAAAGAAGTTGTTGGGGATTATAGATATGAAGGAAGAGGAGCACTGATCCTTAATGGCTAAGATTTGGATCTGTGGCAGAAGGAGAGAATGGCATTTCATGGCAGTGTTCCAGTGTAAATGGAATATGAGTTTCAAAGACAGTGATCAATCTGGCAGGTCTCTTCTTTATAATTAAAATATATGTATGATCATTACTGATCAGTACCCAAATCTAGCCCAATCCACTGCCTAGAAATAGTTTATTTTATTATCTTCCCTAATAATCATTTTTTATGGACATTTTTAAAGTAAAGATCACACTGTGTGTGAAACAAAGTAGTTTCCCATTGTATTAAGCCATTATTGTTTGCAAATAACAGAATATGATACTCATACTGGTCTAAACAATAAAACATTGGTTTATATAATCAAAAAGTTCAACAGTAGGATGGAGATCAGATAGGATTTGATCAGGGCTCCTGCTCAGTGTCTTCATGAGTTTTTGGTAGCTATGCTCTGTTCCACATATTAGCTTGTTCTGAGGCTGGTTCCTCTCGTGATCACTATGCCTATGGCCAAGAACCTTGACTAGAGACATCTCGTTAACTTCAGGGAGAGAGAAAAGTGTGCCTTGGCCTGAGATTTGAGTTGATTGGTTCAGGTAACCAAGGGCTAAGCTGTTCAGTGTGGGTTAAAGAGGATAGACTTGCCTTGGGAGATTTGGGGGGGAGTCAATCCCACCCAAGCTTCATGGCTGCTACATAGTGGCAGAATAGAAGTTGACGAGACCACCCATTGTCTATCCCACCCTATTACAAATTCTTAGTAAATAACATTTGTAACCGCTGCAGAGTATCTCATTGTATGAATGTACTATAATTTAACAATTCCACTACTGTTGGACATTTTAGAATGCCCCCCCCTCCGTTTCTTAAATAACGCAAGTGGTATTTCCATAGACAGACACAGCGAGTTGGCTATTAGGGAGACTTGGAAGGACGATTGGTTTGGGTTCTGGCACGTTGAGTGGGAGCGATTCCTTGGCTGGTTCTGTTCATCTTTTTGGTGCTCTTGAGCATCCCCTGGAATCCCATTCATTATTAACTGTTCCCAGTCACATTCTTCTGTTTTATCTTCTAAAGACGCTAATTGTACTGATGGTGCTTTTTTTGCCTTTTGCTTATTTTGTTTCTATCCTCCACAGTCCTGTTGTACTTTGATTTGAACCTTTTCCCTTGGTATAGATGGTATCAGATGTTCCTTTCAAGTGAAACCAGTTGGTCATTACTACTACAGTTATAAAGGCAACATCTTGCCAGAATATCCTGTCCCTGCTGTCCCCTTCTAGTTTTGCTGTGTTTAGCTTCTATTAAAAATGCATAAGTGATTTACTCTGAGTAAAAGGACAGCTTAATTTCCTGTACCCTTACTTACAACAAAGAAGAATTCATTAAAGTAGGATTTAGTTTCTTTGATATAAGATTCTGTCCAGGAAGATTTAAATGATTCTAACTTAGAGGGTTTTTTTGGTTTTGTTTTGTTTTGAGACAGCTGAAAGTAGGAAATCTGGTGTAAGATGAGCCATTAGCTTCTGCTCCCTTCATGGACTTCTTCCCAGTTTAAATGCAAGCATCTGGGTGGGCAGCAGATGGAGCTGCTGTAGGATTGGTATCCGACACCTGCCAGCTTGTGAAGCTCACATATTCTCAGTATCACAATCATTTGATACTAGAAGTGCCAGAGAATGTCCTAAAAATAACGATGGCCAGGAGCAGGGGAGAGGCTTACGAGATTAGTTTAATCTTACTTTTTCTTTGTGGTCTGCCATTAAAAGTTTGGATAAAAGGCTCAAAACTGCCAAATAAAAAGAATTTTTATATTTTTTAGACTGCCCTGCCTTCCAAAAAAATGGGAGGAGTTATTCCATTTGAAGACGGACCTAAGTAAATAAGTACTTGGTAGATATTTTTCCTTAGTGGACCTCAAAAAAACTTTTCTAGTCGGCTGGATTTTTCTGTCTGCATAGTATGTAAAGATTAGGTTGGGTACCGGATACTTGTGTTTGAGACAGTTTAGAGTAATGGTACTTTCTGAGCTCATTGTCCATAGCATTCATAATCCAAAATAACTCTTTTCCTTTAGCTACAGAAAGTACAAAACCCTAATAGAGACCTAGCTAGATAATTGATTCTGTGAAGTTTTGAACAGAAGTAGTGCAGACAGCACTCCTTGGGAGGCTTTTAAGAACTGTGTAGAACAGCACATACCAAGAAGTATACATAGAGGTTATAATAAGCAGGGACTGCAGTTGATCAGACCTGAGTTCCACTCCTGCCTCCTCCGTTACTCTGTAACTCCTTAGGCAAGTTATCTGGCCTCTTTGAATGGACCTAAGATTCCTCATCTGTAAAGTGGAATAATACCTACCTACCTTATGGAGTTGTTGTGAAGATGAAATGGCCTGATACGTCATGAATTCTGCCATATGATAAATGATATAAATAAATGTAAGCTGTGTTATTTTAGTTACTTATTAAAGGAGAGATTAACTCATTCTCCAAACAGGCATTAAGTGTTTATATAGATATGTGATAAAACCAGCACTCCTCTGTGAAGGGCATGGCATATACACTCTATGGTGTACAGTTAGTTTCTTTTGACTAGTAGAGGTGCGTACGAGGTACAAATCTAGGAAGGAGAGTGGTGGTGATAGAGTCACAGAGGATGGACATTTCAGCTAAGTTTTGAAGAGTGAGATAAGACTAGGTGAACAAATACGAAGGGAAGGGCATTCCATGCAGAGAGGGCAGAGGCGGAAAAACACAGAAGGTGGGTGGGGAGGAGCAGGTAGTTGGCTGTAGTCAGGATGTGGGGTCTTGTGGGGAAATGGCAGAGGTAGTTGGAGAGTCAGGCAGAAACTGTCATTAGGGAGTTGGTATGCTGGGCTAAGTACTGGACTTGATTCTTTAAGGGTAAGAAGTAATTAAAAGATGGTAAGCATGGAAATAAATCAGTTGCATTTTAGGAAAGTCACTGTTACGGCAGAGGGGTAAAGAAAGGGATATCAGTTAGGATGTTGCACTGTGTAGAGATGATAGACATTTTAATTGAAGAGGACGTCTATTTAGATGTAGAAGAAACTAGATTTGGGGATGGATAAGGAGGAAGTCTGAGTAAGGCAGCTTGGTGGCTGTGGGCACTATAAACTGGGAACGATAATGTGGGAGTATTTTTTGGAACATCTTGAGTTCCGTTTGGTTTGAGGTGCTTGTGAGACATCCAGGAAGTTAGATTAGGCTGTTGAACAGGTTGATTTGGGCTAGAGAGATTTGCATATATCCGAGTAGAATATAAGCAGTAATGGAAGTTTGTGTAGGGGTGAGCTTTTTCTAGAGTGGAACTGTAGGGTTAGAACAATTCCAAAAAGAGAACCTTGAAGAATGTCAAACATTTGAAGAGGGACCAGCAGTGAGCAGTGCCGTGGAAGCACTCCTGCTATCCCTGAAATTGAAAGAGGCCATAATAAAACTTTCCCAGGAATATCTTAGGTTGACTTTTTGGTATGCAGTCATTATATTGACTTTCTCATGTACACACCGTGTCAGCCATGTCTTTGGCTGGTCTGCTCTTAGGACAAGCTTAACAAAACTTCAGGGTTGTGATTTCATAACAGTGAGACTTGGTAAAACATTTTGCAAATATAACATCCTTTGCGTTTGCACTTTTGGGTTCCTAAAATAATAATCAAGAGTATATCTGTCTATCACTGCCCCCTAGATAATCCACATAGTTTTCCAAAGTGGAAAAGATATTCCAGAGAGAAACCTTAAAGGCAGAAGGTGCTTTTATGAGCGGAAATGAGAGTATCCCCCCGTGGCTGATCTTATTTAGAGGTCAGAAAGTGGAAGACATGGCAGTCACTTACTCGTGGATGTGTATTGGGGCACATGTTGACCAAAGAAGTTAATTTGAGTGTTCAAAACCTTTGTTTGAGAAAGGGCCTCTTGAGTCTTAACTTTAGAAACCAGAGGATCTGTGTGATGGAAAATAATCTCCCTTCCCTCAAAACAAACAAACACATACCCTTCGTGACAAGAAGATTAGAAAGTATGACATCAAGAGCAAACTCTCCACTCAGCACCTTTATTTTCACTTCTATTTCCTTCAGTTACCCAACTCAGACAAACAGTTCTCTCTCTTTTTTTTTTCCTATCCTCTAGACTGACTTTTCTTTTCTTCCTTCCTCTACTCCCAAAACGAGAAAGCGTTTAGCTTTTAACTATAGTACTTTATTTGGCTGTCAGTGTTTGTCACATAAGTAATTGGGTGATCTTGGCTGGAGGTGGGGGGCTGTTCTGCCCTTTTGAAGATTGGCCCACACACCATTGTACTTAGGTACCCACACAGGAGCACAGGCAAACTGGTGGATGGATTTTGAACGCAGAAGCATGATGCTGTGGGTGGGAGGACGTATAGTTTTAGATTTTTTTTTTTTTTTTTTAGAATTTTTAAAGGCAAGACAAAACCTGTGCACCTAATGGGGCCAGTGAAATTAACTGTACAAAAGATAGAACTTTCATTTCTATTTTTCTTGTCCTACATCCAGCGATTTAAAATACTAAGAATAGAAATAAAGTGAAAATTATTCGACACCTGTATCTATTGCTTATTGGTAAAAATCAACACATTAAAAAATAACTGCTGGCTCCCAGATTGTTAACCCTTCCTGATTTCTGTGTGTTCTGAGTAGTTAAGTGGAGTAAATGGACTGGATCTTACACTCTCAACAGGGATGATTTCTCCCTCATCTGGGAGAGGTGTGCTGGTTGTAGGGTTGGAAAAAAAATCTAACTCTTTATGCATACAGTTCATAAATACAAATTAGTGTATCTTTGGATCCAAATTTCACGGAGGGGGGTGATTTTTTTTTTTTTTTCATGCTAAGAAACATTGGGCTCTTTCCAGTACCCTGCAGAGCCCTGAGTGTGTGCCTGAGGATGTTAGTGTGCCTTCTTCATTTTTCTGATCTCTAAACTGAGCTTAAGGTGATAAACTCTCAACTAATCTGAAGTGCTTCAGGAATGCTTATGGGTGCTTTTAGGATTAGGACAAAACATGTGATTCTAACACTTAGCAAGAATATATATAATGCTTCAAAAATATATTTATACTACACTTAACGTTCTCCTGCACCAGGGAATTCTGAGGTTGATTTAAACATCGGAAAATAAGCTGAGAAAAATACTAGGAGTGGGAAGACATGCATCCTAAAATAGTTCCATTATAATTTGCAGTATTAATTTAATAACTTGTATGAGTGGAGTTGCTCAGTAACTAATGAGCATAATATATTTTGCTCATGGAATTGTGTTGATTTCAGAGATGTTAAAACCTACTAAATTGGGAAGATTTTTATCCCCCTGATTTGATGGGGAGTTTATTGTCTGCATGCCTGTTTCCCACCCCACCCCCAAAACCATGATTTTCAGGATGGTTCCTCAAACTGTTTAAAGTATTTCCCTCATACCTTCATTCAAGATGTTTGATATTTTCCGAGTAGATATGAGAAGTAATATGATGGAATGTCCTGGTAAATTAAGCAGTTGGTAAAGAAATTACAGCATTTATGATGACAGTTTCAAAGAGCCAATGTTTGGGCCCATTTTCCTTAGAATTCCCCAACCCTTCCCATGGCGTAATGGACTGTCTTGACCTATTTTTCTTACTTTCTACTGCCCGCAGGAAAAACACTTACTTGTATCATTGTCAGCCTGTAGGTTTTTTTCTTTTTTCTTTTTTTTTCTTTTTCTTTTCTAGGAGGCAGATTAGCAAAACGTTTTTTAGAACCAGACAGACCTGAATTTGAATTGAATTGCAGTTTCACTTTTTTTTAACTGTGTTTGTGGTCAAGGCATTTATTAACCTCCCTGAGCTCTGGTTTGTTCACCTGTAAAATAAAAGTGCCCTTTCTGGAAAGGGTCATACTCAGTATACACATAGAGGTCACATAACAGGTACATAGTACGTTGTGCCTTTAAAGTTCTAACTTTAAAGTAGAAAAGAACCTCGCATTATAGGGCTTCAGTCCAGCACTCTTATTTTACAGGGGATTTACATGAGGCCCAGACAAGCCAAGGGACCAGAGCAAGGTTAGAGGGATGGACAGCGTTGATGCCACTAGACCTCAGTGTTCTTTTCGCTCCACTACACTTCCCTTTCGTGTCGTGTCCTTCCTCAGCTTGTAGACATGTGGTACTGGTGGGATTTTGCTTTCCTGTGTGAACTAATGCTGAATTTGACCTAAATTGCATGGGTAGAGATTACATTTATATAAATTCTTAAGTATAATTCTGTGGGATGCCTCTAAAATAGGATAATTATCTTGGCCATGTTTGTGACTTCATTTACTAGGTTTTATAATAGGAGAACAGATTGGAGAATCTCCTAAAATCCCATCTGGTCCTTTGATTTTTATGTGTGAAAGGCTTACAATTACCAGGAATTGTTCCAAATACATATAAAACTGGTCCCTGTTGTCCAGAATTGTCTAAGATTGTGTGTGTGTGTGTGTGTGTGTGAGAGAGAGAGAGAGAGAGAGACACACACACACAAAGTGCTTGAAATCTATTGAAACCATGTTTTTGAGATCTTAAGCTACTGAAGCATTTGTTTATTATAAATTAAAAAACCAGGCATAAAAGTTCATTATGTAACAATCACATTTCCTCATTTACATCTAGGAGATAGTTTATCATTTCTTTTAAGAGAGAAAGATCTAGAATATTTTTGTGATGTACTGTTTCCCCAACAAAGATTTCTCTTTGCAAGACAAGTCAAACTGTCAAACGCTTTACTGAATGCCCTTGAGGATTCCAAGGTTAATAACTGAGACTCCTGCCTTCAAATCTAGTAGAGAAGACAAGTAGTTACAACATACTGAGACTAGTATGATGATAAAACTGTGATAATAATACGAAGATCAGTGGTAACAGAGAGGAAGTGATCCTTGAGTCTTGAATTTGCCATCTGAGCCGGAGGAGACATATATCCCAAGTCTGAAAACCATAAACCATCTTGGCAGTTGGGGAGTGACTCACAGTAGCCTTGGTATTGTTGAAACTTGGAGTTGAAGGCGGAAAGTAGCAGGAAGACTGGAGAGTTAGATGCGGGTCTGGTTGGTAGAGGAGGGCTTTGTGTTCAGTGCTGCGCCGCCTCACGCCAGCCAGGAAATAGCTGGACTTAGACCAAGAATTGCTGAGGCTTGACATGGTAGTCACAGGTGAGGTCTCTGGAATTGATCATCTCTGTCCTTCACTTAAGTTTATCAGATTCACTGTCGACACAGATAAGTTTAGAGGAAGAAAAATAGCTTTTGTGGGTAAGTAAATATTTAAACCAAAAACATGGCTATTGGGCCTGTTAAGAGGAATTGATTCCAAATTGCATTTTACCTCAATTTTTTTTAAAGTCATTATTTAACATTTGATTAAGGTTTTAAAGACCTAATGCATTTTACTAAGTATCTTCTACATTATGTGTGGGTGGTGGTTGTTTAATCCCAGTTTAAGTTGCATTATAGCCCCTCTCCCTGTGGACGTACTCATTCCCCATTCCCTTCCAGTGTTTGTTGAGTGTTTAGTGTATTACACAATACGAAGAACAGTAAACGGGGTCTGTCATTTCAAAGAGAGGTCACAATGTGATGAGAGAATTTGTTGTCAACAAGGAGTAGAACTGTCATTGAGAATAATAGACAATAACACTTCTGCCAAATTGTCTCAAAAAACGCTTGTGGCATTGGAAATAATGTTCGCCTTCCCTCCCTAAGGATACCTGCAGCTAGATCTCTGTCTTACTCTTAAGTCTCTGTTGTCAGGCCTCGCCCTCTTCCAGTAGAGTTCCTAATCTGCTTTTGTGTTGCCTCAGTTTTAAATATGAATACACAACAGAGGAACACCAGATGTTAGAGGAATGGGAACTTGATTTACAGAAAAGTTGTACAAAGTGTTCAGGTATACCCCACATCAAGTTTCCCCTGTTAGCATCTTACATTAGTATGGTTTGGTTTTTGTTTATTTGCTTTTTTCAATTAGTGAACCAATACTGATACATAATTAGTAACTAAAATCCATGCTTTATTCAGATTTCCTTAGCTTTTCCCTAATGTCCTTTTTCTGTTTCAGGATCCCAACTAGGATACCACATTACACTTAGTTGTCATGTTTGCCTAGACGACTCCTGGCTGTGACAGATCTGGTTTACATTTTAATGATGTTATTCTGGTTTGCAGAGTTGAGAACATTGTGAAGGAGACAAAGTGAAAGCAGTGAGACCTGTTAGGAGGCCGGTGTATAATAATCCAAGCAAGAGATAATGGCAGCTTGGACTAGTGTTACAGCAATGGGAGTGGAGAGGAGCCTTTGGATTTAGGATCTGTGAGAGCCATCAGCCTGTGTGAGAAAAGTAATGGAATGAGTGTAGACAGAGAAGAAAACAGGTTCAGGGATGGAGCCCTTGGGACACTTTAATGTTTAAAAGTTAATGAGATAAAAAGAAACTAGCAAAGGAGACCAAACAAGAGTGGCCAATTAGATCTGAAGAAAACCTAGGAAGTGTTGTGTCCTAGAACCAAGAAAGTGTTTGAAGGCAAAGGAAATGATCACTCTGTTATGTGTTTCTGATAGGCCAAGTCAGGTAAGGGCAGGGAGCTGACCTTTAGATTCAACAACAGGAGATCATGAGTGACCCCTGTGAGCAGTTTCATTGGAGGGGTGAGAGCAAAAGCAGGCTTGGAGTGGGTTCAGAGAGGATGGGTCGGCACATGGAAAGGGGCGTCAGGAAACTTGGCTGGGGGGGTTATGTAAAATTTTACACCAAAGAAAACATTGCAAACTAATATTTGACTATAGTTAATAATATGTATGCAGAAGTATTTAAGAGAAAAAGTACTGATGTCTGCAACTTTGAAGAACATCAGAAAATAAAATGGACTAATGGAAGGGTGTCTAGATGGACAGATACATGATAAAGCACATATTGTTAATGGCATAATTTATGTGATGGGTAAATGTGTATTCATTGTAAAATTATTTTAATTGCTCTGTGTTTGAAAGCTTTCATAATAAAATGTTGGGGATGGGGAGAGAACAGGAGGAAAGAAATTGGAAACAGGGGATGTAGACAGCTCTTCTGAGGAGTTTCAATGTGAAGACAGAATCAAAAGAAGTCTGTTTCCATCCCGATCTCAAAGTTGAGAGAAATCACAGTGTTTTTATTTATGGATAGGAAAGATCCAGTAGAGACAGGAAAAAAAAAAAAAAGCTAATGCAGAAGAAAGGAAAATTACTGAACTAATGTCCTTGAGGAGGCAGGAAGAGATGGACTCTAGCACAGAAGGAGAATTTTATTTTGTTAGGAGCATGGAAGAAACTAATAGAAGGTAGAGGATAAAGATACAGGTGCACGTAGTTGTATAGATGTGGGAGCTTTATAAGATCTCTTCTGTTTGCTTCTGCTTTTTTGGTGAAATAGAAAGTAAGACCATCTACTGGGAAAGATGGTGGAGGAGCTGCTGGAGCTGCAGGAGAGAAAATGAGTCACCTAGGAGAGAGTGTGAATGGATTAGGGAAATACAGCCCGTTTGAGGTCTTTCATGAGGTCTAATAATTAATCTTTAAAGTTTAAGAAGAAGAACAGTATAAATGCCAGGAAGACACTATCAGATTTTTTAAAAAGAGATAACTTCCCATAGCTGATGGATGTGTATTTTGGGATAGGAAGGGCCTACCAAGTCTACCCAGCAATATGAACAAAACTAGATCTGTGCTCAGATAATTGTTAAGTTTCAAAATGACAAGAAGAAAAGGTTCTAAAAAGCATCTAGAAAAAAGAAACAAGTCTCTGTAAAGAAAATGATAATCAGATTGCTGATAAACTTTGCATGAACAACTTAAAATACCAGAGAAGTGTCTTCCAAATTCTGAGAGAAGATGCCATTCAGCTTAGAATTCTTTTGAACACTAAACCTCATTGAACTAGCATTCAAGTATAAGTGTAGAATCAAGGCAATTTCAGACGTGTTGGGACTAAAACATTTGCTTCCCAAGCACCCTTTCTTTGGGAAAGCATTAATGGTGCACTTCAGTAAAAACCAAGAGTGAGGAAGGCATGAAATCTAGGAATCCGTACATCCAACCAAGGAAAGTATTAGAGGAAAAGCCCAGAATGATGGACCCATGGAAGAGAGAAACGATTATTCCAGACATTTTTTATATATACCATTCTTGCAAAGTTGTAATAATTTAAAATTTTAAAAAGCCAGAAAAAAATTTCTTTGGGACCATTAGAACTCTAGGAAAAGTAGGCCATCCAGTGGCCTATAATTTTTTAAACCAGCTTAGCTGTATCTCCCAGACCTGCAGACTATGACTTCAATAATGAAAATTTACCTGTAGTAGGCGGGGCATTTTGGTTCTAGTCCATTCCGATCTGATAGCTTAATCATTGTAGGTCTGTTATGCACAGCCATTCATACTAGAACCCTTTTACCTCTTTAGGGGGAATTCTAAGGGCCTACCAATGCCATTCGGTAACTGCAATCAGTAGTCACGGCTTAGTTGATCACAGTATATCTGATCATTTTCATGATTTTTGGGAAGCTACTTGTTATTGTGGGCAAGAGAGAACCCCGAATGCCTGGTTTCCCCTTGTGTTTCCAGGCAGCACAGATGTTGTTCTTTTAGTTCTGTGGCTGACCCAAAACTGGGGAGCGGCACACAAGTTTGGCACTTGAATTACTGGGTGAAGTCAGGAAGTTGTTCTTGTAGTCTGGAAGTGAGGGTCTGACAGGCCCATTGTTTGCATTATTACATCCTATTATTTAGTCCTCTGAGTCCCTCTGTTCTCTACAGGCTGTGATGCTTCTGTGGGACGAAAGTGCTGCTTTTCTACGTGCAACAGTGTGTAGGTGCTTAGAGAGATAAAACTAACAGGCGGAGCAAGGCTGGGCTTGTCTTCTTTTGATGGTACAAGCTGAGAACAGAGCAGCCTGGTTGTTCTCCGGCTGCCCCCACCCCCCAGCCCTCTCAAGGAACCTGCTCTCTCTGGGGTGTGCAGCTGCCTGAAAGAGGCCATGAAAGCTAGTTAATTACTAAACAGGCCTCCCAACAGTAGAAGTGGGAGTAGTTTAGCCTGTCTGTTAACATCAGTTGTATTTGTCTCCAGTTCCGTTAGAGAGGTGCTTTGAAAATTTTTCATGTCCTGAATGCTATTGTCTGTTTTCTTGATAAAAATGTATTTGGGGTCCTATAAGACTCCTAATGTCACTTTTGGAAGTAGAGAAAGTTTAATACATGAGTAAGCCTGAGTCAGGGTATAGTAGTTGAAATTGAATATTTTCATAGATTCTAAAAGATTGCACATTATATTTATTTGAATTGGTTGTATGAAAAAGTAATATCCTTTTTATGCAGATTTTCAATGTATAGCAATTAAAACATCACCTCAGCACAACTGAAGGATTACCTTTTTTATGCATTTTCTATTTCTTTTTGAAGAATCAGCTTTCTCTTAAGTTTTGTCACCTGAGAAGCCTGTGGTATGGCATGAAATTTGGTGTCTCACCCTATACTGTGCTGTGTTCCTTGTTCCTGCAAACAGGGGATCTTGTTGGGTGGAGGTATAAATTAGAGTCTGCAAATATTGTGTATGGGGTTTTTAATGTTCATTTTTAAAATTTATTTAATTGAAGTATAGTCTTTTACAGTGTGTCAATTTCTGGTGTGTGGCATAGTGTCTCAGTCATGCATGTATACACATACATTCATTTTCATATTCAATGTTCATTTTAGAGTCTTCTCAAAACAGTCAAAATCCCCCACCCTAGTCCAAGGTCTCCTCTGGCCTAGCTTTCTGCAGTAGCCCCTTAACTAAGTGGTGTTCCTGCCATCACTTTGGTCCCTCTCAGATCTTGGCACCACGTAAAAACCAGAATCATCTTAAAGAGCAAGTTCAGTCCATGGTTTCCCAGAATCCTTACTCTACCTTTCAAAGCCCTGTGCTGTCTGGCCCAGTTCTCTCTCTCTCCCTCTAGCCTCCAGTGCTCCGCTTTTCGCAAAACTCCCCTGGATTCCACATTTTAGTTCTAGACCATGCTAAACCCCTTCCCACCCAAGGACCTCTATTCATGCTCTGCCCACTGCTTGGGGTATTTCTCCTCATTCTCATTTGTGTCCTCCATCCCCACCCCCAAGCCTAGCTAAGACCTACTCATACTTAGGGTTTCGGTTGAAATGTTACTGCCCAGGTGAGCTTTCCTTGACACCTCTCTCTCTGCATGATGAGATTGGGCCTCCCTAAGTGCTCATACGGAACTTTGCATCATAGAACTTATTATACCTGAAGTTATAATTACCTTGCCTCCCCTACTATCAGCTCCTTGCAGGTAAGGATCATTTCCTTATTGTGGTATCCCCAGGACCTAGCACAGTCTCTGACTCAGAATGGATACTCGTTGCGTACTTGTCTACTCCCTGAGTCTTAAATAGTGTATCTTTGATTATTTTATTAGGATAGAGTCCTAAGAATGGCATTACTGGGTTAATAGGTATGAAAATTGAAGTCTTTAATGTGTATGGCCAAGTTGCTTTTGATAAAACCGTATTTTTTTTATACTCCCACCAGTACCATCCCACCACCATCACTGAGCATTAACTTTTTTTCAACTTGGCCAAAGGATCATCCAAAAAGAAGAGGAAGGTGGAGGTCTATCAACTGTCTGAGCGTTAAAAACAGAAGCCTACAGTAGGCCACTTGATCCAGTTGTGCAGGAATGCCTGCACGATGTCCTGTCCTTGAAGGTTTCAGGGCTATAAGACTTCAGCCTTCCTGGTGGCACTTGAGCAGAGTGGAGACCTTGGGGAGGAGAGCTTCTCTTATCTGTTAGGCAGTAGTGTTCCTGCAGTGGCATAGCCTCACCACAGCGGTTCCCTGTAAGAGGTGACTCCGTTTGATTGAGCCACATCCAGTTATCCATGGTGTCTGCAATTACCATCTGTCACTTAAGCATGACAGCTCCATCACAGGAGGGCAGGGCATAGCCTGGCAGAGGATAGCAAGCAAAATGTGACAAACAGGGACTCCTTCATGTATTAAACCCCAGGTTCAATATCAAAGGGAAGATGGTGTTGCTTACCATATGCTCGAACTTACTGAGTTGCTCTACCTTTTAGGTTCTTGCTCTTTTCCTGGACTGTTTGAAGTTGTCCCTTTCCTAGTTCCTCAAGACATGAATTGAATTTTCTGTATCAACCGTGCAGTTCATTTGGAAACATGTAGCTGTGAATTCCATACAATCAGCAGTTTCCCTTATCCCACTTTTTCCTTATTCCCTCATTATTTACGTGCATAGCTCCCTTAGCTATAAACACTTCTGAGGGCAGGGAATGTGTATCTATCTCTCTGCCTTTTTTTTAATCCTGGTAGATTATGCTTTCCTCACACAATGCTTTCACTGTAGTAGACACTTAAACATTAATGAAAATGCAATTCAGAGAGGACAGCTACTGTGACTCATTAGGACAGCCTGTTAATAAGCAGGTTACAGACCTGGATTTTCATACCTTCACTACCTTTCTCAATTCCCTGTGACTGTTTTAATAGTAACCAGAATTATTTGGTTGCTTAAGAATGGTGGACCTCAAGGCTCTTTTATAGTTTTCTTCTCCCAAGTAGTTAGTAGAATTTGGATACATCCTGCTGTTTGCTCCATAACAAATGTCACTTTATATAATGAAATATCTCCTTAGTGAGTTCCGAAAGATGGATAGAACTGATTTTAGAGTGATTTCAATCAGGATCCTGATAGGCAACACCTGACACACTTAAACTGGCTCATTTGGGGAGACTTTATTAATGAGACTATTCACATTGTGTGGACAGGGTTTCTCTAGAAACCACAGGGGATGTTGCGGTGCCCAGAGCTGGTAACCGGGTTACTGCCTTGAGGCCTGATGAAGACTGTGGGGCAGAGGATGGGGGAGGTGTTACCAGAACCTGGAAGAGGAAAGGACTGAGTCAAGAGGGCTGAGACTTGCAGTTGCAGGCCTGAGACTGCCCACAGAAACCCCAGACAGGAAGCTGCCTTCTGCAGGCCTCCCCACGGGGGGAGCTGGAGAGCCTGTGGAAGAGCCTATTGCCGTGGTCGTAGGGGTGGAGGGCCCAGAAAGACGGAGAGGGTGTCAGCTGGTTCTGGAGAGGCAGGTGGAAGATACCAGCACGGGGTACCATCTGCCTTTTACAATTACGCTTTTCACTTATGGCTTTAAAAGAGGGACGTTTGCCCAGCGGCTCTATATAGCTGTTTTTCTAAAGTGCTTTTCAGAAAAAAACTGATGGCCAAGAAGACGACCACTGAGCTACCTCTAAGCACCAAGATTTTTTGATTCCACCTCCGAAAAGTGTCTTGAATCTGTCTCCTTCTCTCTGCCGCACTTTCCCAAGCACTGTCGTCTTTCACCCGGCCACTGTAGCTGTCCCCGCCTGGTATTCCCTACACTTCTTTCTTACAGGGCACCCAGTGGAATGTTCGAAAAATGCAAACCCAAATGTCACTCTTAAGTGACTTCTGATTAGCATCCTTAGCATACCAGTCTGAACTCACAAATTTGCACACTAGAGCCTTTTGCCTAGACCGCTGGTAGGAAATCCTTTGTCCCTTCAAACGTTACTCTCTCATCACATTACCCCTCCCTCTCAAACTAAGTCAAATCCCTCTCTTTTCTGCTCCCTTACACTGTATTTAACCTAACACTCATCCACACTCTCAGTTTTAGTCGTGTGATCGCCCATTTAATTGCTTGTATTCACCATCACCCTGGGAATGGGGTAGGACTTAGCACTCTACCCCAGTCCCTTGGTCTGTCGTGTGATCACTGTTGGTCCTGCCTTGGAGCTAGATTAACTGTTCCGAAGTGGAAAATACGTTTGGAACTAGTTTTTTTAGTTCAGCATGATAGCATTCTAGGTATAAGGACCCCTGGCCTTGAGTTTTTCAGAGTCCTAGATCTTATGCAGCTGCCAGTGATTAGCTCAGTGACTGGTGGTTTTTTTGTTTGTTTTATTACATTCTATGAAGTGGCCCTTGGGTCACAGAATGACTGTAAATCAATAGACCCTTTAGTTCACATCTTGAATCAATAAGGCTTAAGTGAAATTTAATAAACTCTGTGGTCATTAATGGGGGAGGTGGTTGGGACCTCTGGTTTTGTTATGCTGAAGCAGCAGAGTGAGTTAGATCTTAGAGGGTGGAACTGATGGAAGTGAGCAGCTTTGCCTGTCATCAGAGAACAGGTAACTGCTGCTCCCCTGGCCTAGGAGGCTTTGTTTGGGTTTTTTTGTTTGGTGGTTTTTTCCTGGGGAGAGGGTTGTAGAATTTGACCTAAGATTGAAAGCTTTCTGTTAATGAACAAAGTGACAAGGGCAGTAGCTAAGTATATTTTGTTACAGTAAAGAATTAACCATGGTTTGTGATTATTTTGGTTATTTCCAGTTCTGATACCATTAGTAAGGGTTTTACTTTTCAACTTAAGGAAGCTTAACCAGTCTTTTAGTTAATGACTGCCGAGTGTGGCCAAGGGAACCATCATCCCTCCGTTTGCTTGATAGCAAGTTGGGAAGTCTGCCATGTTTCTTCCACACAGAGTTCTACATAGGCTGAGCAGAGCTACAGATGCAAACAAAGACTATAACCCAGTTCATCCAGGAGGTTTTCCTGTGTCCCCTACACAGGACTTAGGTCTTTCTCTTTGGTGTGTGGAACTGAGATATTTTCTGTTGAATTGATACTTGCCATAGTACCTGTAACTCCCCCTCCCCTGGCATCCATCACACTGTGTTGCAACTGGCAGTTACGACGCTGTGTGCTCCCTGGGAGGGGTGTCCATTGTATCCTCAGCTCACCTGGCTCAGGGCTTGGCACTTGTGTTGCATAGTGCTTGCCTAGTACTGGCTATTGTATGACTGCTGAGTTTTTCAAATATACAGAATTTTCTCCCTTGAAACTCCCTGATATTTATCCCTATCTCCATCCACTCCCCCTGCCCCTGTGTCCCCTTTCCCCTGCAGCTGAAATTCTGACACTCCTGAGAGCATTTCACTCTTCTGTTGAACAGTCAGCTACACTAAAGGAATGTCTTCTGCAAGTCACAGAACATAAAAGACAGTTATTTTGAATGGAAACTCTTGGTACCCCTTTGGTAGAAAGAGTTTATTTTGGGGTGTTGCCTGTTCATTAGGTTTCATCACCTCTAGATTCATCTGGGTGGAGTAATAGCTACGTAAGTGTGAACCACCTTCCTGTTTTGTTCAAATGTCATGAACATCTTTTCTTAATGACAGCTGAACCTGGAGATGTTGATAAGAGTATCCAATTTGTTTTTTGAGTACTAAAATATTTCTTAGAGAAAGAAAAATATTCTGGTTTTGCTTATTCTTCTTATAATTCTTATAATATTAATTTGGTTGGTCTTAATTGTTCATCTTCGTACCATATATGAACATTATAAAGGAAGTCTTCCATTTAAAGAAATGCATGAGTGGTCCTGAACTCTTGATACAATCAATTTTGTGTTTGTGTGTGTGTGAGTGTGATCATTTTTTCTCTCTGCATCAACCTGGCTGCCATTTAGAAGAATAAAAAAGGTGGAGGTCTTCATACTATCCTTGTAAAAGTTTTGCTGGAGGGAGTTGTAGCTGTAAAATGAACACCCTGCAAAAGTCAGTCACCAGTTAAACATGCAGGCTGAACTAGGCATCTTAACATTCCAGGAAGGGCCCGCATGCTGAGAGCTGTCAGGAGGGACAGGTGTGTAGACACAGAGCCACAGCTCTTCACTCCCTAATCCACCCAAGGCACCGATTTCATGCTGAAATTTCCCTTCCCTGTCTACCTGCCCTACCCTTGCACTTTTTTATCTTGGAGAAAGTAGAAGCAGGTAGTGTTGTGGAAAAGGTCTGTGTACCCCCTTTTGAGATACTCCACATGGAAGTGGTGCTTACAGTACGGGAAGACTGCCTAATTCTGTTACTTTATTTTGCTGCTTCTTCCTTGCCCCCAACTCATGACAATCAGTCTTCTTCCTGGGATCTATTGAAGAGGTGGTTATTTTCACCAAGGAATTTGATGGTAATATATAACTTGGGGTGCTCTTTCTGCTGTGCCTAGACCCAGCTAGCTCTGTGATACTGCACACATTGTTTAGAACAAAGCATCCATATACAAGTCAGTTCCTCAAAATACGCTGTATGTCATTCTAAGAACTGTGGAGAAAATTGGTGAGAACTGACAGGGAGCTAGCATCAGGGTGCTTGCAATTTAGTTCAGGAGAGGACCGAAGCATACCAGTACACAGGACAAAGGAGTGGTGGTTGAGATTTGACAGATGAGGAAGAAGACAGTCCAACCAGAGGAACTACAGTGTGTTTAGAGGTCACTTTCTTGACGGAACTGAAGGGTTCGTTTAGATAAGTAGCGAGTGAGAAGGGCAGGAAGTAGGTGATGGGCAAATTATGAAAAGTGGAACACCAAACTCAGGATAATTTGGACCTATAGAAAGCTACTTAAGACTTTAACAAAAAAACAGTGGTGTTTGAACTGATTTGGAGCACAAAATAGTTTGAGGTCAAATCAGGTCAGCCTTAAACGGTGATGCCTGGGCATTTGGGGGGCCGTGGTCTCTTGATCCACCAGTGTTCACCTTTCAGACTGACCCCCATTGATAGCAGCTGCTTAGAGAGGGTAGAGAGATCTCTCTTGGGCAACAGGAAAAAAGGTCAAAAGGCGCTTGGTGTGTCTTTACTGAGTTTTAATTATTCAGCATTTGGAGACTGGCCTGTCAACATGCATTTGAGCACTGTTGTTCTCTTGTGCTTGGATAAGCACCTTAAGGTTTCTTTGGGACCAGGAACCTTAATTATTAAACTGCCTTAAAGTTGGTCATCTCATCATTAAAATTCAGAATAATTTTTCTGCAGTGGGTGTTTTTCATGGTTTGGCACACAGTAGAGCAAGCAGCGTAGCCAAGATGTTTTCCATGTTGAGCAAAAACTGTAACAGATGGAGGTGGTGATTGTAAAGTACTTATTTAAAGTGTTAGGAATGAATCAGTGTAGTTTGAGTCCGAGTCAATAATCCGTACTAAGGGAGTCTGAGAAGTTGGAGAGCGCCCTAATAGCTTCTAATAAAATCTGTAACAAGCAACTGAAGGGAACTGATTTTAAATGGCTCTCGCAGTGCTGTTACCCTCGCCAGGGGCCTGTAGAATTTTTCTTAGGGATTAAAGTCTTTTAAAAAGCCTCTGTGTGTGTGCGTGTATTTTCTTTCCCTTTTCTGAGAACTTGAAATTATGTGGTAGGGTGACCATAATTCTTTAAATTTGTCTTCAAGTCATGGCAGCATTTCAGTGTTGCTCGTGTGGGATTGACTGATCTTGGAAAAGCTGGGGAAGTCGCTGGCTATTGCAGAATTTCTGTAATGTAGGGACCAGCTATAAGTGGTATTTTTGGTTTTTTTACGTAGTTTAAGTATGTAATTGTTGCTATATGTATCTTTTATGTACAAATGTTCTTTCTTATACAAATTGCTTTCACAGACTGATAGAACTTTGAATAATTTTTTCCCTGAAGAAATGTTGAACCCCGTGCAAGCTGTTAGAATTAGAGTGTATGTTGAAGGCTGTAATGGGACTGCTATTCCAGAGCTGCACGGCTTCTTTCTTTCTTAAAAAAAAAATTATGATTCCTTTGTTTATTTACAGATGACTGAATATGTTCAGGCAAGAAAATATGCCCATATTTCAAAATACAGCAGCCTATAGACAAAATACTTACCTACCATTTTCCTAAAAGACACCTCTTTTCTGTAATTTGTATAGAAAGTTAAGTGCAGTTCTTGTCTCCCAGTATTGGTATGGAAGGGACGGGGAAGGGGAGTTACCTACTGTAAACCTTGAACCCTGCATTTAAAATCTTATTTGAAGTAAGCACAGAAATCCTGTACTTGGGTGTTTTCAGAATAAAACAAGAATCCCAGTTCTCTGTTAATGTGTTGGTGCCCACGAACAGCGTTACATCAAAGACACCTAATTTAGACAAAACTCAGCCCCCCAGGATTGCCATGTTTTGTTAGAGCTAATGCTGCTGATCGCTGTACTGCGTATTACACCTTCTTCCTTAACTGCCTCAGTAACCCGGGGGGTAGATATTATCACCACCTTATAGGTGGGGAAAGCAAAGTTGAGAAAATGGCCATTTGCGCAAGGTCACATGGCTCGTTTGTTGGTGAAATTGGAATTTGAACCCATGGATTTATTAGCCTCGAGTTCTTCCAGATCAGGTACATCCTAAGGGGTCTAAAGACCTCTGGCATTTTTTCTTTTTTAAACTATTTGGAAACCCTTGAATTGGTATAGTATAAATGGAAATCTGCATTGCCTTTAGAATGGTCTCAGATTGAGGGTAGGGTGGGGGCAGCAGTGAATACTGTTATAAAAATTATATAATACAGAAAAGTAGAACACGTGAAGTGCTCTGAGTTGTCCATAGTGAAGAAAGTCTTATTTCTGGGAATTAATTTTTTTCATAAATCAGTGATGGTAAACTACCACGGTGGGGGTTTCTGAAGCCTCACTGTGTTATTTTCTGCTTCCCCATGTATTTTCTGTGTGAAAAGTTTGTACTGGAGGTGTGCGAGGCCCTGGTATGTTTCTTACATGTAACTTGGACCGTAATATTACTGTGTTCTCATGACTGAAATATTTCTTTTAGTTGAAGTATGATGTCCATGTAGAGAAGTTACATATCATAAGTGCACAGCCCCGTGAATTGTCCACACCCAGGCTGCCAACCCACAGGGCAAGAGATAGAACACTTGCGACACCTCAGGAGCACCCATGTTGTCCCTTCCATCGCCTGGAATAGTTTTCATTTTTCTGTAGGAACCTCTCACATCCTTTCTTATCATTTAGTTTCTTTCTGATTGGGTCTCAAACATTACTTTCAGTCTTTTTGCAACCAGAAAGAAAAAAAAAAAACCTTCACTGAAACTTGTATCTTCCTCCTTTCATAATCTCATCTCTTGATCAGTCTGCTTCCGTTAAACCAAAGTGTTTTGATGGCTACAAAGTCATAACTCCAGGGAATAGAGGCTGTGAGAACAGGCAGCTGTGCAGTTGACAGCTAAAAGCATGCCTTGGAATTTTCAAAACTGAATGGAAATTTGGTGGTTGAACTCAGCCATCTGTTTGTTAAGAGGTAACAAGTCAGCAAAAGGTAAGCTGCCCTTGTTTTGGGGAAGTGGTGATGGGGGAGCAGTTTCCTCCTTCTCAGAACTCTGATCAGGCTTAAAAATTACTTGTGAAGGCTGTGTGTGAGCTTTCATCTAAAACCGTAGCAAATTCAGCACCGTCTTTGTAGATGCACACTCACCCACATCTGGTTCTGGTCCCCTTCTCTGTTCCACTTTAGACTCACTTGTGTTAATTGGTGCCCTTGGCTGTTCTACACATTTGAATAGAACTTTATTTTTAACTTTTAAATTACGCCATTCTGGTTTGGGGGCTTGTGTGTGAAGGCTTAGGTCCCCAGGGAACAGCTGGATTGGGAAGACCTGGTCCCTGCTCACACGTGGCCAGGCTTACCAAGCTCTTTCTCCTGGGCTTTGCCTCTAGCAGAACCAGTCTTTTAAAGTATTGAGTCGAGAGGTTTAGAGGCATGCATGGCAACACCTCGGCTTTCTTGCAAAGTAATACTCTGGATCCTAGAATGTGATGGAGAACCACAATTTTAGCTTCCCATGTATTCAAACATTACCTTAAAAGATAACATACACTTCCTATTTCCAGACCTTCCTGGGGGAGAAAAGCATACCAAACACCAAGTATTAATTTTGTTCTAGTTTAGAACTGTAGTTCTAAAGTGGTGCCAAATCTGGGAGTTGCCCTGGAGTTTCTGTTACTGTTGGGGAGACATTTTTTAGGGGGAGGTTTGCCTCTTCTGTAGTGAAGGTGACAAGGAGAAGGTGCACTTCTGTGGACCCCTAGGGCGGAGCACAGTTAGCCTTTTCTGCACAGTTATTGGTCACAGATTAAAACGGGCCTTTTCCAAGTGATTTCTTTATTCTGTTTTGATGCCCAGACAGGCCACAGTCACCTCCTTTTCGGCCTGGCTCTCCCCTGTCTTCCAGGAAATCTTTAGAATAGGTAAACAGCCCTCCATTTCAGGGATTTTAAAAGATATTTTGAAAAATGCTTGTTCATCGGCCTTCAGGGTTTATTGTTTATTATCATCATTGTAGGATAATGCTTTATAAGATAATTACTAGGCCACATTTTTCTTTAAGCCCTTTTTGGTAGATAACAGAAGCCTGGCCTTAAACTCCTTTGCTCTCGTGCTGTTGAGTCTTGTGTGTTGCCTGCACAGTGACAGGCTCCCTCCTGAGGTCACAGCATCACCTGTGGATGCTGGTGGGTTTACCTCGGTGCTTAAGGACGTTAATGTTGTGGCAGGGAGCACGTGGAGAGCCTCTCCCTCCCAAACCTTTATGCTTGGTGTGCACTTCATAATAGTCTACACACAATTTTTCTGGACACAGCACATTTCATTGTTTTTGAAATGCAGATTTTAAAATTATGAATGTATTTTACATATATTAGTTTGTATCATCACAATATTTAATAAAATACAATTTTTTAAGGGAAAATAATGATGAAAAAAGTTTTCATCACTGAGGCTGATGGGGTTTGCCAGTAGCTGATTCTTTCAGCTCTCTGTTCACATTTATTAGTTCTTGCAAGATTTGCTGCCTTATCTTGCACTCTTAAACTCAGTGGCTGACACCGCAGGCCAGAGGTTGGCCAGCATCACAGAGAGGCACCAACCTTATAAACTTCTCAGGACACAGCCTCTGTTCAGAAGTGAATTCACTAAGAGGCATCACTTAGCTGTTTGTTGGTTATTGGTCAGTCTCATTTACCCTTCCTAAAGTTGGTCTGACTTTGAAATATCAGTACGTTTACACCATGCTCTCTAAAGCAGTCCAGGTTCTAATCTGGTCACAAGTACAGCATCATGAATAATTTTGTGAAGAGTTTTACCGACTTCCTGTTTCTGCCATGTAGGTTAACTAGCCCTGTTCCGGTCCATCAGCATTTTCCCCTGTTTGCCGTTTTGGAGTTGGGCTCAGGTCTCTATTTTCTCTTTTAAGTTACTGACGACTTTTTTTTTTTAATGCCTTACACTGTTTGCCTTTTGTTAGAAATCTAGAATTCAGAGGATGGCTTTTATTACTATCCCTAGATCTATTCCGCTCCTTACAATACTCTGCAGATGATAGTCCCATGGCCTAGCCCATCCGTGTGAGTCAGCATTGGAGAACACACTCGATTGGGATCTGAAAGTCTGCGTGGGATTCACTAGCCCGTAACCTTGGGTGGTCTTGTCACATTCCTAGGTCATTTTCACTTTATAGGATGCAGTGGCTCAGTTATATGCTGTCTGGGACTTCCCCCTGAGCTGGGCTAGTTGGCGTGCTGCCCACATTCTCCAGCTTGAATGCCTTGAGGCCCTTGGGGGTGAGAGAAGTAGGTAGGACTTGCTGTGCCTTTTCATTAAAATACTTTGTTCCTACATGAGGGCACATGGATGTGCACACAGGTTGCAGCGTGATGGACCTATTTGGTGGCTGGCCCATACATGGGATAACCTAGAGAGGATACTAGGAAATCCCAAGATTGCAGCCCTGTGATTCTGGAGATGGGCTTGAAGATCTCCGGAGAGGTCTGAAAGCTCTCTCTGTTGCTGCTCACGTCTGTTCTGCCTCTCTCCCTTTATTCTCCAGCATCCGTGTTTGCTGTTTTCCAGAGTCTCCCCTCAGAAACTCATCTCTTGCTTTTCTCTCCCTCTGCTTTCCTACTGAGGGTTTAATGCTAGATATTTGGGAGCCTGAATTCTCATTTCCAGATATAATTTCTTTTTCTTTTTAATTATCAGAGTTGACATAATGCTTGTTGTTTGAAATTACAAGAAGTCTTGCGTGCATGTAACTGATAATACTCCAAATAACACCTTTTAAATTAAAACAAACCTAAAGGGCAACATAATCGTCTTCATGGCTACCCCTTTTTAAGAGTGAAAAGGAAATAATTGCTTTTTTTCCCCTTGTCTTAATACTTTGCAGGTTTTGAATGAAGAATGTGACCAGAACTGGTACAAGGCAGAGCTCAATGGGAAAGACGGCTTCATCCCCAAGAATTACATAGAAATGAAACCACATCCGTAAGTTGGGCTCTGCTGACCCTCCAGGGTCAGACCCGCCTGCCTGTTTCAAATCATGTTTCTAAAATTGAGATCATTGGGATGAATGTCATACTTTTAATTCTGTCTTCCCAGGGAATTAGCAAAGCGTGTTGAGTTGTCCATGTTAATGAGAGTATATGAGAGTATAATAGTAATAGCCGATGTTTTAGGTAATAACTGTCCATAATCTTCAAATGACGAAACAGCAGTTATGCAGGCTCATCATTCTCTTTCCGTGAGACCCTTCGTACCAGATGCGTTCCATAATTCTTCATTTTTTGAGTTTTAGAAAGGGTACTTACCACATGGTTTTGTATTGACATGTTTGGTTTTCCTGTGGGACCATATCTTAATAATCTTTGTATCCCCAGAGCACAATACTTAGCATATAATTGATTTTTAATAAATGTACACTGTAATCACCGCCCTTGCCCTCCACTTCAGTGTTTCACTTCAGTGAAAACAAAATGCTCTCCTACTTAAAATGCTGAGAGCAGTGAAAAAAAAAGTTTTTTTTTTTTTTAATTCCAAAACCACTAGTGCCGCCGCACCCCCCCAGCGCAATTTATGTGGATACGTGACATGGTGGGACCCTGGGAGCCCTCACAGACCACTGTCCTCCCGCCCTCACCCACCACCTCTTCTATCGTCCCTGCTCCTCTCTCAAAGCAGTCATTTTCTTGTGAGTATGTCAGAACTGAGGCTGTCATTGCTCAGACCAGAATGCCACTGAGACACAAAGAAATGTAGGTCCCTGCTATTTGCTTGTTTTAACACAAAATGTAAATAAGACTTTGAGATGACTGCCGCCCTTGAGTAGCAGCCCTTTGTCCCTTTCGCCCATTGTCACTGTTCTAATGTGTCCCAGTCATTTCTCATCCCCCAGGGACTAGAGCAGAGATCCTAACCACACCTTATCTTACACAAATCTTGCAGCATCCTACATAGAACTTAATGCCATAGAGCTCGAAAGGCCCTTGACAATGGTCTAGTTCATTCCTCGTTATCCTACAAATTAGGAAAGCTTCTAGTATTTTTATTTCAAAACCAGTGATTTTTGAGTATAGTTTTCATTCTAAAAGACTCATATAGAGCAATATATGAATTTCTCCCATACACGTACTCCTTTCAGAGGTAACCACTAGCAATTAAATGTGGCCCAAATGCTATTTCATGAACCCAGTCTGTTCTAAAACGAGGATTTGCCTTCGGTAAAACAAACAAATGATTCAAGAGCTTCACCATAAAACTCTTTTGGGTCCATGCCTTAGTCAATAAACTCTTACACGGTTCTTATCATGTAGCAGAGACTGTGCTAGGAGCTGGGAAGTTAGGTTCTGTAGTTAAATTATAGTATAATAAAAGTCCGTGTAGTTAATGTGAAGTTCTTCGAGATACCACATCCAGGAAGCCTTAACCTGGAGAGATAAGCTGGGGTTACCCTACAATTTGGTAATGGGAAGTCACCTATACAGAAGTTTCCATAATGAAGAATCTGTCCTCAAGGAAGAAGGTCCTCAAGGAAGTTTTTTCCTTTAAGAAGAACCAGACACCTTATAATGGATCAGTAAATGTTTCATTGAATGATTTGCAGGGAGAAAACCAGTCTAGCTGATAAAGTATACTTTTCTAGTTTTTGTTTGGAACTTGTACTCTCTAAATCTTTGTAACTATATGAGTTTGATCTCTTCCCCCCAGAAAAGATACTAGATTCCTTGGAGAATTTGCCTTCCTCTTTATAAACTCCCTTGTAACCTGCACCTTGCTTTTGTGCCTAGTAGCTCAGAAAGTAGTTCTGATCTGATACTGAGACCCAAATTCTTGTGCAAAGGCCTGGACCAATTTGTTCATGATAATAGAAGCCAAAAGTATTAAATCTTCAAAGGTGCATATGGGAGAGATCCTGACCCTCTGTCAGTAGATTGATAATGTCCCTCATTGGACGTCCCTGTAACATTAGATTGGCGGTTATGGACACGCAGCCATGCCCAGGTTACTAAAATGTAGGCACACGTAGTGCAGAAAACTCCAAAAGATGAGATGACTACAGATTCCGGAGGCATTCTTGTTGCCACTTAGTGTCCGTATTTGCTTTGGGGGCCGTGTGGGCTTTTCACGGACAGCATCACAGAATGCACTCCGTGGGGGGAGGCAGTCGGGTGGTGGTTAATGGGAGTCGCAAAGTGCATCCTCCCTCAGTCCATACAAGGCAAGTAATCTGTGCACATCTACTCCTTCAGTCCATCCTCAAAATAGATCAAGGGTTGGCTAAACTGCTTCTGTAAAGGTCCAGATAATAAATACTTTAACCCTTATGGGCCATGTGCAGTCTCTGTCATATCACATTCTCTTCTTTTGAATTTTTTAAAACCCAGTTCTTAAAAAAAATTTAGATTGTGGGCCATACAAAAACCAGACCGATTTAGACCAAGGGGCATAATTTGCTGACTTCTGCATTAGATCCAGTGATAACAAAATTAACTTAAGTTCCTTTTCATTTTCATATTTCCAGGCCGAAAGGGAATTCAGCAGAAGCATCAGACTGTAATTTTTATATTGAATAAAATGCCTGTGGCTCTAAATCCTTGTTTTCCTTCCAGTTGCTTCATGTGGTGTAGGCATTTCATATCTGACTGTTGAAAACAGAGGAAAGGCTGCCTTCCTTGGATAGTTGCAGTTACTGACACAACTGATTAGCCTTTTAGGAAGAGTCACCCTCATGGCTGCTTCTCTCTTCCCACTATAAAGAGCTTTGGAATAACAGTCGATCGGGAAGCAGCCAGCACAGGCTTGGTGGTGGTGTTCTTCACAGACGTGATCTGAAAGGCAGGCAGTGCTCATCCAGTCCAAGCTCTGAAAAAGGATAGCATATTGCCAAAAAAGGCCATGCCCTTGTACCTGTGTGGTGGTTGGCCTTACAGGCCTGTGTCACCTTATGGGATGTGACTGGATGTCCGTGAGTACAGGGTCAGTGTTGTCTCGGAGCTGTGGGAGAGCACAGAGGACCCGGCCCCCTTCCTTCTCCTCTTCCTCCCTTCCTCCCCCACCTTCTAGTTTTTGTTAGGGAGGAAGAGGGAAGTTTAAAATGGAGTATGACCTAATACTGCATTTGAGCTAACAAATTAAACACAGGCTACAAAATGATTGTTGGCATTACTGTTGCAGCATGAGTTGTATATACTGGGGGTGGATCCAAATATATGCTTTTCCCATTAGATGAATATGGAAGGGAGCCTGTAGGATGTAATAAAGAATTGAATTGGAAAGTAAGATGCCTCCTCCCATTAGCTTTCTCCCTTTTTATTTGTATTGTAGTATAAACCCATCTTTTTAAAACTTTAAAAAATTTTTTGACCATAGCCATGTAGTTACATAAAGATATCACTATTAAAGGAAGCTAATCAAATTTACAAACAGTATAAAATGTTTTAACTGAGAGATAGCTGTTCCTCATATAGTGTCATATCCCTTACGTTGTGGGACATCTTTGAGAGGGAGGGGAGAGAGAGAGAGAGAGAGAGAGAGAGAGAGAGTGTGTGTGTGTGTGTGTGTGTGTGTGTGTGTGTGTGTGTTTAGTGAAAACAGGAGCAGATACAAAAAAAAATCTTTAGTAAAATAGTCTCCAAGTAATTTTCTATTTTTCAATCTGGGTGCTGATAACAGGGGTGTATTTACTTTGTAAAAATTCCAATCAGAGTACTTCAGTCCACTACAGTTTTTTAAATTGAAAATGAAAAATGAGTTAATTTTAAGCTGAGGGCAAGAAAACACTGAAGCCACATCTGTATATTTGTGCACTGTAAGGGAAGGTCTAAAAACATACGCGTCCAACTGCCGACAGTTGCTGCCTCTGGGGAGTTTGAGGAAAGAGTCTTGCTTTTTATTTTTACTTCAGGCTCATCTAAGCTATTTTAATTTATATTCATTACTTATACTTTATAAAAGGGAGAAAGAAAGAACATGCCTGGTGGGAAGACTAGGTGGGGTGGTTTAAAAGGAAAGAGTATGGCTGTTAAGAACCTTCAGCCCCCCTCCCAGCCAAGTGCCTACTGTGTGCACGTGCATCAGGAACTGGAGAGCAGAGGGATTCTCAGCTCTGTTAGCTGTCCTTTCAGAGCTGGAGATCGTTCTATTGTGTTAATATGTGATTTCTCTTGTGCGCCCTTGTTTCCAGGCAGTGGGGGACTCATTCTCGATTCCATGAATCCCTCACTTTTTCTTTTGACCAAGGTGAATTAGCATTGGGAGCAAAAGAATCTGTAACTTGCTCCAAATGAAAAAAATCAAATTTTGCAACTAGCTGCTTCTGCACAGGATAAATTACGGCGTTTCTAGTAGTTCTGGGAAGCCACACTCTGAGCAGTGACAGCAGAAAGAGGCCTTGAGAGGAATGCCAACCGGAGCCACCGGTCGAGGCTGCTCCCTCACAGCCGGATCCTCTCCCCTTTGGGCTGACAAGACCCAGCAGCCCTGTCTGTCTCCAGCTTCTGGGCCTTCCAGCTTTCCTAGCCCCGTTTCTCTTCATCCCACTGAGGCAGAGCTGCTGCCTTATCAAAGGCGGCGAGCAGGGCCTGTCTCCCCTTACGTGGCTCATCCTGTGCTCAGGTCGATAGGCCTGGGCTTTCCCCAGTGCCTCGCTGATGACTCAGGAGGGCGCCCAGGAGGCCCGTTTTTAAGTGTCTTCCTCTACAGAGTGGCTCTCGATGGTGTCTCTTGAGTCAGTTTCTGGAGAGTGAGGAAGGGTGAGGATGCCTGAAGGGAGACAGTCCTCTCTCGGGAGTGACTGAGCAAGTCCCCTGTGGAGACTGAAGGGTAGAGAGGGAGGCCCCTTCCTCTGGCAAGGAGTGTTCTGTTCCTCACATTTCAGAGGCTGGATATCCCGTTTCTTTGTGGGGAAGCAGATGTTGACTGGCTTGCCTTCCTTCCTTAGGTGGTTTTTTGGCAAAATCCCCAGAGCCAAGGCAGAAGAAATGCTTAGCAAACAGCGGCACGATGGGGCTTTTCTGATCCGAGAGAGTGAGAGTGCGCCTGGGGATTTCTCCCTCTCTGTCAAGTAAGTGTTTCCTGCTCTGGTGCCCGGGGTCCTTCTCCAGCTGATGTAAATTGTGAAGCCACAGGCCGGATGTCTGGCTACACGCACCAAAGGTGGCAAAATAGGAGAGGTTTAGCCTAAACAGTGTTTTACAAGTCAGAAAGTTTTACATTAAGATCCTAACTTCTGGCTCCTCGTAAAAATTCCCTCTGGCAGCACTGGGTTTCAGTTCCCATGTGGAAACAGTCTTTAGTTACTGGGAGCAAATACTGGTCGGATTTCCCAAATCCCCACCACTCTGCGGTATTCTTCACACACACAGCTCTGTCCTCCTCAGGGCCCCCTGCAGCTCTCTTTAACTGATCACCATTTCAGCTGCCTTGTGCATCTTTACCAGATACCAGGGATCTAGCTGAAACCTACCAGCACCAGCCTAGGCCTCTCCTGTTGACTTAAAAGGTTACTACAAGGGTTTTAGGGGTTTTGGCTTTCACAGTGGTAAGTTTAAATGCAGAGGGGAATGGGGAAGGCATGGAGTTATACCTTGGGAATCATGGAGAATATAAATTGGAACTTGGAAAATCCTAAATTGATCACTCCGCATCCATGACATAAGGATTTTGAATCAAACTGTCATTTCCATATGTGTTTTGACTCAGTCCATTTCTAACTAGCATATTATCACAGGAATCCCTCCCCTCAGAATCTTACAAATCAGTCATTATTTATATGACAAAGAGGTGGTCAGATTAAAACTCAGATGACTTTTAGTATAGATTGCATTGATTATTTTAAAATGAAGACTGAAACAATTTGCCATTTACAAATGATATAAAGATTTTCCAGTTTCAAAAATCAACTGAATATCTTGTTTCATTTTAGGACCAAATGTGTGGTTACAGTGTAGATTTTTTAAATGTAGATTTAAATTTAGAATTTTTGTGTTCTTTCTCGTAGTGAAGATATGGGAGGTGGTTTCAGGTGATATTTGCAGTATCTTACAGATTTGTTTCCAGTATAGTTAGGTTTTAGTCCCAGCGTGAAAAAATTAAGCTGGATCTAATTACTGGTTTTCTTCTTTTAACAATGGCTTTTTTTTTTTACTAGACTTTTTTTTTTTTTTAGAGCAGTTTTAGGTTCATAGCAAAATTGAGTGGAAGGTACAGAGATTTCCCGTGTACCCCCTTACTCCCACGTACATAGAAACAGTGGCTTTTTGATGTGCTTGATTAAACACATGCAAATGAGGATCTGGTGAAGAGCATCTTGAGGTGGAAGAGTCTTTAAGCTTCTAGTTAACTTGTGTTTCTTCATCTGTTTTCCTTACATTTTATACTGACCTGAGTATAAATCAAACAATGGAGGACGAGGAATACAAGCAATTAATCCTTGAATAATGGCCCCAAACCCCGTGGCAGTTAGTGTTCCATTGTCCGATTACCAGGGTCCCTGCCGGTGTTCATGCCCTGCCTGCCAGGAAGCCCCTCCCCCCATTCCATTTTATCAAATAAAACCTTTAAAGAGTCCACATATTTATTGTTTTAGAAATAAAATTTGGAACAGATGTCATAACCACCTTTAACAACACAAGCACATGCACAAAGGAGGTTCACGAATCCACAATCTCTAGTTTCAAGGTGTGGTGAGTCTGTAATGGAAAAACTGCTACTTAACAGCTCATTGTCATGGACTCTTGTACTTTTTGCAGAAACCACCTGCATTGCATGGTGGGAGTGGGCTTCCGTGGGGCCTGAAGTGTCATTTGAGTATGTCCTTCCTCATAGAACTTTTCTCCCCATCTACCTTTTTTCCCCACATAACAATGCTATGAAATAGCATTACTGTCTCTAAACACTTGGTAGCTCCTGTTCAGTGTCTTCCCTGAAGCTCAGTGCTGCCACCTGCTGGGCTGTTTTAAAGAAGTGTTTATGCTTTAATGTTGATGGGAGGAGAGACTCGTTCATTGACTTAACAGATCTTCAGAGAGTGCCTTTTGAGGGCTGGGCGCTGGTGTGGACACTGAGGACTCAGCAGAAGGTAGGACAGGCACAGCCTTCGCTGAGCTGATTTTCTGGGCAGATAGCACAGTGGCCACTCAGGTTCTTGCTACCTGTGTGGGTCAGTATAAAAGGGGGCATTTACCTTCCTACCAGGTGGTAGAGAAGCCTTGAGGGGGGTGTGCCTGGGCCTCTTCTTTATGTTCCAGCATATTCTTTTGTTCTGAGACCTTTTTCCCATGAGTAGAACTAAAATCCCTGAGTGGAAAACATGACTTTAAACTCTTCCCAGTTGCAGTCCCTCCTCTTCTCACCTTATTTCCTGTCCTACCTTTTGTACTCTTTAAATAGCACATAAGATTTCAGTTCTTTTTCTATTTGGAGCACATAGAGGTATTCCATAGGTTAGGACATTTCTCTTTTTATTTACAAATGTCCCCAGAATTAGACAGACTGCCAGACAGGGTTTCCCTGTCTGGTGAGGATTCTTCTTGTTGTCGCTGGTAATCGGCAGTCCTGACGGAGGGGTCTCATCGCTCCACGATTAACCTAACTCTCCAGCCAAGGAGTCAAGCTGCACTATGGTCCTGAGCGCCTCGGCCTGTGGGAGGGGTGGCCGGAACACTAGTTCTTTCAAGATGCCTCCTTGGTGGGCAGGTGGCCCTGAGTAGCTGGGACCGAGCCCTCTGGCCTGTTCTCACGTGTGTCCTCTGCCCCTCCCCAGGTTTGGAAATGACGTGCAGCACTTCAAGGTGCTCCGAGACGGAGCTGGAAAGTATTTCCTCTGGGTGGTGAAGTTCAATTCTTTGAATGAGCTGGTAGATTATCACAGATCTACATCCGTCTCTAGAAACCAGCAGATTTTCCTCCGGGACATAGAGCAGGTGCCACAGGTAAGCCTCATGAGCAGCGAGAGCAAGATCAGTTTTAGTAACTAAGAATAGCTCCAAAAAGAATATGAGATGAATACATGTATGCTCGTGTGTGACTGAAGCATTATGCTGCAGACGAGAAATTGGCACAACATTGTAAACTGACTATACTTCAATAAAAATATTTTAAAAAATAGCTCCTCGGATGATCCAGCAATCCCACTCTGGGCATATATCCAGAGAGAACCTTAATTTGAAAAGATACAGGGAGAAGATAGCTCAAGTGGTAGAGTGCATGCTTAGCATATACGAGGTCCTGGGTTCAATCCCCAGTACCTCCATCGAAAAACTAAATAAATAAATAAACCTAATTACCACCCCCCCCAAACAAACAAACAAAAATTTTTTTTTAAAAAAAGAAGAAAAAAAAGAGAAGATATGTATGCCCCAATGTTCACAGCAGCAGTATTTACAATAGCTAAGACAAATGACTGGATAAAGAAGTTGCGGTATATTTCTACAATGGAATACTACTTAGCCATAAAGAGGAATGAAATATTGCCATTTGTAGCAACATGGATGGACCTGGAGATTGTCATTCTAAGTGAAGTAAGCCAGAAATAGAGAGAAATTACCATATGATATCACTTATATATGGAATGTTAAAAAAAATGTATTTACAGAACAGAAACAGACTCACAGACATAGAAAACATGGTTATGGGGGTTGGGGAGGAAGGGCGTTGGTAGGGATAAATTAAGAGTTCAAGATTGGCAGATACTAGCTACTATATATAAAATAAACAAGGTCCTACTATATAACACACTGAACTATATTCAATATTTTGTAGTAACCTATAGTGAAAAATAATATGAAAACAAATATATGGATGATTGAACTATTATGCTGTACACCAGAAATTGACACAACATTGTAAACTGACAATACTTCAATTAAAAAAAAAGAATAGCTTCTTAGGCGTGTGCTTAGTATGCACGAGGTCCTGGGTTCAGTCCCCAATATGTCCACTAAAGAATAAAGAAAAATGGAAAAATCTTAAATTAGTATCAACCTTACCAAAACAAACAAAAAAAGGAAAAGAATAGCTCCTCGGGCAAGTGGGTGTTTTTTTCAAAGGATCACCTCTGGGGCTTCCATACTCATTATTCAAAATGTCGTCCTTAAGATTTGAAGTTTGAAATAAGAAATAGTTTTGCCTTTTCCAGAGGTTGCCTCTCTGAAGTGATGTGTTGCTAGTTAACCTTGTGTCTCTAGGAACAGAGTCTTTAACACACTCTCAAATATCCTTGAAGTCAACTGTGAAGAAAACCATACTAGTAAGGGAGTGGGATCCACACTCACTCCAGTATTTGTTTCTCAACTCCTGGTCGTGTGTTTTGGTTAGCACCACCTTATTTTATTCAAGCTCTGAACCTTTGACTCTAAAACCTTAATAAAGATTTTGTAAGTGACAAAGTGATAGGAACTAAAACGTTTATTTTCCTGTCTGGGATTGTAAACAAAACTTCCCAGTGTCTGTTCCCGAAGTTCTTTCCCCTCAAAACAGCATGTGCTTCTCTCTGCTTAATGATAGGGCCCAACTGGGCGCCATCAGGGGTGTGCACCTGAGTGTTTTTTGGAGCACTGATGAAAGATTACATGGCCCCCAATCTGTAAGAATTAGTGGGACGAAGGGGAGAACTGGGGGTTATTTTAGGAACTGTGAATAAGCTGGCCCATGTCTGTTTCCCCCGATCACTTGTCCCGCTCACGAGGGGGCTGGGCCGTGACACGGATGCAATGTGTGTTCTCCCCCCGCCTCTCTTCTGCAGCAGCCAACATACGTCCAAGCCCTCTTTGACTTCGATCCCCAGGAGGATGGAGAGCTGGGATTCCGCCGGGGAGACTTTATCCACGTCATGGATAACTCAGACCCCAACTGGTGGAAAGGGGCTTGCCACGGGCAGACCGGCATGTTTCCGCGCAATTACGTCACCCCCGTGAACCGGAACGTCTAAGAATCGAGATTATTTAAAGAGAGTGGAAAATTTTAAACACGTACAAAAGAATTAAACCCACAAGCTGCCTCTAACAGCAGCCTGTGAGGGAGCTCAGAACACCTGGCTGGGTCACCTGGTGACCTCCTCTCACTTTGGTTGGAACTTTAGGGGGGTGGGGGGGAGTTGGATATAACAATGCCAAAACTTACCTATAAATTAAGAAGAGAGTTTTTATTACAAAATTTTCACCGCTGCTCCTATTTCTCCTCCTTTGTCCTTTTTTTCATCCTTTTTCTCTTCTGTCCATCAGTGCATGACGTTTAATGCCACATATAGTCCTAGCTGATGCCAATAATAAAAGAGAAGAAACCAAGTGGGCTGATATTTTCTCTATGCAAAATGTCTTGAGTCGGAACGACGGGAGAACAGCCGTTCCTGTGTTCCGCGTATATACACACAAAAGGCGAGGCGGGGGGCCTTGCTGTTGAGCTTCTGCCAGAGGAAGATGGGGGCGAGCAGGAACCTGCCCTGCAGCCCCCCAGCCCTGCTGGTATATTTGGTCAAAGTCCGACGTAGAGAAGGGGTGACGGGGGAGTGGTGCCCCTCGGGCGTCCTGCGAGCCAGGCCCCAAGCTGATGTCTCTTCCACTCTGTCTTCCCTTTCTAGTGGTGTTCTCCAGCATGTTGTTTCTCATAGTGCCTTTTGCCTCATTTCAAGGGTTGCTTCTGAGTGGTGTTTTTTATTTGTTTTGTTTTAAAATAAGTTAAAGACAGTCAGCCAATTTGTCTCCTACTCTGTGTAAATATTTTCCCCTCAGGGGAGGGAAAGCAGGGTAGAGGAGACTGAAGTGAGGGTGTGGGCGTCCTGCCTGTGCAAAGCCAGAGTCTCTCAGCTTTAATATCCGTCAGCCCCTCCTGCACCCCCCCCCCCCGAGTTGAAGGGGCCAGAGCCCTGGTATCTGGAGTCGTTACCCTGGAGTGTAGTGTGACCCAGTTGCAACGCCTCCCCCCCCTTAACGCCTGCCTGGATCCAGCTGAAAGGGGGTCAGGGTTCTTGACCTTGTGGTCTCAGGTGTTGTCTGCCCCCTCCTTAGCCCCAGTGGCCCCCAGGCGCCAGGCTAGAGCCAGCAAGTTTCAGACACAGAAAAGCCCAAGGAGTTGAACTGTATCAGATTATACCATGTTTCTGCACTGGGGGGAAAATGTGAGTTTTCACTTTTTCTTTTTTTTTTTTTTTTGCCCTAAAAGCTAGAGGTATCTGTTCATGGCTCTCACCTTTTGTGTCCCCTACCTGACCTGCCCAAGTGAGCTTAGGGCAGCATTCAAGAAGCAGCCTGGGTGATTTTTCATGTCCCTGTTCACAGCGGGCTGTGTTCATAGCTGCTCCACCCGACCCCCTGAAAAGGAAATACCTCCATGAAGCAGGGATACTTGGAAGGAAGGGTTGCAAATCTAGGAAGGCTGCAACCGTTGCAAAGCTCTTTCTGTCCGCCTCCTGTTGGCTTCTTGTCCCTTGTGGTGATGTGCCTGCGAACTCTCCCCTCACCCCGTCCCCTTCCCGCAACCAAAACGGGACCGCCAGGACTTGGTGACAGCCTTTGGGTTCTGAAGCGGTTCGGTCAGCGTCCCACGGGCTGTGGTCATACAGCCAGACTCGGCCAGGAGCATTGGGAGGCCCCGGAGGCTAGAGCATCGCCTCTCCCGCCCCCGCTCTGCTAGCTTCTCTTTTCTTCGCTGATGATAAAAGGAATCTCTGGCATTCTACACCTGGACCATTTGATTGTTTTATTTTGGAATTGGTGTATATCATGAAGCCTTGCTGAACTCAGTTTTGTGTGTATATATTTAAAAGAAAATCAGTGTTTAAATAAAAAGACCTATGTACTTAATCCTTTAACTCTGCGGATAGCGTTTGGTAGGTAGTGATTAACTGTGAATAATAAACATACAATGAATTCTTCACTCTGTATCTTTTCTTTTTTTCCCCCTTCGCCTTAAAGTAAAAACCTAAAAACTCTGTCAGGGACTCAGGACACTTGTGTCCTTATTTTGGACTCACCTCGCTCCTTGGGGAGCATGTTGGTCTTGTGGGGCTTCCAGAGGCGTGATGTCCACACCACACTGCTCATCAGAGCCCCAGACCCCACCCTCCAACACTCCGAGGGCACCAGCCAGTGCGCCTGTTTTTTCCAGCAGAAGCCGCAGGCCATGCTGGTCTAGACCCAGCGCCTCATGAGAACAAAGGACACGGCTGGCTTGGTGCTCGTTCCCTCCCCCCACCTAGATGAGGGACAGAGGGACAGAAGGAGTGTCAGTGCTGGAGCAGTCTCCTGTGCTGAGTAGCAAACTCGTCCGCCCAGCAGGCTGCTTTTGGGTGAGACTGGGCCTGCTGAACCACCCACAGTCCTGGCTACAGGAGGCCAAATAAGACTTGTTTAGAGAGAGAACAGAAAAGACACGAAACCCCAGGAGTTTCCACTTGTGTTCCCAATCCAGTTTGTAACAGAGCCCAGCACGCTGCCTCAGTTACGGCTCCCTTGCTTGGACGAGAGTCTTCAGTCCTTCCCTTCTCTGCAGTGACCGTGAGAAAGAACTTGACCCTGAGCTGCCCTGTTGGAGGCTGCTGGGCTCAAGGTCCCCCACCCCACCCCCGCCAAGGATGGCTCCTCCAAAGCTGAGCAGAAGTTTCCAGCACGGGGCCATTTAAGTGAAAACTTTCGGCGGTGACTGTCAGCCTCACTGAGGCTTTTTGTCCTGTTTGGCCTCAGAATAGCGTCAGGATTCATGGGAAGATAGCTGCTTTTGCTCAACCAGTTTGGCAACGAGTTGTATCCCCATCTGACCACGACCACGACCACGGGTCTGTAATTCCTGGGGAGGGAGGCCTCTGGGTGGGAGCGCCTTTGGGGAGACTGCCGTGGGATGTGGTGGGACAGCTTAGGCTGGTGAGTGGCCTTGCGTCCTCCCCTTGCTGGGCTCACCCTTCAGAGCAGCCCTCCTGATCCACCAGCTCGCCTTCGTACTTAGTGACCTGGGAGTCTGCCTGTAACAGAGACTCCTTCTCAAACATGACTGTGGACGGGATAGTGGTGACGACCCCTCCCGAGCACGCTGGGGCTGCCGAGGTGGCACACTGGAAGGAGAAAGGCTGTGGGCACGTGGTCTGCCTTTCCTTGACCCTTGTCCCCTTGCTCTGCTTACAGGATGTGATCTTCAAGTCAGAACTTTCTGCTCTTCCAAGGTGCCTGGATAATTAGGAGCAATGATCGTGGAATTGTATTTACGTGGGAAATACTTGTGATTTACATGTTATGCAAGTTCCCCAGATCTGATCCGAGCCCTGTTTTTCACAGAACAAGAGAAGTTGCTTACATCTATGTGTTCCTTGGAGGGCTTCTCACACGTGGGCTCAGGGGTTACAGGCTTCTCCTTCCAGCCAAGTCCCAAGGCAAATACGTAATGTGCTCACTACCAAGACGGCTGGCATCAAAATCCAAAATTAGCACCGAATCTTAGTTTTTTTCCATCAGCGTTGAGGAGGTAAGAGTACCATTTTGTGTGCCAGCAGCCCTGGTCCATAAAGACGAGACAGTAGTGGGGTTGATTAACTTGCTACTCAGAGCATTCCAAACGCTGCTTTAAAACTGATTTACAACTGACGGGAGTTCGTTTGAAAGGTATGCCACATCCCATCCAAAACGCTGACTTGAGACAGCCTTTCAGGACTTGATTCTGGCTCATCCGGTAAGCAACACTGGTCTTGGGTCTCCAAGGACAGCCTTCCTGTTTAATATTCCATCCTCTTGTCAGATGTATCCGGAAGTAGGATTTTAAAAGCACGGCCATCGCAGCTGTCCTCTGAGTGAACAGTCACTGTAGTACAAAGAAGCTAGAGTGTCGTGAGTGCTCCGGGTCTGTGTAAGGACTGGCCCTGAGCTGCACCCCACTCCGTGTCCTGTGCTAGGGAACCAGAGGACTTGCTGAGGGCTCCTTGGGGCAGTTTACAGGGTGAACTTCATTCCTGGGGCATGTGGTGCCCTCTTCTATCTGGAACTGGACACACCTCTCCCCTCTCTAGTTAGAGGGCTGAGCCCATCTATATCCCTCCCCAACCCCCCGACCATCAGCTGCCCCCGTTTCCCCTCCCACAGGGCAGGCATCTCTGCCCTGCCGCATCCTGAGACTGGAAATTACCCACGTTGAGCTTCTCCTGTGCTTGACACCAGTGTGTTCTTGGGTGGTGATTCTTGTGTTAATGGGCAACTCCACGGGCAGAGAATTTCAGACAGGAAGTGTGGGCAACAACTACTAGAGGAGGAGAAGGCTGGAGGCAGGTGGACGGCAGGTGGGACTGAACCTGGTCTGGGGGAGATTGTTTTGAACAGGACGAGCGGACCCACAGGGCAGGCGGTGTAGTGTCAGTCGGGGTGTGTGGTGGGAAGGAGCCCCGTGTTGGGACACTGGTTTAAAGGGAGCCCAGGTGGCCTCCTGCAATGAGGAAAGAGTCCAGGTGGGACTTGGAATGCCAACTGAACAACGCCCACTTTCCCTGCTGGCTCAGAAGGGGTCGCAAGTCTGGGAGATGAGCGTCAATGGAAGATGAGTTCTAGGAAGACCTGACTTGCCACAGTGCAGGGAACAGAGCAGAATAGCCTGGAAGAGGCAGTTGAGGGCGTGATAGTTTAAGGGTACGAGGAGCTGCGGCAGAGCCCAGCCCTTCTCGTTCCTTCTGGCCAGTCAGCCAGGTACATGCCAGCCTCCTTGTGACTGGTGTGACCATGTGACGGCGTCCTGGGATGCAAGTGGTAGGTGCCACTTCTAGGCATGGACAGCCATGCAGTCCTTGCTTTCTCTCTCCCGCTGCCTGCTGCCCTGGAGAGCCAGAGAGGACTCGGCCAGCTCACCTGCCACACCTGGCATGAGAGGGAAATGAAAGGTCTGATGTCCTGCACCGCTGACACTGGGGGCTCTTTGTCACAGCATTACCCACTCTGATGTCCAGGAGCCACACTGGGGACCAGTGAGGAGGGCAAAACCTGAGAGGCACTGCTGAAAATGTTAGGTCTCGGGGGAGGAAATGGAATCGCTCATTACCACCTCAAACGTAAGGAAGCAGCCGTATGTCCTCCAGCTGACTTGGCTGAGCTCTGCCCGTTTTCTCTCGTTATCCTGACTGCCTCCTGTCCTTGTCCAGTCACGAGGCTGGCAGTCGTTGAGATGGTCCCATGGTTCACTCAGGCCTCTGCTCAAATGTGAGCGCTCCCTGAACAGCACGGGTCCCCACCTTGCCTCTGGCTCGCTCCTTCCCCACCACACTCTGGGTTTCTCTGCAGCCCTCTCACTGCCTCACTTCCTGAGGGCAAACTGTCTTTCTGCCCAGCTCGCCCACCAAACCGTAGGCTCCCCTGGGCAGGGACTCGGTCCCCAGTGCATCCGTTGCACCTGGAAGAGCCGCTGAAACTCCTGGGCTCCCAGCCGTAGTGTCCATCATCTGATAGGAGAGCGCGCCCCATCTCGGCTGCGAACAAGCCAACAGTGCCAGCCTCCCCAGTGCCCAGTCATGACTCAGTGGGAGGAGCCGCATGACTAAGGGGGAGTGTAGGAGTTTGGGGGACTTGCAGCAGCGGCTCCCACCTGTCTGGAGGTCGGGGAAGATCAAACAGTTGTGCATGAACAGAGCTGAGAGCCAAACAGGATGACGGCCCTGAGGCCTTGGGCAGGATTGCCCTGTGGGTTCCAGAAAAGGCTGAGTGGAGGCCGGGGCCAGAGGAGAAGTGGGTGCAGGGACAGAGAGGCCAGATGAGGCAGGGCCATGGAGCCATGAGAAGGAGCTGGAAGTGGGGAGCCCTGGGGAGTTAGGAGTTTGGGGGGATTTTTTTAAGCTTTACAGAGATTCAGTTCACTATCTAATAAGTCACCTATTTAAAGTCTACCATTCGAGGGGAGGGTATAGCTCAGTGTAGAGTGCCTGCTTAGCATGCATGGGTTCAATCCCCAGTACCTCCATTAAAAAATAAACTAACTAAATAAATAAACCTAATTACCTCTCCCCCAACAAAAAAAAATTAGTATACCATTCAACGATGTTTAGTACCATTCACAGAATTATGCAATCAGTTTTAGAACATGTTCATCATCTCTAAAAGAAACCACAGCTCCATTATCAGTGACTTGCCATTTCCCCCCAACCCATCCCAGCCCCTGGCAACTACCCATCTACTTTCTGTGACTATGGATTTGCCTATTCTGGACATTTTGTGCAAACGGGATCATATAATACATGGCCTTTCTTTTGCTCAGCATAATGTGTCCAAGGCTCATCCAGGTGGTGACCTGTATCAGTCCTTCATTCCTTGTTGTGGCCGAATAACACTCCCTGATGTGGAGACACCAGATCTGGTTTTTCTGTTTGTGCCGTGATGGGCTCTCGGGCTGTCTCCACTCTTTGGTTGCTGCAAACATTCATGTTGAAGGTTTTACGAGGACGTATCCTGAGGGAGTTTAAGCAGAGGAGCAGACAGGGTCCGGTTTGCCTAGAACAGTGGAGGAAGGGGGCCACGGAAGAGACGGCTGCAGTTGTCCTGGTGACGGAGTGGCGGGGGAGCACCAGGAAGCTGGTTCATCTGAGCCACATGTAGGAGGATGGGCTGGCAAAATGTGGAGGTCAAAGAAAAGGACAGGGGGTGATGACCCCTAGGATCCTTGCTTGAGCTGGGGGAGCCCTGTGAGTGCTGTTAATTGAGGCAGGGACCCCTGGAGGACAGAGAGCGGGGTGCGGTAGGGAGAGAAGGCAGGCAGGTTGAATTCGAGGTGCCTGTGGACAAACGTCTGAGAGCAGCAGCGTGTGTTCACCTATAGTTTAAGAGATGAATCTGAGCAGGGGACTCGGATCAGGGGTTGTGGGTGTGGAGGTGGCCCTGCAGCCCCAGCCCTGGGCGAGACCTCCCACTCCACTCTGTGAGAGAAGAGGGCAGAATGCCGGGTCTGAGGAAGGCTGGGTTCTGAGGGCTGGACAAGGAAGAGGAGGAGGCGGCAAAGAAAAGGTGGAAGAGGCCAGAGAGGCAGGAAGTAACTCAGGGCCTCCCATGCCAGGCAGCTGTGTCCAGGAAACGCCCTCTGTGGCCACCCTGCTCTAGATCCCAATCGTCTCTTCCCTGGGCAATCCAGATTGTCCCCAAACTGCTCCATCACGCCTTCTCTCCTGCTGAGAGAACCTCTCCAGCTGCCAGGCTGCTGAGAGGACAAAGTGCAGATTCCTGAGTCTCGGGAGAGATGGGTTAGGTAAGGTAAGGTAAGGTAAGGTTAGGTTACTCCAAGGTAAGCTTGGAGTCACAAGACCCAGGGTTCCTTTCCAGGCTGTGAGACCTTGGGTGGGGCCCTTAACCTCTGATTCTTCTCTCATTCACTTGAAAAGCAAGCCCACGTCGCCAGGTTGGCCTGAGGACCCAGGGAGATTGTCTATGTAGATATCTTACAAACTATTAAGTGCCCTGGGACCAGTACTGATTATGATCTCGGCATTCAAGGCCTTTTACAGTCTGAGCCTGCTCTAAGTCTCCATCTCTGTGGCCCGCTAAGTCCTCCCTGAGTGTCCCTGCTTTTGCTGAAATCTACCTTTCTCTGTGATCCGAGGCTAAGGTCTCTCTTCCTCTCTGCTTGTCTGCTTATCCCCACCCCGACTTGGGAACAGACCCTGCATGCCCACATCCTCTGAGAAACCTTTCCTGACCAGCTCCCAGTGAGCTCTGGCTCCACCGCAATCTCAAAACCCCAAATGCAGGACTGCTCCTTGATCTGTCCTATGGTCCCCACCGTCCTGCCTCCACCAAGCCCGGTGCTTGGCTTCAATGACCCTGTTGCTGGTGGTGGTCGATCTTATCTGCAGCCAGGAACAGCAGAGCAATGGTTGTGAGGACCTCAGACTCCAGGGCGGCCTTGGACAGGTCGCCTACTATCCTTTGCAAGGTAGTAACCAGGTAAGTAACCTCAAACAAGTTACCTTTTGAAGCCTCAGGTCAAGAAACTTAGGTCAGTAAAAGAAACTGAGGTTCGCACAGGGTAACGTGGGTTAATCAAGGCTGGCTCCCACACCTGGTAATTCATTCTGAGTCCTGGTCAGCCCATGACCCTGGTTCTTGCTGAAGGCAAAGGAATCCATCCAACATTTTCATTTGTTTAAATCTTCGATCCATTTGAAGGCTATCCTGGTGATCAGTGAGCGCTTGGTCCCATTTCTTATTTTTTTCCTCGATGACTACCCAGTTGTTCAGATTGTATTTATTAAACAATCCGTTGTCAGCTCTCAGATTTGAGACGATGTATTTTATACCAAGTTTCCATATGGTGGGGACCTGCTTCTCTTTCTGTCCTGTCACTCTGTCTGTCCATGGGCCCATGCTAGGCATGCCGGACAGATTCCTGAGACTACACAGCAGGTTGGGACATCAGCTGGGGCTGTTCCTCCCTCATTGCTCTCCCTTCTCCCTTGTCCTGACTCTCTCTTGCTTGTTTGTTTTCAATGTAAACTTTAGAATCAGCTCATCTAGTGCCAGGGAAAAAAAAAGCCTCTGGGTGTTTTTATTTGGATCATGTTAAATTTTAAGTTACCCTTGGAAGAATTAACATCTTTATGACTCCTGAGCCTTCCTATCGGAGAACACAGCGTGTCTTTCCAGGTTCATGCCCTCTGGCAATGTTTCAAAGTTTTCCTCGTGGAGGTTTTGCATGTTTCTTCTCTTGTTTATTCCCATGATCTTTTCTCTGCTTTGTTGATCTTTTAAATCAGATCATCACTTCCATCACATCACTGAAGGGGTGGTTGTTTGTATATAGGAAGGTATTGATTTCTCTGTACAAATCTTGATCTCATTTCCCTACTGAATTCTCAGACTATTTAAAGTGGTTTGGCAGGTGATCTCACACAGACAGAACTATGTCTAAATCTTATGTTTAAATCCCCCTCGACCAGGCAAGCTCCGAGAAGTTTTTCCCACTGCTTCTAGGGCCCTCTGCATGGGAACTGGGAATTAGTTGAACATGGGAATTAGTTGACTGAGCGAATGACTGAGGCTGAGAGATGGAGGAAGGAGATGCTTCATTACTCCCCTGATGAAATCTGTTTAAATCTGTTCGAAAAGCTTATTGGAACAAAATTCAAAACATTTTGTTCTGAATAAGGGACACAAGTCCTTTTACAAACACTTTCTGACCATAAAGCTGCTCTCTCAAACACTTTCGTAGCCTGAGAAAAGTAACCCATGGGGAGAGGTTACTTTCCTCGGAACAAAATGTCATATCTGTCAGGATGGCTATTTAAAGAAAAGAAAAAAAAAAAAAAGGCAAAAAGCACCAAGTGTTGGAGAGGATGTGGAGAAAAGGGAACCTTTGAGCACTGTTGGTGGGAATGTAAATTGGTGCAGCCGCCGTGGAAAACAGTATGAAGGTTCCTCAAAAAATTAAAAATAGAACTACTGTGTGATCTAGCAATCCCACTTCTGAGTATTTATTTACCCAAAATAATTGAAATCAGGATCTCGAAGAGATATTAATAGCACTCCTATGTGTCTTGCAGCATTATTCACAATAGCCAAGATATGGAAACAACCTAAATGTCCATCAACAGATGACTGGATAAAGAAGATGTGATACACACAGGCGCTCTCGTGTTCACATATAATGGAATACTATTCAGCCTGAAAAAGGAGATTCTGCAGTATGTGACAACATGGATTAACATTGAGGATGTTATGCTCAGCAAAATAAGCCAGTCACAGAGCACAAATATCACATGTTTCCATTTAAACAAGGTACGGAAAGTGGTCAATTTCTTAAAGTCAAAGAGTGCAATGGTAGTTGCCGGGGCTGAGGACCGTGGGGTGGGGAGAGAAGTGAGGAATTATTGATCAATCAGCATAAGGTTTCAGTTAAGCTAGAAATCTGCTGTACAACATTGTACGAGAACATACTGGACACATAAAAATTTCAGAGGGTAGCTCTTATGCTAAGTGTTCTTACCACAATAAAATTTTAAAATTTAAAAGATATAAAGAAAGCTTGTTGGCTATAATAACTGGTTCTGGAACTTCACAGAAGTGGGAAATACTCATGTGAAGAGAAAAAAATATTCTTTGCAAAGCTCCCCAAGGATTCTAATACACAAGGAGCCCTGTTCTAGCCCAATGTCCTCCTTCGATGGGATGGAAGAGGGGACAGACACCCAGGGGCAGGAAGGAGGGTCTTGCCCAAGCCTTTGGAGCCTCACCTCTCCCGTGAGCCGTCACCCTGTTTTCAGCTCTGGCATGCGCCGGACCAGCAAGAACGCTGCCTTCCTGCTTTCCCTCTGCACCCCTCACCCTAAGAGTTAAAAAATGAGGGGGTAAATGCATATTTTGAAAATTACTAATTGTTTTTCCTCCAAACACTTGCTTCCTTTTCTGCCCTGACGGAGCTGGTCTGAACAGAGGAAAAAGATGGCTGAACATCCCTCTTTTCCATCCTCTTTTCCTAGACTCCCAAGGCAGTTGGAAGTTTGTCTCAGGCAGCTCAGGCTGCTGTAACAAAATACCATAGATAGGAGCAGGGGAGGGGTGCATAGCTCAGTGGTAGAGCGCATACCCAGCACGCAGGAAGCCCTGGGTTCGATCCCCGGTATCTCCATTAAACAATAAAAGAAGAGGGGAATTGCCAGCTTCTCCGTGGGCGGGCTGCTCTCGCAGACTGGGCAACGCGACTTGCAGCTAGGTGGCCCGCGCAGCCTTAGAGGGGAAGCATGGCGCCTTCCACAGAACGTGCGACCCCACGCCCTCTTCGCAGTTTGGAGGTGGCGAGGGGTTTCCAGAGAGAGAGAGAGAGAGAGAGAGAGAGAATGGAGACCGAATCCTCTGCGCAGAGTTGAGCCCTGGCCCTGCGACTCTCTGAGGTTTGGGCATTCCTCTTTTCCTCGGGGAGGCTTTGACTGGCGGGGTGGTTGGCATTTGGGGGGAAGAGGGAGGGGAGTTCACTGGTCGTCGAGGCCCTGGATTGGTCTGTGCGACCCCAGGGGTGAGGTCGCCCTGGGTGTGCTGCTGCCCTGCTGCTTTGGGCCAGAACGTTTCTCTAGATGCTCTTCTCTCCCCACTACCCACATATAGGACTCCGAGAGTTCCTGGACTTCAGAAATGCCAGTCTTCCCGTGATGCTCAGCTGTAATCAGTCTGTAGACTTCTTAAAACGCCAGCGGTGGTGGGATGAGGTGCGAAACTGGCACTGAGTGGCAGGGGTCGGGAGGACTCGTGAGAAGGGAGGAGAAAGAAGGCCGACAGTGTTGTCTAGAATCGTTGTCGAAATTCACCAACCCCAGCTTGAGAGCCTGGGGTGAAGTTGTCACACTGCTTCCATCACTGCAGGGTTGGACAAGACTGAATGTGGTTTGAAGAGTCTGCCAGGCACGGAAAGCCCCCACATTAAAGCCTCCTTGAAGCCCTTATTTCCCCCACTTGCCTCCACCTGGATTGTCTTCCTCTATTCCTTTCCTTGCGTTGTAGAAGAGTAGGTCAGCTTTGGAAGCCGTCTAGACATACATTTTTCCGTGTGCTCTGGCAAAGCAATCACTATCCCACACCCTTCCTGACTAGTCTTCCCTTCCACAAACCGAAAAGACCTTTGGTGATCATCCATTCCCTAATGAGAATCCATGATTGGAAACAGATGCGCCAAATTACTTCAGTCAAGCAACTTGTGCCTGTGATGTTTCTAAGGTAGGTTTGTTTGTTTGATGACAGTCCTTTGAATCTACTTCCAGGAGTTCCTTTTTAATTTTTTTTAAAGTTGGTATGAATTTCAAAATAATGCAAGAGATTGAAACTGTTTCCAACAGCTAGTCTCTACAGTGAGTGCTTGAATTGAGAAGTTAGAGCTAGAGCAGCTTTGAATACTATAGCTGGGATGGCAGGGTGAAGGATTAATGTATGGGATTTTGTGATGGTAACTCCAGAAGGTTAGATTACTCTAAAACCTCTTTTTCTATGATGATAGCCTCAGAGTGGTGATTACTTTGAGGGAATTGACTGAGAAGGTGCAGGAGGGCCCTTTCTGGGTCGCTTGAAATGGTCTGTATCTTGATCTAGTTAATGATTACAGGGGTTAATATATGTGCAGAAAGGTTTGTGTGCTTTACTGTATCTCATTTCTGAAAGTATTTTTGTTTGTTTGTTTTTAATTTGAAACACACCAAGAGGCATTACAACAACATCATGATTGGATCTGGAAACCTGGATTTGAATCTTAGTGTCACCCACCCCTGGCCAGTTGTGTGACCTTGAGCAAGACTAAGCCTTCTTCATCTGTCTGATATGGGTGATGTTACCTCACAGGATGGTTGTAAAAATTAAATGAAATTTTGTTTGAAAAATAAAAATAAATAAAATTAATCCCCCCCAGAAAAAAATAAATAAACCTAATCCCCCCACAAACAACAACAACAACAACAACAGAACAAAACAAAAAAATACCATTCATTGGGGAGTCCAAGATCACGGTGCCAGAGGGTTTGATTCTTGGTGAAGACTCTCTTCCTGTCTTGAGATGGTGGCCCCTTCATTGTGGAGAGAGAAAGACAGAGACAATGCCCTGGGAATTAAGGTTCTGGTCCAGCATGAGGACTCCTCCCTTATGACCTCATCTGAACATAATCACCACCCAAAGGCCCCAGTTCCTAATACCCTCATACTAGGGGGTTAGGACTTCAACGTACGAATTTGGGAGGACACCGACCTCAAGTCCAGGACAAGGTTTGTAGTCCTAGCTCTGGACCCTGCTAGTTGTATAACTTTGGGTGAGTTACCCAACGCCTCTGAGCTTGTCTTCTGAGTATGATGGCCCACAGTGTCTGTCTCCTAGGGTTCTGGATGAATAGAGCAGAATATCACACAGTAAATGACATGGAGGTTTTTGAGACATCCCTGTTGTGGTGTGTCTCAGGAGTTCTTTCCTTTTGTCACAGAATAGTAAGTAGTCCACTGTGTAGATCGTACAGTGATCTGTTGATGGATGTCTAAACTATTTCCAGTTTTGGTGGCAATGAACATTTTTATACAAATCTTTTTGTAAACATGTTTTCATTTCTCTTGGATAAACACTAGAAGTAGAGTTGTTAGGTCATAGGTGTATAGATGTTTAACTCAGTAAGAAACTGCCTGTGGGGGTGGGGGCTATAACTCAGTGATAGAATCTGTGCTTGGCATGCACGAGGTCCTGGGTTCAATTTCCAGTGCCTCTGTTAAGGGAAAAGGAAGGAAGGAAGAAAAGGAAAAAGAAACTGCCTGGCCTTTTCCCATGTGTCTGTACCATTTTACACTCCTGCCAGCAATGTCTGAGAGTTCCAGTTGCTCCACAGCTCTGCTAACATTTGGTGTTGTCAGTCTTTTATGAATTTTGGCCATTCTGGTGGATGGGTGGTGGCATCTCATTGTGGTTTTAATTTGCACTTCCTTTGACCAATGGGGTTGAGTGATTTTTCGACTGCTTATTGCCTATTTATATCTTTTTTTGTGAGATGCCTGTTCAGATCCCTTGCCTAATTTGTTTATTTGGTTGTTCATCTTTTTACTGTCCACTTTACATCCAGGTTTGAGGTTCCCAGAATTTGTCACCCTTGAGTCTAGTGGGACGAGAAGCTGTGGAGGAAGAAGACGTGGTCTGTGGTTTGCGTGGGAGACTGGCTTCGTACAGAACCAGAAGGAAGTACCTTCTCAAGGAAGCTCAGAAATGGGTGATGGGTGAAATGTTGTCCATCACAAAGGTACAGGATCTGGTCAAATGCTGAAAACCAGCAAGCTAGCAGCCTGGAGGACCCTCCAGCAAACCTGGAAACCTTTCTCTCTGGTTCAGCATTGACACTTACTGGGGACTGAAACCAGGACCTTGCGCGTGCTAGGCACGCACTCTACCACTGAGCTATACCCTCCTCCTCTCTATGGCCTCTTGACATTTGGCTCTACTGAGAAGAGCAAAAGAAGAAAGTTGAAATGGACAAGAAATCAGCTCTTGAAAGTTACTGGACAGTGAATCCTCTTTCTTTTTTTTTTTTCCTTCTCTTGGTTAGTTTATGGTGTTTGAGTCACTTGCTGAGTGAATCTGAAAGGGTGAAAAAAGGAACTGGATCAGAAGCGTCTCTGTCTTTGGCCCCTGCAGCCTGTCAGAACTTCCAGAATCCTCCAACAGTTGTTGGTTTTTCAGTTTTCTCAAACTTACAGCCCTAATGTTAAAAAATAATAATAAGTAAATAAAAATAATGGAAACTTATGTCCACACAAAAACCTACACACACATATTTACAGCAACTTTATTTATAATTGCTGAAACGTCGAAGCAACCAAGATGTCCTTCAATATGTGAATAAATAAACAAGCTGTGTGACCCATCCGGACAGAGGGCTATTATTCAGCATTAAAAAGAACTACCAAGATACAGGAGAACCTTGGATACATGTTACTAAGTGAGAGAAAGTCAGCTCCAAGAGGGAAGAAATTCTGATTTGTTCATTGCTGTATCCTCAGCTCTAAAACAGTGTCCAGCCATGCAGACCCTCAATAAATATTTGATGCAGAAAAAAAAAAGAGTGATGGGAAGAAGCCCTTCATCTCGTCCTGAGTCATACAAAAGGAGAAAGGAACAATGGCAGCCTAGGATGCTCAGCTAACATGTGTATCCCCAATTCAGTGTCTCCAAATATGGGCCACCAACCAAAATGCTTATCCCCAGGCCACGTGCCACACCTGCTTGTTCAGGATGAGTATCTTTATGGAGGGGGCAATAAGCATTTTTAAATAAGCATCCCAAGTATTACAGCTCTTTTAGAATTTGTCTAGCAGGTTTTCTGGTTTGCACCGGAAAGCCCCATCCAAAAAAAAAGGAAAAATAAGCACCCCACAAGGACCTACTGTACTGCACAGGAAGCTATATTCCATTTCTTGTAATAAGCTATAACAAAAGAATCTGAAAATGCATAGACATACATATATACATTTATGTATAATTGAATTGCTTTGCTGTACACCTGAAACTAACATTGTAAATCAACTACACTTCAATGAAAAAAGGATAATGCATCCCAGATTCTTGTATCAGCTGAAGTTCATACCCTTTGAGATGCTTACTAAACGTGCAGATTTTTTTAGACCTGTGGAGGTACAGAGGTAGCAAGTCTTGGACACCCTGTAGTCCAACCCCTGAATCTTTATAGATGGAGAAACTGCAGCCCAGAGAAAAGAGTGCCTTGCCAAAGAGCCACAGCAAGTCACCTCCTGGTTATCAGGCCTCTTTTGGATGGTAAGGTTGACCAGCCCACTCAGGCAGTAAGAGATTTTTTTTTTTTCTCCTCTGATCAAAAAGATCGTCGGTGCTGTACACCAGAAATTGACACAACATGGTAAACTGACTATACTTCAATAAAAAATATATATATACAAAAAAAAAAAAGGTCATAGGTTTAGACAGCTGAGAAATACCAACTCTATTTGGCCAAGGCCAAGGAGGTATTTACTCCCTCCGAGGAGGTGGGGGAAGTCCAAAGGAACTTTTAATAGGTCTATTTAGGGTAAATGTTGATGAAGTCACAGAAGGATTCACTTCCCCAAGCTGACGGGAACTGTTATTTTCCTGTTTCTCTTTTCACATGATTTGATTTACTTAGTAGATTTAACTTAAAATGAAATGATCAGATTTCAAATATGCAAAAACTAGAGCCAGGTTATAAGCCCAAGAAAACTGGCACCTGCCACTAATCTTATCTCAGCTTGGCTACCAATTTGCCATGACCTTGGAGGACCTTTGGCACATCGCCTAGCCTTCTGGGCTCGGAGTCTCTCTAGTTCTGATGATCTGTGGTTCCCTGAGTATAATTTACTCTACAATTAGCCTGTAGGCAAAAGTCCTGCTGGCTTATCTGTTGAATGACAATTGAGGGGTCTGTTTGTCTGTTCTAAAATGTGGGCCTGTTCTAGTCTAGGAGAACATAAGGCAATCTCTAAACAAGGAGATGGAGAAAGTGAGGACAAAGATGACCCTTTGGGCACAGGGGGGGACACTTTGAGGAAGAGTAGGAAGTCAAGTTTCTGTACCAGACTCTGCCTACCATGGGCCATCTTGACATTTTTACCTAGCCCTTTCCCCTGTGGACGATGCTTGTAGCACTTATGTTGAGTGAAGAACAGAAGTCACAATTTCGTGTACCTATGGACAAGTGATTTTCAACAAAGTGCAAAAGGCAGTTCGGTGGAAAAAGAATAGACTTTTCAACAAAAACAGTGTTCCAGGTGTTGGAACAATTAAATATCCAAATGCAGAAGAAGGAGGAGGAGAAGGTCGATCCATATCTCATAAAAATTAACCCCGAAGGTATCAGAGACCTAGATGTAAAACCTAAAACTATAAAATTTCTACTGGAAAACATAGGAGGAAAATCTTTATGGCTTCTGAATAGGCAAGGAATTCTTAGTTTTGACACCAAAAGCATGATCCATACAAGGGAAAAAAAGTTTTTTAATTGGACTTCATTAAAATTAAGAAATTTTGCTCTTTGAAAGACACCAGTAAAGACACTTAAAATGATAAACCACAAATGTAATGATTAGGGGTTTATATAAAAAAAAATGTAAGGGAACTCTCAAAACTCAACAATAAGGAACAAAACAATCCAATTGAAAATGGGCAAAAATAGATAAACAGGTTTCTACTGTATAGCACAGGGAACTATATGCAATATCTTATAGTAACCTATAATGGAAAAGTATGAAAAGGAATATATGTATATATATGTATGACTGAAACATGCTGTACACTAGAAACTGACACATTGTAAACTGACTATACTTAAAATTAAAATGGGCAAAAGATTTGAATGGATACTGAGAAGACTTATGGATAGTAAGTAGGCACTTAAAAGATATTGGAGAAATGCAAATTAAAACCACAATGAGATACCACTAAATATCTATTAAAATGGCTAAGTTTATAAAATCAACCTTACCAAGGACATAGAGGAACTAGAACTGTCATACTGTTGGTGGAGAAGTAAAATAGTACAACCACTTTGTAAAATAGTTTGGCAGTATCGTAAAAAGTTAAATATACGCTGACTGACCATATGATCCAGAACTTCCTCTGTTAGGTCTTTGCCCAGGAGAAATTAACAATAGATGTTCGTACAAAGACTTACATATGAATGTTTATAGCGGCTTTATTTGTAGAAGCTAAAAACTGGAAGCAGCCCAAATGTCCATCAACAGGTGAATGGCTAAATTGTATATCCATACAATAGAATACTACTCAGCAATAAAAAGGAATCAACTAATAATACACACGATGTGGACACATCTCAAGATAATTACGCTGAGGGAAGAGGCCAGACAAAAAGAACATCACGTATGATTCCATTTATATAAAATTCTATGAAGTGCAAACTAACCTACAATGACAGAAAGCAGATCAGAGATTAGGCAAGAGGGAGGGAAAACAAAGAGGCATGAGGAATCTTTTAAGGTCATGGTTCACTGTCTTGTGGTGACGTACATCACATGTCAACACTTAAAATTGTTCACTTTGGAACCATGGAGTCAACTGTGTGTTGATTAGACCTCAATCGAGTTGTTTAAAAAACTATGATGAGCCTAGGACATCTTATGCCAGAAAGCAAAGAAACTAGTCATTTTATCAAAAGGTTTCATGTACCAAATTGAATTGGCACCCATTGGCCAGTGATAGGAAAATACAACTATCAGTTAGGATAATAACTACAGTGGATTGAAAGAGAACAAATATCTTTAAATTCATGTGTTCATAGTGGCAGGTATAAAATATGTTATGTGTCCATAATGATAACAATAATAAAACTGCATTGATCAATAAATAACCTTTGGAAGATACTATAGAATTAACGAACTATTTTGACAACTGTTAAATCATGCATTTATCCTGCCTTTTTTATATGCAGTGTACCTAGTGTAATCAATTAGCCAGTGAAGGGATGTTCCTCTTCATCAGTATTGCAGCTAATAAATGCTGAAATGATACCACTATTTACAACCCCTAATCATTGCAGTGATTATGAAAGGCTGCAAACATCAAAAACAGAGACAGGTGGCGAGGAGGGAAATAGCTCAGTGGTAGAGCCCATTCTTGGCATGCAGAAGGTCCTGGGTTCAATCTCCAGTACTTCCATTTAAAAAAATTATAGATTTAAAAAACCTGAGAGACAAACAGGCATAATTCTCCTCAGGGAGATACACAATACAGCATAAGCAGTCTCTTTAAAAAAAAAAAAAATCAAATGTGATTGAATCAGACCTTTTGGATCTAACTACCAGTGTGCAGAGAACATTGGAGGCAGAGGAAGGTGTTAAAATGCCATGGAGATGCCACCAGCAAGATGCAGATTGGGGAAAGTTCCTCAGGACAAACCACCTCGTTTCTTAAAAAAACAAGGAGAGAAAGAAAAAGAAATGAAAAGGAAATTAAAGAAACTGAAAGCAAAAAAATGAGGAAGAAGGAAACCACAGATTTTTAAAGATCTTTAAGAGATATATTAACCAGTTGCAATGTATGGTCTAGATATAAAGTCAGACCAAGTTTTTTTATAATGACATTTATAGGCCAAAAAGGGAAATGTAAATACTAATTCGATATTTGATGTTAGGAAATTGTTGTTTGGCGGGAGGTGATAGTTTGGGGAATATGTTTTAAAAGGGAAACAATTTTCTTTTAAAAATACATTCTGAAATGTTTACTGGTGAAATCATATGATGTCTGGTACTTACTTCAAAATAATGCCGGGGTGGGTGTGGGTGTGACGTAGGTGCAAGTATTGGAGGAAACAAAACTGACCAGGAGTTGGTTAATTATTGAAGTTGAGTAATGACTATATGGTGAATCATTAGGCTAGTCCCTATACGTTTGTGAATTGTGTAATTAAAATGTTTTAAAACTGCGTCAGAATGATTGTGCTATGATGAAAAATGCAGTTTAAAAATCGGGAAGAAATACTGTCCTGCAAAATGCTTATGCTACTCGCGTGAAAGCGGTAGAATGTCATTTCCCCCTTCATTCCTACATTTTCTGTAATGTGTCTATATATTTTAATATTTTTATGATGAAAAATTATGCGTAATAAATCCTAGGGGAAAACAAAACCTCTGTATTTTTGCGGTCCTTGTCCTGGTCTTAAAAACTCATTATTTCCCCCAAGCCCTCTAGGCTTTTGCTAAGCTTCCCGTCTTCTTTTCCAAGTTTAGATTTTCCGAGGTGTGGGACTATGAATGTTTTGAGGAAAGGGGGTCAAGTTCAGCGCGGCCCAAATTTCCGCCAGTCCGCAGGCTGACCCGAGCCGCACGCCACTTAGCACGGCGACCTCCAAGGGCGCGGACTAGCTTCGGGACCCGCCTCCTTCAGATGCGTGAGTAAGATTTGCGTATGCGCGCTTTGAGGGACTACATCTCCCAGGAGGCTTTGCGCCTCGCGTGGACGGGGACTGCTTAGTAGTGGGGGACTACATCACCCAGGGACACCTTGCGAGAGGCGACGGTAAGAAGAAGACTGTACAGCCATTGGTCCAGAGTCTGTCGGAAGCTGTGCGGTGATTGGCCCAGAAGCCTGTCAGTTACTGCCAAGAGCAGTTAAATTTTGCTGTTAGAGGGCTTGAGGAGGGAGGGAGAGAAGAGCGCGGGGAGCTGGGCCGCGCCCTCTGAGCCAGGTGAGTGACCTTTACCTCCGCCCTCCGCGCAGTCCGCTCTGGGACCTGCACCCTCACTCCCCGGAGGGAGTCCACATGCTCAGGTACTCACGCGAGGGCGGGCACCATACACACACGTGTCACGCCTAACCTGAGAAGCATCTTCAGGACGCAGGAAGCCAAACTCTACACACACCCTGGGCACCTGTACACGCGGGTTCTTTCTCGCGGACTTCTTCTCGGACTCCGGGAGGGAAAAACACGCCCTGAGGCCCACGTGGATATTGTGTCCACAAGCCAGGACATCTGCAGAGACCCTCAGCTGAACACATGGGCTCACCGACACACGCGCTCACTGTGGGACACCCGCATACCCGAACCCCAGGGGTTTCCGCAATAAAAGGAAGATGACAAGGCACACACATACCGCACCCAAACGCACCATGCCACTCACACCTGCGGCCCCTCATCTTCTGGATACTGTATTAAATAATGCATAGACTCGTATTTAATTTTTATTTTGTCTCTAGATAAATACCAAGGCTTTTTGGTACAAGAAGGAAATTTTGAACAAGCAGAAAAAGTAAGACTACTTTTTTTTTTATTGAGTTATAGTCAGTTTACAATGTTGTGTCAATTTCCAGTATAGAACACGTTTTTTCAGTTATACATAAACATACATATATTCATTGACTCATTCTCTTTCACCGTGAGCTACCACTACATCTTGTATATATTTCCCTGTGCTACACAGTATAATCTTGTTTATCTGTTCTATATATGCCTGTCAGAATCTACAAATTTCTAACTCCCAGTCTGTCCCTTCCCACCCCCCTCTCCCCGGCAACCACAAGTTTGTATTCTATGTCTATGAGTCTGTTTCTGTTTTGTATTTATGTTCATTTGAGTAGGACCACTATTGAATTGTATTTAACAGGCCCTTTCACATGTGTAAGGTTTTACCTTTTTTTACAGAGCATTTCACATATGGTATCTTGCATAATTCTCCCAGGAATCTGGCTAAGCCGGGCTGCCATCATACCCATTTTCTAGAAGATAAGCTGAGCCTAGGTTAAATAAACCTGCCCAAGTTACATGGGAGGGGCAGAATTTGAACTCAGGCTTCTTGATCTGAGTTTTAAGGTTATGTCTAGCTATGCAGACTTGCTTATTTATAGAAATGCCTCCTTCCCTTCCTGACAGCAGGGATCTGACACTGCTTAATGTGATCGGAGCAGTCCCGGGGTAACCTCCAGAGAGGCTTTGCCTCTCCATCACCTGCCCCATGTTTAAACTGCTCCTCACAGGTGCCTACAGAGTAGCAGCTTGAGTTACTGTCAGAAGTTGATGGGAAAACCCAGGTCTCCTCCTTTGAGGGTCTGGGGAGAAGATACCAAGGAATGGGCACGTTCTTGACAGGGGTGGGGAGGTTTCGCTCCATTAGACTTTTAATAAGATATTATTTTGCAGTGTTTTCCCGATAGAGCCCCATAGAAATGTCTCATTAATTTAGTGCTACTTTGGTACTTTCAGAACTAAATTAATTCTGAGGTGCCTTCTAAATCGTTTTATATTTAGTCTGAGTTGGAGTTTGGAAGGGTCCTAATGAATTCAAACAATATAGAATTGTATAAAGAAAAAGGGAGATATCTGCCTTCCAACTTCCCTTGCCGACCCTTCCCCTAAAGGTGACCTTACCAATCTGTTGGGGTGTGTGTCATTACAGACTTCCCCCCTATGCTTCATACAACTGTATAGGGTGCACATAGGTCTTGCAGGTTTTTCTTTTGCAAAAGTGGGGCTACACTGGATGTACTGACACCAGCTTTTTTCATGTTTCAGTCAGTCGTGGCTATCTTTTCCAGTGTGTGTAGAGCTATGGCTCAATCTTTTTATTTTTATTTTTTTATTTTTGGTGGGGGGAGGCAATTAGGCTTATTTATTTTTGGAGAAGGTACTGAAGATTGAACCTAGGGCCTCATGCATGCTAAGCGTGCACTCTACCACTTGAGCTATACCCTCCCCACTGTGGCTCATTCTTTTTGATGGCTTAGTAGTATCCCATGGAAGTGACTTATCCAGTATTTATCCATCCCTCTGTTGCTAAGTATTTGCATTATATCTAGTTTTACAAACAGTGATACAGCGGGTGACATTTTACACACACCTGCTAGTGTTTCTCTTGAACAGTGGTTCTCAACCAGGGGCAATTTTGTTAATGCCTGGAGCCATTTTTGATCATCATGAGGGGAGTGTAGGGGTACTGGCATCTGGTGAGTAAAGACCAGGGGTGCTACTAAACATCCTACAATGCACAGGACAGCCACCAACTGTGAAGAATTATCCATTCTAAAATGTCATTAGTGTTGAGGTTAAGAAATGGCTCTAGGTAAAAATGGAATTAGATATTTTTTAAAATTTCAGTTTATTAAAAACCCCAGTGCCCAACGAATTATGACACGGCTACTCAATGGAATATTATCCAGCCATTTAAAATGATATTTTTGAGGCTCTTGTAGCAACATGAAATCATGCTTATGACATTTTGCATTTTAAAAGCCATGTACTGGGGGAAAAAAAGGGAATATGTGAAATGAAAAGTATTAAGGTGGTAGGGTTTTCTCCCCTTGTCTCTTTTCGCAAAGTCATGTTATTCTATAATCTAAAAGTTACTTAGTTTTTAATCATTTATTCATAAATTGATTCTAGAGCCTTTGGGGTATGCCAGAAACTGTGCTGGTCTCTGGAGATATGACTGGAACTAGGCTGAGACCCTGCCCATAGGGAGCCTGCCTCCTGTGGCTGGAGAGGACAAAATACACAGTCGCAAGTGCTTTGAATGCTAGAAGGGACAGGAGTGCATCTTCCCAAGGGGATGCTCTTTAGCTGAGCCCTGGTGGATGGGAGGAGCCAGCCTTGGGAAGAGCTAGTCAGGGTGGTAGCGGGCCGCATGGCACACATGGGAACAGTAAGTGCAGGGGCAGCGGCTCATAGACAGGTATGGAAGCAGTGTTTTCTAGGAACTGCTCAGAAGCACTGAGCTGCTCACCTCACCTCACCCCCCTGCCCTGGTTGAGGAGACTGAAGAGTGGTCCAGGGTGAGGTTGAAAAGGCGGGCCTGGGAGCATCATTTCATAGCATAACATGGCTCCACTGCTGTGGGTGGGCCTGCGGTGTGTGCAGAGGATGGTGAAGGGAAATGTCTCAGTGTCCTTTGGATCATGTAGGCTTGTCAGAGAATGCCAGGCCCCACCCATTCCTGGAGCCTGTGTGTCTGAGAGTCCCCCTCAGCCTTCGGCTCTAGTGGACTCTGCTCTCATGCTAATGCAGCCTGGGACTTCACCTCAGGCAGGAGTTGGCCACAAAGTGTCTTGGAAAGCCACCAGCTTTCCATCTGATCTCTGGAAGTGAACGATCTCCTCCCAATCAGCAAACATCACGAGCACTGACTGTGGTGGGCTCTATTCCAGGCCCTGGAATTATGGTGATGGACAGATGAGGCCAGGGCCGTGTTTTCATGGGCTTGTATTCTGGCTAGGGGAGACAGATAAGAAACAGAGGTACAGGAAAAATGTCCAGTATGTAAATGCTACAAAGGAGACTAAAGCAGGGTAAGGAGAGAACAGGGATGTGGGCACTGCTCTGGGTGGGCTGGGCAGGGAGGGCTGCTCCGAGGAGCCATGTGGGGACAGAGGCCCTAAGAGCTTGCTTTGGTATTTACTCCGTGTCTCTTGCATTTAGTTTGAAGCTGATGGACGCTGTATGGGCCAGAGGCAGGGATGGTGGGCTATGACCCCAGAGCAGATGGCAGGAATATCTCCAATTTTGAGGTGGCAGTGGCTGGGTCTGTGTCTGGACTTGTCACACGGGCACTGATCAGCCCCTTGGACGTCATCAAGATCCGTTTCCAGGTACCCTTTTCCCTTTTTTCCATGTAAGGGGCAGGAGGACAAGTTCTTTTTTGTCAAAGCAATTCCTAAAGCTTGGGGCTTTAGCAAGGAAAAGTACTTCATTGCTTCCGTCACCTTCTCTGCAATTCCTCCTTCCCACCCACCCCTGCCCCTGATGTCCTGACCACTTCGATTTTGATTCCCAGCTTCAGATTGAGCGTCTGTCTCGCAGAGACCCCAGTGCAAAATACTACGGGATCCTACAGGCGGGGAGACAGATCTTGCAAGAGGAGGGCCCGACAGCCTTCTGGAAAGGACACATCCCAGCCCAGCTTCTCTCCATAGGCTATGGAGCTGTCCAAGTAAGCAGCAGGGGACCTGGCCGGGCCCCTGGGGTCCTGTTGCTCAGTAGGGGAGCACAGGGTGGTGGGGCGCGCAGGGACAGTGCCCAGGGTAGGACAGCAGGAGGCTGTCACCACACTTCTCATTTGTCTTGGCTGGGAAGCTGCCCAACAAATGAAGACACAGTCAGACTGAGCTGATGGCTCGGGTCAGGTGCTCCCCAGGCTGACGTGACCCCTCCACCTCTGTGCCCGGCACACAGACCCATCCTGATGGATAAACCAGTGATGTGTGCTCTCAGGACCCCGAGCCATCTTGAGTTGGCTGGAGAAAGATCTGAGCGGGAGGGGGCTGACATTGTGGAATATGGAATTTGTGGGATTCCCCCCGATGGGATTTCTGCTCCAGGGCAGACTGTTTCTCAAACAGGGCCACTGCCCGCTGCACCAAAGGGGTCCCTGGCTTAGAATCAGATAATGGCCATCTTTTCCCAGTTCTCAGGAAACTAAGTTAATGAGCAGAATTTTTTATTATAAATTTTTTCTCATATATTTTCTTAACTCTTGGAGATTCAGCTCTGCTCAGAATATAAAATGGCTTCTGAGCTTTGCACAAAATTACATGTTTATTGCACTGTGTCCCTGCTCAAGAAGAGTGTCTCCTGGTCCCCAGGACCGGGCCCCGCCTGGGTCATGGGAGGGGGATTTGGAGGGTGTTTGTCAATGGCCTTTCACACGCTCTTGCAGTTTTTGTCCTTTGAACTGCTGACCGAGCTGGTGCACAGGGCCAGCGTGCGCGATGCCCGCGACTTCTCCGTGCACTTTGTGTGTGGCGGCCTGTCCGCCTGCGTGGCCACCCTCGCCGTGCATCCTGTGGACGTTCTGCGCACCCGCTTCGCAGCTCAGGGTGAGCCCAGGGTGAGTGGCCAGGCCAGAGAAGGGGCGCCGAGTGACAGAAGTTGTCCCGGGGAGGGGGCTCTTTCCCTTCAAGGGAGCCAAGCTGGGGGAACCTGGGGTGTTCAGGCATCAGGCCATTCATGATACCTGTGACTGTGCTCAGCACCATGCGCGGGCCTCACGAGGGAGACAGAACCTACAGGGAGAACAGAACAAATACCAAATGGAGGGCTGGACGGGGAAGGCATCCAGGAAGGTGAGACTTGAGATCATATCACCATACGATTGTGAGGGTGGTGGTGTTTTCCACAAAGAATGGATTGGAGGAAATGGGATCATTGAGTCAGGCTTGAGGAAGAACTGAGTGAGTGAAAGCGAAGGATTAAACACTGAAACAGACACCCTGCCCTCCCCACCGCCAGCATCTCTGTCTCCTGGACATACGTCAGAATAGCGTAGGATGCTGTTGGTGGGGAATGCGCTTTGTTTAAGAATTGGATCTGAGACCGGCTAAGAATAACTGTGGTTTTAGTTCTGCTGATTTTTTATGTTACCTGGGTGGAAATCCTGAGTTGGGGGAGACCTTTTTTTTAAGAAGATATTCTGGTGAGTTTTTTGATTGAGAAAAGCAAAATGCCCTGGGAACAGTCTAGAAGAAAAGGATGGGGGCAAAGGGGGAGGGTATAGCTCAGTGGTAGAGCATGCTTAGCATGCATGAGGTCCTGGGTTCAATCCCCAGTGCCCTTTAACAAATAAATAAACCTAATCCCCCCCCCCCAAAAAAAGAAAGGTTAAGTATAAGCACATGGCAAAAAATCCAAATAGCATAAAATGGTAACAGTAAATCTCCCTTTTGCCCTGGCTCCCTCCTCTGTGCCCCACCCCCTTTCCCTCCATGGAGGTCATAATGATACCTGTTCCTCCTTCCCTGTGTATCCTTGGGAGGGGTAATCTCTGCATACAGTTTGTTTCTTCCACAGACACCATACACACTCTTCCTTGTCTTGCTGTGTTCCCTTAACTAACTATATACTGGGGGGATTATTTCCTACCAGTCACGTGGATTATGTCATCCTCTTTTAACAGCTACACTGTGTTCTTTTGCCATGATTCACATAACCAATCACCCAAGGGTGGACATTGCACCTTTACTATTCTGCATACTTTGGTGTGCTCCTTGGATGTATCCGTCATGTAAATAGCTGGAAGCGGGGTTGCTGGACAGTCTCACCATTGGAATTTTTGTCCCGCATCTTCCGTGCCCTCTTGGCAGGAGAAGTAATGCTCCTGGTAGCTGGTTTCTAGAAATAGACCTGGTAGGCTGTGTCCTCGGGCTGAAACAATGGCTCACTTGAGTTGCATGTGTGGTGCCCAGGTCTATAAAACCCTGCGAGACGCCGTGATGACCATGTACAGGACCGAAGGCCCCTTAGTCTTCTACAAAGGCTTGAACCCCACCTTGATCGCCATCTTCCCCTACGCCGGCTTCCAGTTCTCCTTCTACAGCTCCTTGAAGCACGCGTACGAGTGGGCCGTGCCAAGTGAAGGAAAGAAAAATGGTGAGACCACCCTCTAGGCCCCCTCCACCCCACTCCCAGCCCATAACAGCCTCGTCTGCATCAGGGAGGAGACAAAGTTTTCCTGCAGAAGCTAAGACACCACTGAGCTCTGAACCCCACCGATGACAGTTTCTTCCGGTTTTTGCCACACCCGTCAGGGGCATCATCAACATTTATTTCCAACCACCAGTCCAGCTGGGGAGATTGGCATTAAAAGCTCACACCCCTTCTGCCACCAGGCTGTCTGATATGTAGTCCGTGGTCATTTTTTTTTTTCAATAATCTATACTATGTCACCTTAAACTATTTTGGCTTTTTGGTTTTTTTGTGGAGGGTAATTATTTATTATTTTATTTTTTTTAAATGGAGGTGCTGGGGATTGAACCCAGGACCTTGTGCGTGCCAGGCATGTATTCTACTGAGCTATACCTTCCCCCAGCTTTTTTTTTTTATCCCCGCCCCTGGTCATTCTTACTCTGTCTGGTTGTCCTGGATTAAGTTCTTCTGTGATCGAGGGTGCTTGTTAGGTTTTTGTTTTATGGCGGAGGATTAGACTGCATAACCTTGAAGTTTACCCTAGATTGTATTTCTCTCATTTTCCCCCTTAATCCCACTTTTCTGGTTCAGGGAACTTCAGAAACCTGCTCTGTGGCAGCGGAGCTGGAGTCATCAGCAAGACCCTTACGTACCCCCTGGACCTCTTCAAGAAACGGCTGCAGGTCGGAGGGTTTGAGCAGGCCCGAGCCTCCTTTGGCCAGGTGAGTTGTGTCCCCGCCAACAGCTCTGATCCCTGCCCCTCACTGGGCACGGGAAGGACCCGGGGTCAGCTCCTGCCCTCTGGGCAGCTTGAGCCCCCACAGCCCTCTCACCACAGCCTGCCCCCAGGACCCCTGAGCACATGGGAAGCCACAGGCAGAGCCCTGTGTGTACTGGGCAGAGACCCAGGAGAAGGTGCACTTGGAGTCTGCACTTAAAAAGTGTTCACTTCAAACTGAAGAGTATATTCACTTAAGAAAGGTCCCCCAAACATGAAAGCACACAGAGGAACAGATTCACACTGGTGCACGGGGTTCTCTGCGTTATGCTGTAAGTGTCCCTGGAAAGAGGTGAATTAATCAACTAAACTGTATTTTTAATGCACTAGAAGGGTTTGCCATTCAGAGAAGCCCCATTGTGAGTAATTTTGTAACGTTAATAGTCATTCCTTAGTGTGCTTAGACGTTCACAGTTTTCCTCTGGTACTTCTAGAGTGCTGATTTTGTGAAAGATCAAGGTGGCAGTTGGGTGAGGTGGGAGGTGGCCGAGGTGGGGAATCCCAGGGCCTTCCCTTTGGAACCTGGGACCCTGGGATGTCAGGGCATTAGCAACATGCCTGAGAGATGGCAGAGGAGAGGGATGGCGTGGAATGGGAGGCAGGGAAGGGACAGAGCCCGCCCTCCTTGAGGGGAGAGAAAGAATTGAGTTTGTAGTTGTAATACATTTTCTTTGCAGAAAACTTTAGAGAAGTTAGACAAAAAGAAAGATAAAAATCACATGTAAATCAAACACCGCCCACTCAGAGATAATCACACAGAACCTTTAGCTGTAGTTTTGTTTTGTTTTGTTTTCTTTCTTTCTTTCTTTTTAAATTGAAGTATAGTTGACTTACAATATTATGTTAGTTTCATAGTGATTCAGTATTTCTATAGATTATGTTCCATTTAAAGTTATTACAAAGTAATGGCTGTTTTCCCCTGTGCTGTGCACTATGTCCTTGTTGCTTATTTATTTTATACATAGTAGTTTGTACCTCTTAATCCCCAACCTTATCTTGCCCTTCCCCTGCCTCCCCATTGGTAACCATTAGTTTGTTTCAGTATCTGTGAGTCTGTTTCTGTTTGGTTATATTCATTCATTTATTTTATTTTTTAGTTTTCACATATGTGATACCATACACTGTTTGTCTTTCTCTGACTTACTTCACTAAACAAAGTACCCCTACCTAGGGCCATCCATGTTGTAGTTTTTTCTTTGCATAAATAAACACGTGTGCATGAGGTTATGCATGAGGTTTTATAACCTCCTTTTTCTGTTTACCAACTTGTCCTGAAGAGATGGTTTGAATTTGGACAGGGAGAGATGGTGAGAGCCCAGGACAGAGATGTCACGTGAGCAGGTGTGGCTGGACGTTGAGCATGTGAGGAGTGTCAGAGGACCACTGGGGGATTAAGGCAGACTAGGGAGGGAAGTTGAAGCCCAATGGTGGAGTGCCCTGAACGCCCAACCGTGGGGGTTAGACTTGATTCTTTACAGTGTTGTTACCATCATCATCACTGGGAGTCATTGCAGCTTTTGGAGGAGAGCGAGGCTTGAGTAGAGCTGTGCCTTGGGTGTGGGGCTAGCAGTAGTTTGTAGGCAACTAGAGGTGGCCAGATTGGAGGAGTGGCACTGGTTAGGCTCAGAGCTAACGAAGGAGGGCCAGATTCAGATCTACTGCCCAAGGGAGACCAGGAGGGATGGGGTGCATGGTCAGAGGCACCTCTGGGAAGAGGTGGGTTCTTGGGAGCCAGTCATTGGGACCCTCCTGGGGAGGCAGGAGCTCTGCCCATTGCTGATTTCCAGGCACTTCATCTCTTAAGTCTGAATTAGCCCAGTTGGAAGAGAAAGAATGAGGTTAACTGACTGTATTGTTTTTCCATTCATTCCTTTATCCAGCAAGTATTTATTGGGAGCTTTAATGTGCCAGGCTCTGTGTTGACAAAAGAACTGAGCCCACATCCATGTTTCCATCATGTCCTCTCTCCTCAACCGGGGTAACCTTCCTCTCCCCAGGTTCGAAGGTACAAGGGCCTCCTGGACTGTGCCCAGCAGGTGCTACAAGAGGAGGGTGCGCAGGGCTTCTTCAAAGGCTTGTCCCCCAGCCTGCTGAAGGCTGCCCTCTCCACTGGCTTCGTGTTCTTCTGGTATGAGCTCTTCTGCAACCTCTTCCACCACATGAAGAAGGCAGACAGCTAGCCCTGAGGGCAGGAGGGGTGGCCTGAGGTCTGTCACTCCTGAAGGAAGACTTGATCTATAGCCTCGTGTTGCACTGAGAGGTCCTGCCTGGTCCCTCCCCCCAGGCCAGCTGTCCTGAGCATGAAGAGCTGTCGGGAGCAGGGCAGCAGCCTTGATTCCTCCAGCTTGGACACCACCAGAGGAGCAAAGGGGTTTCTCCACGTGAGAGCACGGGGAGCATGCAGGACTTGGTCTGCAGGGGCCCAGCCCCACCACTCAGAAGGAGCTGGATGCTTCTCCTCTGGCGAATTCTCTAAGGGCAACAGCCACCCTCCTGCATGTCTTAGCCCCGTCTGCACAGAGAACGCTCCTGGCTCTGGGGTCGGGGGTGGAGGGTGGGCTGCAGCTTGAGTGTGAGGCTGGAATCGGGCCCTTTACAGGGGTCTGGTCCCCACACTTGGGCTCTTCATAACTCCCACCAACTTACTTAATAGACATTAAAGCTAAAAGCACATTCCTTATCCTACTCCTCCATCTTCCCTTCCAAACCATATCCCTCCTCACAAAGTAGGAGGGAAGGGATCCCTGCCTTCCTTAAATTCTACTTTCCTCATGCAGCTTTGCTTCTAGTTCTGGGGGAAGAATTCCACTGAATTGGTCAGTCTGTAAACTCTGCCAGGCTCAGATCTTCTTGTCTATGAAGGCACCATGCTGGCTGGCCTCTCTCTGGGTGGGACTGGTCCCAGCCCGTGGGCCTCTAGGGAAATCAGAAACCAGAAGCCCCCGCAGCCAGTAGGAGGAGGGGTAGGTAGAGGCAGCAGCCCTTCTCCCTGGTCTACCTGGAATCACACCTCTTTCACTGGGGGCTGTTTTAGCCCTCCTGAGTGGTTGGGAGCGAACAGGCTGGGCCAGTGGACATCAACTGCCCACCCAGGGGGCTCCTCCTGGGTCCAGCATGGTGTTGTGCGCATTCTCTGTAATTTGAGAAGGGCCACGGCTCCAAAGTAGCCCAGCGAAGACAGGCAGCCTGGTGAGGGCACAGTTGGTGCCCCGGGGACTTGTCAGGGCACAGGAACCCACAACAGACACCCATCTAGGCACAGTTAGGGGTTTGAGAGAAGAAAATCCACAGAACACAACCAATACTTTCCATCCAAGTCTTCCCATCCCCAGAGCAGGGGGTCTGGCCTGAGGGGTTGGCTTGGCAGGGGGAGCCAGGATGGAGGAGGAGCAGGCCTCACCTCTAGCTCCAGCCTTTGCACTGACTTTCCAGGAAGGCACCAGCAGGGAGCAGGCCTTGGGTGTGTGTCCTGGCTCTCAGTCTCCTTGGAGCCTGGGCCCCTTTCCACCACTACTGTTTTGTCTCTAGTCAAGGGCTCTTTGATGTGGCTGGGACCTGGAATCCTGGAGCTTCCCTGCTCTTGGCTGCTGATTTTGGGGGTCTAGTTGTAGCTGGAGGGCTTGGACACCCACAAGGTTTTTGGCAGTCAAGGCTTGGGGCTGCAAGGAGGCAGCTGCCTGAATGTATTTTTTATGAAACTCCATTGAAGTAAACTATTCTCTTCAACTCTCCTGCTCACTGGTTTCTTTCCCTGCAGCAGAGATTTTCTTCCTTGTCCATTTTCTGGTGACCACTTCAGCAGCTCTTTTAACAGGAGGAAAGAACTTTGGATGCAGGGAACCGCCATCAACACTTCTTTCTTGTCTAAGTTACTATGGGAAGGGACAGTTCTTTTCCAGCCCCTTCTGTATGCCCTCCTGCAACCCAGGGCTGACCTCAAAAGTGGCCCAGTCTAGGCTGCTGGGCCGCACCTCTCCCCTAGTCCCGACCAACGCAGACTGAGCCAGGGGCTTGCTCAACTTCAGGGTCACTCCAGACACCTCGCGCCACAAGTTGAAAACTGGAAGTCTTTCTCTTGAACTGGCCCACTGATTTTTCAACTTGTTTTACCAATAGCGTTTGTACTTGGAGTAGGAGAGGGGCTTAGTGGGCCTTGATCCAGCCCTTACAACCTCTCTGCCTTCTCCACCTTGGGAAGTGGCCGTGGGGTCACGCGGCCACCACCGGTAAAGTCTTACCCCTACATCCATCTCTGTCCTCCCACCTTGCTCCCTCCCACTGCTGGCTGCGGGCCACGCTCTTCTTAGGCTCCGCCCACAGCGCCCCGCCCGGGAGTCTCTTCTTCTGACCCGGTTTTAACCTGAGCCCTGACGTGCGGGAGGCGGAGTGCCACCGCTCAAGACCGAGGGCTTCATGCGGGCCGAGAAGCAGGTCCGGCCCAGCGCCAACGAGCCATTGTGGCCCCAGACAGGCCCAGGGAGACCCGGGTGAGGAGAGGATGGGACGGTGGTGGCAGTGTCGCTGGCCCACGCCAAAGATCTCGGGACTGCGCGGCTACGGCGGTGTGGGCGGGGCCCTGAGAGGTGGTGCTAGCGAGACGGTGCCGCCCCATGCCCCGCCCCGCTGACACCGGCCCCGCCCCAGGCCCCGCCCATGCCGCCACGCTAGGAAATGACCTAAGCGGCGGCGAGGCGCGGCCGGCTGTGCCAGCAGCGCCGCGGGTGCGGGGCGCGCTCACCATGCCGGGCCAGCGGCCTCCGGGCACGCGGGCGCGGCGCCGGCCCGGCAGGTGGGTTGAGGCGCTCCCGCCCGCGGGACACCGGACGGCAGGCTCCGTTTCGCCGCCGGGAAGGGCGTTTCGGGTTTAGGGAAGCTGCCCACACCTGCAGACCCCTAAGGTCGTCTCCTTTGGTTGGGGGGGAGGCACCGAGTCCGGTGAGGGGACTGCAGTGGGGACCACCTCATCCCTCTCCACTCCTTAAGAGGTTGGATCCAGAATAGATAGAGCCCAGGAATTGGGAGTCCTGAGTGAGCAGGGCCGGGTTTTTGCCACTCGGGAAGCCAGCTTAACCAGTCCGTCCCGGGGAGAAGCTGGCCAGGACAAGGGGAGTCAGGGCGGCAGAGACGCTCCTGCACCCACCCACGCGGGCCGGCCCCAACCCGAGGGCTGAGGGGGTGGGCTTTCTGGACTGAGGACTCTTGATTCAAGCTGAGGGAGCGGGTTGGGGAGAGGGGCCTAGAACCCTGCTGGGACAGAATACAGCATGGAGCCTGCAGCCCGCTCACTCCCCAGCAATCGTGCAGGGCCAGCAGCTTACAGGCCAGCTTTATGTAGGTAGGGAAAGTGTCTAATATCCACCTGTCCACACCCCGGCCTTGGTATCAGATGAGAATAGACTGCCTCCTGTTGGGACTGGAGGTTAAGCACATTCACCCTTCATCTCTACTTGTGTGTAATCCCAGATGCTCCAAGGGTTCTTTAACTGTGCAGCAGGTGTTTGGCTGGTGCCCAGTCTCCATCAGAAGCCAAGCTTGGTGGGCGCTCAGCCAACCACTGAATGCCATGGACTGCTCAGGAGCATGGGTGCCGAGCGCTGGTCAGCCCTACCCAGGGCCTGTAGGCCTAGGAACCCTGGGCCCACGTTCCACCCCTGAGATCTCTCCCTTTGCCGCTCCTCCTCCCCAGGTGCTGTCATTAGTCCCACCTCAATAAAGAGCTGCTGAGGCTGGATGGTCATGGGTGAGCCTGGTAGAGAGGAATATAAAATCCAGTCTTTTGATGCAGAGACCCAGCAGCTGCTGAAGACAGCACTCAAAGGTGAGCACTGGGAGCTTCCTGAGCCTGGGTCCGGAGCTACAGAGAAGGGGCCAAAGGGTCAGTACTGGAGGACTGAGCCCTAGCCCAGGGATGCTCAGCCCTCTCCCTTCATTTTCTGAGGAGTCAGCAATGTAATTCTTGAACTGGAAAACAAGCTACATTTAGGCCAATATTTGGGATGGGAATCAAAGTCACCCTTCAGCTTTTTTTTTTTTTTAAAGCCTAAGTGCCCATGAAAGGAAGGTGAGGCACAGAGAACACAGTTCCTGCCACTTAAGTCCTTAACACTGAACCTGGTTTCTGCAGTGCTGCAGCCAGCTCTTGAGTGTGCATTGCTGACTGGCTTGGGACAGAGGATAGAGTGTTCTGCTTAGCAGAGGGGATACAGTAATTGTCCTGGTCCAGTGCCTTCCTGCAGCACTCAGGACACAAATTTGACTCAGCTAACAATTAGCAATGCCCACTGTGTGCCAAGCTAAGCCTGTGGGGAGGCCCAGCCTGGCCTGCTCTTGTCAGGGGTTCACATGTGTGTATTATAAGAACATTTTCTTCCATGAAATGGCTGTCAAAGATGTTGTTATTCAGTGTGCCTTCCTCAGCCTAGTGCCAGGAAAAGATGCGCCCTAAAAAATGAGCATTCTTTGGTTCTCAGACACATAACCCTCCTTGATTGGGCCACCAGGAGGCTCATGGCTAGAGCTGCTCCTGTGTGTTGTTTCCTCTGTTTTCTGGTCTCTTTAAATGTAAGTGTGTAATGGGAGTGCTTTTCTGTGAACATCGCAAATCCTTCAGAAGCAGGTGGAGGCAATGTGACTGTTACGCAGCTCTAGACTCCCCACCTGTCTTTACTCTAGATCCAGGTGCTGTGGACTTGGAGAAAGTGGCCAATGTGATTGTGGACCATTCTCTGCAGGACTGTGTGTTCAGCAAGGAAGCAGGACGCATGTGCTACGCCATCATTCAGGTTGGGTGGGGTTGGTAGAAAAGAGGGGAGACGCTTTGAGGAAGATGCTTCAGGAGCAGGCAGAGATGCCAAGGGCTGGCCTCAGAGGCGAGAGAGGAGGACAGGAGGGTTCTCAGCCTCGGAAGCTTGGGTGGAGTTGCGGTGGCACTGGAACTGCCCTTCACCATACTTTCCCTGGCTCACAGGCAGAGAGCAAGCAAGCAGGCCAGAGTGTCTTCCGCCGCGGACTCCTCAACCGGCTGCAGCAGGAATACCAGGCTCGGGAGCAGCTTCGAGCCCGCTCCCTGCAGGGCTGGGTCTGCTATGTCACCTTTATCTGCAACATTTTTGACTACCTGAGGGTGAGGCCCCCATCAGCCACATCCTCTGCGGCAGTGGCAGAGATGGCCTGTCTCCTGCACCACTAAGCCAGTGCTCCGGCCCCTGCTCTTCCCTCCCCTGTAGGTGAACAACATGCCCATGATGGCCCTGGTGAACCCGGTCTACGACTGCCTCTTCTGGCTGGCCCAGCCCGACAGTCTGAGCAAGGAGGAGGAGGTGGGTGGCCCTGGCACAGAACGTTATGGGGGTGGTCTGTATTTGGCTCAGCTCAGAATGCCAGCCCACACTGCCCATGGAGACTTTCAAGGGCATCACTTGCTGGGGTGGGAGCCTGGTGGGGGCACTTAAGTCCTGTTACAGTTACAGGGCAAGCTGCTAGGTCTGGAATTTATCCAGAACAGAGAGCAGCCAAAACCTCCTGGCTAAGGCTGCCTTCCTAGTAGGAAAGCCAACCTATAATAGTAATGACAAGCACGTTGGCCAGCTGTGGATACAGATGGCCCAGAAGCCAAACTGAGGTCAGGCAGGGTGCTGGGGGAGGTGGGAGGGGGTAGAAAAGTGTAGTTAAGCAGTTTGGATACAGGGCCTGAGTCTAGCCTGGCCCAGATGAGAAACCTTAGGCAAGTCTCTGAATTTGCTTCGTTTCATGTTAAAATGTGGACTGTGCCCACCGGGGGTGGGGGGTGTGAGGAGGAAGTGGGGAAGCACATGTACAGGGCCAGGCCGGTGCCTGGCACACAGCAAGTGCTCAGTAAATGGCCGCTCTGTGTGATAGGGTGGCCCTGCCCGGGGGTCACCTCCCACTGCCTCCCGCAGGTGGATTGCCTGGTGCTGCAGCTGCACCGGATCGGGGAGCAGCTGGAGAAGATGAACAGGCAGCGCATGGATGAGCTCTTTGTCCTGATCCGGGATGGCTTCCTGCTCCCAAGTGGCCTCAGCTCCCTGGCCCAGCTGCTGCTGCTGGAGATCATTGAATTCCGGGCAGCCGGCTGGAAGACGACCCCGGCCGCCCATAAGTATTACTACAGCGAGGTCTCTGAGTAGGCCTCCAGATCAGGCTTCCTCACCAGCAGCACCGGCCTTTCTTCTACCCGCCTCCCAACCTGGCAGTGGAGTCTTTGCCTTTCCCAAAGACTTTCCCTTCCAAGACTTTTAAAAGCACCCGAGGTGTTCCCCACTCCCAACATGGTCCTGCCCTGATTACCTTCCCTCCCTGATTCCAGGATCGGGGAAAACACCAAATACACCTGCCACCACAGCCACATCAGCTTTTCTCTCCTAACGCTTTTGACCTGGGCCAGGCAGAGAAGGGCAACTCCTAACTCTCTAACCATTGGTGCAAGTTACCTTGGTGCCTCAGTTTTCCCCATCTGTAAAATGGGTATGAACAGCCATTTGTTGGATGCTTAGGGATATCAAAGGGGAGAAGCAGAGCACAGGTCACACCAGACACTGCTTTTTATACATTTTATATAAGGACCACTTTGGAAATGAGCAAATTTCTTCTAGCTGGTTTTAATGGATGGCAGTACCACATCACATGCAACACCAGTTCAGGGTGAGAACTTTCAAATAAACTCTTTCTGATACCAAAACTGCTTCATTTAGTATCACCCAAAGGTCCACCCCAAGCTGAAGGAAGAGAAGGCTGGATGAGCCCTAAGTTTCTTGGGAGAAATCCAAGTTGGATTTCTCTATGCAAGGAGATGGGGCGAGGAGAGAGAGTTCTAGCCCCCAAAGAAAAGAACAACAAGCAATAAACATGCTGCTCCATCCTTATGAGGACTGCCTGCCCTTAAAAAGGAAGGACACTCTTAACCCACAGGTACTTCTCCACGTGGTAGCGGCTCACACTGAGGTTTCTTGCCGCAGGGCCTCCGCCCTCCCCTACCACCAGCGGTAGTGGGCCAGCGCGCGGTTGGCCTCGGCCATCTTGTGCATGTCGTGCTTCCTCTTAATCACAGGGCCCTGATTGTGAAAAGCCTCCAGCAGCTCCCGCGACAGCTTCTCTGGCATTAGCATCCGCCGGTGCTTATTCTCCCTGCACTCAGTAATCATCCACTTCATGGCCAGGAAGCGACGGCGCCGATCAGGTAGCGGCACAGGGACCTGGGCAAGATGGGATATGAGCTGGGTCGTCTCAAAACTTGCCAGGATGGCAGCCTCCTTCTTCCTAGAGCTCTAAGTAGCCACAGGTTTGGTTCCCTCTGGGCCAGGCCTGGCAAGGCTTCTGAGGAGAGAGGCCTGTCTTTTCATCTCTGAGCTTCTCTCACCCCTGGGTAACCCCAGTGCAGCAGACATAAGAGGCATTCATTGAGCAAACACACCATAAGCACTGGCTTCTTTCATCTCTAAATGGAGCTCAGCCAAGGTGATACAGGCACCACTGGGAAAAGCCCAGGCAGCTGGGGTGAGCTAGCCAACTCAGATCATGGGTGTCCAGAAACAAGACCCTCTTGTCCAAGGATCATTTGCCAGGCCCCCACTATGTGCCAGGTATCATGCCAGACTCTAGAGGGGCAGAGACATTAATGAGAAAGCCTCTATCCTTATGAAGTTTACATTGAAAAAGGAAACACAAGAACATCCACTTAATGACAATGAAACATAATTAAATGCTATGAGAGAGGCACCTAGTTCAGTTCAACAAACAGTGATGAAGCATCAGTTATGGGTCAAGTGCTGTGCTAGACACTGGTGTAGCGAGATGAGGTATAAATAGTCCATCAGTGTGAGAAGCTTACCGTTTAGAACACAATGCTGGACAGGAGGGGTGGACCTTCAAAAGATGTTTTTTTGGCTCTCTTCCAACTTCTGCCTATAATTTTTACACTAAGGGACTCCGATGAGCAGATCCTGACACTCTCCAGTCCCTAGAAAGCTATCAACCATGGCCCAACTCTGGACCCTCCCACCCTCAAGCATCCTCTGCCCCAAACCCATCCTCTTGTTTTACACATGAGCAGCCCTGCTTTCCCATCCTGACCACTCACCTGGTAGAAATGGCCACCCTTGAGGATGGGTACCAGCCCAATCACGGGCTCACAGTTTTTCAGGGCTTGATGGAAGATGGTATAAGGGTTGCGTTCAATGGTTGCCTGTTCCTCTGCAGAAGCAGCATGGTACTTTTCAAACTGCTTTCTTTTCACAGCTTCCAGAGTCTGCAAAGTGATACAGTGGAGGTGGCTGCCCCAGGCTCCCTAATGGGTTTACCCAGCTGAGCTAGGACCTTGCCCTATTCCTCCCACCATCCCATTCTTCTTTAGTTGTGTAGCTCCTCCCTCAGCACTTCCAAAACAAAGATCTTAAGTGCCTACCTCTTTGCTGGACTAGAGTGGAGATTTGTGATGTGGGGGTGGGGAATGGTAATTGTTGACTCCTGCAGGACTTCATTAAAGCCCCTACTCCCACACAGACGTGCTGGGAAGTTAATTTTAATGACAGATACAGAATCCATTCCTTTCTTATGCTAAAATGCAAGAGCCAAGTACAAAGCTACGGGGAAAAGAAAGATGACAGAGAGAGGTACTGTTTACCTGTGTCATGAGGGATCTGGCCAGTACTTTGTTTCCTCCTTTCATCATCATGTTGGTGAATTTACTTCAAGGAGAAAAGCAACATGTTTAGCTTCCTACAGCTCTATCACGGAATCTTTACTGTAGACCCTCCCTGGTATAGTCCCAGTCCGTGGAACAAAAGTTTGTTTCCTTCTAACCTGATCACCGGGTCTTCAAACACAGAGCTTGTTTTCGCCGCCGGCGCAGCTTTGATAAGCTGAGTCTCCCTGAGCTCCCGCTCATACTTCTCCTCCTCAGTCAGCTCGGCCAAGGGCTTGCGGTAATATTCCTTGTCAATCTGGGGATCCTTGTATTCAGGACCATAGCGGCTCCACCTCACTTGGGTTAGCCTGAGAGGGGAAGAGGAAGAGGAGGGCAAAAGCTGACTCCACAAGTAAAAAGGCTTGACTTAACAATAGGCGTGTTTGCCAGTCCGCCGACGAGTGACAGCGACGCGGAGACTGTTAGCCAAAGCTGAACAGCAGTAATTCTGGCTCTTGTCCTAAGAAGTAAGAGGACCTCCCACAAACAGGCCACGAAAGTCTGCTCCTCAAGTGCCAACGGTAAGGTCAGGTTCCTGAACCTCAGGATAGGCGTCCCGCCTATGCATCTCTCCCCCGGCTCCCAACAAAGTCCCAGCTCTGAGTTCTTTAACTTTCGGCTCCAAGTTAGAGTCCCTCGGGCGGGGGACAATCACTAAGCCTTCAGACTGAACCAAAGTCACGTGTCTGGTTAAAGATACCCCGACTCCAGGGTCTCTCCAGGTTTCCGCACGGCCTGCCTGTGCCCACCCTTCCTTCCCAGCAGGTTTCTCTGTGGAGACCCAAGCGGCCTCCCAGTTGCCTGCCGCCGTCTCACCCTGGAAGCCGCAGGACAGGACCCCGCACGCCCAAGGCGAGGCCCGACCACCCTCGCGCAGCCTTCACCGCGGGGGCAGCCATCTTGGCTGATCACGAGGACCCGATAAAGACTGCCCTCGGCGTGCCTGAGCGAGTGACGGGAGACGAGGAAAAGGCTCCACAGGGTCTTAACTCTGTGCATCACCCTATTAATCCGGGCCTTAAGAGTATCTCACTCCGGGGTCTAAGGCGAAGAGTCAAAGGGAAACATTCGCCCTCCCATTTTCGCCGCAGCTTGGCGCGACGTTCCGTGGTGGCCCTCGGTCCTCTCAGGCCCCTATGCAGGCCCCGCCCCGGCGGTCTCTTGCAGGTTCTCGCGAGGTTTGAGGACGCGGGGCCGGCCCGGGCGGCTGCAATATGGCGGAGGCGGAAGGGGAGAGCTTGGAGTCTTGGTTGAGTGAGTAGCCGCGGCCGCTTCTGCCTGCCCTCGCGCCACCGAGCCGCCCCTCTCCGCACCCCTAGGCCCCCTCCCCGAGCCCCGCGGTGGCGCCGCCTGGCAGCCTGCGCCTGGCCTAGCCCGCGCTCCGAGCGCCCGGCTATCACGCCCCTTCCCTAGCAGGGCGGCCTGGCCCCCGCCCGGCCCCGGCTCCCTTGCTGCGGCGCCTTCTCCCTCTCCCGCGCGCAGCGGCGTGGGCTCGGGCCCTGTCCGGGTCCCGCAGGCTCCAGGAAGGCGACAGCCAAGTACTTTGGACTGACATGCATCTGCGCTTTAGGGAGATAGTGGTGGGGCGGCGCGCGGCTGTGACTCCCTAACGAAGGAAAAAGCTCCGAATTTGGGCTGAAACTCCGGGAGCGGTGGGTGTCACTGAGCATACACACATAGCTTCAGAATTGTGACCGTGTGTTCGAGAAGTGACCGCTCCGCTCAGGCTTAATGTTTTAAGTTTGAAATACCCGAAGTAAGAGAGAACAGAGGTCTTATTTTTTTTTTTTTCCTGCAGTGACCAAAGCAGGGGGAAAGCTGTGTTGGGGAACCTCTCCCCACCCCCCCACGCCCCAAACATCTTAACGAGTCATTTGTTGGTAACCTCTCTGGGCACAGCTGAGGGACAGTCTGATGCTGTAGTTGTAGCGGCCTGCTGCTGTAATTGCTAACTCGTATTACTCTTAAGGAAATACAGGTTAACATAGAAGGTAGTATTCGGCTGAAGGCTTAATACGTTGACTTTTTTATGGGCTAGTGGAGGCCCCTGGAGGCCTCTTTAAGTGAAGACAAATTGGACCGAGTAATAAGAAAGGGATGATGGCTAGATACTGCCTTGTGTAGAGGTCTCTTATTTACTAGAGCCTCCAGGCTCTTGGAGTTGGTGGCTGTTTTCCCCCAGCTACCTTTTCTTAAGAAATCCTGTTCACGGTAGTTGAACCTTAGTTAAATTTGCAAAATCTGCATTTGCAGACAAGTCACAAAGCCTTCTGTATATATGAAACTGTTCTCCAAGGAGCTCAGAGTACTCCAAAGACATTCATTTAATTTCATTTATTTAGTATTCCAGGAAAGCAGGTACTATTGTCACAATTTCACAAGAAGACAGCCTGACTAATCAATCCATTTGCCCAGAGCCACCCAACCGGATATAAGCACACTGGAATTAGTTCAATTCACAGATATTAATGGGGACATTGGAGTAATTTAAGAGACTTAAGCTGAGTTTAATAGGCTAGGTTTAGACTTGTATTTTGAAACAGCAGACCTGTTTTTGAGGGAGAGTGGAGATGGGGGCTGGGGGAGGGATTGTATCTGTAGAGACTAGAGCTGAGACTGGCCTTTGACCCTTTTCCATTACTTAGAGTGGCATTTGAAGCAGTGTCAAGGTTCCTTCCATCCTTACCCTTTGTCCACCTTCACAGTTCTAATGCCTTAATGGTGTGAACTGTACCAGTTGAATAAACCAGTGCTTGGAGTTGAGTGCCATCTTAGTCTAGGTCCTTGTCACTCCATGGTTTGCCAGAATTACAAAAGCTGCTGCTGCTGGGCCCCATGTCTAAGCTCTCCCTTGCCCCTCTCAGTCCATTCTGCTCCCAGAGGAGCACATGTGTTTAGTGAAGTCATTCCACTGCTGCGGCCCTACTGCTGCCTCTTTGTGGCTTCCTGGTGTTCTTGCTTTGGTCAGTTGGATATTCTTGTCCCACCAGCACATTCCTCTCCTTATCTGAAAGGCCCGGTCCCCTTTGCTCCACTAAATACATTAAAACCCATCCCAGAATCTCCTTCCCCACTAGCCATCTCTTGATGACTTCAGCTTTCTCTAAAGTCCTGTTATTACCACAGTCAATCAGTGTTTACTGGATACCTGCTACGTGAGGTGTTACGAAGATGAAGAAGTTCAAACAATCTTTGCCTTCAGTTTGATGAAGGTGCTGCTGTAGTGGGTAAAGCATTATTAAATAAAAAAGATAAAGATACAAGGCAAGAGCCACAGATGCTGACAGTTTCTTTGGGAAATTGAGGATAAGTGGATGGAAGACAGTGCTCCCCATGGGGAGATGCCATTCAAACTAGGCCCTAAAGAATGGGGAAAATTGGTCAGGAAAACCCCAGACAGTGATGTGGAGGGTGCAAATCATGTCTGGGGCACAAACGGTAACAGGTGTTTGGCTGGTTCGAGCAAGGAGTCCCTGTAGGAGTGAGGTGGGAGAGAATGCTGGGAAGTCGAACCAAATTCTAGAATGGCTTGAATTCCAGCCCAGGAAACTTAAGTTTCTATAGTTATGAGGTCCCTGTTCCTACTGTACCTACTATAAAAATCAAGTATTTTAGGAAGGTTGATACAGGGGTTTTACATAGGATGGATTGGAGCAGAAGTTCTGGAAGCAGGTGAGAAGTAAGGAGGTAGGGGTAGGGCCAGAAATAAGAAAGGAAGTGAGTTTTAAAAAGACGTTGAGAAGAAAGGATTAGGACTGGCTGATAGAAATGAGTGAGGAGAGGGAAGGAGTCAGTGGTGAGGTTTGAGACCTGGGTGCCTGAGGGTGGGGGCAAAAGGAGCTTTTGAATGGTGGCACCATATATAGAAATAGGGAAGTCAGGAAGGAGAAGTGATGAATTTGTTTTCAGTCTCGTTTCTGCACCAAATTAGCTCTTATAATCACATGCTGTCTTGTTTTTTTGCTGTGGTTATTTCTCATGTATTGCACCAGAGGAGCATAACCTCCTCAAGGGTAGGATCCAAGTCCTGTACTTTTTCTGCAGTCCCGCCAGTGTCTAGTGTGCTGTGTACTCAGTTTTCTGTGGGTGCTTAACAAAGACTTGGTGACTAAGTCTCCCTTGAGTTAAGACCCTAGCATTAAAGGTTGAGTCTTGACTCCCTTTCCATCCATGTCCTTGCCTCTGCTTATTTCTAAGTCATTAGCAGGTAGAACTTACCGTCTCTGGACTGTCTGAGCTGAGTTGGGTTGAGGTGGGGTGGCTAATGCTGCTGTTTCCATCCCTACTTGACCATAGGTCCCACGACAGCCAAGGCTAGTGATGGAAGTAAGTTGAAAATGAGAGCAGAAAATCTAGAGGCAAAGACACAGTAGAGCAAGGCTTTCAACAGAAACCCAAAAATAGGAACCTTGAGTCCGAGTAGAGCCCAGAGGGGCGGTTCTAGAAGGCAGAGTCTGCAGGGGAGGCTCTGGTGTCACTTCTCTGCCAGGTGAAGGAGAATGATGAGTGGGTGACGGTTGTGTGCATCTGCTGGGGGAGGCAGTGGGCAGATGGAGAGATTGAGTCACCCAGAATTATCCCCAGAGGTTCTTCCAGTTCCTGTAGGTGACTGAGGTCTGCCGTCTGAACTGGCTGGAGGGTTGGAGGAGATACTCAGAAGTGGGACCAACAGGGCCAAAACCAGGGCTTTTTGTGCTCATGTGTAGGTAGAGAACTCCCTACAGGTTTGCAGTAAAAAGGTCTATAAGGGGGAAGGCAAGTGGGATTCTAGAGATGTTGTCCATAAATGAAAAAGAGGTAGGCGTATTCTTGGAAGCAGAAACGCTACAGGAATTACGGCCACCTAGGCGGGGTACATTGGTGAATGCCCGATGCTTGTATACGTGTCGGGGGAGGGCTGCCCACATCATACACTATAAGATGCTTTTCTAGTTGCAAACAGCGGGAAGTGAGTGGGCTACTTTTTTTCTACCACAAAGTACGTGACTGTTTCCAAAATGATAATAATGACAGGTCGGTATGGCTCCTCAGACCATCTTATTTTTGTATCCGACAGCCTCTTGATGTCATATGAGAGCTTTAGCTTTAAGCGTCTCAAATGATAGAGATTAGTAACAAAGCCGTGTTAACACCTGAGAAGATTTCAGACACCTGGTGGGAGAGACGCAGGGCTTCTCTGGAAGGCAACAGCTAGTAGGTCACTGTGGCAAAAAATAGCCGCTCTTGATAGAATTAATCTCCCTTCCCTTCGAGCATGGCATTTTATAGGGCCTGCTGGTTCTTTTTTCAGGACTGAGGACTGACGTCTCTCTTTTTCTCTAAATATGATCCTAAACCATCAGAACTTTCTTGGCAACCAGAGCAGAAACGCTGCCAGAGAGAGCGCTGGGCTCTGCAGGCCTTCCCTCCGCCTCAGGGTGGCGTCTGCTGACCTCTTGTGGCTCCTGGGGTTGGGGAGGGAGCGGGGGCGTGGCGAGGAGTCCCTGTTAGGATTTGGTTGTGGAGCTAGTGATTCTTAATGTTAGGGGAAAAGGAAGTTAAGAAGACACAGTCATGAGAAATCAGAATTCAGGAACTTGTAACAACACCTCTTGCTGGGAAGGGCTTTTATCTTTTGTATATATATTTTTATTGAAGTATAGTCAGTTTACAATGTGTCAACTTCTGGCGTACAGTATAATGCTTTAGTCATACATGAATATACATGTATTCATTTTCATATTCTTTTTCACCATAAGTTACACCAGATATTGAATATAGTTCCCTGTGCTGCACAGTGTGAACTTGTTTATCTATTTTATGTATGTTAGTTAGTATCTGCAAGGAAAGGGCTTTTTCTTTTTTTTTTTTTTTTTTTTTTTAAGGGAAGGGCTTTTTCAAGGCTCTGTCACTCACTACGCTTTTGGCCCTCGTGGAAATCTGCAGGAGGAGCATGGTGCTTAAAAAAGGATAAACGCCTTCAGTCTTCCGTTTGTCTTCGGAACCTGAAGCTCTAAATTTAGCAAACAGCTTGAGAGTGCTTTATGGAAGAGGCAGACTCTGCAAGATCTGAATCAGAGATGAGAACACATTTAACCACCCTCAGCTGGTGCCGTCCTCTGTAAGCACGCGTTCTGGGAATAACAGGGAAAAGAGGACCCACACCAAGTATTAGGAGACGAGGCATTTAGCTCCTGGAATTTAAACCCTCGGCGACCCTCTGAGAACCCTGAGCATTTGTCCTTGATCGTGGAAGACCGTTTAAACTTGAAGGTGCTGATCACTGAGGCGCAGTCTGTTTCTGAGATCCCAGGGACAGATAGCACAGTGATTGATGCCTAGAGGGGTTCAATACACGCTGTTAGCTTACCTTAAAATGAGAACATAGGATTTGTTTTCTCTTTCATCTGTGTCTTTCAAAATACTAGACAGAAAACAATGTTTGAACTATTGAGGCGTCGCTATTGGAGGAGAAATTTCTAAACAAACTTCTCTTTACATCAAAACCTACAAACTGTGAGGAAACCTTCTATTGTGTCCTCCTTGCTCTTTATAATAGTTGTCCTCCTTTTTGTTCTGTCCCAAGATAAAGCCACCAATCCTTCCAACCGCCAGGAGGACTGGGAATACATAATTGGCTTTTGTGATCAGATCAACAAAGAGCTTGAAGGGTGAGTCTCAAAGCTGTTAGGGGGCAGGTGAGGGATGGCTAACTGGAAAGGTCAAAAGCTGTGGCCATGGAGGGCTAGCCAAATGGCAGAGGGTCAGGGTCCTGAAAGTGTGGTCTGCTTGTCTCCCAGGCCACAGATCGCCGTCCGACTGCTGGCCCATAAGATCCAGTCTCCGCAGGAATGGGAGGCGGTCCAGGCCCTGACGGTAGGTTTTTCATGCCGACAGTGGCTCTTCATGAGCCCAGGCCTTTGCTCGTGCACCCGCTGGCATCTCCAGCAGGGTTGGGGCTCATGCCCTTGTGCCAGGCACTGAGCTTCTCAGTGTGTGAGAAGCTCACTGCTGGTGTGAGCACAAGGCCTGTGGGAGAAGCAGAGTGGCTGAGCCAGGGTGGGGAGCCAGAGGCAGGGGCCCTGGGCCTAGGGTGGAGCTCAGGGAAGGCTTCTCGAAGAGATGCTGTCAGAGCTGTCTTGCCCAGTAAGAGTTGGCCAAGTATAATTCATTCTGTAGGTAAAAATAATACCAGTTACTAGTGAAGGCATCACACCAGTGGGCAGATCTTAGCATTTATTCAGACTAAGAGGATTCAAGATGTGTGGCTGTGTGTGGCCCTTTGGCACCTCCAGCCTCTCCCCTAAACCAGGATTCCAGGGTTCTCTCCTGACTTATTCAGCTCTTGGGGAGACAGGAGAGGGGACATGGTTGTGGAAAAGGCGCTTAAACAACCCACATGCATGCTTCTGCTGAAGGCTTTAAACCCGTGGTTCTCCACCAGGGGAGGTTTTGTCCCTCAGGGGACATTGGGCAATGTCTAGAGATACTTGGTGTCCCATGTCAGGGGCTGATACCAGCATCTGGAGGGTAGAGGCTGGGGGTGCCGCTGAACACCGTGTAACATTCAGGGCAGGCTTCCACAGCAAATGACTGCCCCAAATGGCAGTAGTGGTGCAGCTGGAAACCCTGCTTTACAAAGACGGGAGCCTTTACAAAGACGGGGGCAGCACCGGGTGCTGTGCTCCTGGGCATAAGCTGCAGGGCCACGGGCAGCACAAGAAAACTTCAGGCAGTTTTGTGGGCCCCAGGAGGAAACTAGATGGGAGCAGGGGAGGGAAAATAGCATGTCATCTAAAATGAAGATAACAATTTAAATATTCTCTGCCACCTCCCCAAAACATTGATCAGCTTGTGGAAAGAACCCTGGACCCTGAGTCGGAGAAATGTTACCTCTGGGCCTGTTGCCTCATCGGTACGACACAAGGGCAGAATCTTGCAGGCAGGCGCCTTCCAGGACTGACATTTGATCTGTCCTGGTATCTGGGTATCAGGGTTTTAGTTCTTGTTGAGCTTCCCTGGGAGAGGTTTGCAATTTGAGGGACACTTAAGTCTGTAATCCTGTGGCCCTGAGGCAGTGTACACGACTTTTCCCGGTTAGTTCCTTCCTTGGGTGATTATTTGTTCAGCGCTACTTTTGTGCAGGGTCTGGCCGAGTGCCAGCTCCTACCCGGACCCCCTCACTGAGCGCCTCTCCTTTGTGTGGACCAGGTGCTGGAGGCCTGCATGAAGAACTGTGGGAGGAGATTTCATAACGAAGTGGGAAAGTTCCGGTTTTTGAATGAGTTGATCAAAGTCGTCTCTCCAAAGGTCAGTCGGTGGCAGTTTCCTCATTTCTAGGAACCTCTTTTGTGTTCCTCCCCCTCTCCTATCCTGCTGGCTTGCACTGCACAAACCAGCATCTCCACTGATCCGAGATTCCCCAGGTCCTGCCTCAGAGAGCTAGGCCCTGAGGGAACAGGATGCCTGTACAGGGCTCCCAGCCTAAGTGCAGCAGCAGCTGTGTAGGGGCGCAGGGGGGCTGTACAGCGCCAGCCTCTGGGCCCCTAGTGACAGCAGTCCCTCTCCCTCAGCCTGGCTCACGTGGACGCAAACAGCTGGCCCCCCTCACCACTTGGCTTCCCTTGCACGCTAGTGTTAGTTAAGCTCTGGGCACCCATTTATGGCAGAGGGAACAATTTTTCACGCTAAAGACTTTCTCTAACTCCTTGGAGATAAAGTGCGGTTGTGTTTCTGGTAGATTGTGCATGGAAACGCAGTGACGCGCTCCTGGCCCCCCCGCCTAGCCACAGTCTGTCCCGCAGACCTATACAGCTGCTGCGTGCGGGTAGTTCCCACCTCCCCTCTGGGGCTGCCTCACCCCACACCTGCGGGCTTGGAGGAGGCTTGAGGACTGTAACCAGTTAGTGACCGTTTCATTGCTATGAAGAGAGCCCTCTGTTTCTGCCTCCAGCCTGCACTTGCTAGGTTTTCCCATGTTCTTTGCCTCTTAGTACCTAGGGGACAGGGTGTCTGAGAAAGTGAAGACCAAGGTCATCGAGTTGCTTTATAGCTGGACATTGGCCCTGCCGGAAGAATCAAAGATCAAGGATGCCTACCACATGTTGAAGAGACAGGGTAAGTGCCTGCCTTCCCTCAGCCTCACAGCAGTCCTGAAGGATGGCCCAGGCCAGGAAGAACGAGGTGGTGTCTGTCACCCCAGGCTGCGTCCCTTCCTCCTGAAGAAGCAGGAGGGCCTGGGCTGGGGTTTGAGGGGCCGAGGTGCACGTGGCCTGCCAGCCTGGTTACAGGGAGGAGTGCCCCCTTGCTGTGTGGGGAAGGGCAGGCAGCAGGGTGGCCCAGCCTGAGCGAACACTGCCCTGCATCCCCTTTCAGGCATAGTGCAGTCTGACCCCCTGATCCCTGTGGACAGGACGCTGATCCCCTCTCCACCACCTCGTCCCAAAAACCCTGTTTTTGATGATGAGGAGAAATCCAAGGTAAAGTGCATCCCAGCCTGCTGTGTCCGCAGATGAGGTGGGGGTCTGCTCAGTGCTGTGGGGAGCTCGGTTCCTGTGGTCTCCCCAGGTGGGGTGCTGCCTGTCCCTTCACCTTTGATACCTTCCTCTTCCAGCTTTTAGCCAAGTTGTTGAAAAGCAAAAACCCAGATGACCTGCAGGAGGCCAACAAACTCATCAAGTCCATGGTGAAGGAAGTGAGTGGCCCTGCGGGGGAGGAGCCTGTGACCACAGAGCAGAGGTCCCTCCCCCTGGGGTTAGGTCTTGTTTGCCCCTGTCCCCAGCCCTTACCTGGAAGGAGGAGCGAGGGGCTTCTAGGGGAGAATGGGCTAGAGGAGCAAGAGTAGATGGGGCCAAACCTGGGGGTAGCAAGGGCTGGTGTTTTAAAAGGAAAACTGTAGATGGGGTCTGAAGCCAGTCGTTCCCAGGAACCAGGCATTGAAAAGAGCTTCTATGGGGCTGGCCTCTGCTCTCGTGTTCTCTCGGAAGGTGTGATCCTTGCTTGGCGGGATTTAGGGCTAGTGGGACGAGTCCAGTTGAGCCCTTTCTCCTGATTCTCTTGGATGCAGGATGAGGCTCGGATCCAGAAGGTGACCAAGCGCCTGCACACTTTAGAGGAGGTTAATAACAACGTAAAGCTGCTCAGTGAGATGCTGCTTCATTATAGCAAAGAGGATTCTTCAGAGGCAGATAAAGAGCTCATGAAGGTAAGACCTGTCTGGAGAGCTGGGCCCTGGGAAAGGGAGCCAGCCTTTGCTGAGTCCCTGCTCTGAGACACCTGGTGTTCCTTGACCTATTAATCAGCACAGCAGCCAGGTAGAGATGGGGTGGCGCTCCCGTTTTGCACATGAGCCATGGGTGGCTCGCCCTGAGGTGGGAGTGCACGTACACCGGTGTCCATGTGACTCTGCAGACCCGCCCTCGGGCTTGCCCCTGCTCCCTGCCTCGCCTTCTGCCTTGGGCACGTTTGGGCAGGAATGCCCACCCTGCGCCCCTGATGCTCACGTTAGTCCTCAGTCACTTATACTTTGAATTCTGAGGCGTGTGCCAGCCTAGGAGGTAGGGACATCCTGGGGGCTTTTCTGCCTGAGCAGGTATCTTGGGTGACACTGTGGTGGAGGCTGGCAGCAGGAAGACATGGTCTGAGCCCAGCTCTGCCGTTAACTGACCATGGTACCAGGGGAGCCCTGGGATTTTCTGGGCATGAACACTGCATTAGGTGACCTCTCAGAACCCTGGTAGCTCTGATTTATGTCTGGGTCTCTTCAGGAACTGTTTGATCGGTGTGAGAACAAGAGGCGGACATTATTCAAACTAGCCAGTGAGACAGAGGACAATGACAATAGTTTGGGTGAGTGAAAGGCAAAGAGTGGTTGATGAGGATGACCAGGGAATTTGGATCTGTTTGTGGTGGGGAAAGTTGTTCTGGCCAGGAGTGAAAAGTCTCTTTCCTGCTCTAGGGGACATCCTGCAGGCCAGTGACAACCTCTCCCGGGTGATCAACTCTTACAAAACAATCGTTGAAGGGCAGGTCATCAATGGTGAGGTGTCTACCTCAGCCATGCCCAACTCTGAAGGTAAAATGTTCTAGTCCCCACTCCAGCCCAGCCCTAGTCCCCACCTACAGGCCACGGTGCAGGTTGACCAGTGTGTCATCCCTCAGGCCTCGAGGGGATTCTCCAGCTTCCCAGAGGCTGGGAGATACGCTCAGCAGGGTCTTCCCTGCCCAGCGCCTCCACTTGCTCTTCACGTTCCCCAGGCACAGGCGCCCTCAGATTAGGCCAGAGGCTGTGCACGGAGTTCTGCCTCCTGTACAGCTATTAGAGGGGCCTCTATTCCTGTCTCCTGTTCATCCATCCAGGAAACAACCACTCCAGTAACCAAGGCACTCTCATCGACCTTGCTGAGTTGGATGCACCGAGCAGCTCCTCAGCCCCTGCCCCCACCTCCTTGGACATCCCTGTCCTCCCTCCACCCCCGCAGGCCTCGGGAGGTGGGTGCAGCCACTCCTGCAGCCAGGCCGAGGCCCCCCCAGGACCCAACAGCGCAAGCAACGCCCTCTGCCTGCTGGACGAGGAGCTGCTCTGCTTGGGTGTGTCCTGGGAGGGGGCGTAAAGGGCTTCTGGTGGTGTCGGTAAAGAGGAAAGGTGTATGGGATCAGGAGGACATCCGAGGGGGACCCTGTGTGCTTTAGCAAATGTGAGAAGGAGGCTTCAGTGTCCCTCAGGCCATCGGTGTGCGTGTGGACTGCAGGGTGGATACAGTGGACCCAGTGTATTGCTCTGCTTCCCTCTCCCTGGGGCTGTCATTGTAAGGACTACAGAGGATCCATTCCCCTCTAGAGGCTGCTTGGGGGCACCTGCCTCCCTACTTCACCCATTGACCTCACTTTTGTCATGTGACCCTTCCTCAGGCAGGTGGGGTGGGAGCTGCCCGAGCCCAGAGCCCTTCTCACCAGGCTTCTCTGTTCCCAGGCCTCACTGACCCAGCCCCCAGTGTTCCTCCCAAAGAGTCAGCTGGTAACAGCCAGTGGCCCCTGTTCCAGGTAAGGGCACAGTTGCCATCACTGAAGGGCTCTATAAACGTGACTTACTAGGATCCTCCCCTTTTCCTGACTAGCTCTCAGCTGCTGTTAGCTGCGACCAGCTGGCTGTCCTGACCTCCTAGGTCAGTGCCCTGGGTGCAGCTGGGATCACATCCAAGTACTTCCCTGCCCTGTCCTCGGAGGGCTGCTCGTCCAGAAGGGTTGCAGTAGGGTCCTGGGCAAAGGAGGAGGCATGCCCACACCCTCTGCTGCCTGCAGGGCCCTCCACGCTCCACTCATTCACGCTTTCCATTCCCCATAGAATGAACAGTCGGACCTGGACTTCTTCAGCTCCAAACCGGGGACTGGTACCTGTAGCCCCTCAGATGGGCGTCTCCTCCAGTCCTCTGCACTCCCCGCAGGCAACTCCCAGGCTCCTGTGGTCCCAGCCAGCGTTGCTGCCCCCAAAGCAGGCTCCTTTTTGTTCCCTACTGGACTGGCCCCAGCTTCGGCCCCAAAGGCTGAGCCCGCAGCTCCTGGGTACCATGGTTCATGTTTGGGCGACAGCACCACGCACCAGCTGGATGCGCTCGATCAGCTTCTAGAAGAGGCCAAAGCGTAATGAGTGGGAGATAGCGGGTGTGCGGGAGGTGGGCAGGCCCAGAGGCAGCTGCCGAGGGGTTGAGGGTGCTCCCTTTTAGCCTGGTCTGCCAGGCTGGAATCTGGAAGCTAGGGAAGGGGAGAGGATCCAGCTCTAGCCTGGGAGGCCTTCGCAAGGGGCGGCCCAGCAGCTCTGCCTGGTCTTTGATTTGCCTTGTTCTCCTTCCTGCCTCCCAGGACCTCAGGCCTGGTGAAACCTGCCTCCGCCAGCTTCTTCCCTGGGGCTACCACCTCCCCTCTGATCCCCACCAGCACCTCAGCTAGGCCTCTCCTCCCCTTCTCCACGGGGCCCGGCAGCCCTCTTTTCCAACCACCTGCCTTCCAGTCCCAGGGCAGCCCCATGAAGGGGCCTGAGCTCTCCCTGGCCAGTGTCCACGTGCCCCTGGAGTCTATCAAGCCTAGTAGGTGTTGGAGGTTTGGGGTAAGAGGGGAGGCGGGGCTTGCGGTGTGGGGAGTGGAAGGGGTGGGGTGGGCCGCTCTCCTGCTGTTTGAGCCTTGCTTGTTCCTGCCTCAAATTCTCAGGAAGCTCTGATAGAGGCTCCTCCCCAGACTCCTCCAGGGAGCCTCATCACCACAGGGTCCCCTCGCCCTCCCCACTTGGCTGCAGCGCTCTGTTGGGCATCTTCGGCCCTCTCCCCTTAGACAATCACGTGCCACCTTCTTACAGGTAGCGCCCTTCCTGTGACAGCCTATGATAAAAACGGCTTCCGCATCCTCTTCCATTTTGCCAAGGAGTGCCCTCCAGGCCGGCCAGACGTGCTGGTGGTGGTAGTGTCCATGCTGAATACGGCACCCTTGCCTATCAAGAGCATCGTGCTGCAGGCGGCAGTGCCCAAGGTACCCCCAGCTTCCTGGGGCCTCTGGAGGCAGAAATTACGTTTCTCTTGCACCACTGCATCCAGGAGGCAGCATGTGTTCACTGTGGCCTTACCTGGTTCTGTCTCAGGGGCACCTGCCGTCTCTTCAAAGGTGCTTCTCTCTCTCTCTTTAGTCAATGAAAGTAAAGTTACAGCCACCGTCTGGGACAGAACTCTCTCCGTTTAGCCCCATCCAGCCACCTGCAGCCATCACCCAGGTCATGCTGCTGGCCAATCCACTGAAGGTGAGCTCGAACCAGGACTGCAGTCTAACGCTCTAGGTGTCCCCAGTTTAGGGCCTTGGGATGACTGCCTCCCAGTTGTGATGCTGCAGCCATTAACCTGCGTCCCTTCTCTGCCCTGGTCCAGTGGCTGAGTACAGAAGGGGTGGTAGGAGCAGAGCCCCAAGGGGATTGGAGAGGAGGGCGTCTCATGTGCTGCCTCTCTGCTACAGGAGAAGGCGAGGCTTCGGTACAGGCTGACCTTCGCACTGGGGGAGCAGCTGAGCACAGAGGTGGGCGAGGTGGACCAGTTCCCTCCTGTGGAGCAGTGGGGGAACCTATGACCCCAGAAGACACTGTCATCTGCACTTTGAAGCCCAGGCAGGCTGCCCCAAGATGGGAGGCTCTCCAGGTCCAGTCATTCTCCACGTCCTGACTGCAGTGCTTAGAGGTTTGATATGGAATGGGGGCCCTGGGCATTGCTGCCAGGAGCCAAGCTGCTGCTGTGATGATCTCTCTTCGCCCCTAAAAGGACCTCTTTTTATTTACCTGTGTGACTTGAAGTGGCCACGTACTGTCAGGTGGGGAGTGGCCCCCAATCTGCACTCCGCCCTGGGCACATGGACCCAAGGCTGGAGTAGGCTGTTCCCCTTGTGCTGGCATCCCCTGATGCCACAACGGGGAGGTCCCTGCAGACAGACTCAGGGCCCTCCCTCAAGGACCGTGTCCTCACACCCCCAGATGTCTCAGCCCCTGCATCGCTACTCCGTGCTTCCCCTGGCAGGCGCCTGCTTCCACCTTCAGTGAGGTGGGCAAAGCCCAGTAGTCCCGAATGGCCCTAGGCCCACAGTAAGGAGTTGGAGTGCTGCCGAATCTCCCAACCCTGCCTTCCGTGGGCAGCGTCATCCTGGAATGGTCACTGGATGATGAGTTGTGTGCTTTTCCTGGCGGTGGCAGGCTGTGTCCTATGGACATCTCAGTAGGACAAGGAACTCAACCTATTAGAAACAGAACTTGGCCTCATGGCAGCCTAAACTAGGGATAGGAAAGAAAATGGAAGAGAACCAGTGTTTTGCCTTCTCTGGAAGCTACTCAGCACTTTCTGGGAAAAGCGTGCCTCCTGCTGTGGGAACAGGCCATCCTACTCACTACCTCTTGCTTGGCATGAAATAAACTGCTGTCCTGCCCCTCAAGTCTCTGAAGGGGAAGACAATGCCCATCACCCTGTGTCCTCCTGCTTTGGCCTCCCCTTCCTCCCACCGGATGGCCTGTGCTGTCGCATATGGTCGGGAACAGGAGGCCTTAGGGTTAGACACATTGCACTAGACTTCTGTCCTTACCTGCCACCCAGAAACGACTGTCCCCAGCTGCTGAGGGGCATTGTCAGCGAGATGTTGGGTCTGGAGGTGGTGAGATTAGGGGCCTTGCTTGAATCGAGTCACCAGACCCTATTGCTTTGACAGTGCTTAGCCCCAGCTGCTCCATCCAGCAGATGCAACTGGACCAGGGACTCTAGGCCTCACAAGGCGATAGGAAAGTGAGAACCACCAGCTGGGGAAAGAGCACACAGCTCACCTGAAGGGCTCAGCTGGAGGGCTCAGACTCCTCTCCAGGCAAAGGTGGCACAAGCCATGTTCCCTGATCCTTGCCAGGCATCCTTATTCTATCAAGTCATCTCCCCTTCCCTCCCATGGTTAGCAAGCAGGTTTCACTGCTTCACTAGGACAGTCAAAAGTGAATCAGTTTCACTACTTAAGGACTAAATCCAAGAGCTTTCCAGAGATGAGCCGCTGCAGCCCTGGGAAGGTCTGTGGAATTACTATGTGGAAACATACCTTTATAATAAGCTTCAGACATTAAAATTACTTATGAGTGTTACTCATTACTACTGAGGTCACTGCTTTGTGACAAACGACTGTACTGGATATATCAACTGCTGCCCTTGGTTTGCTGCATGTTAAATAAAACCATTTTCGCCCTACTTGGAATCCTTCCAGTACAGACACCGTTCACCTGATGTTGGGGGTAGGTGCCCCTTACGAGTTCCAATGTAGACAGCTGGATATGCTGGCATTCATTACCGGAGGTTTTTGTTAAAAGTGTAAGTTCCTTTTCTTTGTTAAAGGAGACAACCAGAAAGTTAACGTGAGTGTTCCAGAGGATTCTGAGGTGAGGCCAGATTCCAGGAGCACAAGTAAACTACTGAATGGTCCTGTTGAAGTTCCTAATTAGAGGCAAGAGGGCACTACTCACCGTTCATAACTTCTAGGGGTGCCTTTTTCTCTGAGAAGAGAGCTACCTCAGGTTTGTAGTGCAGGTAGATTAAAAACTCCCTAGATGGACTCTTAAGAACTTGCCTTACATTTGCAAAAGAAAACATTTATTCTTTTAAAAATGTATATACATAGCCTTACAAAGATACCATGTTGGAGCTGGCTTCAGGAACCTTCCAGCGAGCCTTCTTTTATAATTGACCGAGCAAGATTTCGTGCAAGAGCAAGTCTCAGCATTTCCACTTTGGTGGTCTCTACGTCGTCATCCTAAAAGCAGAGAGCCAGCATGAGGTACAGCAGGAAGTTTCCCTTCTTCACAGCTCCCAAGGCTAATCCAAAGGTTAAAAAAAAAAAAAGGCATTTAACATGTAGTAGTACTGTCCAGCAAGTTCTTAATTTAAGAGATGGAGCTGCATGCAAAGGACCACTGTGACCGATCAGCAGGAAAGAATGTGAGACCAGAATACTAGAATCACCCCATTTTCTCCTAAAAAGTTGGTGTGTCACAGTTACAGGTTAAGAGATAACTTAAGAGGCACATGAATTTTAAGGAGCCAGTGCTGGCGGGGAGCCTTTCTACATTGTGGAACGAACAAACTGGAAAAGCTAAACTGACCTGGAGTCGCTGGGGATCAGGCTCTCCACACACTGGCTTTCCTGAAGTCAAGTCCTCCAGACACCTCATCAGCTCATATGTTTGCTCTGCTGAAAAAATCACCTAGGAGAGAGATGCTGCTTCACTTAGCTGCTCCCCAGGCAAAACCTGCCCTGGTTTGGGCACAGGGCCAGGCTGAGATACCCTTTCTTGGATCCCTTTTGGAGGAGTGTGCTTTGTATATGCAACCCCGGCAGGGCAGAGCACCCCTGTTCTCACTCTCAGCTCTTCCTGTCAGGGCCCTGGGCTGAATATTGTCAGCAGATAGCGGCCTCGTTTCAAATTAAGTAGTTTTTCTCACAGAGTGGGTGCTGTGGGGGGAACACGCGCACACACAGGCCTACTTAGGAGACAATGGATAGGTACATATCTGCAACAGCGACAGGATGGCAGGCAGAGAAGAAAATCACTGGACTCAACCTGTACCTGTTTCTGTTCCAGAAGGGGCAGGGCATCTGTTAGAAGCGTCATCCAGAAAGACCGTGGGGCAATCTGAGAAGTCATCAATGACAGGAGAAGAGAAGCGGCATCAACGAAACGCTTCTCCCCGTATAACCGGTGGAACTCGCGGTACTTTCCTATAGAGGAAAGAGAGCGCTAGGTCACCTCTGGCCCTAAACAAAAGAAGAGACCCCAGACCAGCCATTCCACGGAGCAGAGAAATTCTTCCAGAGCGGTCTCCAAGCTCACAGATCAGTGGGACCAAAAGGATTCAAACACATGCTTACAAGGGGCTCCAAGAGCCAAACCTGGGAGAATCTAAGCAGCAAAATAAACAAGCATCATGGATTATAACACACTGAATAAAGTAACCCCCATGAGACCATTCCTGATGTAAATGAAAGGATAAACAGGGAAAAAGATGCTTTGTTGGCATCCATACAGTGGAATGCCAACTAAAACACAGGGGGTGGCAGTCAGAAAACCACGAGTAGTTACTGAAACTAGGGGGTCAAAGTTTTATGAAAAAACATTTAAATAATCTCAAAGTCTCTCCACAAATTGTTAAATCAAAGGGAAACTTGGTGCTGCACAGAGGAGACACTTAGTGGAAGCCGCTTTAACCAAGTGATCAAAAGCAAACTCTACCAGTAAGAGGGCAGACAGCACTGAGGAGGACACGTCGCCTCAGTGGAATTCCTGCCCAAATACATAATCTGAATCTGCTCATGAGATCAACCCAAAGTGGGAACATTCTACAAGAGAGCTGAACTGACCCTTAAAATGTCAAGGTTAAGGAAGCACCAGCAAAGGCAGAGGCACTAAAAAGACCTGCAAACTAAATTCGCAAACCTGGACAAAATAAAGGACATCACTGGGACGGCTGATGGAATGAGAATACGCATGTGGATCGGATGAGAGTGCTGTATCAGTGCTGAACCTTCTGATCTTGATAACTGTGGTTATGTAAGAGAATGTTCTTGTTCTTAGGAAATACACGCTCAGGTATTTATGGAGAACAATGTCTCCACTTACTTTCAGATTTTTCCCAAAAAACCTGATTGAGAGAATGAATGAGGCAAAATACAAATAACCAGTAAGTCTAGGTAAAGTGTGTGGGAGTTCCTTATTCCTTACACTACTTCTACAACTTCTAAGTTTGAGATTACTGGAAAATAAAATGTTACCCAAAAATATGCTTTGTAGAGACTGGCACACGGGGTTCTATGTCTTTTGGACTGGAGAAGTCTAGAACAGTCTCTCCAGTCTTCACAACTGTCCACTTGTGCTGAAGGTCCAGGGGACAGAGCCTGGCAAGACTCACCCAGGAAGGTCAGTCGATCACTAAGCATCATGGCTGGCCCCAGGTTGTCAATGAGATCCAAATCAGAAAAGCAGCCTCGCTCACAGTAATCCCTGAGGAATCTGCAAGGCCAAGGCCAGAGATCAGAGCGGCAGTCCCAGGCCCACCTCCTCAGCCTCCCAACTTCCCAGACAGTACCCAGGAAGCGCACACCAGTTGAGCCCACCTGTCTGACACCAGCGTGGCAAAGGCGGCATCTTTAGCTCGAATGCTCCAAGAGAGGGCAGAACCCAGGCGATTGTTGCGAACAGCTTTCATGGCTAAGATCTTACAAATGCTGCGAACTTTGCAGGGAAAAAGAGAAAAGGTGCCATTTTCACCCTACAGATCACTCCATTCCTGAACTTTGCTGGGATAGGAGCAACCTTCCCACCTCCGAGCTTTATAGGGCTTCTCCATGGGCTCCAAATACAGTTGGACCAGTAGAACTAGGAACTTCATGGTTTATAAATTGTCTCTTGGCTCTGTTAACAGTATGACCCACCCTGGCAGGACTGGCTTTCATTTCATGGGTGGCAAAAGATTTGTACTGCTCCCCACAGCTGAGCACCTCTGTTATCTGTCCAGGTGCTGAAAATCCTATCATCCTTTGGGTCTTGATGCCACATGCTTTCAGAGATGGTCATAAGCATGCAATGCCTCTGGGAAGAATAACAACTTAGATTTTTATCACTCAACAGCGAGGGGAGAAGAAAAAGGGCAAACTTCATCATCGTTTCCTCCCTGTGCTCTTCCTGACCCGCCCCTGGTCCAGCTTCCCCAACCAAGCCAGCCTTACCAAGCAACAGCAACCCACTTAGAACAGGTAAACTCATGGCTGCCCCAGCCCTGCCCTCTGGCGAAAGCACGAGAAATGGGTCAGGACCTCATAAAAGGCAATGTGCTCAACTGCTTCTAAGTCTCAGTGGATCCCTAGCTCTCTGTCCCTCCCCAATAACTCCCCTGTGTTTTGGTTTACCTCCTGGCATCCACTGCCCGGATTCTCCCCAGTCTGGCCCTCGTGGCGTGAGCACAGACAGTGTGCTGGGAGGAGAGCCAGCTCACCTTGTTCAGTCATCTGCCGCTGCTCACAAACCCGCAGCACCTTAAGGGCTTTCTGCTCTGTGCTCAGAGGGATCCGCTCAATATGCAGCTCCAAGGAAACTCGGCCCAGCTCAGGGCAGTAATCAAAGTAATCCACTCCCAGCTGCCAGAGGCTGCACAGGTCCGAGGAAGACAGACATGAGGGCCTGCCAAGCCCAGGTGCTGCCCTGGGGCTTGGGAATTGGCACCCAAGATGGCTCCTCCCCCAACCCTTGTAGCCTTCAGGGAACCAGATGGGAGAGAACACAGTCCAATCTCCACCGGCAGCCACAGGCTGAAGAGCACCCTGCTGCCACCCCACACTCTTAGGGCCTTCCTACCTGTGATGAGCGAACAGTCCTGAGGCATATTCCAGCAGGAGGAACTCTCTCATGTTGGATCCAAAGCTGGAATAAAACGTAGCATGAGACCAAGACTCCTGGCCTGCTCTACTCAGGGCCCCCTTCAGCAGCCCGATCTCCATTCTAGGCGTTTGGTTCACTCTGCCCTCCCGGGCCTGGGTGGTGGCGAGAAGAGGGTTGGCATGGCCATGGCATACTTACTAGAGGTTGTGCGACTGGAGCAGTTTGCAGTGATCCAGCAGGTCCGTCAGATGGGCCACGAACCACCAGTTGCTTAGGGCGATGCTTAGGTTCAGACACAAAGGCAAGAAGCAAAATCAGGGTGAGAGGCCACGGCCCACATGAGTGAAGCATAAGCAGGAACCACACACGTTCTTTGCTTAAAAAGGGTGGGAGGGACAGCGACAAGCTGGACTCTGTTTGGAAGCACAGAATGAGAAGTTTCTCTGTGCTAGGTGAGGACTAACAACAGACACCAAGAAGGACATTCAGCCCTCAAAGCAGCCCATGATACATCTCTATAGGGATGTCACACAGAAAATGAAATAAAATCCAGGGATCCAATTAGACATAGAGAATGTGGATACAGAATAATGTATAAGAAAACTAAAAGGCTGATGGTTTTTGATGCTTGATGAAACATGAAATTCAAAGGAGTATCTTTGCACTTGGATTTGCTGTTAATGTTTCTCATTGCTGCAGTTTTGATGAGCATACTTTACGAATACAACTATATACCTATGATGTCACTTTAAAAACAACCTTGTGTTATTAATACTTTATAAAGACATTATTTTTATTCAATTACATGATTTAAAATTTGATTTTATTATATATGTAATCTGACACACAGTGAAGGTTAAAAGTCCTTCCCCAAACCACACTTTTAATAAAAACATAGAATCATCTGTGGCCCTTGTTAAAAATGAAGTTTTCTAGGGCCCTCTAAAGATCTGATTGTAAGTAAGTTCCTAGAAACCACTGCTTTACAGCACCAACTATTCACTAACTCCCCAGCATCACTTTGCATAGAGTATACCAATGTCCTTACTGTCAGTGTGCATACATCACTTTGAGTTGTTTCATAGGCCTTTCTGTATTTGTATATACGGCTTGACTATTTTTTACATCTTGAGAGAGGGAAAAGAAACTTTAATGGTTGTTTTCTCTAAGACAAAAATCAAGCCCAAGTGGAGGGAGCAGACTGTTAACAGCAGGTATACTTTCCTAGGTGAAATCATTCATTAAGGTAAAAACTGCTTTCAAGACATAAAAAGAACAGGGATTGGCTTACAGTGACTTACTGGATAAACGTTTACAACTTCTGCCTTGGTCTTAGGGATATGGACATTATGATACTCCGTCTGCTCCAAAATTCCACCATTAAGGAATATCATGTTGGCCTCCCTAAAATTCATTCCTATTATTAGATATACTCCAACTCTATTACAAGTTATGCACGTGGATCTGACATTCAAAAAACTATGCCAATTTTTTAAAAAAACTTGTAAAAAAATTTTTTTTAAATGTGACATTAAACAAATAAAAAACCAAAAAACACTTGTATTTCTACTACCATCCCTGGATACTAAGTTCTAAAAATTCATTACATGCTATACAAAAGTGCAGTGCTCAAACGTTTAAAGACTTATTCCTTGGTCCAGGGTTGTCTTTAGCCATGACCTTCACAATTTCGTAATTCTGCTGCATTCCTTCTTGACTTTGTCCTTTTTAGACAAAAAAATCCAAATAAATATGATACCTCTTTATGACAGGCCTCTAAACAAACCCTGATTCACTGGATAATACTGTTGCTCTTAACTGTTCTAATTTCATCATAGGTCCTTTGTATATCAATTGTTTAACTAAATACTGTTATTTCACTAAGTAGGTAGCAATTTAATGGAAAAAGTATTACAACTGAACTTGAGACTGCCCTTTGAGTCACTTGTCTCTGTTTCCCTTTCATCTATAAGATGGAAGTAATTTTACCATTTGCCTGCCTGGACTGTTTTAAGAAAAAAGTGAGAAAATAGAAACTTGTCCCCTACTAAACTGCTCACCAGTAACTGTTGACATGCTAAAAAGCACAGCCATGTCCCAAGGGAAAGCACTGAAATTGGTTCAGATCCAGTCCAGCTGCTCAGCGACTGGCCAGTTCACTTCTTTTAACTTCAGCTTCATTGTCAAAGTGGAGGAATTATAACGGTCAGTACAGTGCTTTGAGACTCTGAAGCTATCTTCAGAGACTAAAGTTATGAAAAATTTTAAAATAGATGAAATCAGAAATGACCAGTCTTAAGAATATCATATAAAAGGAGAAAGTGTAAACTGAGAAGACGATGTAAAAAGTTGCCTCCTCAAATATAAAAACACACCCGCCCCCACTCCTCCTAGAATAAGGAGTACATAGAAGAGTAGTCGAGAGGGCTGTATGAGCAGAGGGGAAGGATGAGAAGGAACCTGCCAAAGGAAGACCAGGGGAAGGAGGATTCCTGACATAGAGGAAATAGCCAGTGTCGAGGCTCAGGGGTGGAAAGCGTAAGCTTCTCTTCTTCCCACTTCACAGTGAAGCCCCTATGACTCAAACTTCAAGGTAGGCAGAGGCCAGCTCACTTAAGGTCTTGTGATGAGAAGCCCCTGGGACACAAGCAGGAGAATGGCATGGTTTAAGTCTTACAAGATTATGCGGGCTGTTCTGTGAGAATGGACAACACAGACAGGTGACAGTGGGAAGCCAGTTGGGGGCCACCTGGAATAGTTCAGGCCAAGGGTAATGGTGGCTGGGCCAGGGTGGTAGCTGTGGAGGGAGTGGGAGGCAGCTGGCTGTACGATATTTTCAAGTGGAGCTAACAGGACTGATAGATCTACTGTTAGCACCACTCTGTCACTATTACCACTTTCCACACAGATGACTATTACTAGCCTTAGGTCTGGTCTCCCAGCTACCAGCCTTGCTGTCCTCACTCTTCAGATCACCCTTTCTCAAATACAAATTCCATGGCACTGTCCTGCTGAAAATCCTCAATGGCTCCCCACTTTCATAGTCAAAACTACTGGGAAGAGTATATATGGTCCCTGATAATCTGATTTCTTTCTTATCTTTGTCACCAGTTCAGCCCACCTCTTGTTTAGTCTTTCTGCGGAGATACTTGCAGTCCCTAAGCAGGTAACAGGCCATTTTTCTTTCATGCCTGTGCCTTCTCCCAGGCTTTCTCTCTGCCTTTTCTGGTGTTCTTCACTGAACTTTTCAGAACTCAGCTTTTTTTTTTTTTTTTTTAACTGTTTAGGATATTTATTTTTTTTTTTAACATTTTTCATTGATTTATAATCATTTTACAATGTGTCAAATTCCAGTGTTCAGCACAATTTTTCAGTCATTCATGGACATATACACACTCATTGTCACATTTTTTTCTCTGTGAGTTATCATAACATTTTGTGTATATTTCCCTGTGCTATACAGTGTAATCTTGTTTATCTATTCTACAATTTTGAAATCACAGTCTATCCCTTCCCACCCTCCACCCCCCTGGTAACCACAAGTCTGTATTCTCTGTCTGTGAGTCTATTTCTGTCCTGTATTTACGCTTTGTTTTTGTTTGTTTGTTTTTGTTTGTTTGTTTTTGTTTTTTAGATTCCACATATGAGCGATCTCATATGGTATTTTTCTTTCTCTTTCTGGCTTACTTCACTTAGAATGATTCTCCAGGAGCATCCATGTTGCTGCAAATGGCATTATGTTGTCGGTTTTTATGGCTGAGTAGTATTCCATTGTATAAATATACCACATCTTCTTTATCCAGTCACCTGTTGATGGACATTTAGGCTGTTTCTATGTTTTGGCTATTGTAAATAGTGCTGCTATGAACATTGGGGTGCAGCAGAACTCAGCTTAAGTGTCACCTCCTTAAGAAGTTTTCCCTGACTTTCCAATCAGATATGGTGTCTTCTCTAGAGAAGTCCCAAAACGTCTTGTCTAGGCTGTAAATTTCATACAAGAAAAATCACTGTAATCTCAAAGCCTGATACAGCGTGGAGCATATAACAGATGTGTAATAACCATCGAATAAGTTGAGCGGGGTGGAGTGGGCTGGGTGGGGGAAATGACACCCCAGCTTCCCAGATCAGCTGCTGTTACCTAGACTTCTAGCTGATGGTTACAGCAAAACAGCCAGCAAGGTGGCTACAGAGGACCCCAGAGCTAAGGGAGCCACACCGCACTCCAGTCCCCGTCGGGTGTCTTCCCAAAGGGATACACCAGCCTCCAAGGCTGCAGGGTAGCAACCACTGAGGCGGAGAACTAATGACACAGACAGAGTGCTGAACAAGGCCCCCAGGGTCTCCCTGAGAGGCTGCACGAGGATATAGGACTATGAAAAGAATATCGACACAAAACCCCATTTTTCTTTCTCCAAATCTAACACCATTTTGATGCTCTGGGTTTCTTTTGGCTGAAACAGAAGAGCAGGTAGCAGCAGGGAACCCTTCCCACTGCCCAGATCTACTAAAAAAGATCCAGTCAAAGTCAGTGAATTTCATACTTGAGCAAGGCTACCTGCTGCAGTTCCCAACTTTCTCTTCTCGGAGTCTTTGGTACAATACCCACTTTTCCAGGATGCACAAGAGGGAAGGGTATATTCTTTCTAACTTACTATTCATGAATATTTCCGGAAAGCTTTACTTTGGATTCATTATGTTTCACACTCCCTTTCTTGCCTTGCTGAAGGCTCAGTGCAGTGAGGAGACACCCTTCTGCAGAGAGGAATGATGTAGAATCCCTGCCCTAAACAGACGCAGCCAGGAGCCAGATGGTGTGATAACCTTTGGGTTACTAGAGAGTGAGAATGTCCCTTAAGGTGGTTGCCTGTCCATCAGGTTCCAAGAAACAGGCTAGCTGGCTGTTCATGGGTTTTACATATCGAAGTAATTTCTTGCAACATTATTTTAAGTAATACATCTCTGAAATGGCTACCGTTATAAATACAGTAGCCCTCAGGCCTCAGGAAGGTCCCCAAGCTCATCCAGAAAGAAGCCATTATCTACCTACATGGGGCGGTGGAGGGGCTGTGGAGGGGAGCAACTCTGTGTGAAGAAGGCTAAGACACCAGCAAGAAAGAACAGGACATTCTAGAAAAAAGACAGTGGTGAAGGTGGTACAACATTGTGAATGTACGTAATGCACTGAACACCTAAAAATGGTTAGAACAGTGGTGATGCAGCGAGTCCTACCTGCACTCCTTGATCACTTGGTGGATGTCAAACTCAAAGGCCGCCATCAAGATGTTGTCCAGGGGTTCTGGGCTGCTCTCACCTCCCAGAAACAGGTCAAGGCTGGACTGTGGAAAAGTAGAGACCCATTCAATCCCCGGATGGAAGCAGAGAGTCAAGGGGACAGACAGGGCTGCTGTGTAGGGAACCCTGGAGAAGGATGATGGAGTCCTTCAAAGAGGGCCAAAGGAAAGACCCTTCCTGTTCTCCAAGGAGGTTCAACTCAAGGAGGCCACATGCTGAAAATGACCCAGCAGGGAGCAGAGCCCCCAGAATCCTTCTCCCAGCCCCAACCCCGAAGAGCTCAGACTCACCTGGGCATAAAAGTACAGATCCATGGGTTTTACTGTGGGATGAGAATACAGGAGCCGGGTCACTAGGAAATGATACCAGTTACTCAGAAGCTTCTTCTGCTCCAAGAGGGCAGCTTCGTCTCCCAGCATGATCTGAGGAGAGAGACACTTTCCCTCAGCTCTGAGGACACCTTCTTAACAATGCTCCCGATCTCTACCAGAGCCCCTGATTGGAAAGCTCTCTCCTTCCTGACAGAGCCCATAAACAGCCCTGTCCAAGGAGGACCGAGTTCCTGCCATTGCTGCGGTGGCTGCCACAGCCCCTGGGAGAAACCAACTCGGACCTTGGCCTGGACTTGCTTCCCACTGACCTTGCAGAGAGACTCAAGGTGAGGACTGGAGGCAAATGTGCCATCTTGGAGGTGCCGCTCACATTCCTCATGCCAGTGCTGCCACTTCAGCTCCAGCTCTGTGAGTGTCTGCGTATTACCAGGCTGTGAGAAGAGACGCAGTGAGATGCCATCACCACACAAACCCCTTATGCTCACTGAATGAACCCATCTCCCACGACTCAGAAGAGCAAGGCTGCTCCCACATACACTGAGAACGGGCATTGTCCTCATCAGGTCCCCCAGGATTCGGCACATGCCTGCAGAGGTGGGGCTGGCATCAGCTTCCCTGGAGAGCATCTGTCGAGCCTCGTCCAGCCGGCCCTGCAGCACCAAGACAGTCACCTGGAAGGACACCCAAGGGCGTAAGCATTTACAGGAAGGTAGGAAGCCATTCCCCTCAACTCATACTCTGGCTTCCCAGCCTCAGGGAACCATGATGGTGCCTTCCCTCCAGAGGTAAACTAACTTATCCAGTCTCATGGTTTTAACCCATACCATACTTTTCAAACTGCATGTTGTAATCCATTACAGGTTATGACCAACTTTTAAAAAATAAATGAAATAGAAAACACAAACTATGAGAGTGCCTCAAATAAACTATAGGTTCATAAGTCAGTTCAAAAAAATACACACACTGAATATAAATAGTCAATCCTTTTTATTCATAGATTTCATATCTGTGAATATGCTTACCTGCTGAAATTTATTTGTAACCACAAAGTCAATATCCAAGGTGCTTTCACCATCACTGCGGACGTGTGCAGAGGGGCAAAACATCCGAGCCACCGGATGTGCACACTCCCAGGTGAGGTGAACAAGGCAGCGCTGCACCTTCTCGTATCAGCTCTCACACTAAACGACTGTCTTTTTGCGATCTATTTAGTGCCACATTTTTTGCATTTTTGTGCTTTTTATTGGGCCCCCAAGTATAGTGCTGAAGTGCTGCCCAGTGTTCCTAAGTGCGAAGAAAACTATGATGTGCAATACAGAGAACATACATGTTAGATAAGCTTTATTCAGGCACGCGCTACAGTGCTGTTGGCCATGAATTCAATGTTAATGAATCAACAATATATTTAAACAGAAACATACATAAAACAAGATTATAAACTGATCAGCTGACAAAAATGTTGTGGCCAGAGGCTCAAAGGGATCCTGTAATTGCCCTACCAGGAGCCATGGTTCATGACTGAGAACTCAGGGTTCCAGGCAACTCTGTAGACTGTAACCATCATGAATAATGAGAATCAACACTATAAAATGCAAGTATGTATGTAAAATACACACAGTAAGATTTCTTACTATTAGTCATGCTCAAAAAGGCCAAGGATATATATGCTGTCAAGTCCTCAATTTCTCTCTCTAGCCTGGACTTCCTTCTCTGAATCCTGACGTGTATATGTCCTACTGCCCAGTCAATGGCTCCACCTGGATCTCAAAGGCATTTTGTTTAACATGCCTACAAGGAAACACCCGGTCGCCTCCAACTCACCACCCACATTCTTCTCTTTCCTACACATCTGATCCATTAGCAAGTCCTAGCAACTGTATCTCTAAATGGCATCCAGAATCAAATCACTTCTCATCACCTCCTCTGCTCAGCTCCTACCTTGTCCACGTCACCACTACCTTTGCCTGGTTTAGCATCGTAGCCTCCAGACTGGTCTCCACTCTGCCTTTGCTGTGTTCTCAGCAGTGCAGCCAGAAAAGCCACTGAAAATCTAAGTCACATCACAGTGCTCCTTGCTCAACTCTCCAGCGTCCCCTTCGCCACATCTGACTCAGGGGTAAACAGGAGCTCTAACTGTGAACATCAACTAGTTTATACACATTTACATCCTTTAATTAATTTAATCCTAATAGCCTCAAGGGGTGGGTGTTGTTATTATCCCCACGGTACAGATGAGGAAACTAAAGGCTGGTAAGTGACTCATTTAAGATCTCACAGCTGGTGAGGCAGAGCTGGGATGCTAACCTGGGCAGTTTGGCACCACAGACCCTGTTCTAACCATTCTGCTGCCCTGCCTCTCTAAAAGCTAAAGCCTTCACGGCAGCCCCAGGGGCCCTCTAATCTGGTCCTGTATCTCCCTGCCCTTATCTCTCGAACCCTCCATCTTGCTCACACTGCTCGTGACTCACTGGCCTCCTTGCCGTTCCTCGTTTCACTGCCTCTAGGACAGCACCTGCAAGTCTCAATGTCTGCACAGCTCCCTCCTCACCTCCTTCAGGTCTCTACTCATACCTCACCTGATGAGTGAAGCCTTCCTTGATTCCCCCACTCCAACATTCCCAATTCTCCTCCCTTGCTTTATTTCTCTCCAAGGCACTTCAGTATTTAACATGCTATATATTTTGTTTCTGTATTTATTTCCTATCTCTCTACCCAGGATGTAAGCTCCATAAAGTCAGGAATCTTTGCACACTTAGGTCATGGCTGTTTTTCCACTGCCTTGCAAACAACAGTACTCAATACTCAGTGAATGAATCAGGGACTCAAAATCTGGGCCCAGTAATTTCTGAGTGAAGGCTCTCCTCTTACCTGCACAGACCTCCTAGCCCAGAAGAAACCTCGAAGGCCACAACTCCTTACCTGAATTCCAGATTTTATTTGTTTAAACAACTTTCCATTATTCAAGTCAACCAACAGCCTCCTCCCTGCTCCCTCCCAACTGGGTTACAGGTCAGTCAAGGTGAATGGAAAAGTATTGCTCTCACAGGCATAGCATATCTATACACACACGCTAACTTCCAAACGGATAATCCAAAATGACTTTGGGATCATCACCCTCGTTGTCTGTAATAGCTTTACTGAGCTACAATTTATAAACTACACACATTCACCTATTCAAGTGTATCATTCAGTGAATTTTAGTAAGTTTAGAGTTGTGCATCACCACCATGATCCAGCTTTAGAACATTTCTATCACCTCAAAACCACCCCTCAGACTCATGTACATCAATCCCCGACTCCAGCACGCATCAATCACTTTTGTATTTCCCTTCTCACTGGAAAGTCTACAAAGCATTACTTTTCTTACATCATAACTAGTTCTAAACTCTCCTACGGAGCAGGGAAGAAAAGATCTAAGCACGTGTCCATCATCACAGACTCAGAGCCAAGTTCACACAGGCTCAGCAGGCAACCCTCAGGCCTGCCGGTGAGCATGGGGAAAACAGTAGGAAGTGCAAGACAGCAAGGCCCAGTCTGCAGGAGATTCTTACCAAGTTCCAGAAGCTCTCATGTTTGCTTGGATTCTCACTGCCCAGAACATCTGCTGACAAACTGTCCACCTCACACACGTGCAGCCGGACCCAGTCAAGGAGGTGAAGGAGAAGAGGGCCAGCTGGAAGCAAAAACTCTTGTCACATACCAAAGTCATAGCTTCACCTGCAGTAAATTCCCAAAGTACAGAGTTAGCCCATCTGCCCTACGTTCTATGGAGGAAGTGGTGTATCCCTCTTAAGCAAGCACAACCACGTGCAGTTCTGAATAAAGGGCTGAGCTGGCAAGTGGACTTCCATGGACTACTTCCTCTGTGCCAGGCAGCTCCACCGTTCACTGAGTCCTGGAAAGGGCTGAACATGACACCTAGATCTCACCCCCCACCCCAATTCTTCACAAGTATGCAATACTCAGTGGCTATGTATGTAATGGCCATATGGAGACTGGTACTGACTAGGCACCAGGTACACAAGATAATAAAAAAACATAGTGAGAGCCCTCAAAATCCACTGGAGGCAGCAGGCAGACAAACTACTAATTCTAATTTCAAGCTGCTCAGTGAGCAGGAGTATGACTAAAAAGCTATGCCTGCACAAGACTATTAATACTCATCTGTGGATATCAGTAAACATAAACCATTAAAACATTGCAAAAAAAAAAAAAGCCTGCAGAACCTCCACAGAGAACCCATTCAAGCCAGGATGCTCTAATGACCACAATTTAATTCAAGATCTAGGGAATAATTTGGAGTGGACTGAACTTGGAAGGCTGCACTTGCCCCAAGCACTAGAGAAAGAATTTTCCAAGTGAATTTACCTCTTACTTCCTAATTCCTACTCACACCCCTAAAAGCTTTTTTCCTGTCTTTAATGTTTTAACAACATATTTTAAATGTATTAAATCACACTTCTGGAGGCTAGAAGTCTGCGACTAAGATGTTGGCAGGGTTGGTTCCTTCGGAGGCTAAGGAAGAACTTGCACCATGCCTCGCCCACCCCCTAGCTTCTCATCAAATTTTCTTAAGCTTGACTAGTCCATGATACAAACATTGACTATCCCTTTCACACACTAGTTTAGTATCTGTTGTCTTGGTATTTTGGGGGGTCACCCACCTAACACTAGGTTTTCAGACAGCATTCCGATTCTTTTTGCAGTATCTGACACGACAGCAGGCTTCTATGGGTATCATGTAATGCTTTCTGATGGTTACGTTCATGAGAAACAATGAAAAGAGCATTCTAGGCAACAAAACACTCATCACAACACGGGAGAGGGCAGGGGGACACCTCTGATGTGGTGACAGGATGATTCTGTGCTCACCTGGGGCTACTTCAATAAAAAGAATCTCACAAAGGTTCCAAATGAGTTCCATTGCTGACAAAATGGAGACCTACAGAAGAAACAGGCAAAGTTTTGACTGAAAACATTCCTGAGATTTTTTTCTTAGAGCAAAGGAACAAAGTAAGGCTTGAAACACATGATGATCACTCATTAACAACGTTTACTGACTATTCCCATGGCAGGGTTTCCCACAGGGCAGCCAGTAAGAGCATTTTAGGGAGTGGGACATAGACTAAAATTTATTTTAATGGTTGTGGTTTTAGTTTAATAGAATGCATTTGAATAATATAACTAGCTCATCACCTGATATGGTTTAGGAAGACGCTCAGAGTGAAAAAGGAGAGACGATTTTTAGAAAAATATTTAGTAAATACTCTTAAGAAATACATAGATACAGCAAAAATGGTGAAGTCGGTATTCAAGGGACTGATGTTTAGGAAATAGTCTATTAAAAGGCAAGCCCAATATAAGACCTAAAAATAAATCAGGTCTGAACCCTACCCTTAGCAATATGCAGTCTCCCCCTCCCCAGCCATCCTTCTGTGCACAATCACAAAATACCTTATTCACAAGGGAAAATAAATGCTTTGATGACTTCAGAGATAGTGCACCAGTCCCTATTCACTACCGAGTTTGAACAATATCAAAATTCTACCAAAGAAATAGAATCCTTTAAGCCATCTTCCAGTGCCGACTAAAGTATAATAACCTACAGCTCAGCTAAAAATGCTGGGTTGATGAGTTGAGTACAGTTTATGAGACTAACCAGTGGTTCCAAAATCTCAGCTCACTATCAGGTGACACAGTGTGGTTAGGATTTGTATTTCCCATAAGAACTAAAAACTCATGCAAGTATTTATCAAAAGCACATCCTTGTGTTCCAATGTGCTAGGCCTTGAAAGGGGGCACCAGGAAGTTCAAGGTGGTTCTTACCACCCCAAAGAGCTGCCTGTCTACCTGGAAAGTAGAGACTTCTGCAAAAATAGGGACTGCAGAGCCACCCCAGGTGGGTACTGAGGACGCAGGACATAATGGTGCCAGTACAACAAAGGTGGCCCCCTCCCCCACCTTACCTGGCTGCTGAACTGGCGGCCACTGGCTGGATCTTTAGCAGCAACTAACAAAACAAAACATTTTAAGTGAGCAGTGGAAATTTAATCTCAGTGTTAGAGTTTCATATTTAAGTTCTGTGGCTCATGTCTTCAATGACTGCCAATTTTCACTATAGATTTTTTTTTAAATGCTTCACATCTCTTTGTTGTAGATCAGTGTTTCTCAAACCAAGGCCCTCAAGTCAACACAGCAAATATAGAGACTACCATGTTATACAGACTCTACCCAGCATCCAGGAGTCATATGGCTCTCATGGTTATGGTGACTTTAAATCACCAAGGTCAAAGAACTGGGAAGGCAATTGTCAAAGATCCTTAACTAGGCCCATTAGCCTCAAATCTGTCACTTCAGTTTTGCTGGGGTTTTTTTTTTTTTGCCAGGGGTGAGGGGTGGCACGCACTGATGGTGGTTGATTTGTTTATTTATTAAGTGGCGGTGCTAGGGATTGAACTCAGGACCTCGTGGATGCTAAGCACGTGCTTTACTCCTGAGCTATACCCTCCCCCTTGTCATCTCAGTATGTTCTAATCTGAAAAACTCAAGACAATTGCCAAAAAAATTAAGGATTATTTAAGGTGGGAAAGTAAGAGTTTCGAACTGGAATGTCGATCAGTTTTACCCTGTAGTATTTATAGCCAGATAAGTACTTCAGTTACTGTCACATACACACAAAATCCTTACTTGCAACCTGGTGCATTTCCTCCATACATGCTCTTATGACTGATCGGTAGTTTTTACTCACTCGAACCAATCTACAAAAAATGAAATGACACACAAGATGAACTTGGAACAGCTTGCGATGACAGAAAGTAAGGAACATCTTTTGATTGTATTAAGTATCCAAAAAAAGATGAGTTTGCTCAAAGACAGGAGCCAACTTGAAGGAGCTCCTAATGGCCGAAGCTGGAACAACCTAAGCAACAAAATAAATAAAACACAATATAACCCGTGGAATAAAATTAATATCTGTGTGTCCACACTGTTTTTAATAGTTGGAAATGAGATCCACTGATGAACACTAAAATTAATGGTTGAAATTTGAGAAAAAATGGGATTTGCATAGTCTCAAAGTTTCTCCTCCAAATACTTACTTGTTACAAAGGGAAAGATGGTAACTTTGTAGTGAAGAAACCTAGTAGAAACCACATTAACCAAGGGATCAAGGTCAACATCACCAACAAAACATCAACATCATGAACCTCATGACATGATGTACTGAGGACGTATCACACCACTTCCGTGGTGTTCTTGCTAAAAATGCATAACCTGTGTCCAATCATGAGAAAACACCAGACAAACCCAAATTGAGGGACAGTCTCCAAAATAATTGGTCAAAATTTTTCAAAAGTGTCAAGGTCATGAAAGAGACTAGGGAGAGAAAAATAAATGCAACTTCATTTAGTTGCAAAAGAGAAAAAGGACATATTAGTGGAAAAATTGGTGAAAATGAAATAAGGTCTTTGGTTAATCATACTACGTCAGTGTTTAAGTTTCCTGGTTTAAGTAACAGTACTGTGGTTATGCACGACATTAACATTAGAGAAGCTGGCTAAGGGATGCACAGAAACCTATTATTTTTGTGCCTTTTCTGTAACTTTTAAATTAGTTCAAAATACAGTTCTTAAAAACAAAACAAACAAGAAAGCAATGGCTGTTAGTTACCAAGATGCAGATCCTTAGCAAGAAAAAAAATTAGTTCTAGATGAAGAGACCTAAAGGCCACCTACTGCTCCATTTAAAAACGAACAGTAAATACATTCTGCACCTGGCCTACAAGGGCGCCAGCAGGAGGTGAAGCAACCTGCAGGTGTTCTCACCCAGTCCCCACTACTCCATACCCCCTTTAACCAGCCAGATTCAGGGCCAGACAAGTAACTCACCCTGCCAAAAAACAAGGTGATACGCTGGCCCCCATGCACAAAACAGGAGCTACTACTCCACCATTAGTAGGTCATTCACATATTCATTAACTTGTTCATTCAGCAAGCGTTTTAGAGCACCTACTGTATAGATGCAGGAGGAGACCCGGGAACAGAGGGCCCAAATAAATGACAGCGTCCCCACCTTCAGGGAGTTACAGGGCTTTTGACATACTTTTTTCCTAGAATCTGAGTTACCAATATTCTGTACCAGAGCATCTTTACGCTAGTGATCTCTCTCTCCTCTCCCTCTGCCTCTATCTATCTATCTGTCTATCTATCTCACATACACACGCTAACCAGGGTATTCTCCAAAATGATCCATTTGTAAAATGCTTATCAAGGAAGTAAACTACCGTGACAAAATAAGAAATAGAAAACTGGTGTTCATCCCCAGTCCCTGACACAGGGCTCCTAAAACCTTTGTAAATTCCTAAGCGATAAGAGCACTAGCACATCTTTTGTTCCAGCTCTGGGTGGGCTCCTAGATGAGGGCTGGTCAGCAGAGCCAAGCCATAATTAGAAGCCTGAAATTTTCAGCCTCGCCCTTGACTTCTCTAGAGAGGAGAGGGGGCTGGAACAGAGATAATAACTGATCATGCCTATGTGAGGAAGAGTCTACTAGTATGGGGTTTGGAGAGCTTCCAGGTGGGTGAACACATCCACGTACCAGGATAGGGACAAACCCCAGCTCCACAGGGACAAAAGCTCCTGCACTTGGACCCTCTAGACCATGCCCCATGTACATCTTCATCTGGCTCTTCATCTGTGTCCTTCCTCACATCCTTCAACAAACTGGTAAATGTGCTTCCCTGAGTTCTGGGAGCCACTCTAGCAAATTAATCGAAACTGAGGTGGTCATGGGAAACTTTGATTTGTAGCCAAGTTGGGAAGAAGTTGTGGGTAACCTGGGACCCACTATTTGTGACTGGCATCTGATGTGGGGGGCAGTTTCATGGGACTCAGCCCTTAACCTGTAAAATCTGATGCTATCTCCAGGTAGGCAGTGTCAGAATTGAGTTAAATTTCTACAACACCCAGCTGGTGTCAGAGAATTGATTGGTGGGGGAAAACCCTCATACATCTGGTGTCAGCAGTGTTCTGAGTGTGGCAGTAGTGTGAGAGTAAAGGAGAAACAAAGGAGAAGGAAAAAAATGTTGTTGTTGTTTTTTCAATACAAATACCAATACTGCCCATTCCCTAACCATATATGGATGGACACAAGAAAAACCTAACACAGGGGTTCTCAAACTCTGTGCTTAAGACTCACCTAGGGATTTTAGGATCCACTCCCAGAAATTTTGGGGATCTGAAGTGGGGCCCAGAAATCTGCTATGAACAAGTACCTGACATTGATGCAGCTGATTCATGACCACACTTGGTACAATTCTAGTCTATAAACAGTACACATTTTCTGGTCTCTTCCCCAAAAAATGCCTTGAGAATAATTCTTTAACAACAGAACACCCAACAGTGGGACCTCATTCAATGACTCTCAGGTGCTTATTTGGCCTAAATTTTCTTCTTTAGAGGGTAAATGAAGCAGGAATAGAAACAAAGAAAGCTTATTAAGCAGCCAGGAAGTCAATTAACAGCCATTTGCACATTCTCTGGGAGACACTTCAGTCCCTGACCACTCACACGGCCCAATACAGAGGCCAGAGTAGAACCAGGGGGTCTCTTGTCCAGGAGATCCATCCACCATGCAAAAGGACAAAGATGCACTTCATTTGGTTTTTGACAATTTAGTTGTGGGTTTCAGCACCTATCAGTAGCCTACTTACTGAGCTTTTCTGGATTTTCCAGTCAATTCTTCTTCAATTCTCTGGAGGCCCACAAAGATTCCATGGGATTCATTGAAGAGTTTTCTCAGGATTTGAGAGTAAACATCTACATCCTTCCTGACGATATAGATTAAGAGGCAACCTGGCACCACCTCTGATTTTTCTGAAACAAAAAAATTTAACATCACCATCATCCTTATAAAAGAACCACTCTACAATTTTTAATTGAGTATCTAACTACAAAAGCTTCAGCTTCTTTGCTACTGATACCATTTATTAAAAATTATGAGTTATTTATCCAAACATGATTTTTTTTTCTTTTAATAGACTATTTTTTTAGAGCAGTTTCAGGTTTACAGCAGAATTGAGCAGAAAATAGAGTTCCCACATAGCCCTCCCCACCTACACATATATACTCCCCTACCCTCAACATCCCTCATCAGTGTGGCATATTTGGTACAATCAATGAACCAACATGGACACATTATTATCAACCAAAGTCCATAGTTTACATTAGGGTTCACTCTTGATGTTGTACATTTTCTGGGCTTTGACAAATGCATAATGACATGTAGCCACCAATATAGTATCATATAGAATAATTTCATTGCCCTAAAAAATCCCTTGTGTTCCATCTATTCATCTCTCCCCTCCCTCCCTCTCCCCAAACCCCTGGAAATCACGATCTTATTGTTTCTGTAGCTGTGCTCTTTCCAGAAATGTCATTTGGTTGGAATCGTACAGTTTGAAGCCTTTTCAGACTGGCTTCTTTCATTTAGTATTATGTCTTTTAAGTTTCTTCCATGTCTTTCATGGCTTGATAGCTCTTTTTTTTTTTGCTGCACGTATTTTTTAATGTACAGATATGTACTGTTCATTGTTTCTAAGAACATTTAGAGCTTTAGCTTTTTAAACTTACATAGTTATCAAAGGAATAAAGCCAACCACAAAATAAAAATTAATTCAAAAATATACATACACCTTGCTATTAACAGCAACATTATTTATAATTGCCAAGACATGGACGCATCCCAAGTGCAAATCAACAGTTGAACAGATAATGAAGATGCAGCATACATATATGGAATGGAATACAACTCACCCATAAGAAGGATATTTTGCCATTTGTGGCCCTTCATTCACTTTTTTTTTCCCTTCAAAAACCATAATTTTATAATCGGCATAAACATTTCCATTACATCAAAAGCAACAAAATACTTAGAAATAAACTTAATCAAGGAGGTTACCTATACTCTGAGAAAGCCGAAATGACACACAGAAATGGAAAGACATCTCATGCTCTTGGATTGGAAGAATCAACACTATCAAAATGGCCACACTACCCAAAGCAATCCACAGATTCACTGCAACCCCCATCAAAATATTCACAACATTCCTCACAGAACTACAACAAACAATTCCAAAATTTATAAGGAACCACAAAAGACCCCAAACAGCCAAAGCAATTTTTTGTAGGTCTTTTTTTTTCCCCCTCTTTCTTCTTTTTGTTCTCTTTTCTTATGGTTTGATGACTAGAGAAGGCCCTTTAACATTTGTTGTAAAGCTGGTTTGGTGGTGCTGAAATCTTTTCACTTTTGTTTACCTGTGAAGCTTTTGATTTCTCCCTCAAATCTGAAAGAGAGCCTTGCTGGGTAGAGTATTCTTGGTTGTAAGTTTCCCCCTTTCATCACTTTAAATATATCGTACCACTCCCTTCTGGCCTGCAGAGTTTCTGCTGAAAAATCAGCTGATAGCCTTATGGGAGCTCCCTTGTATGTTATTTGTTGCTTTTCTCTCACTAATTTTAATATTTTCTCCTTATCCTTAACTTTTGTCAATTTGATGACTATGTGCCTTGGTATGTTCCTCTTTCGGTTGATCCTGTGTGGTACTCTCTACGCTTCCAGGACTTGGGTGATTGTTTCCCAAGTTGGGGAAGTTTTCAGTGATTATCTCTCCAAAAATTCTCAGGTCCTTTCTCTCTCTCTTCTCTCTCTGGGATCCCTATAATGCAAATATTAGAGTGCTTCATGTTGTCCCAGAGTTCTCTTAAACTATCCTCATTCCTTTTTATTCTTTTTTCTGTTCTGAAGTAGTGATTTCCACTAATCTGTCTTCTAGCTCACTGATCCATTCTTGTCTCATTTAGTCTATTCTTGATTCCTTCTAGTGAGTTATTCATTTCAGTGATTTTGTTCAACTCTGTTTGGGTATTCTTTATATTTTCCAACTCTTTGCTAAAAAACTTCACTCCGTGCATCTACTCTCCTCTTGATTTCTCTGAACATCTTCACCATCATTACTTTAAACTCCTTCTCAGATAAATTGCTTATCTCCTCATCACTTATTTCTTGTGCCTTGGCCTGTGAGATATTCCTTTGCTGCCTTGTATCTGTCTTTCTTTCTATGTGTTTGTGGATTCCTTCCACAGGCTTTGGGATTGTTGTTTTCTTATTTCTAGTATCTGCCCCTGGTGGATGAGGATGGACTAGAGCCTTATGCAGGGTTCCTGGCAGGAGGAGCCGGGGCCTGCCCACTGCTGGGTGAAGCTTGGTCCTGGAATTCTCATGGGTAGGGCCGTGTCTAGAGGACTTTGCGGCTCAGGAAGTCTGCTGTTGGGTGGGGCTGTGTTCCCACCCATTATGTTTGGCCTGAGGCTTCCCTACAGGCTGTTGCGTGGGGCTAGGTCTTGGTGCTAATGATCCAATCAAGATGTCAGCCTCCAGGAAAGCTCATGTAGATTAACACTCCTAGAATGTCCACCACCAGCTTTTATGTCCCCTGAGTGAGCCACAGCTGTCCCCTACATCCCTAGAAGACCCTCCAAGTCTAGAAGGCAGGGCTGGCCCAGGTTCCTATGAAATCACTGCCTCTGCCTTTGGACCTGGTGCACGCGAGATTCCGTGTACACTTCCCAAGTGAATGGAGTCTCTGTTTCCACCAGTCCCCTGGGGCACCTGGCACCAAGCCCCGCTGGCCTTCAAAACCAGATGTCCTGGGGTCTCCTTCTCTTCCCAAGGCCGGAACCCGAGCTGGGGAGCCTGACGTGGGGCTTAGAGCTCTCACTCCTGTGGGAGGGCCTATGAGATTTAACAAATCTTCAGCTTGTGGGTTGCCCACCCAAGGGGTATGGGGCCCAACTGTATCGTGAGCATGCCCCTCCTACCCCTCCTGCTGTGGTTCCCTCTTACAATTTCTAGTTGCAGAAGATCTTTTTTGCTAGGTTCCAGTCTTTTCTCGATGGTTGTTTAGCATTCAGTTGTGGCTTCGTTCTATCCAAACATGAATTTTTAAGCACAAATGTTAATTGTTAGAGTTTACTCAACTCAGCAGCATATTTTGGAACTACCATTCACCTCCATCAACTGAAATATACTGGAAAAAAGAGTAAACTCACTTAATATTAGCCTATGTAAAACTCAATAAATAAGATGAACCTATAGCTGAAGTTTTATATAATCTCAAAGGAAATATTATTTTTATATTACTTTGTACTGACATTACCCCTAAAACAAAGAATCGAGAACTGACTACAAACAATTTTGCAACAGCGATAAAAAGGCTCTATAATGATAAATTATAAACCACCAAACCTGTGGAAACTTCTCATATAACAGCTTCTCAAATAAGTTGTGAAAATGTTCAATGGCTTGTCTTGAATGTGATTTCAACAGATAAAAACAAACAAAAAAGAAAACCTTGAGTTTCCAACAATCGAGGACAAACTAGAAATGTCAATAAGCTTTCCCAGTAAGTAGGGAAAGAGGCCATCCAGACATAGTCACAGAAGTTTCTCTTCTGAGCAATTGCCCCTTTGGCAGATTTTACAGTTCTGCCAAGCTTGAGATCTTCAATACCGACATATCCCATGAATATTAACGACCATGAGGGACAATTATTAAATATAAAATTAAGAAAAACTACATTGCTTAGAAATTACATGAACTAGGAGGGGGGTATAGCTCAAGTGGTAGAGTCCATGCTTAGCATGCATGAGGTCCTAGGTTCAATCCCCAGTACTTCCTCTAAAATAAATAACCTAATTACCTCTCCTATCCAAAACAACAACAAAAAACAAAACAAAAAAAATTACATGAACTGTACAGCATGTAATTTGCCAAAATTATAAGATTTTCATTAGCTCAATCTGCTCCTTATAAAATGAGAAAAACTTCAACAACAACAAAAAAGTGGAAAACCTCCACATTTGGATAGCAAATGCGTCAAAGATTTGCAAGAAAATCTCTTCACACACATTTCCCAAGATTTTTCTCTTGAAAAGAAGGCGGCAAAACCAAGTAACAAGATTTCAGGGATTTTTTTCTGCTGCCTGACCACTGCCATCATGGGTCACATGCACACTCCCAGGAAAGGCCTGTCCCAGTCTGCTCTGCCGTACTGTCACAGCGTCCCCATCTGACTCAAGCTGATGTCTGATGATGTGAAGGAGCAGATCTACAAACTGGCTAAGATGGCCTGACTCCTTTACAAATTGGTGTAATCCTGAGAGATTCACATGGCGTTGCACAAGTATGTTTTGTGAGAGGCAATAAAATCTTGAGGATTCTTAAGTCCAAACGACTTGCTCCTGAGGATCTCTATCATTTATTTTTTTACTAATTTTTTTAAATGGACACAATTTTTAGAAACTTTATTTTCCGTCAACCTATTTCCATTTTAAGAGTTTGTGGAAAGAACAGCTTACGACCACTCCGTGGTTGTTGCAACCCATTTGGTGGCCTGAGCAGTGGGAGCTGCAGACCAGTCTTCAGTGGCGGGCTGAGCACTCCAGTCTTCAGTAGGGAACTGCTGAATAGGCACAGAGGGCACCTGCACGCCTTCAGACCAGTCCACCACCTCAGGCTGAGTAGCAGTGAACTCGGGAGCGGGAGCCGTCCATTCACCCTGAAATTCATCCTTGGTCACGGCCTTTTCAGCTGCAGCCTGCTCTTCCTTTTCAATCTCTTCAGGATCTCTGTAGAAGTAGAGATCAGGCATGACCTCCCACGGGTGTTCCCGGGAGATGGTGCCATGCATGCACAAAACCTCCCAGGCAAGCATCCACAACATCAGACCCCCTGAGTGAGCTCCCTTGTTGTTGCACGGGATGGCAATGTCCACGCAGCGCAGAGGGGAGTCCGTGTTACACAGGGCGATGGTAGGCAGGTTAACGTAAGATGCCTCAGGGAGAGGCTGGTGGTCAGCCCTGGGATAGGTAACCACCAGAAGTCTCGGCTCCCGGAAAGCTGCCTGGATCTGGTTAGTGAAGGTTCCAGGCGTGAAGCGGCCAGCAATAGGCGTGGCTCCAGTGGCAGCAGCAAACTTCAGCACAGCTCGCTGGCCAGTATTCCTGGAGGCTACGACACTGACATCAGCTGGGTTTTCAATGGCAACAATGGCCCAAGCTGCCAACAGAAGCTTCTCCCAGGTTCTTTTCAGATTTATGATGTAGATGTCATCACTTTTCCTTTTGTAGATGTATTGCTCCATTTGGAAGTCAAGGTTGGTGCCACCTAAGCGAGTTCCTGCTGCAAGGAATTTGAGGACATCCTCCTCCTTCATTTGCAGGACATCAAGGGCTCCGGACATTGTGAAAGTTTCCCTTTAAGTTACGATGGGAATCCAGAACAATGCTGTATGGACCCCTCTCCGGGTAGCACAGAAAAGCTCTATCATTTAATTAAGAAAGCCGTTGCTGTTCAAAAACATCTTTAGAGGGACAGAAAGGATAAAGATGCTAAATTCTGCCTGATTCTGATCAAGAGTCATATTCAGTGGTTGGCTCGATATTGTAAGACCAAACAAGTCCTCCCCACAATTGGAAATACGAGTCATCTACAGCCTCTGCCCTGGTTGCATAAATCTATGTATTCAAGCAATAAAATCACTGCTTAACTAGAAAAAAAAATTTCAGTTTTATCTTGCTGCAAGAGGGAATCCCTGTGCATGTCCAATACCTGATGGAGCTTAGAGAACAAAGCCAAGAACAAGTCATTTCACTCTCCAGCTCATTTGTCCTATATATTAATAGCCTACAGAATTCAATCAAGTTCACAATGATAACACAAAAGTAAGGACTGTGACATTTGCAAAGTTTCACAATGAGGGGACTGCTGCAAAGGGAATTTACTCACTCTGGACAAGAAGGGGGAAAAAGCCTGAAATTTTTAAACATGAAGAAAACCTTTCTTCAACACTAGGAAGACCACTGTTAATTTTTTTTCCTGGACTCAACATCTGCCAGGTCTCATAAATCAATGAAAATCTTAAACAACTAAAAAGTCTCAAAAATGAAAATGGTACAAAATAAGTTCAACAGTTTCATATATCAGCTAGTCAAATCTGAGAGAATAAAGAAAAACCAAATGCGTCAAGATGGATAATCTAAAAGAAAAAAAAAAAACTACCTTTTTTGTTGAAGGAGGTTTCACACACCAGCATCTCCCCAGGGCCCCAGTCAAAACACATTTGCTTCTTCTGGGAATTCATTCCTGGAATCAACTAGTAAAAATAATAAGGCACAGAAACAGTTATTCTTACTAAAAGTTTTGCCTTCACCTGACTTGAAAATATAATCCTAGAAATCAGTGGTCATGAAAGTTATTAAGTGCTAATCTAGGAACACAGCTGAGTGTGGCTGAGATCAGCCCAGTCTCTTAGACTCTAAATGAACAAATGAGTTATGCTAGGCACCTCAACACAGCCTGCCACTTCTCAAGTGTTGATTAAAAAAAAAAAAGCTATACTTTGATTATTATATTGTAATTAATGTTCTGTAGTTCAGAAAAAGGGAAGTTAAAAAAATTTAAAAGGAGAGGGGAGGATATATCTCAGTGGTAGAGCACGTGCTTAACATGCATGAGGTCCTGAGTTCAATCCCCAGTACATCCATTAAAAAAAAACAAACATAATTACCTACCCACCTAAACTAAAAAAAAAATTTTTAAAGAATTGAACTGTTTATTCCTCACTAAAAAGATAGAGTCCTTGAATCCCATGGCTTCTGTATCACATCTTTGATGATGACTCAATTTTTCTCTCCAACTCAGACCAATCTGAGTCTCAGCTTCATACATCCAACTGCCTAATCCACACCTTTATAAGTTATCTAATCTCTAGAGCTCTATCCATAACATCAAGAGCCAAAGAGAACTTTTTAAAAACTGAAATATAGTTGATTTACAATGTTGTATTAGTTTCTAGTGTACAGCATAGTGATTCAGTGATACATATTTATTCTTTTTCATAATAGGTTATCACAAGCTACTCAATATAGTTCTCTGTACTATACAGTTGGACCCTGTTGCTTATCTACTTTATATACAGTAGTTTTTATCTACTAATACCAAACTCCTAATTTAGTCCTCCCCCTTCCCTTTGGTAACCATAAATTTATTTTCTATGTCTGTGGGTTTGTTTCTGTTTTGTAAATAAATTTATTTGTGTCACTTTTTTTTTTTAAGATTCCACATATAAGTGATATATCTGTCTTTCTCTGTCTGACTTACTTCACTTAGTATGATAATCTCTAGGTCTATCCATGTTGCTGCAAATGGCATTATTTCATTACTTTTATGGCTGAGTAGTATTCTGTTGTGTATATCAACTACAACTTGTTTATCCAATCACCTGTCAGGGGACATTTAGGTTGCTTCCCCCAAAAAATACTCCTGATGCTCATTCCCAAACCTCATTCTACTCCCCCAGCGGGACAAAGCATTCCCCAACTATTAAGAGTAATCCTTGATTCTCTTTTCCTCATCACCTGTGTCCAATCTATCAGTAAACCCTGTTCCACCCTTAAATAAGCCTGAATCCAACCACTTACCACTTCTACTAGCCTAATACAAGCCATTGTCAACTCTCATCTGGACCACTGCTTTTCTTACATGGTTATTACCTTAAATAGATAAAAGCTCACAAGGGCAGAGGACTCTAGCATTCTCATTTACTGCCTAGAAGAGACTCTAGCACAAAGTTGGCACTCCATAAATATTGTTGGCAGACAATGAATTTGGCTGGCAATAGTCTGATCTCGAGACAAATGCATCCAGTTCTTAGGAGGGGCTAATACAGTCATTCAACAGCTAAGCAATGTTAATTAAGCCTTTTTCTGTGCTGGGCTCTAGAACACAACAATAAGTAATACGTTCTCTGCCCTCCAGAAGCTAGCAGTTTACTGAGGAAGACCAGTATGCAAGCAGGCAGTAAGTTAGAAAAATGGTAAGGCGGAGGTACCCACAAAAGATCTATTTTACAGACTCTTAGTGGATAAGTAGGGCAGGCAAGCGGGGAGCATTATATGCACAGTGATGTTGAAGCAAATGGGTATCCATCTGCAAAAAATGAACCTCATACCACAGACAAAAACTCACTAAAAATTAGTCACAGACACAAACGTAGAGCAATCTATAAAACTTGAAAAGCACAGTAGAAAATCTTTCTGACCTTAAAGTAAGCAAAAATGGATGTGACACAAAAAGCACAAACTGTGGAAGAAAATTTTATATATTGAACTTGATCAAAATTAAAAACTTTTGCTCTTCATAAGATGCTGTTAAGAAAATGAAAAGGCAAGCCGCAGACTGGGAGAAAATGTCTGCAAAATATATATTTGATATCCAGAATACATAAAGAACTCTTATAATTCATTAATTAAAAAAAAAACCCAGTAACAAAATGGGCAAAAGATTTGACACTTTATCAAAGATATACAAATGGTCTAGATAAGCACATTAAAAGATGCTCAATATCTTTCATTATGAGGGGAATACAAATCAAAATGATGAGCTACCACTATATACCCACTAAAATGGCAATGTTGCTAAAATTATAGACTGATCATATAACGACCTGATGAGGATATGGAACTGGAACTCTCATACGTTGCTGGCGCAAAAAAAAAAAAAAAAAAAAAAAGTATAACCACTTTGGAGAACTGACAGTTTATTTTAGCTAAATATGCCTCTGTCTTATAATCCAACAATTCCACTTCTAGGTATTTATGCAGAAACAAACAAACAAACAAAAAAGGCAACATGAACTGCATCTTACATTTCTTAAGAGTCCTTGAACTAAAAGGATAAGACCACTGATCTAGAAAAACTACAAGATTATTCTAACTCCCTATTTTGAATCTATACTTAACACATCCCTGAATCTGCTAATTACTAACTGCACATCGATAAGAGGAAGCAGCTGCATGAAAAGCAGACACAACTGCTATAAAAGGTGACTTAATGGTGTTCAGGATTATTCATCAGCCTCTTGCGAGTATGTTTAGAGTAAGCCCAAACAACAGATTAACACTCAAATATAGACATGACTGAGCCTGAACTTGCAGAGTTGAGGTTCAGATTCTAGACTGTGGAGTTCTGCCAAGATAATGCCCCCTCTGAGAGGCTACCGGTTTCCTACCTGGTCTCCCCAACATCAATGTAAAGCTGGATTATCACAAGTCAATCATCACTACTCAGAATAAATATAAGCTTAGATCATTTTCATTCCATTTGTAAACACATGGCTCATTAGTCACAGTCCAATATCATAGTAGTGGCTCTCCGGGGTTGCACAGGGTACTGGGAATGCTCCCCCATCCAAAGATTCTAACATAGGTGAAGGAAGGAAAAGCAAGGTAATATGTTTGAAAAAGTTCCAGTGATTCTGATAGTCTAATTTTTCTTCCTGCAAAACACTGACACAGTCCTTAAAAACATTTAATATTTAAGGTACTTTACACAGCATTAAAAGTTAACACATTAAAGCATATAGCAGTAAGCTTTATAGAGTTTAACAACCCAAATAAACTGCTATTTAATACAGGGATGTCTCCTTTTATCCAGTTAGCTTTGGAATGACTTCTGTTTTCAATTTTTGGTTTTGTCAGATACTGGTTTGCAATCTGATGGCTTTAGCTGAAAACTGTAGGCATCTTAACTTTCTAAGAAACAAAAAACACAAGGCCAGGCTACCTGCAGGTTAGTGGGGCTTAGAGGTTACCAAGAGCTAACAGGTGCAGAGCAAGCCTTAAGGACAGACAGAAATATCTAACCTCGTCAAGAATGTCAGGAAAGGCTTTCCTGTCAAAGAGCTAATGGAGCTGCATGTGAAAAATGAGCAGGAGATAAATCTACGTGAGAAGAAAAGAGCATTCCAGGCAGGGGGAACGGTAGGTATCTTGTACCTAAAAGCCATAAATCACAGATCATCCACACCTGACATGCTCTTTTCAGAGTTCAAACTGAATCGAAAGCAAACAGATCAATAAAACCAGGAATAGACTACAGAGAGAATAAATACGTTTAGTAAACCTTAGGCCAGCTCAAGCAGCTGGCTTTAAGCTCAAGGCGCTGCGAAGTGAAGCTTAGTTCGGCTGGAAGGAAAAATGCCCCAGTTTCTCTGCTTGGTCCGAGCCCGCTCATTCAAGCATGAATCCAACAGAAAAAGAGAAGTAGGAAGGTAAGGAAGACATGGCACAAAAAGGGATGGAGTGGGCCTCCGAGGCCAGGTATTTTGAGCATACAAAGGGGCAGAAACCCAGCGACCACTGCGACCCAAACACGGGTACCCAGTTTATGTGACTTCCGGGCGATGGCAACTGAACCGAGTGAGGGGAGGGGACGAGCACCTCGCAGTTGGCAAGGAAGCCTTCAGTGACGAAACGGACCCAATCCTCGGACCTCTAAGACAATGACTTACAGTGACTGTCGGCTCGCCGTCAAGCTCCTCCATAGCGCCGCACCTCAGCCGCCTGGACCCCTCAGCGCCGCCACGGCTCTCACTCAGGACTCCCGCTCAGAGGCAGCTGCGAGAGAGGACCTTAAATTGGCTGCCGTCTGAGCGCCTCCTGCACTGCCTGCAGGCCCCAACCACCAAGGCTGCAGGGGGCTTCTCCTCTTGGCCACAACCACCCCGCTGCGGCACTCTACACGTGTCCCTCCCTCCTGGCCTCGACAATGCGACAGGGAAAACAGCGCCAGGGGCAGCGTATCCTCACAGTAACGCTTTCGCCAGATCAGGCGCCGCCGGGGACAACCCCGAGCCGGGCAGAGAGAAGGCCCCCAGAGACGGCGGGAGCGGCGGCGATGCAGCTGCGCGTGCGCGGGCAAAGGCTGGCTCTTGGGTTTGTTGCGGGCGTGAGCGAGCCCTCCACCTCTCCTGACTCTGGCTTTACTCCCTGCTTCTTGGTCTGCAGGTTAGCGTCGTCGCCGCTGTTTCTCTGAGTGGTGTCCTTGGCAAGAGGGTCCCGTTGTTCAATCGGGCTTGTGTACGAAGGTAGTCGCCGTCACTCCCACCCCAAAAAGCTCAAGAGGCATGGGGACAAAATAGATGCAGCTGAAACAACTGAGAAATCGAAACAGCTGGGCTTAATTGAACACAAATACTGTTGTTATCTCACCAAAGAAAAGCAGGAAAAAACACTCAAATAAGGGAATCCCAGGTCTTGTTAAGGAAAACCTCAAAAGTGCTCCGGTAACAATAGTAGTTTTTTGTTTGTTTTGTTTTGCTTTGTTGGAGGGAGGTCCAATAGGACCTCTCTTGAAATTTTATTTCAAATAATTTCAAAACACAAGGTATATGAATTTTAGTATATAGTATATATAACAAAAACTTCTCAACCTCCACACTATTGACATTTGCGCCAGATAATTCTGTGTTGTGAGAGCTGTCCTGTGAGTTGCAGGATGTTTAGCAGAATCCGTAGCCTCTATCCACTAGATGCCAATAATACCCCTCAAGAATTGTGACAAGCAAAAATGTCTCTAGCGGGTAGGGGCAGGGGGGACAGGATGAAGGCACTCAAAAGATACAAACTCCCAGTTACAAGATAAATCAGTAGTAGGGATGTAATGTACAGCATGACAAATATAATTAACTCTGCTGTATGTTATACATGGAAATTGTTAAGAGTAAATCCCAAGAGTTTTCATCACAAGGAAAAAATTTTATTTCTTTAATTTTGTATCTATGTGAGGTGACAGATGTTCACTAAACCTATTGTGGGTATCATTTCATGATGTATATAAATCAAATCATTTTTATGTACACCTTAAACTTATACAGTGCTGTATGTCAATTATATCTCAACAAAACTGGAAGAAAAAAATGTCTCTAGTATTCCCAATATCCCCTAGGGGGCAAAATCACCTCTGTTAAGAGCTACTGTCATGGATATTCAAACTACAGAGGCACAGCTAAGTAAATACAATAGCAATGAGATATTCACCTATTTAGAAGAATTACAAAGACTGAGAAGAACATGGAAAAGTCAAGAAGTTTTAAAATGTACACCTCTTTGTCCCCATAATTACACTTCTAGGAAATAATTAAGAGGGACATTTTGAATAATCACCAAAAAAAGAGGAAATAACAAATGTCTTACTGTTAGAGAAGGCTTATGCAATCATTAAAAGGTAGTTGTAGCGAACTTTTATAGATAAAATTCAGTAATATTTTGTTAAGAACTTTCTCAATTTTGTAAATATTTAAAGTTATCAATATTTACATAGAAAAAAAGACTGGCTCATGTATAACTGAAAAATTGTGCTCTTCACTGGAATTTGACACAACATTGTAAAATGATTATAACTCATAAAATGTAAAAAAAAAAAAAGACTGGCAAGAATGAGTATTATTACTCTTATAATCAGAAAAAGTTAAAAAAAGTTAAAAAAAGAAAAAAAAGAAAAAGTTATCTTTTAGCATGTTTACCACACAATTTTAAATTTAAAAGCAAACCCAAAATTGTGCATTTGTACAATCATATAAAAAAATTTACCTGTGGATAAAGATTGGAAATTAAAATAGGTAAGTATTGTGTTATAGGAATGTGAATTAAAATTTTTTATTTTGTAATATATATTTTTTCTTTTAAATATATTTTACTGATGGGGGAGGGTATAGCTCAAGTGGTAGAGTGCATGCTTAGCATGCAAGAGGTCCTGGGTTCAATCTCCAGTACCTACATTAAAGCAAACAAACAAAAACTAATAATAAACAAATAGACCTAATAACCTCCTCCACACCAAAAAGTATATATTTTTTACTGATAAATGTTTTAAGTACAAATAGAGATACATACATATGTACACATACGTGAATAAAGCCATATTTGTAAAAACCTGTCTTATAACTCTATAAATGTACATCCAGCCACGTAAGACTTTAAATTGAGACATAAAATTATAAATGTGACAAATTTATTATTGGAAGAGTTAAAGCTGCTCTAGGGGGAGGGTATAGCTCAAGCGGTAGAGCGCATGCTTAGCAAGCACAAGGTCCTGGGTTCAATCCCCAGTACCTCCATTGAAAAACTAAATAAATAAACCTAATTACCTACCCCCTGCAAAAAAAAAAAAAAAAGAAAAAAAGCTGCTCTGGCCCTGTGGTTCTCAAACTTTAGTGAACTTCAGAATTATCTACAGTGCTTGTTAAACCACTGATTCCTGGGCTCTACCCCAGAGCTTCTAATTCAGTAGGCCTCGGCTGGGGCCCGGGTTCCCAGGTGAAGGTGATATTGTTGCCCAGGGGACCATCCTTTGAGAACCATCCTTCCAACTCTGTCTTTTACAGTGAGAGTAATCAAGCACAAACAGGAATTTGAAGAGGACAGCTATTATGTATATTTGGCCCAACTGCAAAATATAAACTTTGTTCAGTTTGTTTCTGTTCGTTTTATACAGCTTCAAGTCATTGGGCCCTTCTCAAATCCAGTAATGGATGCAGGAGTAGGACTGGAGCATTTCATGGGGTTAGAAGAACTTGAAATTGTGATACCAGAGTAGAGACTGCATAATTGACAGTTTACCTGACAGGAACCCTAACAGAAGCATTTTTGGTATTCTTATGCCAAGTATTATGTTACTATTGCACCAATAATTCAATGAACATTTATCAAGGACTAGCTCTCAGGACCTTGTTATTTGCTGAGACTAAGAAACTGAAAAGCAACGATACTTGCCCTCAAAAAGCTTACAGGGCCATTCTCAATTTGTACAATATGTATATTTTATTCAGTGAATGTATTGTGAAAAGGAACAATATTTCCCTACATGGTACACCCCAGCTGACACATTCAAAGTGAAATAAAGAGTGTGTACCTAGAATGCAGAGGTCCTGGTACCTCCCCAGTACCTCCATTAAAAGAAATAAGTAAACCTAATAAACCTAATTACTCCCCCCTTCCCCACCCCCCAAAAAGTGAACTGTGCCAAGTCCTTGACTTTGACTGTTTGTGCAGTCTTGGGTCCCACCTTCTTTGCCATGACCCCAAGGATAGAAAGTTGGAAGGTTTCCACAATATCACCGTTCTCTCTCCAGATTTCTTGCAGTATTCAGGGACTGAGTATTCAGTACTCCTGCAGGATTCACAGAGAGAGCTCAAGTACTCAACCAAAAAAAATTGTTAGAATGTGAGGAAATTTGATGGTATAAACTACACACAGCTTAGTCATCTGTATTATAAGTTTTATGTGTTTCTCAGGGTTTGGGACAAGGATTTCAAGCTCTAAACACTTTCTGTGATTCTTGTTTTCCTGCCCCTTTTAGGAATGATGTGTTTTCTTTGGCATCTGACCCTGAGGAATACATTCTGGCTGGTTCCCCTTATTCTTACCTTCTACTTCCTTTGATGTTTAATTATTCAATTATTGATATTTAATTAGGTTTCTAGAGGAATTAGGCCTTTCTTGGTGAAAACTGCTCAATACACAACTCCCTCATTCATTTCTTCATGGGCCTATTAGGATCCAGAAACTGAGCTGGGTGTTCAGAACTGTAAACAAGACAGACTGCTCTCATGGAACTGCCACTTGACAACCAAACAAAATTTGAATCAAAACAATTTGACTGGTGCTCCTAACATTAGTCTAGGATTTTTTTTTCTGCTTGTTTTCTCTCTGAGGCCTTCCATAGGAGCCTGGATGCAGTCCTATGGTAATTAAGCTGTCTGAGCTCTGAGTCAGAAAGCCTGAGTTCTCCTAGCTTTGCCACTTCAAGTTGGGTGACCAAGTTGCCCAGCCTTTCTATGTCTCAATTTCATCACTGTAAAATGGGGATAATAGTAACAGAGGCTTTGTGAGGATTAAAGGCTTGGCACAGAATTGCCACATAATAATCACTCAATTAATGTTTGCTACCGTTCGTTTTTATATACTACTCCTTGCACTTTCTTTTTCCAGACCACTCTTTTCCAGGGCACAGCCACCCCCTTTCCGCACACCTATGAATATGATAGAGGGATAAACTTAACATTGGGAAATTTCTATCTTTTTACCATTTTTTCCCCTGGAAATTGGAAAGAGACTCAATATACAGTTTTAGTAGATTCCTTAGGCTCAGGTCACAGAATTCCAGTTTGTCACTGGAACATATATTGCTCACACGTTTGAATATGCTTAACTACTTTTTATAGAATTCCTCCTTTGCCTGAAGTTGATTTTGTAATTTAGCATAACTTTGGGGGGGGGATATTGTAGGACACATGTCACCCAGAAGCTAATGACTAAAAACCATTTGATTATTAGAGTCCCCCACATTTTACTGAGGGGGAGTTTAACATGACATATTTCTCTCTGATGGTTCTGCAGTCCTACAAGCCTGGGAAGATGTGTGGTGGCATCAGAAGACCTGGGTTCAAGAGAGCAAGGATAGCATCTCCTTTTCTTTCCCTACAGTACGTGGCACAGCGCCCAGCATTTTCATTCCCTGGCATATAGTAGGAGTTAATTTAACACTACTTGCTAGCTGTGTGATAATAGGCAAGTTACTTAACTCTTCTGAGCCTCAGTAACAAATAAATATATCCACTTGGAAGTGTTTGTATAAGAAAAAAAAAAGTGCTGATATTAGTAAAGCCCCACTCAGTGCCCAACACATGGCAGTTGGTTCTCTTCCCCTTTCACTTCTTGCATATTTCCTACCCTTCCCGTTCTGCACCCCCCCACCCCAATTATAAGTTATTTAATAAGTCAGGGACTTGTCCTTCTTTCTCTGCCCAATGCCTAGCACAGGATCTTACCCAAAGTGATAGTTTCAATTTATTCACTCACACAGTGAATCTTTACCCATTGAAAATGCTCAAAAGCTTAGAGAGCAGGTACATTCAGAGACCCCAAGTAATTGAATATAACCGAAGCAGAGGCTTCCAGGAGGAAGTGATAGAAAAGTGCTAGAATGGTTAGCCTGCACTAGCTCTCAAAGGGCTCTGTAGGTCTTATGAGAATTTTGGACTTTCTCCTGTAAGGCAGAGGATTGCCATTGAACCAAGGAGTGACAGAAACTTCACTTATTTTGTTTTTTATTTTAGAATGGTTTGTGGTTCTCAGACTTCAGACTTTAGTGTCCTTAAGAGGCACCAGGTAAGCTTGTTAAAAAGGGAGATTCCAGAGCCACACTGCCCAAGAATATGCATTTAAACCAGGATCCTGGATGATTCTGATTCATTTAAATATTCAGACACAAGTCAGACATACCACAAAACAAAAAGACCAGTTAGGAGGCTATTGCAGTAGCCCTGGGAAGATCTGACTTGAACTTAGCCTTCCCCTGCCTCCCCTGATCAATTTGACTTTCTAGGCCTGCTCTGCATCTAAGGTCTCAAGCTTCCTCTATCCCTTAGAGGACCAGCTGGCACCTGGGCAAGTCTAGTGTAGCCCAGAGACTGGACAGAGGCTGAAGAGAAGTAGACAGATTTGATAGGTATTAAAAAGGTGCAGTAGACAAGAATTGGAGATTGACTGTATGGGGAATGTGAGAAAGTCAAGGATGCCCCGTGGCTTTTTGGCTTGGAGGAATGTTACAATGGTTTATCATTCAGTGAACCTTGAACTTCAAAGAGAGGGGCCAGATGGGGAAGTAAATTGAAGAATTTTAGTTGAGATTTCCTGAGCTTGAGGTTCCTCTAGTTCATCCAAGTGGAGATGTTCAGAAGTCAGTTGAATTTATACATTGGAAGTTTGGAAAAAACTCTGGACTAGAAATCTAGATATGAGAATCACAAGCAAATAGATGGTAACGGAAGTAGTTGAAATTATCCCAGGAGAGGGAATAGAATGGGAAGAGAAACGAGATAAAACCCAGGGAACATTTAAGGAAAGGGCTGAGGAAGAAAATAATTGCAAAGGGATCAGGGCCAGGTCAGAGTCACAGTCCAGAGTCATAGGGAGGGAGTTCAAGAGGAGTGCAGAACTGGGAAACATCCTGGATTCAGCAAAGAATTCTGCCGTGACCTTGTAGAAAGCAGTTTGAGTGGAGCCGTGGGGACAGCACCAGATTGCAGGGGATTTAGGAGTGAGTGGGAGGTGAGGGAGTGAGGACAGCTGGCGTGGACATTTTTTCAAGATGTTTGGCCAAGAAAGAAGAGAGATATCAGAAGGAACTAGAATTGAGAATCTTTTTCTACGCTAACCCAGGCTTAGGAAATAATCGATGAAATCTACGGAGAGGAGCGGGAAAGATCCACAGCGCGGATGTCAGGATTGGTAAGACAGGAAAGATCTACTTCTGAACCGGATGTAAGGAGGAAATGATTGGTTTGGAAGCTTGATGTTGGGTACTTCTCTCTGGATTCGGCTTCCTCTTGGAGGTTGGGAGCCGGGCCATGAGTAAGGAGTTTGTAGGATGAACCTTTTTCCTCATAGACAAAGTATAGGCTTTCCAGGGGGACGGAAGCAGTCACTGCACTAAGGCAAGAGCCTGCTGCGAAGCTGGTTGAGGCTGAATCTTTCAAATTCAAGGAGTAAGAGGCTGACTGAGAGGGAATGTGATGTTCCTCTGACCGTGAGGAAAGCTGCATTTAGGCCACCGAACAAGAGGTTTTTGTCACAGAACCTCACGCTGGGGCTTTGATTTAGGCTCCCCTTTCCTTGCCTAGTCTGTCTGCCTTCCCCGGCCTGTGTCTCACGTCTAGGCCTCAAGCCTCCTCGTCCCCACCGAGGACCAGCTGGAAGCCATTTTGATTAAGCTCCACCACAGAAGGAGGACAATACAGCCCCGCCCAGAGCCAGGCGCGCCCCCGCGGCGGGCCGGGTGCGCGTGTCCGCGCCTCTTCCCGCCGGCCTGGCGGGCGCCGGGCCCAGGCCGGGGCGGCGCGGGGCGGGGGGTGGGGGTGGTTATGTAAGCGTTGCGCGCTCCCGCGAGGCGGCATCCAATGAGAGGCCCCGGCGGCTCGTGCTCGCGCACGCAGGGTGGGGGGAGGGAGCGCACGACGTGCGCGCGCCCTCTCCCTCCTCCACCGCTGCCGCCTCCTTCTTCTGCCGCTCCTGGTGCTGCTTGTGTGCTCGTTCGGTGCGGACCTGGTACCTCTTTTGTGAAGCGGTAGCTGAGGAGACTCCGGCGCTCGCCATGGCCGACGAAAAGCCCAAGGTGAGCTCGGCGCCGGCCTCCTCGCCTCGCCGCGCGGCCGGGGTCACGGCGCGGGCCGGGGTCCGGCCCGAGCCCGCCGCGGACTCCCCGCGCCTTCCCGGGCCCCCCACGGGGCGGCCGCGGCTCAGGCCCGGGCGCTCCGCGCCATTTTCCTCCCTCCCCTCTTCCTCCCGCCCGCGCCGGAGGAGGCCCCATCGCCCTCCCCCGCCCCCGGCCGCCTCGGAGTGCGCGCCGGGCGCGAGTTGGGCGGGCGAATCGCGGACGCCCGCGGGCCCACCGGCCGCGAGCGAGGCTTCTCGGGTCCGGCCGCCGGGGCGCGCGTGACGAGGGGCGTTAGGGCGCGCGGTGTCCCCACCTTCCGCGGACCCCGCGCCGGGCGTTGCCGCCTCCGTGGTGGAGGGGAGTTCCCTCCGCCCCGGGCTTCCCCACTCAGGGTTGGGGGCCGCGGGCACCTGGGGACCCCTGCCCCGGGCCTCCGTGGCGGGCTAAGGGCTCGGGCAGAATCAATGGGCTGCCGATGGGTGGGAAGCCGGATGCCCGTCAGGCCGTCGTGAGGGGCCGGGGCTTGGGGGTTTCCCGGGGAGTATTTCCCACTTTAATGGTCTCAGGATCCCCCGGGGGGGGGATTGGCAGGGGCTTTTCCCTGTGTGCCAAAGAAACTCTAACCTACCGAGACCATGTGGTTTTGGGAAGTTGGAGGCAGATGTACGAGCAGAGACTTTGTAGGGCTTAACTTTTTAACGCGGGTTTTGAGGCATCAGGAGCCTTTTCCCTAGAGCACTAGGGTACACACTTCTTCCTGGCACTCGGGACTTTCTTTGGTTTGTTTTGTTACATCCTCCTCCCCCTTCCTTTCTGAAGTGGTCTGGGGTCTACAAAATTCCTTCCGCACTTGATTTTGGTGAACTTCAGATTGGGTCGAAATCTACAGGGAAGACTTGGAATAAAACTGCATTTGACTCATGTCAACAAAGGGGAGGGGAGAATAAGCTTTTAACTAAAAATAAACAAAAATGAAACTACTCATAGAGGCGAACGTTAGTAGTGGTTCTGAGTTAATGCCGCTGCTCCGGAGAGAAAGTATATTCCTTAATTAGTTGGGTTTTTTTAAATGTAGTTTGAGATTTGTTATTAAACTGATTCTGGTAACTTTTTAACAAGAGATTTGTGGTGAGTTTTGAATTGCAAGCTGTAGATTTTTTTTTCTTGCATTCTGTACTTAAAGCACTTTGAAGGGAGAAATGATGCTTATTTTTAATCTTTTTAGGGGAAAGGTATATTTTGAGTGACATAAAATATGTCATTTGTAAAAACTCAGATTCAAGAAGGCACTGCAGTAAATTGAGTGGGACCCATCTTTAAAAATCGATTGTTGACACATGGTATTGGTTGTAGGCTGCTGTTTCTACGACAGCTATTTAATATTGTTACTTCAGGATTTCTCATCTTTCGGATTGATTTCAGCAGCTGAAAACAGCTGTATGTTCTTTTATCACACAAAATGAGAAACCTGTTGATTTCTGAAGCAACTTGGGCTGCTGCTGCTTTAAAAATTGTTTCTCACATCTTCCAAATTATTTCCAACTTTTACTTTTCTTTCAACAGGAAGGAGTCAAGACTGAGAACAACGATCATATTAATTTGAAGGTGGCGGGACAGGATGGTTCTGTGGTGCAGTTTAAGATTAAGAGGCATACACCACTTAGTAAACTAATGAAAGCCTATTGTGAACGACAGGTGAGGAACTGACATGTGTACTTCCACTGAATAAAACTGATTTAAAAAAAAAAAAAAACCCAAACCTTATTTTCTTGAAAATAGGAATTAGACTAACATAATATTATCTTTGATAGCATGAATATGCAGTTATATACTTGACATCAGTTTTATCATACACTTGGTTTGTTGATTCTTTGTGAAAACCCTTAGGATGGTTTGGTTAACATCATATATGATTCTAGTTCTATGCCAAAAATGCATCAAATTATTTTCACAACATGTAGTCTGTTTTCAAGGGGGTGTAATTTTACTTTTATAAGAAAATAAGAATGAATTTGGTAAAATTTCTTGTCAGGCTCCCTTTTTTGAAAAATCCACTTAAGTTTGTTTTGTGTCAAAACAGTTTATTTTGACTATTTTAACCATTTGGAAATAAAATTTAAGGTTAAGGATTCCTGTATGTAAAAGTGTAATATTTTCTTTTTACACTAGTGATAGAGGTCAAGAGACTTAACTCCTGAGCCAAGCATAAATGTACCTATATTATAAGGACATTTGAATTTTATTCAGAAAATAGTAAATAGACATCAAGAAGAGGAAGTAAAAGTGAATAGACTGGGAGGTAAACTCAAACTACACAAAGAAGCTTCCTTTGGCGATGTTGAGTCTGTAACAATACAAAGACAACTTTAAAGATGACTTTTGCAAATATAACAAAAACTCTGGTAGATTCATTAATCCTGCAGTAACCTGGCAGAAGTATTTTTCTTGTTTGACCCTGAATGTATAATACTATAAAAGTTTAGAAAATTGTTTTGTTAGACTAAAGCAACTTATCTACATTGCAAATTGCCCTCCTAAAAATAGTCTCAAAATAGAATAAGGTTAAGACCTCTAGAAGTTGGGAAATTTTAGTTTGAGTTGACTTCCTCCATGAGACCTAAGGGCTTTTAAAGAAACTTCTTTTTGAGTTTGAACTAAGAAAAGGTTGATGTGTGAAGATAAAAAAATTATAACCACAGTATTTTCTTAAGAGAATTATCTTGAGAATAGAATTATTTTATCTTTACATGTCAACTTTCTCATAGTTCCCTTACAAAAGATACGATCTTCTGTATACTCATTTAAATAATTTTGGTGAAATATTCTTAACAATTAGTGAATGTGTACTTATTAATTGTGCTAAAGAATTTTTGCGCTGGCATCGTCCCTATTTGAACGCTAGTGCCCCTTCAGGTTTCGGGAGAATTTTAAAAGGTAATCATTTTGTGGAACTTTTATGTAGCAAAATCTTATACAAATAGAAACTCATCCTTAGATTTGGTGGCTTAAAAAAAATTCTCTGTATATCTTGCATAGCTTTTCTCTAATTATTACAGAATTTCAGCTTTAAATGGTTGTGTTTTTCAACACTTCTGTGAAAACTTTCGAACTTAGAGTCAAGTTAAAAGAACTTTACATTGAATACCCATGAGCCTACTACCTAAGTTAACCATTAACAGTTTACTGTATATATCTATTGATACTCTTTATCCACCCTAAAATGGTCATATTTAAGCCTTCCCGTATTGTAGGGCCCCCAAAGGAGCTTTTTGTCTGATATTTAGCAGTTTCCTATATGCATTATACCATTTTGCCAGAAAAACCAAAACGTAGCCCATGCTTTGTAGTCCAGATTATCCTTACAGGAAATTGTCCTGTAAGATCTAGTTAGTGGATCAGTCAAGAATTTGGGAGGCTTCCTACTATGTTAAAATAAATTTACTGTATTACCCAGTGTAAATAAAGTTTTCCTTGAAGTTTTTCCATTATTAGGCATAAGGTTGGGATTATATTTGACTAAACTGGTTGAGGCCACTCTTAACTTGCAGTAGAGGGAGAACAACATTGGTAATCCATAGAAAACATAATTCCACTACATAGCTGTTGGAATGCAAATATGATTTGAAGATACTATCCAGGAAGAATGTGGACAGATATTTATTCCTATTTTCCTCTTAAATTGGTAATTATGTCAGAATTTTGAGTGAAACAAGTTTTCAAATGGTTTCTCTGATTCTGGGGAAGAGGGAGTTGAAGTGTCATCTAATTGGGCTGATTTCCCTGCTTTTTAAGTGTAGGTACAGACTATCAAAAGACTGAAATATTTACCCAATCTAATTTGCACGGCTAAAGTTTTTTTGGCAGGTGGGAATTCTTGACCAAAAATTTCCCATCAAGATTAATTGACTGCTCATATTTACTTTCTGATGAACTCATTTGGCATTGTATCTCTGGAGGAGTTCCAGTGAATGCCTAAGAGGCATCTCAAACTAAACATGTAAAAGAGGACCCTTAATTCTACTAGAAATCTTTCTCTGGTGTCCTGACTCAATAAATAGCACCATTCTACAGATAATTGTAAGGTCAAGACCTCAGGGGCCTTCTTGATGATACTTCATAACTCAAAGTCCATCAGCAAATTCTGTTCTCCATCTAAACCTGTGCTGTCCAGTACAATAGCCACAAGCCACAGGTGACTGTTCACCACTTGAAATGTGGCTAGTACAAATGAAGATGTGCTATAAAGTGTAAAAATGTCAGTCATCTGCTGAAATGATATTTTGAAGATGCTGAATTAGAACGTTTTTATTAAACTTACCTATTTTTTAACTTCTTAATGTGGCAACTAGAAAACTTAAAATTACATATGTGGCTCACATATTTCTATTGGATAGTGCTAAGCCCTCAACTATTTCATTCTATGCTTGCTCAGTTACTATCTCAGAGACTTCTCTGGTTCATTCTGAGTACCCTTGTTCCCCATCACTCAATCCTCTCACTCTTTTGTTCTTGTGTTTTTGATTTGTTTTTTGCATTGATTGTGGTCTGTATTTGCACTAAAATGTAAGTTCTATGGGCATAGGACCTTTTTGTTCACTATTTCTCTACAGCCTAGACAAATACCTGGCATATAGAATGTGTTCACATGCTTGTAAAACGATAGAGAACATTCAAACTGGCATCTCCAGAGGTTGGTTTCTAAATAAGTTTTTCATTCATGTGTAGAATTAGAGTTTGCCAGCTTTATATCAGCCACATATCCTTCAGCTGAGTGCTTACAATTCCATTTTAGTGTGGATTTGCCCTAACATTGTTTATTGGAGTATCAGGTGGTTTCAGAGAGCGCAGATTCTTTGGTTTAGTACACTTCATTGGTGTGAAGTGAAAAATGGGGACCCAGTGGGGCATAACTCCAAAGCTCAGGGATGAGATTTGTACAGAAGAGGAAACCAAATACTGGTTTAATGTAAATTCATTGTTTGAATTTACATGGTTTATGGAATCTTAAAGGCAAGTTTCCTGAATTTTGGACTTTTGATCTCTGGCAAAATAAAAGCTTTTATTGATAAGGAGAAGCATAAAAACAGGTGGCAATAAAGGAATATAATTTGCTTATGTTCTCCTGGCCCTGCCTTCCCCCCAGCATATAGAAAGTGCTTAGTATTTTGTTGAAGCAAGGAGTCTCCAATGGCGTATTTGCGAATATATAATACTTAGTGATTAATGACTTGATGTTGAATTATTGGTTGCTTTGTGTAATTGCAAATTTAATTTGAATGTCATGAGGAGTGAATTAAGGTTATGGATGTCACCTACCTGGTGAGGGATTGCTTGTACTCCTCAAGACAAGGGCTAATCTGAAAGTGGTATGTGTTAAAGACTAGAGTTTTAAAGGAAAGCAATATGATCTTCATGTGGCAAGTGGTTTTAAAGGGCAATTCAGTGAATCCTTGTTAAGGGAATACAGGTGTTAAACTTTATACTTTGTGTTAGTATCTTTAGTCCTAGGAACTCAGTTTAATTTTCTCTTAAATATCAGTTGAAACAGGGAGTTTGTAACAATAATTATAGTTTGTAATTTGAGCATGATACAAGAGTGACTTTGTAAGATGCTTCCCAGAAAGCTATTTTTCAAGTTAATGTACTTACAGCATACTTCCAAAGTACTTTATTTTCCTATCTTGTTCTCACATGGCTGCAGTTACTAACAGCTTTGCTGTTTAGCTCCTTTCCCCTTCTCCCTATTCCTCTTCTCCCCATTCCTGTGTCAGGTAGGTAATGCTAGATAAATAAAACATTGGGAGTCCCCTTGGCAGAAGGGCATGCCATTTATCTCTTAAAATACATATAAAATCTTCTTGAAACTAAACTCTAGTAATTTTTATTTTTAATTTTTTTAACAGAGGTACTGGGGATTGAACCCAGGACCTCATGCATGCTAAGCATGCAGTCTACCACTGAGCTATACCCACCCCCATAGTAATAGAACTTTTTAATTTCCTTTTTGTAATAAAGCTCCCCAACTTAGTAGCTTTATGTTTATTAAATAAAAAACAGAAGATGAAGCATGGTTAGATGAATATTGCTTTTTATCCATTTTATTCCTTTAGTATGTAGCACTTAAACCATGTGCAAGAGATACAGTATATAACTAAGTCTAGATTCCTATCCCTCCTAGAGCTAATTTTCTAATAAAAGGTTGACAAATAATAATTGCACATTTTGGTAAGTACTAAGAAGAAAATTAAAAAGCAAGTGCTTCTTTTGAGCTATTCCAGGAATTTCATGGATGTAGATTGTGGTCTCATGGATGGTCTTAGGAACCAGTTATTGCCTTGTGTTCTGGTGGAAATGTCCTGACTGTCAAAGTATAAGAACTTGTGAAATAAGTCTGTGCTGCGCCTGCCATTGTGCTGGGTTAGGACTTAGGTTGCTTTTACAGAGTGGTAGAAATGTTTGGTTAGACATGAAGATAAGGTAGCTTTTAGGCAAAGTTTTATTTTAATCTTTACACTTTTTTAGGTGACTTCAGTTTTCATTAGTGTTAAGGTTTTTTTCCTTTTGGATCATTCTTTAACACGCGTTGAGGAATGTTGCTGTGTGCCTGTGTTACTTTAAATTTCCTTTCAGTATCTTTCTCACTCATTTAAATGCACTCTTTGACTCAAGGTATGATCTACTCAAGCCTGCAGAAGCTATGGTCTCAAAAGAAATTACAGCTTTTTTAAAAGAACTTTTTTAAGAAAAATATTTTTCCAAAGAAATTTACACATTGAGTTTAAAGAAACTGATAATCACTCCAAATTATTTAACCAACATAGAAATGGTAACATATCTCTCTTTTAATACAGTCATGGCCAAATAATACGCATATAGTTTTAGTTCTTACTGTTTCTATGCATTCTTACTGCTTTTAAACTCTTTGTCCAGGGTTTGTCAATGAGGCAGATCAGATTCCGATTTGATGGGCAGCCAATCAATGAAACAGACACACCTGCACAGGTAAAAATTTCTTTGGGCTTATTGGAAAATTTGATGTTTTTGTAATTTTCTCAAGAGCTTTATTTATGAACTTCTAGACATTGGAATATAGTTCTTTACCATAGTTCATAGGTGTGTAAAATATGGCCAAAAGGGAACAGAAAGAAAAAAAAAAGGAATAGATTCTGGAACTGCCAATGGTTTTTAGATATCTGGTTATCACTTTAAATAAAGTTAGTAAGTCATTTAGTTACTTTAACCCATATTTTTTCCCTCTTGCCAGCATCATTTGGAAAAAATAATTCAAATTTCTGTCTGTTTCTTCAGAAGGTTGTTTTCCTTTTGTTTTCGTTGCTACAGCTCTTACTTATGCTCAGGGTTCCCCACAAGTGGTTGGTTGATGGTTGATCCTAACCATTTTAGCTCCTTATGCTGAATTACCTTTTACCTGTACTTCTGAACTGAAGGGAACTAGTGGCTCTAACTACAGGTCTCTTGATAGTTTATGTTTAACAGTGAGGGCTTTCCAAACCCCAACTACAAAAGATTGTCTGATTCCTTAATCTCTTGACATTTCACTTCAGTTGTTCTTTCACTTTGTAAGGAATCGCCTGGGCTGTCTTCTATAGCAGAATTTTTTTGTCTTTGTTTTTCTTACCTTCTCAAATTCTACTGAAGACTTCCACTTTTGGAAAAAAAATACTTTGATAGAAATTTAAGTTGGAGCCCTTGGACCTTTAAATTTGTTTTATTCCCCCCATAAAAACTGAAAAGCGATAAATATGGTATGAATAAAGCAGCACATTCAGATTGTGGTTTTGTTGATAATCTTCAAAAATTAGAAATGTCTATGAGTTGTACTTAAGGGAAGACTGTTTTGAAGAAATTTCCATTGGCGAGTTTCAAAGAAGCAATTACAGTGTGTAGCCAGCCACAAGGGGGAGCTGAAGTCTCTTGATGAATGAGAGAAAAAGTTCTCTCGTATTCTTTGAAGGCATTTAAAGTTTCACTATAAAATTTAACCTTTCAGTAGTTTCATTTCAGTGGATAGGCTGAAGATCAGTTTTGATAGTTTTAAAAGAATAAAAGGAACACATTATGCTAAACTCCAATGATAATGTATTTTCTGTCTTTTGAAGCCCTCACCCACCACAAAAAAAAAGTTCTGGAACTTGTCTTTTATGCAGTTGCAAATATTAAATTGTGAAGGATTTGTTCAGAACTGCATTATAAAATCTTCAAATTGAATTTGAAATTGAACTCATTTTAGCATTTGAAATTGCATTCATTTTAGAGTGAAATTAATTCATTTTAGAATTGTTCTCCCAGTATTTATTAAATAGAGGAATTGTGATAATTTAGAACATCTTAGCAGTCAGTTTTAATAGCAATATAATTATCATGTACCCATCATTCTGTTAGGTACTTTACTTTCTTTGACTCTTAATTCTCATCATTGAATGCTGTCCCATTTTACAAAAGAGAGAATTGAGACTTAGGGCTAAAACATTAAGATAGTAATGACTACTTTTAGTATATTTGAACTTCATTAGAAACAATTCCCTTTTTTGTCTTTGGTGCCCAAGGTGGTGGTTTTATCTTCAAAAATAACCAGCTTTTAGGAAGAATTTTTCATGGGTGATTATCAGCCTAATAAATTGTTACAAAGTTTATTTACTATGCCATATGTACCAAGATCTATCTATCGTCGACATTGTTTTGTGTATAATGTCTAGGTAGTGAACCTTGTAAACTGAATAGCGTTTTAAATTTTAATTTTTTTAACGTCTCTTTTTGTCCATATCTCTTTCCCTACTGCATAGTGGTAACCACTGTTTTGTGCATAGACAAGGATATTTTCATGTTATACACATACATGGAAACTTAAAATACACAAATGGAATCATACTATAAGCTGTTGCTGCCTAGTTTTAAAATTTTTTTAGCCTGACACAGTAAGGGGTATTTCCATTTCTGCACATGTAAATCTACTTGTTCTTTAATAACAGCTACAAGATGTTTTATGTATGAATGTAACATTTCTTTGGGTTTCTATTGATATTTAGGTTATTTTCAGTCTTTTGCTCATCTATACAACATTGCAGTGAGATCCTTTATACACATTACTCTTATTTTCAGTAATTAAAGGTGAAATGATTTAACTCATGGACATACTCAGCTTTTTAACTCAAAAACTTAGTTTTCTATAGTCTTCATAAAAAAGAAGACCACGTGAAAAATTATTTAAATCTAAGCTTGATTCTACTTTAAGCTATGGGACATCTAAATAATGAACACTGGAATTGGGTGAAACTTGTGCAATTTTTCAGGATATTTAAGTCAGATAGTTATAAATTTTAAGAGCTGAATAACCAATGGCCGATTTGTTTTTTCCCGTTTATGCTAGTTGGAAATGGAGGATGAAGATACAATTGATGTGTTCCAGCAGCAGACAGGAGGTGTCTACTAAAAAGGGAACCTACTACTTTACTCCAGAATTCTGTTGCTCCAGACCAAGAAGACATTCTCAATTAGAAGACGGCAATTTGGTTCCACCACATCCTGACTACTACAGTATAGTTTTCTCTATTCTTTCATTTTCCCTTTCCCCATTCCTTTATTGTACATAAAGTAACTGGTGTATGTGCACAAGCATATTGCATTTTTTTTTAAACTAAATGGCCAATGGTATGTTTTGATCGACATCAAATGGAGATGGGATGGGGAAAAATACTGGTTCTGTGAAAATACCCTCTTTCTCCATTAGTGGCATGCTCATTCAGCTCTTATCTTTATATTCCAGTAAGTTATTTTGCGCTCACTGTTTAACAAAAAAAGAACAACATAAAAATCCTTGCATACCTTGTTGGATTGGAGAATTTTAATGTTTTTCATTTATCATTGTAAAACCAAGGACAATTTTATAACTTTTTTGTACGTAGCTGTTACATGTAGGGCAATCTGTCTTTAAGTAGGGATAAATTACTCTAAAAGAAATGAATCCTAGATAGTTTTCCCTTCAAGTCAAGTGTCTTGTTGTTTAAATAAACTTCTTGTTTAAAATGAGCTGTTTTCTTTATTCTGAGGAATATTAAATAGAAAGTTGAAGCTTAGGAAAAAATATGACCTGAATAGACACCTGCTAGAAGAAAGAAAGAAAGTTATTTTGCATTTCTGACAGACTAATGCAAAACAGAGAATAACAAAGTTATATAAATGACTAGCAACGAATGTTTCAGCTTCCTCTCTGTTCAAAAAGTTTAGGCAGTTCCAAATATGCAACTTCACTAGCAAAAAAATTGGTTCATCATGTTGTGGATTTACTCGTGTGTGTGTGTGTGTGTTTCTTTTGTAACCACTACTTGAGGCAAAGTGGGTTAGTAATACAGCTAGGAAAAAAATTATTTTGCTAATTTTACTGATAAATCACTTCATCATTCTAAACCACATTTTGTCTCATGGTAAATCTTCCCTAACCTAAAAATAGAGATTTTATTCCTTATTTGAGGATGTTGAGGGACAGAAAATATTTACCTACATATATCCATTTTTACAGCCTTAAATATATAGGGCACTGCTGTTTTTAAATTCAAGTGTATGGGGAAAGATAACAGCCACAGTACGAATAAACAAGATATTAGAGCTGGAAAGATATGTAAAGATCATCTAATTTTAATCCGTTTTAAAGATGAGGCTGAGGTCCAGAGGGTTATTTATCACACATGGTTCTAAAAGTGGGACTAGAAATAAGGATTTCTAATGCTTATTAATTGAACTTTTTCACTATCAGTTAACAAGAAACTGAATTCCCATTCTTACCAATGTGGCCTTTTTGGATCCAGTCCTTATGAAATATCGTATCTTGTCATTTACTTAATTCACTCTACCTCTGTTGCAATATGGTCTTTTTTAGATTCCCCATTTCTATAGTGAATGAGCGTCCCCAGAGACAGAAATTCCATAGGTTTTTGGCTGTATATATATTACTCTGAAATCAACTGAAGTTTTATTTTCATATATATATATATATATAGTGCTACCAACCTAAGCCTGTCCCCAAGAATTCTTAGAAGAGATCATGTAAGTGCACTTTCTTGTTGCTGTAGATAACTATTAAATAGTGAAATTTTATTGTCCTAAAAACTTAAATTAGGATTGAAATTCAAGCCAGAGAACTTTATTATCGAAGGGAGTCTTAAATTGAGTTATTTAATGGGAGGAATTTACTAACTAATGTCATGTCTGAGTTTTTGCCATGTTAGGGGAAGGTAAACTTTAAAATAAATTATTTCATACTAGGGAAATTTTCTGTAGAATTTTTAAAAACTATAGGGAAATGTGTGGAAAAGGCACTGTTTCATAATATAGTATGTTGTAGCTTGCTGATATTTGGGTCAGTGTGTAACTAATTAAGATGCTCCCTATTTTCTTTTTAAATGAACTTTTCTTGGTTGTTGCCCTCACCCTATTTCACAAATTGCCAACCAAAAAACCATACTCTATGGGAAAACTTATGGAGCACTTAAAAAAAAAAAACTTTGAAAATAAGTGAATTATTGAAAATGCTGAAAGTAATTTTAGCATTTTAATTTTTTTGACTTGGGAAGGGAGGTTCAAATGATGGGAGTTATACTGCTGTTTTGGTTGAGTGTTAGAACAATTTGGCTGAACCCTTTCTGGCTGTGCTTGCTTACCTCACATGTTTACATCCTAAAAGTAGCAAATAGTATCTAAGTGAAACACTGTCTGTATAGGGAGATAATGTTTATTCTCAAGCATCCCTCATGTTCATACAAGCTGCTAGAGGCCAAAACAAGACATTAGCAATGTTTTAGAAACAAGACTGTCAAGTTATTTGGCTCATTATTTTTCTTGTTTATATTTTCATGGAAGTTACTTTAATTGGATGATCAGATTATGTTCTATCTAAAGAGGATGAAGTTGAATGGAACAGGAAGGAGTAAACATACTTGGAGGGGAAATTGGAGTCTTGAGTCAAAGTCTAATTATTTGGGAGACTGACAGCAGGAGGTCAGTAAGATAGTGGAATCCCAGGATTTGAGGGAGGGCTGTTGGAAAGTTTTTCCAAGGTCTTTGTGGGGCTCTAGGGTATTGGAGAGGGCCAGCTGTGCCGCTGAGGGTTATTTTTGAGTTAGGATGATGCTACTTTTAAACATGACTAACAGTGATTCTGGATCATGGTTTTGCGTTAGAATCCCCTGACGAGCTTTTAAAAAATACCAGCGCCTGGGCCCTACCCCCAGAAATGCATTTTCAAAGCAATATGGTATTGAGAAGCAATTCTGCAAGACATTCTCACAACTCTTAAGAGTTAATCACTTTATGCTGAAGATTAAATGAGATGATGGGTGTTTTAGTTGCCTAGCACAGTGCCTCCCACATACTGAGCTTTTTAAATAAAAATTATTTTCAGTGTGAAGTACGGCCTCTGCCATAGGATGCTGAGGCTTCAACTGAATACTGTAATCTCTACCAGTTGGCCTGCACTTTCTATTCATTTAAAAAATGGAATACAGTCTTTGTCTCTTTAGGTTTTAAAATAAAGGCTTAATACTAAATTGTGCCCTAATGAGTCTTTAAGGAAAAACAATCCTCAGCATTTTAATGATTATTTAATACTTTGAAGAACCAAAGGACCCATCCACAAGATCCTTCAGCATTTTGATTAGGTGATTTGAGGGTTAGTCCTTGGATGTAAGAAATAAATGTGTTTTATAATGAGACTTTAGTCTGTGTAGTGGTTAACTAATGAAAAGAGTTCCTCATAGTGGAACATAACTAGCAAGGAGTCTATAAACAGGTTAGGAATTTAATCTATTACTTGGAATGTAGAGTGTTATTTCCCTGTAAGCAGTGACATGTGACTGTATGGGATCATTTTACAATTTCCTATACCCTTAGAGCCATTGTAAAACAGTTCAAAGTTCAAGAATTTTCATGTAATATTTTCTTTGCAGTTGATATTTTTAAGGCATATCATGTGACTAACTGCAATAGGTTATAGACTTCGGAATATTAAGAATTTTCCCACCCTTTGGGCATACCCTTTTAAGTTATTTTATGTTTATAATTTTAGCAGTTTTTGCAAAAGAGGCTAAATTCATCTTAGGAGAACAGGACAGATGGGTTAGATTTTTTTGTTCTTTGGTGTTTTAGTTTTGTTTTGTTTTTTGCTTTATTCAATAGAGAAATAGTATCATGAACCTGGGGAAAGAAGACTAACCACGTAATCTCTCTCAGCATTAAGCCTGAGAGGAGGAGGAGGAAATAATGGGAAGACAGGAATCATGCTTTCCCTCTCCAGTTCAGAGTGATGAGAAGGGCATGTCAGACCTTAGAGTTGTATGTACCATTTTGTTTACCTTAACTTTGAATAAAGAGAAGGCAGGAATATGACAAAGCCATTTGCCATATTTGAGACGTCTGGGTTGCTTCATTTGATTTGTTCAATGGCAAATGAGTTTTAAGAGAAAATAAACTCCTTGGGCTGTCTCTGGCTCTCTCAGTGGCATTGATCTTTTTTTTCCCCCCTGGTGAGGAAACAGCTAAGAAAAGAATGGACAGATGCATACTAAATTTGGCTTTAGGAGTGATGGATACAGAATGTATGTGTGAGTGATGTACTTAAGGGGCACCCTGCAATACTGGGATTGAGAAGAGAGGCTTATTAGAAATACTTATTGTTGGGCCATTCGTTAATTGTTACTTAACCAAGTTCAAAAGCACATGGCCAGTATTTTTTTTCCCAGTAGTTTCTTTTGATAATAAGGAATAGAAAATATTAAGAGCATATATTAAACTATGGTTTGAACATAAGCAATAACTATTCATGTAGGTCAAAAATAGTCAAATATCTGCAGTTTCACATGGTCCAACCTAATATGTGTGTATTGGTTCACAGTGAAAGACACTATTCTAAGATTATTTCAAACCTGATCGTAGAATCTAGGTAGGATAAGTCCCAGTAATGAGGCCATGTGGAATGCCGATTTCCTCTGGCATTTTGGAATAAATAGGGGCAAGTTGAAATTATGGGGGATTCAGAACACTGCATATTAGTGGGAAAGCTGGTAACACTTAAGGCAAAAACATGTTTGAGAACCAAGAGATGCTATGTTAGTGCATATTTGTGCATTTGGTTACAATTTAGGTATTACCTTAGGCACAAGTGGTGAAGAACAACTTGTAGATTGTTCTATTTTGAGTAAGTTGTGCATTACATTCTCGAATAAAACTGTCCACACACCCAGCAACAAACGTAAAAACCAACAGGATTCCTGTCTATGTTAAAGGAAAATTTATTACGGCTTTAAACATTTTCTGACATCTCTTATATAGTAGATTTAAGATTTTTTGCCACCTGCTGCAGAATAATATATTGTGTTCTGAGGAAATTATGAAAATGTTGGGTTTACACCGCTTTTGGGAAAGCTGATTACTAGGCTTTCTGTATTGACTTAACAAATGGGAGAATAGTACTTTGAGTATGATAAGGAAGTGGCAGCATGGGACTAAGGGAAATTGAAGAGCACTTGCTGCTTAAAGAGTTCAAAATGTAGGCAACTGCTCATTCGCCTCCCCGTAACTATATTTATGAGGCAGGTGAAAATGGGCCTGCATATATAGGGCAGTGGTTTTCAAATTGCATCTTACAGAACTCTGAGGTTGTGCAAAAAGAGGGGGACACAGTGGAGAGTGACAAAGGACAAGGGGAAGCAGAGAGGGCCAGGATTTGCGATACTCTGCCCAGGTTCAGTCACAGCTGCTCTGTTGTTAATCTATTCTATGTATTTGGATTCTGCTTCATGTAAGTTTGAAAAACACTGCTGTAGGTCATAAAATAGCTGTTAGACCATTCCTTGTCATAAGATTTCATCTGTCTTCTATTCAGATTTATTGGTTAACCTGAGAATCTGAAACAAATTTTGTATTAATACCCTAGATGTTATTTTAAAACTCATAATGGTGGGCCTTCATGATTTTATAAGCAGATGTTCACATTGTCCCATCCTTTTACACCTTTTGACCCTGATCTGTGTTGACCTTTTTGGACAAAATGTAATTTTATTAATGTTCCAATTTCAACTGAGTTGGTCAAATGGAGCAAAGGTTGTAACAGAGCTACATATATCTGTTTTACCCCAACTCTCCATCTTGCAGCAGAAAGTGGAGTACAGTGATTATAGGCAAAACTAGGTAGGAGGACTAGTTATTCTGGAAATTTCAGGCAATTTTACTTTAAAATACAGTGAATGTTCCCAACAGGCCTGCCTGAGATGGCCTTAATCAGGTGTCTGTTTTATATAAATTTACTCTTCATAATTCAGACTAGATTAAAAGGGGTTCCTGATTGCTTACCTTTGAAGCCAAGGTTCTCAGCCCAAGATGTATGTTGAGCATTACCTGTTTAACTTATTACAGATATCCATGATTGACTGGACCCTACACCTGGAAATTCCAATTCAGTAGATCTCTGGGGCCTTGCATTCATTTATATTCTTTAAAAGCTCATTGGTTATTCTGATGTGCAGCCAGGTTGAGGTACCTCTAATAGAAAGCTTTCATTTACAGAGTACAGTATTCTTAACAGTTACCTTGTTCCAACCCTCACAGAATAGGTGCTGTTAACCCCATTTTACAGATGAAGAAATTGGGCTCAAGGGTATAAATGACCTAGAAGTGTCTTAAATCGGAAGAGGGCAGAACCTCTTTTGGTTTCCACTCCAATGCTGTATTACTACACAAATCTGTTTACTCCTGGAATACAGGGAATGGAGGAAATAAGGCAAGTCAATACAAACTCAAAAGTTTAGGCCAAAATGGCCTCTAAGTCAAGTCCAAACCCCTCATTTAACTTACAGAAAACAATTTCAGATTGTTAAAACGTTGTGATTACTTTCCAAGTAAGTCATAATAAAAATGGCGATTCCTTTGATGACTTGTTATGTCAAGACATGCGCTTTACATCCATTACCTCATTCAGTCTTCACAACTCTATGGAGTCTAGACACTAGTCTGTCCTAATTTTACAGATTAGGAAACTAGTGCTCAGAAAAGGCAAGAGTCAACCCTGAATTTCTCCTTTGAGATCCTGAGCTGGCAACCATCATACTCCACTACTTCCTAGTTAATAATTGTATGATGTTTGAGGAGGGGATGCATGCGCACAATTTTTTTTTAAGTTTTTGGAAATTAAGGCTCAATATTTATGAAAGGGAAGATTTGAATCCAAATAAGTGGTGAGATTCATGCTTTTGTGGTAAGCACATAAAGACATGGCTCATGGCTTCCAGAAGTGAGGAACTTGTCTCTGACGTTTGTGTAAAAGCCCAGGAGAGTGGTTAACCAACTCAAACTTCAGCTGGAAAGGAGGAGACCAGACAAAGAGGAATGTAGTTCACTTGTTACGGAAATACTGAGAGAGAGATCTGCCTTGAGGGAACAGCATGACTTGGGAAGGACTCCCTTCTTGTTTGCCCAAGACTTTCCTATTGCGATCTTGTAAACAGTCATTCCTGAGCCCTCCAAGTGTGTCTGCATTTGTTGCAGGGATAGATTTACCCAGACAGATGGAAGAGTCATGACTTAAGGGTTATAAACAGCTGCAGAGGCCTGGGCTGCCCGGATAGTCTTGGTAGCAAGGGATGTGGCCATTCCCCCCAGCTGGGCATTAACTAGCCTTAGAACAGGCCCTCAAATCGGAACGACTGCAATTTTCGTCTAGTGAGTGCACCACCCATTACAGCTAAATAGTAACAATTAAAATGTAAAGAATTTACAGTCGTTTTAGAAGGGATCATCTCGGCGTGCTTTCTGTTGCTGACTCATAGTGCTGCTGCTTTGGTATTGTCAGATTTCCAAACAGGACACATAGTAGGTATTCAGTAAATGTCAATTTACAGCAGTAATTGTAATCCCTTAATGAGCATGCCTTTGCTATCCCACTACGAGTAAAGGCAAGTATGTGAATGGTAAAGATAAATCCGGCCTCGGCTAACTCGCCCAGAGCTTTTCCCTCTATCGGGTAAGTTTTATAAGTGACAGCGAGCAAAACTTGTATCGGGCGCCGGGCAGGTTTGCCCTTTGTCCAATCATCTCTGAGACTTGGGGGTGGGGGACGGGGAACGTCCCTAGACCTTCCCAGACCAGGAAGGGGGCGGGTTTAGGCTGAGCAGGGGACGCCTCAGCCCGTCCTGACGCTGCATGATGCTTGGCACTCCAGGGAGCCAATTGGAGCGAAGAGAACCCTTTGAATCAGCCAATGCTGGCGGGGCGGGGGCGGGGTTTGTGAGCTCTATAAAGACGGGGGCCGGGAAGGTAGCAGGCAGCAGAAGCTCCTGCAGCAGTGGCCGGCGTTGGGGTGGGAAGCTGCTCTCCACCCCTCCGACCAGACCCTTTCAGCGCTCTGCTCCCGCGCCAGCCTACCTCCCTCCTCGGCGCCATGACCACCACCACCACCTTCAAGGGCGTCGACCCTAACAGCAGGAATAGCTCCCGGTGAGGCGGCGGGGCTCAGGGGAGAGAGGGCCACTGCTCAAGGGGGCCGGGTGGGTCAGGCGGCCGGTCGTTGGCCGTAACGTGCCCGGGGCGCTGCGCTCGCGCCCGGCTGGGCGGCGGGTCTCAGCCACCGGCACCGCCTTTGTGCCGCGGGCAAGCTTGGCGGTCCGGCCCCGCCCAATTGCTGCTCCTCTCCCATTCATTCCTACCCCGGAGCGAGGGGCAGGAGAGGGCCGGGGCCACTAGAGGTTGCAGCGCGGCGGATTTTCGTTAGTCGTTGCGTGCCGAGAAGGATTCACTTTCTCCCCTTGGCGGCATTGCGGGCCGGGCGGCAGGGCAGTGGGCTTGGGCCTCAGGTGCCCGGGCAGCCCTCGGGGCTCCTCGATCAGGCCCCATTGTCCCACCCCCGGCCACGCGCTCATGCCTCTGGCCCGAGGCAGGTGGCGGCCCCGCGCCCGGCGTGGCAGTCAGATCCTGCAGCCGCAGCAATCAGGTCCGGCTTGCTGCTCTAACCCGCTTGGGCCCTCCCAGCAGGTGGTATTAGTACTCGGGCGGGGCTGGTCATCGCGACCCCCACCCCCCGTTCAGGACCCAGTCGTCAGCCCTCTGCGAAGTGCCTCCCCTCTGCTAACAAAGGAAAGACCCCTGCTCCTTCCCCTCCCGCGCCCACCTCCGGACGGGAGGGGGAGCGAGTCGGTCCAACTGGGTTTTTCTGCGCTCAAACCTTAGGACCTCGGTCTTTGAATCCCACCTTTTCGCTCCCGGCTTTGACGTTTGCCAAATGAGTTCAGCCCTAGCCCCGGTTCCCTTGCGGGAGGAGGTTTCCTTTTCTTGGGCGGGGCCGGAGACATCCATTGTCTCTTCCGTACTATCTCCACCTGCGTAGCCGGGGCCTTTCTGACCACTCATGCCACTGCGTTTGGGGAAGGGGGCACTGGGCACAGTGTTTGGACTGGGACCCTTTTCCAAGCACTTGCCTAACTTGGTAGAAGGGCTTGGATTCCTTGGAAGACGTCCACATTGTCTCGGCTGATAGCATGCACGCTGTTCCTTAAGGTGGGATAAGGCGTCTCTGGGATCCTGCTCAAGGCGTTGAGGAAGCTTAGATTTTTCTGGGTATCTCTTCTTCATTGATCACGACCAGCAGTCATGTGTGGCCAGCCTTGAGGTCTTGGGCAAGTGGCACAAAGGGAGCCATTTTGTGGGGCTAGGAAGACAGCCGTGAAATAGCAGTGTCTCACAGGGGTTGGAGACCTTGGGGACAAAAAGCAGGCCTTAGCAGAGTCTTAAAAGGGGGTGTTGGAAATGACATTCCTTTTCAACCCATTCCTTTCCCTTTCACAATGTAGAAAAGAATAGGAAAGATTAAAAAAACTAAATTAGTGGGTTACTGGGAGGAAGGGGAACTTAAGTAGGGTAGACCTACAGAAATACTGGTCACTCCCTCTTCTGTTGTCATCCTTGCAATGAGATCATTTTTTCTTCAGAGGACACTGGAACAAATTGAACCTTGGTTTTTCATTTTGTGCCATGAGGTCAACTTTATGCTGGTCAGACTGCAATGATTGAAATATGAAATTCTACACATTATAGTAAAAAATCTGAGGTTTTATCCTTTGGGGTTGAGTGCAGTTTAGTGCTTCATAAAGAATTTAACCATGTCAAATGAATCCTCACTAGGTTTTCTGATATGTATCTTTGAAATGTGAGCCATGAATGGTTTTTGGTTCTGCAAAATAAATGTTTTCATTCACCTTTTGTCATCAATTTCCTTCCAATATTGTGATCTCAAGACTGTAGCATTGTCTTTTTATTTACTTCCTACCTTTCCTTCTTGTATAGTCTCACTTAATTCTCCTAAACTTCTCCAGTAACATTTTCCTGTCTCCATAAACACATTGTAAATTTACTGTGGTAGGGAATGATCTGCAGAGGTTATACGGGAACTGTGGGATTTAAAGAGAGAAGAAAGAAAAAGAGTGATTTTCTGAAAATTGCTATCCGCAGTGCATGGACGCATTTTCGTTGAGTCTCAAGATACGTAATCCTGATTACGTTGTTGAATGTATCATTCAGAAAGAATAGCAGGATCTTAAAAAATAAAATTGAAATAATTTCTGCCTTATGAGCCAGATCCTTTGTTTGGGGATGTCTCGCCGTTACACGATGGGCTCTACAACACTGACGTCATCGGAGTAGGTAGTACCTGCTATGGCAAGAGGAACACAGACCTTTAAAAAGTTGGGCCGGTCAGAGCTTTCGCTTTCTTTTTAACCTGGCAGTTGGGTGCTAGTGTCTTTTCTTTTTTTAAGGCCAAAAAATATTTCCTGGCTCTTTAGGTTTTTGAAGGTTTTCAGCTGGCTAAAATAATTCATGAGAGTTTTAATTATGATAGTAAGGAAAAAAATTGATCTAATCTCTAGGGAGTGAAGGGGCTGACAGGGAAGCAAGTTAATGCTGATTGTTAACATTTCAAGTGTCTGGTGATTTGAGATACAAACAATAAAAACCTATTCGTTTCAAACTCTTAATATGAGAGAAAGCCTGTTCAAGAATGTATAACATAGCTTTATGATTTAAACAATTTAATTAGCAAACCCTAAAATTATCCTTATGAAAGATATGCCTGAACACATTTATCTTGATTCACATGATGAATTTAGTCTAAGTGGATAGTTCATATCTGAGACTTGACAAAAAAAAAAAAAGTGGGGTTTTAAATGTTTTACATGTTACAAAAAGCACAATGGGTCTATGGGTCTTCCCCCCTATAATAGGGAAAATAATGACTTTTTTAGGGTTTGTTTTTTTTTTAATGGAGGTACTGGGAATTGAACCCAGGACCTCGTGCATGCTAAGCAGGCGCCCTACCACTGCGCTATAATACCCACCCCACCCCACCCCGGTATTTTTATTTAATGTAAATTGAGTATTGAATTTTAATATGAACAGATAATGAATATTAGATTTAGAGGGGGGGGGGACACTAGAGGACTTACAGAAGAAATATATTCAGTCTAGAAAAACTAGAAAACAAAAAAAGGTAATCAAAGCACCAACTACATAGCATAGATTTGTAGTTTAAAGAGAAAAATGGGATTGAGTGTTTCCTCTATTGAAGCACTTTGAGCACTTATGTGCCTGCCAGGGACTGAGGATTAGGGTTTTGGCCCCATTTCTGTTACTCAGCTAATGTTGGGCAATTTATTTAGAGCTTCTCAGGGCCTGACTTTGTTCTCTTAAAAATGAGGCTGTTTTGTTGAACTAGATAGTGCAGAGCCCAGCGTACTACCACCTCTAGGGTCAAGCTCAGCTGGCATCTGATTTTCACATTTATAAATGGTTAACAAAAGCAAGAAGAATCCTTCATGACTTGCGAAAATGACATGTACAATCAAAGTTCAGTGTCCATAAATATAAAGTTTTATTGGAACGTAGCCACACATCGTTTTCATGTTGTCCATGGCTGCCTTTGTGCTATGGGATGGAGCTGAATTGTTGCAAAAGACCAAATGACCCACAAGCCAAAAATATTTACTATTTGACCCTTTACAGAAAGAGTTGGTGACTAAAAGGAAAGGATTTCTAACATCTTCTACTTGTCATTCTTCAGGATCTTGGAGCGCTCTACCACTTGGCTTCGTGGAGGAGGCTTAAGAAATGGGCTGGATTTGAAATGGTCACTGAGGAAGGGGTGGAGAGTGCTCTGGGCAGGAAGAAATCTGGGAGGTGGAGATAAGCCAGAACAGTTCATGGAGTAGTGAAGAAAGTGGCCTGACGAGATTGGTGAAGATGGGTTAGAACTGAAATGTGGTTGAGAGGCAGCTTTAGTCTGATTTCCTTCCGTTCTGCCTCGGCTTAACCAAGCCTTGTGCCTGCAAGTATGTGTGTCTGATGGTCTTCCTAGGATAACTTCTGAAAGTAGAAATGCTGGTTCATGTAAGATGCAAACTTAAACATTTGATATGTTTTATCAAAATGTCCTTTAGAACGTTTGTGCAAATTTATATTCTCACACTTTAATTCATGCTGGGAATGGGCTTTCTTTTCTTTTCTTTTTCTTTTTTTAATGAAGGTACTTGGAATTGCACCCAGGACCTTGTGCACGCTAGGCATGCACTCTGCCACTGAGCTGTACCCTTCCCCTCCCCACCATTTTTCATCTTTAACAGTCTAGTAAGCAAAAAAAAAAATCCTTTTGTTTTAAATGTCACTTATTTGCTAGTGAATTTGAATTTTTAACCTTTAGAGACTATCCATATTTTTTAATTGTCTGTGAATACCTTTTGTCCATTTTCTCTTGTGATTCTTCTAATTATTTTAAAAAGCATTTATATTATCTTTTATCAAGTATGTGTATTTTTGCCAAGTTTAATCTGTCCATTTTTCATGGTTTCTGGCTTTCATCTTGTGCTTAGAAGGAAAGCCCATTTCTTCAAGACTCGTACGTGTTTTCTTCTGGTATCTCTGTTTTTAGTCTTTAAATTGAAATGTTTGACCTAGCTGGAATTTATTTTGGTAAATGAAATGAGTTAGGGATATATATTTTGTTTGTTTAATCAAAATGGCTAGCCAGTTACCCCAGTTCAGTTCTCCATACTGAACTACATAAAATACTCAGTAGTTGTCTTTTCGAGAGAGAACTCTATCTTGACAGATTTCTGAGGAGAAAATGACAAAATCCCCATTGCAGTAGTTGGTAAGATTCTCAGTAAGTGATAAAACATATTTAAAAATGAGTAGATTTGAACAACTCGACCAACAGGCTTTATCTAGTAGACACTGGCAAATATACATTCTTTTCAAGCACATACAGAAGATTTACAAAATTGACTGCATATTAAGCCATAAAACACATCAAATTTCAAAGGAACAAGTATACAGACTTTGTCAGCTTTACAATTAAAAGCTGGAAATCAGTGAACTAGAAAGATCTTAAGTTTGGAAACTCACAAATGCACTTTTATTTTACTTTAGAGGAGTTTTTTAAATTTTGGGGGGGTAGGTAATTAGGTTTATTTATGATTTATTTTAATGGAGGTGCTGGGGATTGAACCTATGACCTTTGCATGCTAAGCATGCACTCCACCACTGAGCTATACCCTCCCCGACAAATGCACTTTTAAATAATTTATGGGTCAAAAAAATATTGGAAATCAGAAAATGTTTAGAATGGAACAATAGCAAAGGAAAAAAAAATCAGGGATGCCTCTAGAGCAGTACTTAGAAAAGTTGATACCTAAAGTATTTAATTTTCCCTTTCTTTTCTAATATAAGGAGCTGAGTTTACAAATGATGGCCATATTTATTTGGAAACTTAGATAAAAACGAACACATTCCCAGAAAAATGTTTCTTACTCAAAATGATTTAAGAAATAGAAAAACAGACCGCTTCCATTACCAGTAAAGGAACTGAATCTGTAGTGAGAAAATCTTTCCGTGAAGCCATCTCCATTTTCTGTGTTTTGAGCGGTGGCATGACAAATTAAATTTTTTCCAAGGAGGGGGCAAATTGGTCAGCCTGTGGCAAGAAGCTGTGGAAATGTGAGAGTGCTGTGTTTCCCTGTCAAACAAAAAAGCTATGGATGGTGTGTAAATATCATGGGTGGTATGGGGCCTGCCCTGGAGGCCTGGACAGTTTCACGTTAACTTTCTCCTTGTGGCTGGTCGCTCAGGTGATTAGTGAGAAGAGTGAGGTGCAAGTGTGCACACAGGGCTTGCTGGCAATGTCGAGACAAGGAGGGATGATCATCACCTCTCCTTGGGCTTCTAAATTGGTCAAATTAACTTTTATATGTATGGTCTTCCTTTTTTAAATTTTTTACTTTTTACTTTTTTTTTTTTTTTTTTTTTTTACAACCAGGGATATATTCCCTTTTTTGGTGGGGAGTAATTAGGTTATTTGTTTATTTATTTATATTTTTTTCAAACGGAGGTGCAGGGGATTGAACCGAGGAACTCCTGCATGCTAAGCATGTGCTCTACCACTGAGCTATACCCTTCCCCCATTCTTCTATTTTAAAGAATTTTGTTGAAAATAAAGATAGAACTGCTTTTTAAATAAATGACAAGGTGTGCTTCTAAACTTCTTTGTAAATGTGTCCAGTGGACAAGATCCATTAGGTTTTCGCAATTTCCTAAAAGGGGACGCCAGCCAGGCTGTTTCAGCTGCCTTGTGTGGTGCCCAGCCTCACTACAGGTGTAAGCAGCGTCTCATATCTTAACATCCAGTGTTGAATTTATACCGTGATAGAGGCAATTCCTTTTCCCCAGTAGCAGCTCTGTTTTGTCAGGGGGAAAGCAGAATGAGTGGGTGAGGGAAATGAAGTGAAAGGTGTCTGAAAACATTTATGCTGAGAAATGTTCTGGTGTGATCTGAAATTGATGTTTTGCCATCATTCTTAGGGTCTTGCGGCCTCCAGGTGGTGGATCCAATTTTTCGTTAGGTTTTGATGAGCCAACAGAACAACCTGTGAGGAGGAACAAAATGGCCTCCAGCATCTTTGGGACACCTGAGGAAAATCCCCCGTCGTGGGCCAAGTCGGCAGGTACCATTTTTATTTGTGGTCACTGGTCAAGGGACAGGCCCAGCAGAACCACCTGAGCTGGCTTTGTGCGGAGGAGCAAAATCTAGCTTAAGCATGAGATAAACAACTGCTGGAACTTGTCGCTGGCGGAGAGACTGGGAGTAAGAAGTGGGAAATACTGAGAGTCTGTGTGATGGCAGAGTAAGGACTGCCGTCAGATCGGGTTATTTCGTCCATGTGCTACGTAACTTACCTCCCTAACACAGTCTGCTCGTTTTGTAACATGAAACTAACACATTAAATAGTATTTTGCTTCAGTTCTTTCCATTGTGTTCCTTAAGAAGGTGCATTTTGACTCAGGTACAAAGTCCAGTGGTGGCAGGGAAGATTCTGAGTCATCTGGACCCCAGAGAAGGAACTCTTCTGAAGCAAACTCTGGAGACTTCTTAGATCTGAAGGTCAGTGGGCCAACAGCGGGGGCAAGACAGGCTTTGAGGTTAATACAGTTTTAGAAATTCAGTTCCACCCTATTGTACTAAGAGCTGCCACTGGAGTTTTACACAGAGGTCACCAGGAGAGGAACTGAGCATATTGGTGGTGGAAGACTGATAAAGAGTAGCTCACCGCTCTAGGTGAGTGGTCTGTTCACCTGTCTCTTCTACCGTTAGGTTTAGTCTCCATCCTTCAGTATTGATTTTTGAAACTGGACCATACGCATTTGCTACCAATCTCATACGTAGTAGCATTTCTGCGTTCAAGGACTGTTTTAGTTGTGGGCAGATGTTGCCCAGTCATTTTAAGCTGAGCTCCAGGGAGACGGCAGCATGGGTGTTACCATCAGTTGTCTGCAGGTGAGCCCAGCCCCTGAGCCCCCAGGTGTGTGTCTGGAAAGCCTGGTGGGAATCCTCCTGAGTAGGGACCTCAGAGAACCTGGAGGCATCAGCCAGCTGAGTGCGGGGGGGACCTGTAGGAGGGCTATGGACTTGACAGAGTCCCCTCAGCAGCTAGACTGGGAGAAAGGAAGCGGGGATGGAAGGATGGGTTTGCTGGTTTCCTGTTCTGATAAAAGATTCCCTGAAATACTGATACTAGGTCATCAGCGTAAATGTTAAGGTTTATTTGGTGTTTCAGGCATGTTACTGGCGTTGGGGCAGTTTGCCCAGCAGTATTTTTGTGTTGCATTGTCCCAGGTTGAATAAAGGTTGCTTATTGTAATGGCAGCCTGACCCTGAACTTGACCACGTGGAAACAAAATTTTGCAGTTGTGAAATAGTTCAGAGAAGCTATTGTCTCTTTGAAAACTATGATTATTTTATTTATGTGTTGCAAAATTGAAATCTGAAGTAAATTTTTAATTTTTTTTTTGTTGTTGTTTTCTAGGGAGAAGGTGACGTTCATGGTGAGTACTTCTGGAAAAGTATCACAATTTCTGGTTTTATAAATGGTTTTAGGATAGACTGAAATTTTAATTCAAATCGTGTCTTGGCAAAAGAGACTGAGGAGTGAAGCTGGCTTTGCCAGTTTCCTCTAGGTGGAGGGGAAAGAAAAATGAAGCTGGAAAGTTCGCAAGCATGTATGTCCACATTTGGTATCGGCCGGCAGTGAGAGCAATGCTAGAAATGTACTAGAAAAGGGAAAAACCCCAGAGAATTCTTTAAGAATATATGTATATCAATCAAGTTGGCATTTGTTACACTCAATGAGAGCTTTTTAGTAAAAGTCTCTGGCATTTCAAGCTCAGCCCACAGCATTTAATTTAAAAAGCATGTTTGATTATATATTGAGGTGCTCATCCAGCAAGACACTGGTAACCCTATGATCTCATAAATGATGATTTAACGGGCAGATGTAAATTTTCAGTTAGCACCCATATTATCAATTATATGTGGAAAGGAGCTAATCATTTTAAGTCTTTGAAGTACTTGTTGGCACGTCTTTAATGAGTAGCAGAGAATTACTGGTGCGTGTAATGAGAAGGTTACATGTGCTGGGCAGTAGCAATCAGGCTGAAGTTGACCCGGTGACATGCAGCCGCCACAGGGCCCTCTGGTCCAGGAGGATGAACAAAGCCGCTTCCTCGTGGCCTTTTTCTCCCATTACATTTTGTGAGGCAGTCTTCCAAGGAAACAGAAATATATAAGAACCACATTCCTCTTCTGCCCTCTCAGTGTTTTTTTGTTTTATTTTTTTAATTTAAAAAAAATTTTTTTTTGATGATTTTTAGGTTTTTATTTTGTTTGGGGGGGTAATTAGGTCTATTTAATTAAATTTTTTTTTAATGGAGGTACTGGGGATTGAACCCAGGACCTCATGCATGCTGAGCATGCGCTGTGCTTGAGCTACAACCTCCCCCTACTCAGTGTTTCTTGATGGACATGATGGGAGGGGAATCTTATGAACCCCTGTGAGCATGACCTGGGTTCTTCCTCAGTGGACAGGTTGCTTTCTCACTGGACTGAAGGGCTAGACTTGCTCCTGTCCACTTTTTAGATAGACTGTTCTGGAGGTTAAAAAAAAAAAAATCTAGGCTTTCTGATTCTGGGCTTTTTGTATTCTGAAATACTTCTACTGTCAGACCTTATTTAGCAAGAATCAGCTAATCTTTATTCACTAATTTTGGCCAATGGTTATAATTAGAAATTTGGGGAACCTAGAGAACTGTGTGAGAACTTAGGAAAAGATGTGTCATTTGTCCTAATAATAGTACCCCCAGTTCAGTGTGTTATAGATTCTTCAGGTGAAACAGCACATAGTTCTATAGTATGACAGGTCTTTTTTTGTAAATGATCAATCAGTTTTGCCACCTGATTATTCTGTGTTCCTGACTGTTACTACTTTTAGCTCATTTGTCATAAAACGACAAGGGGGACAATCATTCAGGGACATGTCTGATGAGTAAAGGTCAGCCCCAGTTCTGTTGCCAACTTGACTGCAAAGTTAAGCTACTCTGCTCAGGTTAAATAAAACAGATTTTTCTGGATATACTGCCTCCATCTTTTGGGGAGTTAACACAGGAATGGCTACAAGGAGGGCTTTTGAAATCTTTCAGAAAGAGGGAGAGAAGTTCCAGGAAGTTCAGGCCCAAGTCTTTCCCTGCCTTCAGGCAAGTTTGATGGTCTGCTGTGTCTTCTAGTGGTTCTAGTCTCCTGATCCTTAAGGTGCATCATTTTTTCTCTTCTGACATTGGTGTCTATTCAGTCACCTTATTGATGTGCCAAAGAAGAAAGACAAGTCAGGAGTATAAAAGATGTACGTTATGGTGGAAGTGTTTTTGTTTAAAACCCCATTTAAAAATTATTGGATTCAGTAGACAAAAGCCTTCTCTGTCAAGTCCTATAGAAGTTTCTAAACCCTTACTTATGTCATTATGTAGACTAACCAGATGAAGTAACTGGACCTCCACCTTCTCTGGCTGGAGTATTTCTGACTGGACAAACAAGCATCTAAACCAAGGCCTGCTGTTTAGTCTCCATGTGCCCTTTTTTCCTCCCCCTTTTCTTTTTTGGGATGTTACCTAGTTTTGAAAGACAGAACAGTTCCAATAATTATGAGGAACAAGCAGAAGATTAGTGGGAATTAGCTTATTTATCATTTTACAGAGATAAACTCCCATGGTAGAGCTGAAAGATAACTTTGTGTCCTTCAGAAGTACTCACTAGCTGCTCGGTGCGGACAGTGTGGAATCCAGTTAGATCCTGTGCAGTGGGGAGGCCGTGTTCTCGCAGCTGAAATCAAACAGCTTGAACGGATACGCTGGCTCAGGCTGAGTTCATGGTCTGTAGTCATCTTAGATTATTTTAAAATGTAGGTTTTTAGGGTTATTTAAGGGCACTTTGTCGGAGGACTTGGGTGCTTGATGTTGACACCTTTGACCCAGTTGCTAAGCTAAAGGGTAGCCCTTTCCCTCCAAGCTTTAGTTCATAACCCTGAGCGCCGTTGTCTTGGAAAGCTGCATGCTGGAGTTTTACATGTTGGATAGTATAGGACATTATATGCCTTATAAGTGCTATCAAATGTTCCCAAAATTCATCAAATGAAATCTTCAAAGCAGCAGTAGTCTATGTCTGAGATGTTGTATTTCTGATCTAAGGCCCCCCCCTTGGACTTCTTGGTTTTAGGTGGCTAAATCAAAACTCTGTACAGGTGGTTTTAGGAACATGTACTTTTAATGTTTTTGCCTTTGAGGAACTTAAAGTACATTTTTTCGAAGTTGGTACTTTTCATTGGTGTCTAGTATGAGACCACAGGAAGGTCTTAGTACATACCATAACCGGTATTTCTGTTCCACTACTTCCGGTCTTGGAACTTCTAAACTAGAGGAGGGAATAAATGTCTTTAACCCTGAAAGTAGTTTTTCTCCCAAGTCTCATAAATTAGTGTTTAATTTTCTACACTAGAAGTGCCTCTTTGTGTGTGATTATTCTAAGGCAGGTGTTAGATTACACAACTGAAGTTACTTTGATGCTTTAACATGGAAATGAGACCTGGTGTTTCTTTAACAAATTAAAAATAAGTCTTAACATGCCTCAAATTATCAAACTCTGTAGGAATTACCTTTCACAGAAAATCCAGTGCCTTTTCTTTTGCAGTCACTCTTGACTTTGAATCAGTAGAAACTACCCAGTTAAGAATACATGCTTGCTGGGAATTTCACAAGTCAGTGAATCAGCCAAGCGATAGCTAGGATATTGGATAATAATACACCAATTCTCAAGACTTTAATGTGGAAAGTGCCAGGTTAATATAATGGCACTGACCTGATTACAGAGATGTTACTACCACTCAGTAGGGGGACAGTAGATTCTTTAGTAATAAGTGAGTAGTAGTTTTCACGCATCAGTTTGGCAGAGGTCAAAGTAAGGTGGTTACCAGGTGGTAGATGTGGAAAGATGTAAGGGGAGCATATTTTGACATGGGTGGTGGGGTAGACCTTGGTACAACCACCCAGAAAGGTGGTGTGTAATGTCTGTTCAAATTGAAGATGACAGCCCTGTGTCCCTGTGGGCACACGTTCCAGAGTGTACGCATTACAGCTTGGGAAGGGTTGGATTGATTCTGTTTTTTGCTATCAGTAGAGGGTTAATCATAAATACTCTTCTCTAATATATACTATAAAGCAGTTAATTAAGCAAGCTGAATTATGACCATGTGTATAAATAGGAATTTTTTTTTAAAGTTGGTATCATTTATAGTAAAATACAAAAGCAGTGTTCTGTGTTATTTGCTGGAAAATATATACAAAACATACATCAAACAAATGGACTAGAGGAATGCACACAACTCGTATATATGTCTTCATGTATTGATGAACTGTAGAAAAGAAGCTACACAGCAAAGGCCTGGGGACAAATATGGGGAAACAGTAACAATGGTTAATCCTGGATAGGGGCCACATGGTTGGTGACTGTTGGTTTCTTCTTTGTAGCTCTAGGTATGGTTTGACCCATCTTCAAATAGACTCTTTGCATCTTCCCCGGGAATAGTTATTAGCCTTAGTAGCCTTCATTTCATTCTCTGTTTTCCTAGAAAACGTGGACACAGACTTGCAGGCCAGCCTGGGGCAGAGCGAGGAGAAGCCCGTGCCCGCCGCCCCTGTGCCCAGCCCGGTGGCGCCGGCCCCGGTGCCGTCCCGGAGAAACCCTCCTGGTGGCAAGTCTAGCCTCGTCCTGGGTTAGCTCCGCCTGCCCTGAACTCTGTCGTTCTGTTTGTTTTCTCCATGCTTGTGAACTGCACAACTTGAGCCTGACTGTACATCTTTTTGGATTTGTTTCATTAAAAAAGAAGCACTTTATGTACTGCTGTCTTTTTTTTTTTTTTTAATTTTATTTTTGTTTTGGAAGAACAGGTTCACAGTCTGTCCTGATTCCTCTGGGTCTGTAGGCCATGGCATGAGTGTTTTCTAGTAGTAGATTGGAGGGAAAATCTTTGTGACACTTAGTACCGTGTTTTTAAGAACAAATCATTTGGTTCTAAATGTGTTAAGAGGGTCTTTTGTACTGAGGTTTTTAAAACCCTTTTCTTGTCAGCTTTACTTGGGTTTACCAAGCCTGCACTGGACAGGCCAGTAGACAGTCCACAGGCGCTGTCCCTTCAGGCCCCCAAACAAAGTTGTTTTCATGCCGAACTTACTTGGCGTTGCCCTGACTTGTCAGTGCCCTTTGCTAAAAGCATCTTCTGTGCCATACGGAGTGATAGAGGCCTGCGCCTCATGCCTTGCTGCCTGCAAAGCAAAAAAAAAAAAAAACAAAATAAAAAAACCTTACCTTTCTGAACCTTAAGAAACCTTTAAGCCAGATACTAACCTGACTGGCTGAGCAAAGCCCGCTGCTCCCACGCAGAGGAAGGCTTCTATGTACACTCAAATTGATGGATTCCAGGTGGTGAAGCAAGGGCGGGGACCACACAGAAGTGGGTCTTCGTGGTGCACGGACCCCACGGGGGCAGTGCTCTTCTTAGATAACTTGAAGCTGTGTGCATGATGCTGGTGCTAGACCATGAAATGAAAGTCTCATCCTTAAAATGTGTGTTGTACTTTCACAATCCTGGATTGTTGCTTAAAGTAAACAATGTACAAATTTTGAAACACTGTGTCCTGTGTCATCTTTTTTTGAGATTGTTTCACTGTTCTACCTGTTCAGTTGCATTCTCCTTTGGTGCTGTCAATCCTGCCGCCCAGGGATTTGATGAGCCATTAAAATTAAAAGAGTAATAGTAAGGCCCAGAGGGAAGTGGGCTTGTCTTTAAAGAAAACAGGTTGAAAGGCAGAGCATGAGTTCAAAAGGCCAAAATAATTAACTGATACCTGGTAGTAAAATACAGGACTAACATGTATAACTGGTATCCAAAATAATTATTAGCTAATACACTAGACTCATCTACTACCTACCATCTGTGCTCGGTGATAACATTCAAAATTTTGAGTCCCCTCATGCTTGCAAGGTACTTCTCAATGGTGGGCGGTCAAAGAAAGGCTCCGAAGAAAGGAAGGGTCCATGCGGAATGTCTTAAGTCCTCTCAGGAAGATGGGAGGAAGCTCACAGGGTTCTAGGCAGAAAGTTCCAGATCAACATGCTATATAAAATGTCCAAACTGGGGCACTGTGAGACCTAGCTTTTTAGGTTTAGCTGTGCTACTGAGCAGCTGTGTTCTTGAGCTTGTCATTTGGGGGCTCAATTTCCTAACTTAAAGATCTTTCGGTGTGGGGCTGGGGGGAGGATAGCTTAGGGGCAGAAAGCATGTTTAGCATGCGCAAGGTCATGGGTTCAACCCCTTTAAATAAATAAACCTAATTCCCTCCGCCACCCCCAAAAAACTAAAAAAAATTTTAAAAGACCTTTGAATGAGGTCACCTTTAAAAACTCCCATGATTGAGATGATTCAAGCCTAGTGGGTAACCACCCGCTCATTTGACCTATTGAGCATCTCTGGGGAGAGTAAGTAATTACAGTTTGTCGGGGTGTTAAGTTTTCCTTCCTAATCATATAAAGCAGTTGCGAAATGGAGAATGAACAGCTATGCTTACAGGATTCTTCTAGTTTCACTAAAACAGATTGGCCCTACAAACAGCTTGACCTGCTATGACTCTTTGGAGGTAGGAAACCTGCACCCGTTCTCTCAGTAATGGTGGAGCTCCTCCTAGGAAAGAGGTCCTTAATTTGTTTTTTGAGAGGTCCCTAATTTGTGTCACAACTTGTAACTTGGCTTTAGTTTTTTTATTCTATGAAGGTAAGTGCCTAGTCAGAAGGTGTTCTGAGGGATAGTTCTGCCAGCCATTTTGGTACTATTAATGATTTTAGAAAATTCTATGTAAACATGTTTGCTAAGGGTGTTGAATTTCCACTTAGAAAGCTTAGGGTTTAGGAGGGGGAGGGTATAGCTCAAATGGTAGAGCAGAGATGGAGCCAACCCCACAAGTTTAAGAAGTCTTGACACCTTATTAGAAGCCACTTCTTAGCATGCATGATGTCTTGGGTTCAATCCCCAGTACCTCCTCTAAGAATAAATAAGTACTAAATAAACCTAATTACCACCGCCCCCCAAAAAAGCTTAGGGTTTAGAAAGTTAAGTTCAATGATCTTAAAATGATGACGGCAGAAGAATCTAGCATTTCGTTGACAGTCTGGACTTTACACAGTTGTGTGACTTCACTGGCTTGGTAAAGGAGGTGAGAAAAAAACCAGCCCAGGACTCAGTACTTAATTGCTACTGCTGATTCTACTGCTTAAGCGTTTTAATATTCGATCATCAGGCTCCCCTTCCTAATGTGTCTGTTACACTGGTTTGGAAGTACTAGGGTGCTCAACTGGGGAACTATAGACAGATGGGTCACAGACTCAAATCTGAATCTAATTTGTAGGTAAATATATTTGCATTTGTCAGGAAATTGTGTTAAATCTACAAAACGAAAGCCAACAGAACAGCAATGTTCAGCATTTTCTAGGATACAGCTGCCAATTCTAGAGAAGTGTCAGTTCCATAAAAAGGAGGACAGTCCGGTTTACCTGGTGGAAAATCGTCTCTTCCAAGTGAGATTGGATGATTAAACTAGATGCTCCCATGTTTCAAGCAGACTCTGGTTTATGAACTCATCTCTGAGGAGCTCGGCTCACACGAACCAATGGTCTTCAACAGATTCATTTACTTCAAACAGCTACTGGGAGCCCCCATATTCAAGTCTTGGGTTGGTGCTGCCTTGACGCCGTGGGAACTCTGCTTTTGGGGTCCCCACAAGCATGGGGGCCAGGTATGGATTCTAAGAAAGATGGAGCCAACCCCACCGGTTTTATAAGTCTTGACTCCTTGTTAGAAGCCGCTTCTCAGTATTTAGCACAGTCCCGGGTCAGGCCCCTGTAAGGTCTGCCCCCAAGCAATCTGTGGGGTGAGCGGGGACGTCTGCTACAGAGTTGGGGGGCAGCCGATGTGCACGCGGGCGCGTCCTCAGACCAGAAAAGTGACCCAGGCCGGCGCCACGCGGAGTCCTGGGGAACCTGGGAAGCTCTCGCCCTTCCGCAGGGCGGGGCACACGGGGCCCATGCAAATTAGCCCTGGTCGGCCCCGCCCACCCAGGGGTCTCCGGAAGCAGCGGTAGGCGATCAGCTCCGCTTCGGCTCCCGCTCCCGGCGCTTCCACGCTTCCGGCCGGGTCCCCTGCCTCGCGGCGATGGCAATGGCGATGGCGGCGCGGCACACGCGGCCCGTGCGGGTGCTGGTGGATATGGACGGCGTGCTGGCCGACTTCGAGACCGGCCTCCTGCGGGGCTTCCGCCGAAGATTCCCCGGGGAGCCACACGTGCCCCTGGAAGAGCGCCGCGGCTTCCTCGCCAGCGAGCAGTACCGAGCCCTGCGCCCAGACCTGGCGGTAGGGAGTGAACAGGGGTGGAGAGCGACCCTGGGAGCGGGGAGCCCCAGCCCCACAGGACATCTGGGAGCGGGAAGCCCCAGCCCCACAGGACACCTGGGAGCGGGGAGCCCCAGCCCCACAGGACATCTGGGAGCGGGAAGCCCCAGCCCCACAGGACACCTGGGAGCGGGGAGCCCCAGCCCCACAGGACACCTGGGAGCGGGGAGCCCCAACCTCATAGGGCACCTGGGATTGGGGAGCCCTCCCTTTGGTCAGATCAGGACTGTCTCTGCTCTGTGTCCGGAGGCACCTCTCTGTTTAAATTAACAAAGCTTTCACTTCGGAATCCACAGTTCACCTCAGGACAAGACAGTCTGGGGGAGTACTTACCCCTACACAAACTCCTCTACCTGAGGCTCTGATTTGGGGGCCGAAGACCCTCAGGAACCTTACTTTTGAGAGTCCTCGCTGGGGCTGGAGAGATCTGCCGGGAGCAGAGCCAGGACAGGAACACTGTATCTTTCAGGACAAAGTGGCCAGTGTGTATGAAGCCCCAGGCTTTTTCCTAGACTTGGAGCCCATCCCTGGAGCCTTGGAAGCCATGCGGGAGATGAATGACATGCAGGAGTGAGGAAGGGTGGGGAGGGAGGGGTGGTGGGGAGCAAGGGCTGTCACCACCCTGTCCAACTTTTGCACCTTCCCTGCAGCACCCAAGTCTTCATCTGCACCAGTCCTCTGATGAAATATGACCACTGTGTGGGCGAGAAGGTGCGGTTGCCTCGGCACTTCCTAAAGCCTGATTTGTAAAACAAACCAGCAGAAACACGGGGGTGGGGGGAGCAATCTCTCTCAAGGGCTGTAGACCCTCCCTCACACCTACTTGCTGACTGGCCCTGAATTCAGGGGCCCATCACGCTCATCTGACAGACCTGTGCCCACTACACAGTACCGCTGGGTGGAGAAGCACCTGGGGCCCCAGTTTGTGGAGCGCATTATCTTGACGAGAGACAAGACGGTGGTCTTAGGGGACCTGCTCATTGATGACAATGACACCATTCAAGGTGGGAGCCATTTTCCTTAGCAACCTCCAGGCATCTGGCCGGCTGGGATTAGGGAGAGGGAGCACAAATAACCAGATTACAGACTGTATGTTTCCTGCCTTCCTCCCATGTCCTGTCCCAGGCCAAGAGGAGACCCCACGCTGGGAGCACATCTTGTTCACCTGCTGCCACAACCAGCACCTGGTCTTGCCCCCAACAAGGAGACGGCTGTTCTCCTGGAGTGACAACTGGAAGGAGATTATAGACAGCAAGAGGAGAACCATGCAGCGCGACTGAACCGGCCTGAGGCTGCCACAGGAGTAAGCTGAGGACCCTGGCAGCAGACAGTAGCTTAAGGAAGGGAAGGCAGGCCAGCAGGAACCGTGGCAGAACCGAGTGACAGGCAGCATCATGGCAGTGACCCCCGCCAGCACCGTGCCAGCCACCTGGAACCTCCCAAGAGAGCTGGCATGGAAGCATGGTGGGGAAATCAGGAACCTTTTTAATAAAATGCTTTGGCTCACTGCTCTCTTCAGGCTGTTTATTTGGGGAAGTAAAGGGATAGGAGCCCCATGGGGGCAACTGGAATACAGGCTGATAAGGAGGCCTTTCCCTCTTCCTTTCACATCTCCTTAGTCTATTAGTCCCATAATCTGTGCACCTCCATATCCACCTGGATACCATTCCTCTCAAATATGCCTTTCCTTGGCCATGTAAAAGGTCAACTTTAAGGGAATGCCAAAGGGAGGCCAGGACGTTCCACTGCTCTGAATCCCAACTTTCCACGGGGGCCCACACCCCTTCCCCTGTGCTGACCAGCATGCCCTGGACTCTGAGCCATAGGCTTCATGTCAGTATCTGGTCCTCTGACTGCCTTGAACATCCCTTACTTGCTTCCTGAAGCTCCTCTGAGCCTGAGCGCACTTCCAGGGACAGGGATCCCTTACTAATCCTGATGGCAGAGAAGACGTGCCAGGGCTTCCAGGCAGGGGCCACGGGGTGGTGAAGGAAGACACGGCTCCAAGGGTTTGGGCCTGTGTTCTGATGTGTCGTCACTCTCATGGCCTCAGTCTTAAGGCCTGATGGCCATGTTAACAGTCACTGAGCTACAACATTCAAGAGCAGAGACCACATCTTCCTCTTTGAAGCCCTAACATGGTGTCTAGATGAGAGGCCAGTGTGGATAAACAGTTACTCCTGGGCCACAGAATTCTCCAGGCCAGCATCCACCATGCCCAAAGCCCAGCCTCCACAGCCCTGGAGTAGGCACACATTCCCCAAGCCCCGAAATACTTTTAACCACAAAGTTTTTCATTTCTAGTTCTTAAAATTGCTCCACACACTTCAGTTAAGGGTGTGGTTAATGTGTATGTCCTCAAGCTCAGGCAATTCTCCTAAGCCCCAGGCCCAGCTGTTCCTCAGGAGAAACAGTTTTTACAAAGCCTTTGGTTCTAGGGACCCAGTTGCTTCTTACACAAGGTTGAAAGCCTGGTGGCGGGGCGGCCCGGGAAGCAGGACCTGCACCTCCAGCTGGTGGAGAGTGGCCACCTGTGAAAATGGCACCACCTTCGATTTCCTTCTCCACGTGTTGCCCACTCATCTTCTGATGCCTTTCATCATAGTGTAAATGTCTGTTGTGCTGAGAAAACTCACCCTTAAAATGGCTAAAAAAGCACCATCTGGGGAGAAGGTGCTCAGTGAGAACTGTTCCTGCCTCCTGAGTCCCCACCAGGATTTCAGTCTGGTCTCCAACAGGCAGGGTGCTGTGGCCTGGGCTCTCCCTGGGTCAGGGCTCCTGTGGGGCCTCAGTCCTTGGCAGTGGGATACCCAGAGCAGAGTGAGCCCCCCAGCTGCGGGCTTCAGCCACCTGGCTTGGGGAACAGAAGTCTTCCAGGAAGATCTGGGCCAGGTTTCGGAGCCTTGCGTTGGCTGAGAGGGAGAAGCGCAGCATGCACTGGACCACGGGCACGGCCGTCAGCTCGGGGTGGGAGCCGGAGCCCGGCGAGCTCAGGTACATGATCGTGGTGACAGCGGACAGCACAGTCTCCTCGTTGGGGCTGGACAGGCAGTTGATGATGAGGGGGATGCCCCCTGTCTGCAGGATGTGCTCCTTGTTGGCCCTGTCTGAGCACAGGTTGCAGAGGCCTCCTGGGGAAGAGCAAGAGGGGTCTAGATGCCTCGGCCCTGGGCCTCCTCCCATCCCTCTTCTACCCATTCAGTCCCAGGGAAGGGCCCAGGCCTGAGAGAAGGTGGCCCAGGGACAAGGGATCCAAAGTCCACTGGGTTCTCCAGCCCTCCCTTTCAAGGTTCCAGAAAGGCCTGCCTCCCTGCCACTGCCTAGCCTTCTGGAAGTGGGCACTGATCCCTGTCCCTCTTGGCTCAGCCAGTTAAATGGCTGATATACTCTCCTTTTTTTTAAAGCAAAAAAGAGGGGAGGGTATAGCTCAGTGGCAAAACGCATGCTTAGCATACACGAAGTCATCAGTACCTCCATTTAAAATAAAGGAATAAATAAGCCTACTTACTCCCCCCAAAATAAATAAACTGCCACTTTAAAAAATAAACTTAAAAAATAGAAAGCAAAAAAAAAAAAACCTTAAAAACATAAAACTCACAATATATCACCATTTTAGAACAATTAAGAAAATAATACGGTTTCACTGGTATATACACGTCAAAACTTATCAAATTATATCCTTTAAATATGTACAGTTCATTATATGTCAGTTGTATCCTGTAAAGTTGTTAAAAATATTCGAAGCCAAAATATAAGCCATATTAATCCCACCACCCAGACATTTAACATTTGATTTTCATCCCACAATTTTTAAATATGTGACTACATACAAATATTTAACAAAAATTTGATACTCTCCTTAATGTTTTGTGAGCCAGCTTTTCTCATTTCCTTAACATGAACATCTCTCCATGCCAATAAATCTACAATCATGGCATCATTTAACAGTTATGCAGTCCACTATTTTATGGATACAGCATAATTTATTAAGAGGTTAGAGTGTTTCAGCATCAGTCCCACATCACTGTTACTAGGATTCTAGGGGATGAAAGGCCATAGGGAGAGACCTCCTGACTATGGATCTAAGAACCCACTGCCCAAGCAGTGTGGCCAGATCACCCCATTCTCTCACGTGAGGCCTGGAGCAGGCAATGTGGGAAGCTGATTTCCTGTGGGTCCCGACTGAGCTTCCCGCCTTAGGTTCCTACTCCAAGCAGAGAAAGGGCTTCACATCTCATTTGCATAACATGGCCGACCAGTCCTGAGTGTCCAATCAGGAGTGAGTCACAGCCCACCCACTTCCCCTGCATCTCTAGCAACAGGCTAAGAGGCTCTCCCCCAGCCTCAAACCCAACTAGGACATCTCCTCTAGCGCAAGGGAACAGGTACAGGGAGGTGGGAGGCAAGGCTGGCAAAGACACTCCTCCTCCTTTTCCAGGCACAGCCACCCTCTCGCTAGCAGTATCTGAGTCAGTTTTGAGTCCTGTTATAGGGAAACATTTATAAAGGTTTTATCCAGTCAGCCTCCAGGGACTTCCCACTGTATTTGGAATAAAATCCAAACTCCCTCTAGGATCTTCACATGGTCCTACTCTCTTGCTGGTAACCAGTACCTGATGGCTCCCCGGCCAGTGAAGTTTCCCTGGAGTACCCCACTAGCTACTCCCTGCCACATCCAGAGCACTTCCCTCATGACCCTGTTTCATTTTCCTCATATGCTTAAAACTTTGAGAAATCATCTTCACAGATTTTTCTTGCTCACTGCCCGTGGAGCCCCACTAGAAAGTACGTGTCCTGAGGTCAAAACCTAGGTTGTCTTATTCCCACCGTGTCCTCGGCACCTGGCACAGGGCACTCCACGATATTTTTTGGAAGGATTTTAAAGCAAGGGGCAGGGGGAAAGGGTTGCACTGCAAGGGTTGAGGGGCTGGATGGGATGGCTCCCTGAGACCTCATCCACCTTGAACTTCTGCGGCTGTGGGATCTCACAGACACAGTACCTCTGAGGGGCAGAAGGGGCTGAGTGGCATTCGTTCCCAGAGTCAGGAAGATGAGCAGCAGGAGAGGGCCCAAGACATTGATGGAGAGGTCCCTCCCTCTGGGACACTCAGAGGCCTTCCTGCCCATCTCTGCCTCAGCACCCGTTCACCCTAGTGGAGCCCTTAGCATAACCCGCGGTCCTCCTGTGACCGCCTTCTTCACCTGCAGTCTGTCCCCGGGCACTGTATGGCCCAGCCCTGCTCTCTGCTTCACCTCTGTATCCCAGGTGCCTACTACTGGGGAGTCTTCTCACTGGACACGTGCTGGGAACAGGACTGAACCCCATGAAGCAAGAGTTATCACCCCCACTTACGGGAAAGAAGCTGAGGCTGTTGAGTAACTTGCCTAAAGTCCCAGAAGATGAGGAGCCCTTTGCCACTCCCATGGGAAAAGGTGTCCCTTTAGTAGCCACCAGAACAGCTAATCCTACCACGGGCAGATGCCAGGTTCATCCAGGAGCAGGGACACGTAGAAACGCTCTGGCAGGCCTCTGGCTTCTCAGACACATTTACGCCCTCTCTGCTGAGCTGGTGAACCAGCCTCGTACTGGCACTGCAGATGCAACGCAGGGTTCGGGGGTGGGACTTATCTCTGCTGTCAAGCTTTGTGATACGATGAAGCCTGAGTCACTCTCTGGCTGCTGAGTCATCATCACACCCAGGTGTGCCTGCGTGGGGCACTGCTGCCCAGGTCAGGGACAATCAGATGGCATCTGCTGGAGGATGGGGGTAGAGGCGGCCTCGGGACAGCCAGCCCCACCTGCTCCCCATGCGCAAGCCTAGGAAGCCTCCAAGGATGGATCAGGTGCCTGCCAGAGCTCACCAGCTGCCCGGGCCCCAACAGCAGCAGGGAATTCTTGAAACCCCTCTGCCTGGCAGGCAGCGACCCTCAGAGATGAAAAGAGGAGTGACAGGCTGTAAAGAGAAGGGCTTCAGGGTAAACAGGCTGAGCAGGAGCAACCACCATGGAGCTGAGGACCCATGAGAAGCTGAAGCCATGGCTGCTTTGTGCTTTCCCCTGAGTTCACCTCTGTGAACCTGCCCTGAAGAACAAGATGGGTTGTAGAAAGAGCAACACACAACCTGGAAGCTTCCTAAACAAGGCCCAACGAGAGCAAACTGGTTAAATAAACTATGGTACATCTGTGTGATGAAAAAAGTATACAGTTCCAAAAATCCCATTTTCAAAGAATACTTAATGTGGGAAAATGCTTGCAATAGAAGGTTAAAGAGAAAAAAAAGACATTAAATTGTATAATAAAATTGCAATAAAAAAAAATAGGTCCAAGGCAGGAGGGTATAGCTCAAGTAGTAGAGCGCATGCCTAGCATGCATAAGGTCCTGGGTTCGATCCCCAATACCTCCTCTAGAAATAAATAAACCTAATTACCTCCTGCCCCTAGGGGGAAAAAAAAAAGGAAAAAACTTATATGAAAACAAATATATGTATATATATGCATGACTGGGACATTGTATTGATGTCCCAGAAATTGATACATTGTAACTGACTATACTTCAGTTTTTTAAAGAAAAGGTCCAGTAAGATGTCACTTATTCTGAGAGCCCTCCATGAGCACCCTAATCAGCCCCTCTCCCAACGATGCCCTCCCCTTAGCACCTTTATTTTTCTTCATACCTCAGGGTTCTTTGTCAACACATTGGCTGTTGTCCCACTAAACTACAAACTCCTTAAGAATGGGTCTTTTGCCTTGCCATATCCTGTGGCCTCAGCCCCAGATGCTTAATAAATGTTACATGAATAGTTACATTAAAAAGAGACAGGCTGGGAACACACCAAAATGGTAATAATAGTTGGTCATCTCTGTGTAGTAGGATTATGGGTAATTTTTAATTTTCTTTATTCTTTATTTTCCTCCATGAACATGTTATTTTTGTTATGTTAGTTTTCCTCCATGAACATGTTCATTTTTATAACCAGGAAAAAGATGATGTTCTTTTTTTAAAGCTGACATTCACTCAGAAAGGAGAACAACTCACCAAATGACACCATTAAAAGAAGTAAAAACGAAAAAAAAAGAAAAAGGAAGTAAAAAGGCAAAAGAAGAAAATATTCACAGAATACGTTATCTGACAGAGGACTCATATCCAGAATAAATAACTCCTGCATATCAATAAAAGATGAACGATAAAAGACTTGGATAAACTCTGCACAAAAAGGCCATTATGTGAAAATGTGCTTAGCATTCCTTATCAGAGAAATGAAAATTACCACCACAATAAGAGGCCACTACACACCCATCATAATGGCTAAAACCAAAAAGACTGACAATACTAAGTGTGGGTGGGGAGGTGGAACCATTGGAAGGCTCATGCTGGTGGTGAGGAGTGTGACGCATAATTACTATGGAAAACTATTTGGCAGCTTCTAAGAAAGTTAAACCTAAATCTACCCTATGAGTCAGCAACTCTACTCCTACCAGAATCTGAGAAAAATGAGTACATACATATATAAGGAATCTCCCCGAGAGACTACACATGTGTACAAGAACTTGTATAAAAACTCATAACAGCTTTATTCATAAGGCTCCAACAAGAAACAGAAATCTCCATCAACAGGTGAACAGAGGAGCAAATTCTGGCATAGTCATACAAAGACATGAACTAATGATACTGTTACAACTTGGATCTTAAAAACATCACGTTGAGTGAAAGAAACCAGACAAAAGAGTATATTCTGTACTTTATATGAAGTTCAAGAACAGGCAAAACGAATCCATGGGGAAAGAGGTTAGAGCAGGGGCTACCTCTGGGTGGAAGACGCTAACTGCCAGGTGGTATGAGAGACCTTTTTGGGGAGATGGAAACATTCTGTATCTTGATTTAAGTGCTGGTTACATAGATGTACACATACCTTAATGAATTTAAAGAATCATCAAAATGACGCTTAAGATATGTGCATTTCACTGTGGGTTGTTGATTATGCTGCAATTTAAAAACTGACTACCAAGCAAAAAGGAGAACAAGTTCTGACTGGCTGATGAACATGTTTTGGACAAAAACAGACAAGACAGAGAGAAAGAGGAAAAAAAGGCAAAGTCAGGGCCCTTCTAGACGCAGGGAGCTGCAGAAGCCCCCAGGGAGACGCAAAAGAGAAAACCCCAAGTGCGGCCTGGGAAGAGAAAGCAGGTGGTGGCTCAGAGAGGTCAGGTCACAAAGCAAGTAGGATGTTGGGGCTGGAAGGGACGAGAGGGCCTAAGGATTGTCCTGGGGATTAAATGAACTCACGCTGACAAGTGCTTAGCCAGCACCTGGCGCCTCTGAGGGTGGAGAGAGTGGCTTGAGACATGACTACATCTGAGGACCCGCCTGCCCCAGGGTCCTGGGCTGGCCACAGTCCATCCTGGGGCAAAATCTTCATTTGGGACTATTTGTTCTGAAGTTTTACTTCAGCATCTTGAAAATGGTTCTCTCTGAAATTTTGAGTTTGAGGGACAGAACAGTCTATAGAGACAGTTACTGTTATGTGTAAGAAGCTGAGGGACAAATACCCACGTATGTATTGCTTACATTTGCTAGTTTCCTATTGGAGGGGCAGGGTGGAAGGGACAGGACTTCTCTGAAAATACACTATAATATGGTTCTGACTTAGATGGATGTGTTTTGTATAATTAAAAAACAATTTAAATCAAAAGAAAAAAATATCATGGCTTTTCCCACTTCTGACCTGTACTCAAGTCTAGAAATTTATCCTACAGGTAGATGCCCAGAGAGAAGTGACGCACAAATAAGGGTATTCACTGCGGCACTGGTTGTGAGAGCAAAATGGAAACAATGTAAGTAGCCAGCCAAAGGGGTCCCTTCCCACCAGGGATGTTGTGCAGCATTTACAAAGAACGAGGGGGCTCTTTATGGGCTGATACTGCAAGTGTGCCAAGATATGATGCTAAGTTAAAAAAAAAAAAAAGGCAGAATATAGATATAGAATATAACATGTCTAGAACATGCAAAAAGGTATACATAGTATACATATAAATATATACATATTTGTTTATAAATCCTAAAAATATCTCTGGGAGGATACACAAGAAACTAGCAATGGTTGCCTCCAGAAAAAGCTAAGGAGGGAGTTACTGTTCACTATACACCCTTTTGAATTCTGTACCACTTGAATCAATTACGTATTCACATAAATTACTAAAACACACACGTACACCCTGCTGGTGCCTAGAACTAAAGCACAAGGGGAACTGGTCTCTGCAAGTCAGGCAGGGATGGTGGGGGCTGCCTGGAGCCAGCCTTCTGAGCTAGTGTGGAAGGGAGCAGTGGGTGAGAGCATCCAACTTACCTCTTTCCTGCAAGGGGAATCCTGCAGCACTTGGATGGCTGAAGAATTTCTTTTTAAGCAGACAGATGTGTGACCCCAGGACCTTAGGTGATCAGTGAGAGAAGGTGGTACAGGAGAACCCCAGAATAAGGAGGACCAAGCCACGGCTCCGTGGTGGGCAGATCTAGCTAGAATCCCAGGAATGCCCCTGAAGACCTAGGTGAGCACAGCAAGCAACTCTATTTCTCCATGCCTAGATTTCCTCATCAGTAAAATGGGCAGAGAGAATTAAATTATGTAAGACCCTGCCTCGCACACAGTAGATGTGGACCAAGCATACATCTGTTTATACCCCCGGAGGCTGGCACAGGGCACACCTGCAACTCACACACAGAGGAAGGGCCGGCACACCCAGGCAGAGTTTAACAGTGAGAAAGCAGCTGCCCTTGAAACCAGCACTGAGGTCAAGGACTGATACACTGTCAGCGATCCAGAAGCCTCTGCATATTCTTCCTTGATTCAATTCTCTCCCCCCTCAAAGGTGAACACTTTCCTGACTTGTAATAATTTAATAAAATAATTTTAAATTAATAAGCAGGACCTTTTAAATTTTTACTAAAAGATAATTTTACTACACACATATCCCTAAATACTGTAATTCAGTTCTGCCTGTTTTTGGCCTTTAGAGAAATGGACATTTACTGTACATATTATTATGTGTCTAGCATCATTCACTTAACATTATGTTTGAAGATGATTGTACAGAGCTGCTGTAGATTGCTCATTCAACTTGCTAAGTAGTATGAATGTCCAGAATGTTGATATTCATTCCACTGTTGCCTCTTTCCAGTTTGGGACTGTTACAGATAATGCTGCTAGTGACATTTTTGCACAGATGTCTGCATGTACCCTGACCATATGGGTCACCGGGCACACCTATCTTCAATTTTATTAAATACTGTTTTCTAAAGTGAGGCCGCTCAGGAGTCATCTCCAGCCTTTTTCTGTGCGCCACTACCATCTGGTGGCAGCCACAAGTATTGCAGAAAATAGAACAGAGGAAAGTGATTTAATCTGAATTCTAGGAGGCCACCTACTTGAACCTATTGTTTTAGTAGCAAAACTGCCAAGGATTTGGTGATACCCTAGTATTCGACCAGTTTTCATGGAAGCAGAGAATTATCTCCTGGTCCCTTTACACCTCCGTACAGCATCTAGAATGGCGCAAGTGTGCCCACCTGCAAATCAACCAATGGTGCTTCGGGCCAACAATCCCAAATTCATGCCAAAGGCTGCCAGAGTTTTTATTTGGAGCAGGAGCTCTGAATTCTTTCACTCATTCCAGTAGTTACTGAGATCCTGGCTTTATAGCTGGTTCCTGATAATTCACCCATTCCCTATCGCCCATCCCAAACAAGGGCAGCTCTGGCCTGCCCCATGCCCATCTCCCAGTGGTACTTCCTCCTAATACTGCCCGGACACCCACTGTGAGGCTAAGGTTCAACTTTCGTATCTTCTCCTATCATTCAATGATTCTTCTCCAGAAGGAAAGAATCTCTGGAGCAGAAAGGTAATAAGCCATCATCCCCTCCCACCTCACTTCTCCCAGAGAGGTAACTGTTTATCCTCCAAAGGGTCTGATGGGGAGGGTATAGCTCAAGTGGGGAGCGTCCGGGGTTCAATCCCCAGCACCTCCTCTAAAAATAAATAAATAGACATAATTACCTCCCCCCACAAAAAAAGTAAATAAAAATTTTTTTAAAAGGGTCTGGATACCAGTCCTTGGATGGAGGCCTATGGGAACCTTGCAGCTGCAGATGCTTTATTTCATTTAATTCTCTCAACAATTCTGTGAGGCAGGTACAGCTAGTGCCCGTAGTTAAGTCAGGAAATAAGGACTGGAATCCAGGCCTGCCTGACCCCAAAGCCCAGCTCTTACCAAACTCACTATGTCCCCTGCCAGCAAACCAACACTGGTTTTGGTTCTGTCAAACCATGCCCATGGGCAATCGAACCGAGCAGTTATTCCAGAACCAGCCCTACTTAGGGCTGCAGCACCAAGTCATGGCCAGTCCTCTACACCTTCCCCTGCCCCTTCCATCCTCTTCCCCAGACCAAAAGGCCTGAGCATTTAGGACATAACAGAGATAAGCAAGGCACTCTGACCTCATGGAGATCACAATCTGACAGGCCACCAGAGATAAAAGACTCGGTGCTCCAAAGTGCAGACAGAATAAGCCCTGACGGTGTTTCTCACTGAGGACCACAGACATGAACAGAAACAGTAACAAAACACGTCTAAGCACTGCTGGGACTTTCCTTTTAAGTTATGCACAATAAATACAGGAGAAGTTTAATCTGCAGAGGATCCCACTGAGGGAGTCAATGCTAAGAAAGTTGTTGCTCTTGGGATTGGGGACCTTGCTCTGAGGGAAAGGAGGAGAAAAAAGAGGAGGAAAAGGCAGGAAATGTTAAACTGGTGATAACGATACTAACAATTCTAGACAAACTACCTTCACAGAGACAGAGACATGCACACACGCTTTTGCTCCCCACGACAGTCCTGCCAGGCAGGCAAGGAAGCGTGGCTTGGAGGGACAGGACTCATCCACAAGAATTGGCTATGAAGGGAAGTGGGGACCACAGACTTGGGGGCTTGGTCACCCAGGGGGTCACCCAGTCTGGAAAGCTGCCCAGGAGAGCAGGAACCCAGGCCCAGCCCTAGTCTCCCTCAAAACTCCCAGCTCAGTGGCCTGGATCTCAGAATGCTTCTGCCTTGGGAATGTTGCTTCCTGATCCTAGAAAACCTTGTCTTGGGTGACTGCTCTTTTTAGCAGTTTAGCTCCAGAGTCAGAAGTTTGAGTTGGAGGAGTTCTATTGCTCCCAGGTGGAGGTCTAGCCCCAGGTTTCTGCAGCGGCCACTATCACCATTCAGATGGCAGAAGCTGTGGAGCAGAGTTCCAAAAAGAGAGGAGATGGAGGACTGACACTGGAGAAAATCTTCAAGTGACCAATTTTTCACAATATTTATTCAGCACAATAATCTTCCAGAGGGGCAGACCTGGGCACCTGGGGCTCCTGCCCCCAGCCCAGCCTTGGAGGGTCTCACTTGGGCCCTCTCCACAGGTAAGAGTCCAGGGAGCCATCGGAAGCCAATCCCCCTGCCCCCATACCCAGAGCCTGGGCCCTAAACCTGCTCCCACAGCTGCTTAGGCCTCTTCCCTACATCCTGACGCCCAGGGCTGAACTCTGAGGGTGAACACTGTTGGTGCATACACTCCTGCATACACTCCTAAGTCCAATGAGTGGCCACAGGGCAGGTGTTTGTGAAGCTATGAACAGAGCTGTGATGTCTACACATGTGAGGCCTGTTGTGGTAAGAGGAGTCCCAGATACCACAAATTAGAGGCAGACCTGGAAGGTCTTTCCAAAATTTAAATCACACTTATCTATGATGTATTCAGGAAAAAAGACAAATTTGTTACTTGATTCTATCAAGGCTTTCAATCTAATTTCTAGGTTATAGCAGGAAATAAAGGGGATATAGGAACAAACTAAATGACACCATAAAGAGGCAACTAGACAATTCGGAAGATGGGACATTCTGCAGAATAGGTCCAGATCCTTCAACAATTAGTGTTATGAAAAAAGAGTCTGTTAATAATTTAAAAAGATATGATATAATTTATGTTGTGACTTCCTTCCAAAGAGCACAACACGGAAAGGCAGAGGGCTGGTTAAAGAGTAGCTTCACAGTGGAGAAACCTGACACTACTTCATCCAGGTGACCAAGGTTAATATCAAGAGTGATAAGTTGTGGGGAGGGTATAGCTCAGTGGCAGAGCTGCATGCTTAGCACACACAAGGTCCTGGGTTCAATCTCCAGTACCTCCATTAAATAAAGAAATAAACCTAATTACCCACCCCCTGGCCAAAGCCATAATTAAGGAAAAAAACAGTGATAAGTCATGTTGACAGCAGAGACTCTTGATATGATGTAAATGAAAATGGCACTTTACCTCTGTGGTCATCCCCCTAAAATCCATATCCCAGTCTAATTATGAGAGAAACATCAGACAAGCCCCGAGGGAAAATCTACAAAATACCTGACCAGTACTCCTCAAAACTGCCAAGGTCATCCCCCTCCCCCCTAAAAAAGGGGAAAATTTAAGAAACTGGCACGGCCCAGAGGAGCCTACGGAGACATGACAACTAAACGTAAGGTGGGATCCTGGAGCAGTAAAAGGATGTTAAAACTAAGGAAATAAGAATAAAGTATGGACTGGAGTTAATAATAATAATGGGTTGATATTGGTTTAATTATTTATTGGGGGGTTATCAGATTGATTGATTATTTTAATGGTGGTACTGGGGATTGAACCCAGGACCCCGTGAATGCTAGGTGGTCTACCACTGAGCTGTACCTTCTCCCCTCATATTGGTTTATCAATTGTAACACATGTCCCTATATTAATGTAAGATGTTCATAACAGGGAAACTGGACGTGGCATATATGGAAACTCTCTATACTATCTTTGTAATTTTTCTAAAACTGTTCTAAAATACAAAGTTTGTTCAAAAGAAAGAAAGATAGATCTAAGGAACATAACAACCAGATTAAGTGCATGGATCCTGGGTTGGATCCTGGTGTACACAAAACAACAACAAAAAAGTCCTTTTGAGAACCATTAGAGAAATTTGCATAACTGGATACTTAGTGATTATTATTTAAGGTTTCATTCCCTGTGTAGATAAGATTATTTTCACTATGTAGAGAAATGCTATTTTTAAAAGATGCATGCTGAAGAAAAGATTTGCCCTCAGAATAGATTCCAAACTCCTTCTCAACGCCAAGATCTGAGCTCCTGTTAAACTCTGGTGCCATCTCTCCAGCATCTATAACAATACCTTACTCACACAGTACATGCCCAATAAAAATCTGTCCAGTGAAAAATTCAATAGGTCTTGGACCACCACAACAAAATGAGCCATAATCCATTCCAAGTCACTTCTACTTCTCTGGATGTTAAAACATTAAGATAAAGATGTTTAAAAAGAGCACTCAAAACATCTTCCTCTCCAAGCGGCTTCAATCCATTCCCTCATTTATGATCTCATCTCTAAGCGGGAGGAAAGGCAGACGTGCAGAGGGAGCCCTGGGAGGGAGTTCCAGACCCGAATCAAGCGAGCTGTGAACCGTGGAGGGGGCTCAGACAATCGCTACTGAGGGGCTGCCTAAGAGATTCCTTTTCCAACTCATTTCTTACTCATTTATCTCATTACAGCCCATGAGGCATCTAGGAGACCGGCCCGATCCTTACCAATAGCAAACTCCACCAGGGTTTCATTCTCCTCCGACAGGGAATCGAGGAATAAATCCAGGACCTGCAGCTGCCGCAGATACTGGTAGTTACTGGGGTCATAGGCAAAGTTGGCGAGGTTGGCCAGTACTTGCTCCTTGGCGTCTGCAGTGGAAAAGCGGCACTGGAGCCAGGTCCGGGGCGGTGGTCGCAGACGCCGCCCCGCCCACTGCCCCAACCCTGCCGCTCTCACCTTGGCTCTCCGTCTCCTGGAATTCCGTGACCAGCGCCTGCAGATATCCCAGCCGGCCGACATGCGGGTCTACCTTCGGCTTCTGGGCCATGGTCGGGCGGCGGAGGGCCCCCGAGGGGGCGGGCAGGAGCGTGTGGGAGGCGAGGCTGGAAAACCGGGCGCGAACCTCACCTAGCCCTCCACAGGTCCAGGGAGGGGCGAACCGGGGCAGGAAACAAGTTCCTTTCCGGGCTTCAGGTTCTGCAGTAAACTGCAGCTGAAACTGGGATGTGG